>NW_026108821.1:0-1200000 GCF_024516045.1 Bombus affinis
ACCCTATTAAATTCGACAAAATCAAAGAGAAAATAGTTAATCTGGCAGAAATTTCGGAAGATTGGCTGTTAGCGGAACAACGTCGTGAATCTCAAATCTTGGAAATCGTCAAGGAATTGCAAAACGATGGGCTCGCGGGAGACATCGCGAATACATACGAATTACGGTCCGGTACTATTTACCGTAGGATACAAAGAAACGGCAGGACTCTTTGTTTACCTATAGTCCCAAGTGGTTTTAGATAGTGTGTTATTAACCGTGTGCACCAGTCAATTATGCACTAAGGTTGGGAGAAAACGCTCGAGAAACCATACGAATATTACTGATTCGAAGGGATGGTGAAGTACGTTCGCCGATTCATTGAGAACTGTCATGCTTGTCAAGATTCGAAAGCTAGTTTAGGTAAGATACAAGCCGAACTGCATCCTATACCTAAGACCAGCATACCCTGGCATACGGTCCACATGGACATAACAGGCAAGTTGAATGGTAAAAGCGATTCAAAGGAGCACGTCATTGTTTTGATCGACGTCTTCACTAAATTCGTATACCTGCATCATACTCGTAAGATAGATTCCCTTAACACCATTAAAGCGCTTAAATCCGCTATATTTTTATTCGGGAGGCCCTGCCGGATAATAGCAGATCAGGGAATATGTTTTAAGGGTAAGGAATTTCGAGAATTCTGCGAAAGCAAACGAATTAAAGTTCACTTGATAGCGACCGGTGCTAGTAGAGCCAATGGACAGGTAGAGCGTGTTACGGGTGCATTGAAAATTATGTTCACGGTAGTGGAAACGACCGGGCGGCCGTGGCAAGACGCGATTGGGGAAATACAGTTGGCTTTGAATTGCACCACCAACCGCGTGATAAACTCGAGCTCATTTGAACTACTAATAGGTAGAACGACAAGACCGTACGATCTGTTGTTACCCGATAACATCAAAAGTATCGATATCTCCAATATAAGACGACAGGCAATAAAGGGGATGGAAACTAGTGCTAGGTATGATGAGGATGGATTTGACAAAACTAAAGCTAAAGCGGTTAGGTTTAACCTCGGTGATTTCGTATTACGCAAAATGCGGAACGAAATCAAACCAAATTAGATCCAAAATTTAGAGGTCCATTTGTAATAGCAGAAGTTTTGGAAGGAGGCATGTATATCTTAAAAGTATTAAACGGTAAGCGATCGTTCAAGTATAGTCACGACATGTTGAGGAAAATGCCAGATGGATGCACCCCTGCCGAGTTGGATGTCTGTGGTGAAGGCCATAACAGTGGCCATGACGATATGAGTACTTCGATCTCGGAAGATTAGTAGCACTATGCCAATAACACCCGGCAGGGGGAGTTCGCACGCTTTTCATTTCGTGGTAACAGTGTGATAAAGCTCAGAGAGAACGTGTGATGTGGCTCACACGCTTTTCATGGTAACAGTGTGATAAAGCTCAGAAAGAACGTGTGATGTGGCTCACACGCTTTTCATGGTAACAGCGTGATACAGCTCAGAGAGAACGTGTGATGTGGCTCACACGCTTTTCATGGTAACAGTATGATAAGGCTCAGTGAGAACATGCGATGCGACTTGCATGCTTTTCGGGGTGACAATATGATAAGACTCAGTGAGACCGTGGAACGAAGCTCTATGTGCTCATACGATCTAGAAGACCGAGATCCTTTGGAGTGCGAAATCGAAAATGGTCCATCATGCCGTTACGATCCGACTGATAACCTGCAGGATGCAACTATCACATTGGATACTAAGTATAACGCTACTAATTTTCATAATCTTTTATTTTTTTGCTGCCAAATCCCCGAACAGGATTTGTTGCTACACTGGACCCTTGCCTTATTGGAACATCTAGTTAAATTGTGAATAATGTTAATTGTATCGAGTCTAATGTTAGGAAACTCAATATTTTAGTTACACACGAGGACGTGTGATAATCAGAATGGCCGTGTCGGAGATGAAAGAACACCTGAAACTTCCCTTCGGAACTTTGGGAAGACCCCTAGTACTGTAATTTAGACTTCACCATAGCAGTATTATGAAACTGTTGTCATTCCATCCGACTGTACTTATTTGAGATGAGGTGACGTGCGTGATAGGTATAGAAGAATCACTCGGTATTGTTTAACAATAACTGTTTATTTGCTTGTGTTCGTGGTATACACTAGCTGGCCGAAAGCACGGTACAATTATCGATTCAGGATTACAAGTTCAAGCTCGGCGCGATACTTTACGCGGTGGTTCGAGTCGAGACGATTGCACATTCGTCGAGAGATTCAGATTCGCTATTACGTACGACTGCGGACGAACAATCCAGAAGGCGTCTTCCAACTTGCCTCGCGGCTCGCGATAGAACAGAATGAATTTGTGTCGCGATGATGCTCCTTAGGAAAACTGTGTTTGGGTGTGTCTAAGGATACGGGATCATCGGATTCGTTCAGAAAAGTATTAGTTCAGAGAGTGACGGAAACGGACGTCGCTGTTAATTGGAAAAATTGTGAGTTGGTTGTTGGAAAGGGATGACAGCTGCCCTTGAGAGAAAGTTGCTAGCGAGGAGCGTCGTACGTGAGAAAAAGCAGATTTCCCGTAGTGGGTGGTATGTGTAGGGACTATTGAGACAAAGACTATTTGTCCCTTTAGAGAATCTTAGCTGCATAAATCCTAAGATTTAAGTGCAACTTAGACGCTAACGTAGTGTAGAGTTCAGCATCCGTTGACCGCGAAAACGTTGCCGGAACCGAGACCATTGTCATAGTGCCGTCATTTGTTACTTACACCCTCATCAAACCTAAGGACCCACCATAAACTTAGACTTTTTAAGTAATTCTAGATGGTCCCTTTCATCTTGCACATCCAATTTCATAAATGTTTTTGATTGATGTGTATTTCTTAGAAAAGTCCTTATGTTTATTGTGCGCTCTTAGAAACTGCGGAAAAGCTGGTAGTTATATAATGGGAAAACCGGTAATTATATAATATTAAACTATATATAATTATATAATATTAAATTATATTATATTAAAATTATATAATATTAAATATATCTGATGAAAATGTGTGGATTTTCTCATGAACAAGGTCATCCATGAGCCACGGTGGTAGGATGCTTACTCCTCCTATCTTCATTCATTAACGCTGATCATACCCAATGGGTATCGCGAATCCTTGTCCTCCCTTTTCATAACAAAAAGTGTGAACAACGAATCAGCTTCCCTTGTTCAAAAATTACCTACATACCGATCTTTCCTCCGTAAGTATGTAAGAGGGGAATTCGAGTTATACCTTGACACCCATGACTTCTTCGAAAACCACCTATCTATGCATACTCAATCTAGGTTTTCAGATCAGTCAATATATCTACCCGGATTCACCCATATAAGACCAATCCATTTCTTTGTCACCAATATCTTAAACGGCGGAGTTACTAACTTGTGTTGTTGTACAAAGTTGTTGGAAATACATATTTCATAAATATTGAAATATGTATAATTTTTGTGCTGGACTAGGTACAGTGCGTAGTGAAGATCTTTGTAACGGGATATCACTGTGTGGAGATATGTGTGTGCGCGAGAAACAGACGAATGTAAACAGTTCTATCGGTTAACAGTCTTCAAAAGGTCGGATATGAATAAAAGTGCTGAGACACGCGCAAGTGTACATTGATAAATATTCTAGAAATCGTTTATAAAGTAAATATGTGTCTACGTTAATAGTAATGGCCAGCGTACAATATTTCGGCCACCAGGATGCACAATTCTCAACATGGTAGCACAAATCGTGGTTGACGAGATTTAAGGTTATGGGACCACGTGTAACCGGGCGTGAATGTGTAAAAAAGGTTCATTTTGAAAGAATTGGAAATATGTTCTGAAGAGATAAAAAGGCTGTTGGCGGAGCAGATAAAAGAAATCTGTATAGTGAGGAGAACTATTTTTGAAAAAAGGGTGAAGATGAAAAGACGAATCAAGATGCCAATGGACGATAAAACTAAAATGCAAGTATTCGATGTACGTGATTACAAAGCGTGGAAGAAAAGAATATTAATGTATTTAAAGTGTAAAAAATGTTATGAATTGGATACACGAGAGAAAATGCACACGGATGCGAAAGATAATTGGGATGAAAAGAATCAATGGGCGATGAACTACATCTATTGTAGTATAACAAATGAGTAATTAGAATTTGTTGGTGATCAAGACACTGTTTACAAAATAATTACAAAATTTGATCAGATGTATATGATGGAATCAACAGCATTGCAACTTTGTATAAATACAGATAAATACAGTGCAGATTATACGAATTACGCTATATAAGATCAGTATAGATTCAAATCCAGGTACTTGCAGTTTTTAATATACATTATTAAATATTCAAATTCACGCATCTCCGTTACTGTTGGAAATGTGTCGACAATACCATATGCCTGGTACTCCACATTTCTTGCCAAATACATCGTTTGCCAGCCAGTTTGCGCTATATCCAGACTGGTCCCAGACAGATCAAGCATAAATATAAATCGGAGATGATAGAACACGGGAACCTTCCGTTTGGAATTTTGGGAAAATCCCGTAACATTGTAATCTAGATTCTACCATAGCTGTAATTAAACAATCGTAGTCATCTAGTCCGATTGTAATTGTTCGAAACTTGTGATACTGCACTTGGCCTCGGCGACAACCAGTCACCGAACGTAGCCGCGGTCAAGGGATGAACGTTTTGTCTAATAAAGGCATGGAGTAATTCTATAGCTGTCCTTAAATGAAATAATCGTAGCGGCACGTGACAGTAAACATTCCAACGGTTTCTGTCCCGTGACTCGCCACACGCAGACTCTATCCGTCGGATAAGATGATTGCCAGATGTCAACGCATCTCAACAGTATATGTTTAGCTAGCCTGAGGACCCATTATAAACCTTAAGATTTAGTTAATTAAAGTCCTTAACAGTCCTAAACAGGCAAACAGTCTTTGTTTCAACTACGGGATGATAGGTGAAATCTATTTTTCCACGGACGACGCTTCCCGCTAGCAACGTTCCCTCAAGGGCTACTAGCATCCTTCTCTCACCATCAACATGGAAATTGTCTAATTAACAGAAACGTCACTTCCAATCTCTTTCCGAGCGAAGTCATTTCTCCACGTATCCGATGTTCTGGTGCCCTTAGACACACCCATCATAGTTTTCCTCTGCAGCATCATCGTGTCGGAAAATCATTCTCTCGTGAGGTCACATTAGCCAGTTACAAAGAGCCTTAACACTCGGTGGATATTCTATGTTTTGACAAAGAGTTTGTTCAGTCCTACCTATACCGTAGATAAGGAAGTATAGTACAACTTGGAATCAGGATGAAAACGAATTCTGTTATCCCGTTGACCGCGGCTTTGTTATTGATCCCAGGATCATTGTCATTAGCTTCTCGAGTACCTAATTACCACGACTACTTGTCAAATTATATAACAATCAAATTTACACTAGTAAATATCTGCTCTATTGCATAACTACAACGTCTAAACCAAATGAAGATCCGTTTCGCGCCTCTAACTCTAATCATAATGTGAACCCGATGTAAGTGAAAATACATGCACATACCATCGATTCTGCCTGACAAGCACTCTCACCCAGAACCGGAACTCGCAGTGCACCGTGACGAACAGCACATATATAAGCCTCCACTCTTAGCCAGACCGTCAGTCGTGCTCGCGCAACAGTAGAAGCAACATGGAATTTTTTAGATCTCTACTACGCGTCGTTGGTTTGTTCGTGCCAAGTAAAGTAGATATCATTTCCGAACTACCACTGGAGGTTTCGCACTTGATACTTCGAAAATTGGATCCCTCGTCCCTGCAGAGCGCCGCGCTTGTCTCGCGCAAATGGTTCAACGTTTGTAGATCCGACAAGTATCTACGGCGGAAAGTGAGACGTCACATGCAACATAAGAGAAAGCGGGTCAAGATGCAATTTCTCGGACCTGCAGCCGCTAAAGCTACCAACCAAGAATCAAGAAGTAGAGGACGTGGTGAGGGCAACCTAAGGCACGAAATAAGTTTATCCGCTGCTCGTACGGCGGTCGTCGTTGGAAGGTTACGCGGTCCTCTGAAAATTTCGATGCGAGATCGCCCCATCGATGTTGGACCAATAAAATGTATTAGACTCTAACTCGTGTAAGTACCTTAATTTGACTGCTTGCTCTTGCGAGAACTTGAAACGGTCTTGTCCGGATTCAGAACTGTAGCGCGAAGCTTGAAATAAAATGGTTTTACTGAGACGGCAATGTGTTTCAGTCACGCTAATACTATCTGTATCGTAATAGGCCCATTATTGAATATTAACTACAATGTATCATCGCTGCAATTGCAGATTTGTCGTCAATTAGATGCGAGATATACTCCTCATTGCCTGCCAAATACAGCTCACATCAGCTGGCTCGTGCTATTATATCATCTCTGGTCCTCGACATATCAAGCGTAATTGCAGTTTTACAAATTAAGGTTAACATATTCAAATGAATGTATCTCCGTTTCTATTGCACATATGGCGACAAAGCGATGCCCGTTACATTTCACATCCGATGTCATGTGCACCGCACATCTGCTGGTTTGTACCATGTCAACTCCGGTCTCTGTCAAACCTAGCGAAATTGCTGCTTTGCATATTCATGATTAATTATTCAAATCACCGTATCGCCGTTTGCATTGCAGATATGCCGACAATTCGATGCGCGATATACGCCACTTTTGCTGCCAAACACAATGTATATTATCTGGTTTGAGTTATGTAACGTGTGGGCGGAGCCAAACTCAGCGTATACGCAATTATGCATTTTCAGGCGAAATATTCAAATATTACATATTCAAATGAACGTATCTTGGTTTCTATGTCGCCTATTCGATGCGCAGAATACTCCACATATGATGCCAAATCAGCCGGTCTGTGCTATGTCAACTCTGGACCCTGTAAAATCCAGCGTAATTGTAGTTTTTGTTGTTAATGCTTAAATATTGCATTCAAAGATTCGCCGCTTCTTTTGCACATATGTCGACAATTCCATAACCCTTGTACTACGCATTTGCTGTAGTTACATTGCTCATCAGCTCGTTTGCGCTGTGTCAACTCTGGTCCCTGCACAATCCAGCCCAAATGCAATTTTGTATGTTCGGGCTTAAATATTCAAATCAACGTTACTCCGATTCAATAGCACATATGTCGACAATACGATGCGCGTTATATTCCACATTGACTGCCATGCGCAGAGCGCTTCATCTGGTTTAAGCCGTGTTAAATCCGGACCGATTCAAATCCAGCGTATTTGTAGTTTTGCATATTCAAGCCTTGTTATTCAAGTGAAAGTATCTCCGTATCCATTGTAGGTGCGTCGACAATAGGATGTACGTAATACTGCACATTTGCTGCCAAATACAGCACACATCAGCCCGTTTGCACACTGTCAAGACTGGACTCGGAGAAATCCATCGAAATTGCAGTTTTGTATATTAATGCTTACATATTCGAATCAAGGTATCTCCGCTTGTTTTCCAGAAACATTGGCCATGCGATGCGCGTTATATTCCACATCTGATGCCAAGTACAGTGCACATCATCCGGTTTACGCTATGTAAAATCTGGACCCAGCCAGATCCAGCGTAGTTGCAGTTTCGTATATTCAGGATTAAGTATTCAAACCGACGTATCTCCGATTCTATGGCACATATGGCTACAATTAGAGGCTCGCTATACTCCAAATTTGCTGCCAAACACAGTGCACGTTATTCCGCTTGATACATGTAAAATCGGGACCCAGCCGAACCCTGCGTATTTGCAGCCTTACATATTCAGTATTAAATATTCCAACCAACGAATCTCCGTTTCTATGGCACACTTTCAGGCAATTCGGTGCGCGTTATATTTGACAACTGATGTCATATACAGCGCACATCAGTAGGTTAGCGTTTTGTTCACTCTTGTCCCTGTCAAATACACCATAATAGCAGTTTAGCATATTCATGCTTGAATATCGAAAGCAACGTATCTTCGTTTCTATGGCAGATATGACGACAATTCGGTGAGCGTTATGCTCCTGATTTGCTGGTGAGCACAGAGCACATCTTCCGATTATATCATCTCTTCTGTCTTACGTCTTCTCTGGTCACTGACAGATTCAGCGTAATTGCTGTTTTGCATATTCATGCCTAAATGTTCAAACCAACGTATCAGAGCTGCTATTGGATACATATCGCAAATGCGATGCGCGCTATACTCCACAATTACAGCCAAATACAGTACTAATTCGGTTTGCGCTATGTCGACTGTATTTTCGAGCTATCGCGGGGAGACGCGTTCGTTTGAATACGCGTCAATGGGAGTCGTAAATTCCCGTTACGATTGGAATAATCGACTCCACGGATAGTTCGATCCCCGTATTTCGCTTAGGATAATAGGTGTAGTCGTTGTGGTATAACACTGGGGGTCACAAAGTTATAAAAAATATATGTATTTCCAACGATTTATACAATCACACTGAGTAAGAACGCCGTTGCTTAAGATACAGATAACGAAGAAATGGACTATTCTGTGATGAGAGTGTGAGCTATAGGAGCTCTAGGTCCGTGAGAGCTGTAGGAGCTGTCGGACTTCTGGATACTGTGAGAGAAATAGGAGGCTCTTAGAGATATAGGAACGGTGAGAGTTATAGGGATTGCAGGAACTTTAGTCACCGCGAGAGACGATGGAACTCTGAGAGATATAGGAACGGTAAGAGTTATAGGGATTGCAGGAACTCTAGTAACCGTGAGAGATGATGTAACTCTAAAGTTTATTCTGATGTGAGTACGAAGCTCGGTATTGGTGTGCCCTTTGAGCGAAGAACGCGGATTCGTTGATTACATTGTTAGTTAGGAAAGTGAGGGCAATGATCCGCGATGCCGATTGGTTATGACTAATGTTAGAAAGGAAGAGAGGAGGAAGAAGCCTCCTACCAACGTGGGTCCTAGGCAACATTGTTTATGGGAAATCTCAGATTTTCCGTTAGGTAGATGTCCGCTTTTTTCGTTAGGCCAATACCCGCCTTCTCCGTAATTCTTAAGAGGGCGTAATAAACCCAGGGACCTTTCTAAAAACCGACCGAAAACACTTCTAGAATTAGAAAGTCTTTTCGGGCAAACAGATTGACTTAGGCCATATGTGCGAACAATGCAGTTGGGATTTCGGCTTTATGATGGGTCCTTGGGCCTATGGAGGATTCGAAGGATGGCACGTGGACCGCTGGATGCCAAGCCGCGCGGGATGGAGTGCAGATGTGTTGCGCGCCAGAACATCGACTCTGGTCTCTGTTATATGCAGTGTAATTGTTGTTTTGCAGATTCAGACTCAAATATTCAACTCCACGTATCTCCGTTGCTGTTGCTGATATGTCGATAATTCGATGTGCCTGTTACTCCACATTTCTTGCCAAATACATCGTTTGCCAGCTAGTTTGCGCTATATCCAGACTGGTCCCAGACAGATCAAGCATAAATATAAATCGGAGATGATAGAACACGGGAACCTTCCGTTTGGAATTTTGGGAAAATCCCGTAACATTGTAATCTAGATTCTACCATAGCTGTAATTAAATAATCGTAGTCATCTAGTTCGATTGTAATTGTTCGAAACTTGTGATACTGCTCTTGGCCTCGGCGACAACCAGTCACCGAACGTAGCCGCGGTCAAGGGATGAACGTTTTGTCTAATAAAGGCATGGAGTAATTCTATAGCTGTCCTTAAATGAAATAATGGTAGCGGCACGTGACAGTAAACATTCCAACGGTTTCTGTCCCGTGTCTCGCCACTCGCAGACTCTATCCGTCGGATAAGATGATTGCCAGATGTCAACGCATCTCAACAGTATATGTTTAGCTAGCCTGAGGATTCATTATACACCTATAGCGGCACTCGTCGGTAAAATTCATATCGGTTTCGGTCCAGTGAACCCGCTACACAAGAAATCGTGTTTACTGAAAGATGAGTTTCTTATAGATTCGACAACCTTAGGCGGTTACCGAAGGTTAATCAAATTCCGTCGTTTTTGTCGTGATCACATGCCCTCGAGTCAACTACCCGAAATGTCAACATTTGTAAACAAGGTCGAGAGTTCAGCGTCCGTTCTGATTTTTCGAGAACATCTTGGAAATTTAAATCCCAACGTCTTTTGTCAACTCCGACGCATATAAATATAGCGAACAGGGTAGCGAGGCATTCTTTGTTATCGAATGACACGAGCAGTAGCAGTTAAGTCGATACTTCTTTGCGCCGATCTATTCGTAATCACGAATCAAGATAACAAGTGTATTATACGTCTAGTGTACACGTAGGGTATATTTTAATAAACTACACAGTTAAATATACTCTTGTGTTTTTAAGCCTAAATCGCTACCATACATCTCAAACTGGTGACACCGACGTGATTTTTGTGTAAGAGGTGACAGCGATAGGCTAGTCGCAGTTTGAATATCATAGTCCGCAACTCACACAATGGAAAAGGCGAGCAAACGAACTCCAGCCGGCTCATCGTTCCGCGTGCCGCCCTTTATGCCCACGATGACCAGGATTTGGTTTTCCATTTTAGAGAAATATTTCGGGGTAGCCGGCATCTTCCACGACGATGAAAAATCCTTAGCCCTCATGGGACTCCTCGACCCACATTACCTCGCGAAGATTGAGGATACAGTGACCAACCTCCTCGCCACAGGCCAGTACGATAAATTGAAGAGCGAGCTGATCCGCGCCCTGACCGAATCGGACACCGCCAAGTTCGAAAGGTTAGTCGAACGTGAAGAGATGGGCGACAGAAAACCATCACAGTTTTATAATGACTTAAAAAATTAGCCAGCCCCCTCGCTTCAGGAATCGCATCAGGGAAGTCCTGGCTGCAGTGGACGATACGAGTATCGAGAAACTGACCAGGAGAGCGGATAAACTCGATGAGGCGTATAATCGTAACGGGCAGCGCGCGAAGGTAGTCACAATCGAGCCACCGGCATCACACGAAGGCAAAAACGACGCACTGGCCGCCGAGGTCAGTAGACTGCGAGAACAGATTAAGGCTATGGGAATCAGCGGGTATCATCGACTACGAAGACGTTCGAATTCTCTCACTCGACCCCGCCGCCGTTCGCGTTCCCGAGACTATCCGCGCCAGGACGGAATTTGCTTCTATCATGCGAGGTTCGGCGATCGCGCCACGATTGTATGTGGAAGTCGGGAAACGACCCCTGCCGTCCGTAAAAGCGGAGGACGGCGACGGCTTGGGATCTCGCCGCATCTTTATTTTGGACATGAGAACGAAGACTTCGTTCTTAGTTGACACCGGTGCTGATATCGGCGTTCATCCCCGAAGCAGGCTATCTAGGGACGTAAAGAAAACAACGTATGAACTATTCGCTGCCAATGGGACGCGCATCGCAACGTACGGCACTATAGCGATGGAGCTGAACCTGTCCCTTAGACGTGCCTTCAAATGGCACTTCACTGTCGCCGATGTGCAAACCCCCATCATCGACCTAGATTTCCTAAGTCATTACAGGTTGCTTGTGGATCGAAGAAAAAGACGACTTCTCGACACAACAAACCAGCTATCGACCAGGGGATACGCCGCCAACTGCGAACAGCTTATGATTAAGACCGTAAACGGGGATTTGGTCTACCACCAATTGTTGGCGAAATGTGCAGATCTAACGCGCCCACCGGCCTTTGGGTGAGAGAAAATACGGCACAGTGTGGAGCACCACATCGAAACCACACCCCGCCCGCCCGTATATTGCAAACCCCGCCCTCTCGCACCGGACCGTCTCAAGCCAATCAAGGCGGAATTTGCAACACTTATCGAGCAAGGAGTCATGCGCCCATCAAAGAGTTCCCGGGCATCTCGACTACACGTCGTCCCAAAGAAGGATGGAAGTCTGCGACATTGCGGTGACTACAGGGCGCTAAACGCCCGCACTGTACCCGACAGGTACTCTCCACCGCACATACAAGACTTCGCGCAGCATTTACACGGTCGGCGAATATTCTCAAAAATTGGTTTAGTGCGAGCCTACCATCAAATGTCAATCGCGCCTGAGGACGTTACAAAAACCGCGATTTCGACACCATTCGGCCTTTTCGAGGCAAACAACATGATGTTTGGGCTTCGAAACGCCGCGCAAACGTGTCAAAGATTTGTCGACGTAATCACGCGAGGCTTAGATTTCGTTTACGCGTACATAGATGACTTCTTGGTAGCTTCGGAAACCGAGGAACAGCACCGCTGGCACTTGCGGATCTTGTTCAAACGTCTAAACCAGTACGGCGTAGTAATCAACCTCGCAAAATGCGAGTACGGAATTAATGAAATAGCCTGCCTAGGCCATACGGTAAACGCGCACGGAATAAAACCGCTCGCCGATCGCGTTACAGCCATAAACGAAGCACCGCTCCCCGCGAACATCAAGGCACTACGCGGATACCTCGGTATGATTAACGTTTACCGACGTTTCATACCGGGGGCAGCTAAAATTTTGCAACCCCTCAACGATTTGTTGCAAGGGGAGAAAAAGGGCAACATGCCCATTATTTAGTCGGAGGAAGCCAAAACGAGCTTTAGCGAGTCAAAACGCGCCCTAGCTAACGCTACGATGTTAGCGCATCGTATACCTGGCGCGCCCATCAGCCTCGCAGTAGACGCGTCCGACATTGCAATAGGGGCGGTGTTGCAGTAACGCGCGAATGACACTCGGCAACCATTGGGTTTCTTAACTAAAGCCTCAAATTTCGCGCAGCGAAAATATAGCGCGTACGATCGCGAATTACTCGCTATGTATACTGCGGTCAAGCGATTTAGACACGCCGTAGATGGGAGGAATTTCATTATTTTCATAGATCACAAACCCCACACCTATGCGTTCAGTCAAAATCCCGACAAGTGATCGTCGTGACAATTCCGTCAACTAGATTATATCGGGCAGTTCACGACCGATATAAGGCATATAAAAAGGCTGAATAACAATGCAGCCGACGCCCTATCTCGCATCGAAGCCATAGGAAAATCCGTGGATCACACAATTCTCGCCGCCGCGCAAGAAAACGACAAGGAGCTCCGCGACATCATCAACTCCGATATATCCGCGTTGCAGGTTAAGAAAATTCGTTTTCCGGATAACGACGCGGAAATATACTGCGATGTATCAGGCGAGATCGTACGACCGTACGTACCGAAACCCTTGCGGATCGACGTATTCAATTCGCTCCACGGACTTTCCCATCTAGGGATACGCGCGACCCAAAAATTCGTAAAATCGCTTATAGTTTGGCCGGCGGTAAACAAAAATTAAATAAAAGCCAAACATGGACACGGCAATGCATCCCGTGTCAACAATGTAAAATAGCGAGACACGTATCAACGCCGACCGGAACATTCGGAGAGCTCGCAGGACGATTCGAGCATATACATTTAGACATCATCGTCATGCAATATTCACAAGGCTACCGATATTGTCTAACATGTATCGACCGTTTTTCACGTTGGCCCGAAGCGATTCCAATACCAGATATGGAAGCGACGACCGTTGCCTCGGCTCTTCTTTCCACATGGATAGCGCGTTTTGGCGTCCCAGCAAAAATAACAACCGATCAAGGTCGCCAAATCGAATCCAGTCTTTTCAACGAACTATGCCGGATGTTCGGCATTAAGCATTTGCGTACCACAGCCTACCACCTCGCGTCCAACGGGATGGTAGAGCGCTTTCACAGGCAGCTTAAGGCCGCAATCAAATGCCACAATTCGAGCAACTGGGTTGAAAGCCTTTCCATAGTTCTTTTAGGCATTAGAACCGCTATCAAGGAGGACCTGAGCGCAACGGCAGCCGAAATGATTTATGGTACGGAAATACGATTGCCAGCAGAATTCTTTGTACCAGCAAAACAACCGGCCAACGCGGAATTCGCAAACTGTCTGCGAGAGCGAATGAGCGATATTAGACCTCTGCCGACTTCACGACACGGCGAAAAGAAAACGTTCATGTTCCGCGATTTAGAAACGTCGCCGTGCGTTTTCGTACGCCACGATGCAATCGGAGGTCCACTGCAACCACCATACGATGGCCCCTATCAGGTTACACAGCGTGGATGAAAACCATTAACATACGGATGAAGGACAAAAGCGTGAAAGTCTCCGTAGATCGTATAAAACCCGCCTTCATCGTGCCGGAAGATATTGAGCATCTGGAAAGGAGCGCAGAAACCTACGACGTATTTTTACCTGGGAAAATCTTCCGACCGCAAAGCAGCGAGCAAGCGCAACAAAGCGACGGAGACGCAAGAACCAATTATACCACGCGTTCGGGCAGGATAGTTCGTTCTCCTCCTCAAACGGGTTTGAATTAAGCGGTTAGCATGGGCACCGCGCTAACATACATAAACAAACATAAAAAGAAGTAACGTTAACACTGGCAAGCGGGTACTGTAGCGGCACTCGTAGGTAAAATTCATAACGGTTTCGGTCTAGTGAACCCGCTACACAAAAAATCGTGTTTACTGAAAGATGAATTTATTATAGATCCGACAACCTTAGGCGGTTACCGAAGGTTAATCAAAATCCGTAGATTTTGTCGTGATCATATGCCCTCGAGTCAACTACCCGAAAATTCAACATTTGTAAACAAGGTCGAGAGTTCAGCGTCAGTTGCGAATTTTCGAGAACACCTTCAAAATTCAAATCCCAACGCCTTTTGTCAACTCCAACGCATATGAATATAGCGAGCGGGGTAGCGAGGCATTCTTTTTTATCGAGTGACACGAGGAGTAGCAGCTAAGTCGATCCTTCTTTGCGCCCATCTATTCGTAATCACGAATCAAGACAACAAGTGTATTATACGACTAGTGTACACGTAGGGTATATTTTAATAAGCTACATAGTTAAATATACTCTTGTGCCTTTAAACCTAAATCGCTACCATACACCTCAAATCAAATTCGCACTAGTGAATATCTGCTCTATTGCATAACTACAACGTCTAATCCAAATGAAGATTCGTTTCACGCATCTAACACTAATAATAATGTGAACCCGATCTATAGGATGATACATGCACATGCGATCGATTCTGACTGTCCAGGACTCTCACCGGAGCCGGAACTCGCAGTGCACCGTGACGAACGGCACATATATAAGAATTCATTCTCAGCCAGACCGTCAGTCGTGCTCGCGCCACAATAGAAGCAACATGGAGTTTCTATAGATCTGTTCTACGCGTCGTTGGTTTGTTCGTGCCAAGTAAGGTAGATATCATTTCCGAACTACCACTGGAGGTTTTGCACTTGATACTTCGAAAATTGGATCCCTCGGCCCTGCAGAACGCCGCGCTTGTCTCGCGCAAATGGTTCAACGTATGTAGATCCGACAAGTGTCTACGGCGGAAAGCGAGACGTCACATGAGACATACGAGAAAGCGGGTCAAGATGCAATTTCTCGGACCTGCAGCCGCTAAAGCTACCAACCAAGAATCAAGAAGTAGAGGACGTGGTGAGGGCAACCTAAGGCACGAAATAAGATTATCCGCTGCTCGTACGGCGGTCGTCGTTGGAAGGTTACGCGGTCCTCCGAAAATTTCGATGCGAGATCGCCCCATCGATGTTGGACCAATAAAATGTATTAGACTCTAACTCGTGTAAGTACCTTAATTTGACTGCTTGCTCTTGCGAGAACTTGAATCGGTCTTGTCCGGATTCAGAACTGTAGCGTGAAGCTTGAAATAGAATGATTTTACTGAGACGGCAAAGTGTTTCAGTCGCGCTAATACTATCGGTATCGTAACAGGCCCATTATTCAATATTAAATAAAACGTATCACCGCTGCGATTGGAGATTTGCCGTCAATTAGGTGCGAGATATACTCCTCATTGCCTGCCAAATACAGCTCACATCAGCTGGCTCGTGCTATTATATCATCTCTGGTCCTCGACATATCAAGCGTAATTGCAGTTTTACAAATTAAGGTTAACATATTCAAATGAATGTATCTCCGTTTCTATTGCACATATGGCGACAAAGCGATGCCCGTTACATTTCACATCCGATGTCATGTGCACCGCACATCTGCTGGTTTGTACCATGTCAACTCCGGTCTCTGTCAAACCTAGCGAAATTGCTGCTTTACATATTCATGATTAATTATTCAAATCACCGTATCGCCGTTTGCATTGGAGATATGCCGACAATTCGATGCGCGATATACGCCACTTTTGCTGCCAAACACAATGCATATTATCTGGTTTGAGTTATGTAACGTATGGGCGCAGCCAAACTCAGCGTATTTGCAATTATGCATTTTCAGGCGAAATATTCAAATATTACATATTCAAATGAACGTATCTTGGTTTCCATGTCGCCTATTAGATGCGCAGAATACTCCACATATGATGCCAAATCAGCCGGTCTGTGCTATGTGTCAACTCTGAACCCTGTAAAATCCAGCGTAATTGTAGATTTTGTTGTTAATGCTTAAATATTGCATTCAAAGTTTCGCCGCTACTTTTGCACATATGTCGACAATTCCATACGCCTTGTACTCCGCATTTGCTGTAGTTACATTGCCCATCAGCTCGCTTGCGCTGTGTCAACTCTGGTCCCTGCAAAATCCAGCCCAAATGCAATTTTGTATGTTCAGGCTTAAATATTCAAATCAACGTGACTCCGATTCCATAGCACATATCTCGACAATACGATGCGCGTTACATTCCACATTGACTGCCATACGCAGAGCGCTTCATCTGGTTTAAGCCGTGTTAAATCCGGACCGAGTCAAATCCAGCGTATTTGTAGTTTTGCATATTCAAGCCTAGTTATTCAAGTGAAAGTATCTCCGTATCCATTGTAGGTACGTCGACAATAGGATGTACGTAATACTGCACATTTGCTGCCAAATACAGCACACATAAGCCCGTTTGCACACTGTCAAGACTGGACTCGGAGAAATCCAGCGTAATTGCAGTTTTGGATATTAATGCTTACATATTCGAATCAAGGTATCTCCGTTTGTTTTGCAGAAACATAGGCCATGCTATGCGCGTTATATTCCGCATCTGATGCCAAGTACAGTGCACATCATACGGTTTACGCTATGTAAATTCTGGACCCAGCCAGATCCAGCGTAGTTGCAGTTTCGTATATTCAGGATTAAGTATTCAAACCGACGTATCTCCGATTCTATGGCATACATGGCTACAATTAGAGGCTCGTTATACTCCAAATTTGCTGGCAAACACAGTGCACGTTTTTCCGTTTGATGCATGTAAAATCGGGACCCAGCCGAACCCTGCGTATTTGCAGTTTTGCATAATCAGTATTAAATATTCGAACCAACGAATCTCTGGTTCTATGGCACACTTACAGACAATTCGGTGCGCGTTATATTTATCATCTGATGTCACATACAGCGCACATCAGTAGGTTAGAGTTATGTGCGCTCTTGTCCCTGTCAAATACACCATAATTGCAATTTAGCATATTCATGCTTGAATATCGAGAGCAACGTATCTCCGTTTCTGTGGCAGATATGACGACAATTCGGTGAGCGTTATGCTCCTGATTTGCTGGTGAGCACAGAGCACATCTTCCGATTCTATCATCTCTTCTGTCTTACGTCTTCTCTGGTCACTGACAGATTCAGCGTAACTGCTGTTTTGCATATTCATGCCTAAATGTTCAAACCAACGTATCAGCGCTGCTATTGGATACATATCGCAAATGCGATGCGCGCTATACTCCACAATTTCAGCCAAATACAGTACTTATGCGCTTTGCTCTACGTCGACTCTGGTTCCTGTTATATGCAGTGTAATTGTAGTTTCGCAGATTCAGACTCAAGAATTCAACTCTACGTTTCTCGGTTGCTATTGCTGATATGTCGACAATTCGATGTGCCTGGTACTCCACATTTCTTGCCAACTACATCGCTTACCAGCCAGTTTGCGCTATATCCACACTGGTCCCAGGCAGATCATGCATATATATGTCGGAGATGAAAGAACACCGGAACCTTCCCTTCGGAATTTTGGGAAGACTCCTAGTACTGTAATTTAGATTTCACCATAGCCGTATTATGAAACTGTTGTCATTCGATCCGACTGTACTTATTTGAGATTTATGATAGTGAGCTCGGGCTCGAGGCGACAACCAGTCGCCGAACGTAGTCGCGGTCAAGGGATAAACGTTTTGTCTAACAAAGGCATGAAGTAACGCTATAGCTCTCCTTAAAAGAAATACTTGGGACGGGGCACGACGGTAAGCATTTCAACGATTTCAGTCCCGTGGCTCGCCACACGCAGACTCTATTCTTTGAGTAAGATGATTACCAGATGTCGACACGTCTCGACAGTATATGTTCAGCTAGCCCGAGGACCGGCTATGAATCTTAAGATTTGTTTAACTAAAGTCCTTCAAACCGACAAACAGTCCTCGTTCCAACTACGAGAAAATAGGAGAAATCTATTTTTCTCACGAACGACGCTTCCTCTTCTCGAACTCTCTCTTGAGGGCGGCTAGCACCCTTTCCTAACCACCAACGTGGAAATTGACCAATTAACAGTAACGCCAATTTCCCTCATTTTCCGAACGAAGACTTTTCACCACGAATCCGATGATTTTGTGACTATAGGCACACCCATCATAGTTTTCCTGGACAGCGTTACCGTGATGGAGATCCACTCTCCCGTACGATCTCGACGACGATTCAAGTAACCCTCTGATACGTAGTGATTGCCCCATGCATTAACATTGAGTACAACATAGACGCTAAAGAAAAGTAGAGTTCGTCATCCCGTTGACCGCTGATTCGTTATTGAGCCTAGGATCATTGTCATTAGCTTCTAGAGTATCTAATTACCGCGATTACTTGTCCAATTCCATCATAGTCATATTTGCACTAGTAAATATCACCTCTATTGCATAATGATCACGTCTAGCGCCAATAGGGATTCGTTTGACGTCCTTAACCCTAACTCTAATCTTAACGCCAACCCGACATCTGAAGTGGGATCAGTGCCGACTATAACAGTGCTAGCACTTAAGACCATCGTGCGCAAGTAATTCAGTCGCTAGTGCAAAAATCGAGTGTGAAACCTAACAATTTTTCGCTACCACGTTTTAACCCTTAAAATCGCGTGCTCCGAATCCGCTGCATGGGGCGCAGCTGCCAACCTGATTATGGAAGGAAACTATAATTTCAATAACGAGTGGCGAGTCGACTCGTGCGTACTGGAAGCATCAACGGATAGATCAAGTCATCTGGGTGAATCGTTTCCATTTTACTCCGATTCGGGAGCAGCGCGTTCACTAATTAAAGAGTCCACGGCCTCGAGATTTTCTGACAAAGGAATGACTGACATATTAGTAATGCGAGGGGTAGGGAATACCTGTATTAAACAAATGCCACCCATTTGTTCATCGTGTGAATTAATGATTTTTACATCGAAGATAATTTCTCATGCCCTTCCTGATAGTTATTTAAAATATGATATCGCGATTAGTTGCGGAACTCTAAGTCTGGGTTTTGACGTAACATTACACAAAATAGCCTCGCTATGTGTAAAACAAAAATAATTAATGTCTGTAATGAAACCACTGCAAACGAGATCGTCGTTAATGAAGTTGACACTGATGTACATGGTAATAATAAAAGTCGATCAATTTCTCTTCTCGTCAAATTCAATGATTCATTCGTTACGGGTTTCCTACGTATTCGCGCAAATACAGGCCGGTTAGAAATACGATTAATTGATCCTAACACCACCGTACAAGGAAGTTCTTATAGACTTAGCGAGGAGAAGCGAAGAACGGTACGTGAGAAAACCAGCGTTTTAATTAATGCAAAGATCATAAGGCCTAGTAATTCGCCATTTGCGAGCCCTACGTAACTCGTGAAGAAGAAAAACGGCTCAGATAGATTATGAGCAGGTTCCCGAGTGCTAAGTCAAAATATGGTCGCGGATCGGTACCCTTTATTCCTTATTGCGGATCAAGTCGCGAGATTGCAAGAGGCGAGATACTTTATTAGCCTGGACATGGTCAGCGGGTTTCACCAAATTCCTATTTATCCTAATTCAGCGGAGTATACAGCGTTCGTTACCCCCGACAGACAATATGAATAGATAACGATGCCGTTTGGACTGAAAAATTGCACCGTCCGTCTTTCGGAGGGCTATTCGCAACGCCCCAGGCGACCTCGCTCATTCGTACGTTGTTATTTATTTCGATAACGTCCTAATTATTGCCGACTCGATAGATCAAGCTTTACAAAGATTGAAACACCGTATTAGATACCCTCGTAAAAGCCGGATTCTCTTTTAACTTTGCGAAACGTTCTCTTAAGCACATCGGTGCTCTATTTGAGATATGTAATTCATAACGGAGAAGTTCGTCCCGACCCGGGTAAAATACACACCTTAAGTTCTTTACCTGTGCCAACGACCGTCACACAGTTCATCCCAAAATTCTCACAGATGAGGAAACTACGCGCTCATCCCTGTACGCGCTCATCTCAGATAACAGAAATATAACTTGGACAGATAGACACGAAAAAATAAGACAACAGGTAGTTTCCGTGCTGACCGACGCGCCGGTGCTAATGATATTCAACCCCAATTACCCGATAGAACTACCTACTGATGCTAGCTCGGAGAGTTACGGGGCGATTTTGACACATCAAGCCGAAGGTAAGAACAAGGTAATAGAGTATTACAATAATAGAACTAGCCCCGCGGAATCCAGATATCACTCCTATGAACTCGAAACATTAGCTATCGTAAACGCCGTAAAACATTTCCGTCACTATCTACATGGACGGAAATTTCTTGTCGTCACGGATTGCAACTCGTAGAAAGCGCTGAGTAATAAAGTACATTTAAATGACAGGGACCAGAGGTGATGGACTTACTTGCAGACTTTTATTTATGACTTTATGTATCGGGAAAGTAAACGGACGGCTCACGTAGATTTCTTTTCGCGAAACCGCACAGGCGTTGACCCTATTAAATTCGACAAAATCAAAGAGAAAATAGTTAATCTGGCAGAAATTTCGGAAGATTGCCTGTTAGCGGAACAACGTCGTGATTCTCAAATCTTGGAAATCGTCAAGGAATTGCAAAACGATGGGCTCGCGGGAGACATCGCGAATACATACGAATTAAGGTCCGGTACTATTTACCGTAGGATACAAAGAAACGGCAGGACTCTCTGTTTACCTATAGTCCCAAGTGGTTTCAGATGGTCTGTTATTAACCGTGTGCACCAGTCAATTATGCACTAAGGTTGGGAGAAACTATACGAATATTACTGTTTCGAAGTGATGGCGAAGTACGTTCGCCGATTCATTGAGAACTGTCATGCTTGTCAAGATTCGAAAGCTAGTTTAGGTAAGGTACAAGCCGAACTGCATCCTATACCTAAGACCAGCATACCCTGGCATACGGTCCACATGGACATAACAGGCAAGTTGAGTGGTAAAAGCGATTCAAAGGAGCACGTCATTGTTTTGATCGACGTCTTCACTAAATTCGTATACCTGCATCATACTCGTAAGATAGATTCCCTTAACACCATTAAAGCGCTTAAATCCGCTATATTTTTATTCGGGAGGCCCTGTCGGATAATAGCAGATCAGGGAATATGTTTTAAGGGTAAGGAATTTCGAGAATTCTGCGAAAGCAAACGAATTAAAGTTCACTTGATAGCGACCGGTGCTAGTAGAGCCAAGGGACAGGTAGAGCGTGTTACGGGTGCATTGAAAATTATGTTCACGGTAGTGGAAACGACCGGGCGGCCGTGGCAAGACGCGATTGGGGAAATACAGTTGGCTTTGAATTGCACCACCAACCGCGTGACAAACTCGAGCTCATTTGAACTACTAATAGGTAGAACGACAAGACCGTACGATCTGTTGTTACCCGATAACATCAAAAGTATCGATATCTCCAATATAAGACGACAGGCAATAAAGGGGATGGAAACTAGTGCTAGGTATGATGAGGATGGATTTGACGAAACTAAAGCTAAAGCGGTTAGGTTTAACCTCGGTGATTTCGTATTACGCAAAATGAGGAACGAAATCAAACCAAATTAGATCCAAAATTTAGAGGTCCATTTGTAATGGCAGAAGTTTTGGAAGGAGGCATGTATATCTTAAAAGTATTAAACGGTAAGCGATCGTTCAAGTACAGTCACGACATGTTGAGGAACATGCCAGATGGATGCACCCCTGCCGAGTTGGATGTCTGTGGCGAAGGCCATAACAGTGGCCATGACGATATGAGTACTTCGATTTCGGAAGATTAGTAGCACTATGCTAATAACACCCGGCAGGGGAAGTTCGCACGCTTTTCATTTCATGGTAACAGTGTGATAAAGCTCAGAGAGAACGTGTGATGTGGCTCACACGCTTTTCATGGTAACAGTGTGATAAAGCTCAGAAAGAACGTGTGATGTGGCTCACACGCTTTTCATGGTAACAGCGTCATACAGCTCAGAGAGAACGTGTGATGTGGCTCACACGCTTTTCATGGTAACAGTATGATAAGGCTCAGTGAGAACATGCGATGCGACTTGCATGCTTTTCGGGGTGACAATATGATAAGACTCAGTGAGACCGTGGAACGAAGCTCTATGTGCTCATACGATCTAGAAGACCGAGATCCTTTGGAGTGCGAAATCGAAAATGGTCCATCATGCCGTTACGATCCGACTGATAACCTGCAGGATGCAACTATCACATTGGATACTAAGTATAACGCTACTAATTTTCATAATCTTTTATTTTTTTGCTGCCAAATCCCCGAACAGGATTTGTTGCTACACTGGACCCTTGCCTTATTGGAACATCTAGTTAAATTGTGAATAATGTTAATTGTATCGAGTCTAATGTTAGGAAACTCAATATTTTAGTTACACACGAGGACGTGTGATAGTCAGAATGGCCGTGTCGGAGATGAAAGAACACCTGAAACTTCCCTTCGGAACTTTGGGAAGACCCCTAGTACTGTAATTTAGACTTCACCATAGCCGTATTATGAAACTGTTGTCATTCAATCCGACTGTACTTATTTGAGATGAGGTGACGTGCGTGATAGGTATAGAAGAATCACTCGGTATTGTTTAACAATAACTGTTTATTTGCTTGTGTTCGTGGTATACACTAGCTGGCCGAAAGCACGGTACAATTATCGATTCAGGATTACAAGTTCAAGCTCGGCGCGATACTTTACGCGGTGGTTCGAGTCGAGACGATTGCACATACGTCGAGAGATTCAGATTCGCTATTACGTACGACTGCGGACGAACAATCCAGAAGGCGTCTTCCAACTTGCCTCGCGGCTCGCGATAGAACAGAATGAATTTGTGTCGCGATGATGCTCCTTAGGAAAACTGTGTTTGGGTGTGTCTAAGGATACGGGATCATCGGATTCGTTCAGAAAAGTATTAGTTCAGAGAGTGAGGGAAACGGACGTCGCTGTTAATTGGAAAAATTGTGAGTTGGTTGTTGGAAAGGGATGACAGCTGCCCTTGAGAGAAAGTTGCTAGCGAGGAGCGTCGTACGTGAGAAAAAGCAGATTTCCCGTAGTGGGTGGTATGTGTAGGGACTATTGAGACAAAGACTATTTGTCCCTTTAGAGAATCTTAGCTGCATAAATCCTAAGATTTATAGCGGGTCCTTAGGCTCGCTGTAAATATTCGGTGAGAGTGTATCTGACAGACATCTGGCAATCATCTGTTCGAAAGGTAGAGTCCTTGTGTAGCGAGGCACGGGACAGAAACCGTTGGGAAGTTTGCTGTCGAGTGCCGCTACAGAGATTTATGATAGTGAGCTCGGACTCGAGGAGACAGTCAGTCGCCGAACGTAGTCGCGGTCAAGGGATGAACGTTTTGTCTAACAAAGGCATGAAGTAACTCTATAGCTCTCCTTAAAAGAAATACTTGGGACGGGGCACGACGGTAAGCATTTCAACGATTTCTGTCCCGTGGCTCGCCACACGCAGACTCTATTATTTGAGTAAATACATGAGCAGCTAGTACGAGGACCCGCTATAAACCTTAAGATTTGTTTAATTAAAGTCCTTCAAACCGACAAACAGTCCTCGTTCCAACTACGAGAAAATAGGAGAAATCTATGTTTCTCACGATCGACGCTTCCTCTTCTCGAACTCTCTCTTGAGGGCGGCTAGCACCCTTCCCTAACCACCAACATGGAAATTGACCAATTAACAGTAACGCCAATTTCCCCCATTTTCCGAACGAAGACATTTCTCAACGAATCCGATGATGTTGTGACATTAGGCACACCCATCATAGTTTTCCAGGACAGCGTCGCCGTGATTGAGAGACGGCACTCTCTAGTGCGATCTCATCAGCAATCGACCTGTCTTTCTTATACGTAGTAATTGCTCCTTGCTCTAACATGTAGTGCAACTTAGACGCTAACGTAGTGTAGAGTTCAGCATCCGTTGACCGCGAAAACGTTGCCGGAACCGAGACCATTGTCATAGTGCCGTCATTTGTTACTTACACCCTCATCAAACCTAAGGACCCACCATAAACTTAGACTTTTTAAGTAATTCTAGATGGTCCCTTTCATCTTGCACATCCAATTTCATAAATGTTTTTGATTGATGTGTATTTCTTAGAAAAGTCCTTATGTTTATTGTGCGCTCTTAGAAACTGCGGAAAAGCTGGTAGTTATATAATGGGAAAACCGGTAATTATATAATATTAAACTATATATAATTATATAATATTAAATTATATTATATTAAAATTATATAATATTAAATATATCTGATGAAAATGTGTGGATTTTCTCATGAACAAGGTCATCCATGAGCCACGGTGGTAGGATGCTTACTCCTCCTATCTTCATTCATTAACGCTGATACCCAATGGGTATCGCGAATCCTTGTCCTCCCTTTTCATAACAAAAAGTGTGAACAACGAATCAGCTTCCCTTGTTCAAAAATTACCTACATACGGATCTTTCCTCCGTAAGTATGTAAGAGGGGAATTCGAGTTATATCTTGACACCCGTGACTTTTTCGAAAACCACCTATCTATGCATACTCAATCTAGGTTTTCAGATCAGTCAATATATCTACCCGGATTCACTCATATAAGATCAATCCATTTCTTCGTCACCATTATCTTAAACGGCGGAGTTACTAACTTGTGTTGTTGTACAAAGTTGTTGGAAATACATATTTCATAAATATTGAAATATGTATAATTTTTGTGCTGGACTAGGTCCAGTGCGTAGTGGAGATCTTTGTAACGGGATATCACTGTGTGGAGATATGTGTGTGCGCGGCGACTGAGAAACAGACGAATGTAAACAGTTCTATCGGTTAACAGTCTTCAAAATGTCGGATATGAATAAAAGTGCTGAGACACGCGCAAGTGTACATTGATAAATATTCTAGAAATCGTTTATAAAGTAAATATGTGTCTACGTTAATAGTTATGGCCAGCGTACAATATTTCGGCCATCAGGATGCACAATTCTCAACATGGTAGCAAAAATCGTGGTTGACGAGATTTAAGGTTATGGGACCACGTGTAACCGGGCGTGAATGTGTAAAAAAGGTTCATTTTGAAAGAATTGGAAATATGTTCTGAAGAGATAAAAAGGCTGTTGGCGGAGCAGATAAAAGAAATCTGTATAGTGAGGAGAACTATTTTTGAAAAAAGGGTGAAGATGAAAAGACGAATCAAGATGCCAATGGACGATAAAACTAAAATGCAAGTATTCGATGTACGTGATTACAAAGCGTGGAAGAAAAGAATATTAATGTATTTAAAGTGTAAAAAATGTTATGAATTGGATACACGAGAGAAAATGTACACGGATGCGAAAGATAATTGGGATGAAAAGAATCAATGGGCGATGAACTACATCTATTGTAGTATAACAAATGAGCAATTAGAATTTGTTGGTGATCAAGACACTGTTTACAAAATAATTACAAAATTTGATCAGATGAATATGAAGGAATCAACAGCATTGCAACTTTGTATAAGAAGTAGACTCGACATGATGAGGTTGAAAGATTTTGAGGAATCAGGTTCATTTTTCACGGAATTTGAGAAGACGATAAATGAATTAAAGGGTGTTGGTGCAAACGTAAGTGAACGTGAAAAACTCGATTACATGCTGAAAACACTACCAGAATCATTGATTTATATTGATGACTTAATCGACTCATTGAAAGAAAGTGATTGAACTTGTGATCTTTAAAAAATAAAATTATAATGTGGGAAATACGTAGGGAGAGTAAAAGTGATAGGAAATGGTCAAATGTCTTCAAAGTTGAGAAAAGAGAGAAATAAAGTGCCATGGCTGTGGACAGTACGGCCACGTGATAAAAAATTGCACGAATACATGCAGAGGCGGAATCAATGGAGGAGCGCAATGGCAAGGAGGTGCGAATCAGCCATAGCAGAATAGGAGTCGCGGCGGACGAGGTTCTGGCCAGAGAAGACGAGGATATGTTCAGCGTGGATTTGGTCAACGAGGACGGAGCAGAGGTTGGCAGCAACGCTACAATGGGGCAAGTCGACAAGACGGAAATTATTTAAACAGCCAGGACTACGACGACCAAGGAATTGACTCCTTCCTAACGCGAGTGCAGCGCGATTATAGTAAGGATACTATCACAGTATATACCAGCGATACGCGAAAAATAGATCGGATATTGGATAGTGAATGTTCAGATCACATTGTAAATGATGACTCGTATTTTATTGAGTACGAAAACTTAAAGAACCCGATAAATGTAAAACTAGGAGACGGTAGAACATTAAAAGGAACAAAAGTTGGAAAAATTTTAACTTACTTTGAAGTAAACAAAAGAAGGGTTAAAATTATAATGTCAAATGAATTTTATGTGGAAGAAATGGATAATAACTTGGTTAGCTATGCGAGAGTAACGAATAAAAATAAGAGAGTCTCAGCAGGGAATACTTCAAAGATCTATAACAAATATAGAAAGTTGATAGGGATCGCATTCAAAGATCATTGTTTATATAAAATAACTAGTTACATTGGAAGGCAAGAATCTCACGCCAAAAATGTAGAAAAAATGACGAACAGGGAAAAATTTCACAGAATCCGAGGACATGTAAACTTTAATTATTTAGATACGATGTGTAAGAAAAAATTAATTGAGAGAATGCCAGAAAAATTGGAGCAAGTTCAATTAAAATGTGGTGCGTGTATGCAAAATAAATAGCACAATGTACCTATCCAGAGTAACTGTAGTAGAGCACGCGAGATTTTAGAATTGGTACATACCGATTTAAATGGACCTCATAAAAATACCAGGTTTGATGGATCTAAATATTTCTTAACATTTATAGACGATTATAGGAAGTGCGCATTAATTTATACTTTGAAATCGAAAGATGAGGTTTACGATTGAATCCTTGATTATATAAATAAAGTTGAAAATCTTACTGGTAAGAAGATAAAGAGACTAAGATGCGATAATGGAAAAGAATATATGAACAAAAACATGTACAATCTAATCAGGGAAACAGGAATTCTCCTAGAACCATGCCCACCTTATGTTCACTAGTTAAATGGAACAGCTGAGCGCTACAATAGAACAATCACGAATTCCGCTAGATGCTTATTACATGATTCGAAACTAAATATTAAATATTGGTCGGAGATAGTTAGAACCGCGGTGTACTTAAAAAATAGAACCATTACGAAAACATGTGAAAATAAAACACCAATCGAAATATTGTTAAGAAGGAAACCGGATATAATTAATTTAAGATTGTACGGAAGCATAGTTTTCGTAAGAGTATCTGAAATTAAAATAAATTCGAAATGGTACAAAAAGGCAGATATTGGAATACTTGTAGGTTATGAAAACGTTGGATATAGGACCTTAGTTAATAATAAAATTATAATTGCAAGACACGTATAATTTATAGGTGAAAATGATAATTTAGTAGGATTTCAAGGAATGGATGAATCAGATAATGAAACGGAAAAGGATTTTGAAGAACAATCGGATACAAACGAAATTCATGAAAGTGAAACAAGTGACGAAAAGGTCGAGCAGGTTGTAATAAGAAGGGAGAGAAATTTAAGTAACGAATCAGAAGAAAAACTTGAGGACATAGAAAATAATTTGAGAAGGCCAGGACGGGAAACAAAGAAAACTCAAAGATATGGCCAAACGAGCTCATATTTCATTTATGTGAATGTAGTTAGCGCAGGCAGTCCTCAAACCTATGAAGAAGCTTTCAGTGGAGATGACCGCAGATCATGGAAAGAAGCAATGGATCGAGAAATGAATAGTTTAGTCAAAAATGAAAACCTGGCAATTAGTAGTGTAGTATCGGAAAAGGATGGGATTAGGATAATTTAGGTTTGTAAAATTCTCCTAATACTATTTATTAAGATAAATAAAAATAACAAGGATTAATTGGACAGAGAACGATAAATGTTCAACTTGAACTGAAACACAAAAGTCTTATTCCGCTCAAATCACTCTCTATAACTCTCGTCTTCGGCATCCGCACTCGCACGCTCTCGATTCTCAACCCATACTGCACGCCTTTTGTATTCGTTCTCGCCTGCGTCTTAACTAACATTGTCTTTAGCGTCTCTTTTGTTTTTTCCCCGCCCTATAGCGCACGTGTCCCGAAAACGCTCGTGGTCAGGGTCACGTAGGCCTTTTCGACGAAACTGTTCAGTTGAAAAGATCGACGATACATTGTTCTACCCAACGACACCGCGGTTCTCGCAACATTGTATACGGTTCGGCCGATATCTTAGGCCTTTTGTCCACGATACTACACTCGGCCATTCCTGACAAATCACATCTGCCCTCAGATGTGCTCATCACTGTTCTCACTATCATCACTAACACCAATGTTCCACCACTTCATGTGGTCGGCTGCGGTGGAAGTCGTGCGCGGTCCCTCGTGTTCGCCTTCTCGTTGCACTACGTAACGGTCATTTCGCAGGACTTTCACCACACGGTACGGCCCAAGGAACTTTGAATGCAGCTTTAACCCAGGACCGCCTTGCGTCCTCTCGATCGCCACCAGATCTCCTGTTTTGTAGACTGTCGCCTTCTTGCGTCTGTTGTTGAACGTTTGTCTATTGCGGGTTTGAAGCTCCTCGATCCGTCTCTTTGCTATTTCACGCAATTGATCCCGTTCTTCCTGGAACATCGCGGCCCATTTATCCTCAACTAACCGCCTCATCTGCGGATCGTCCCGCATTCTTATCCGCGTGCCAAACAGCAACTGGAACGGAGTAACGCTAGTGCTTCTGCTGGGAGTTGCGTTGAGGTATTTTTGAGTTTTCTCCAGGTGCTTGAACCACTCGCCTGGCGTTGGTGCAGATAACTTCGTCAACAACGGGATAAGTATCCGATTTACTCTTTCCACCTGACCATTGGCCCGCGGAATTCCAGTTGTAGTTCGCACGTGCTCTATGCCTTCCTCACTACAATAGTCCTCGAAAGCACCAGCTGTGAACGCCGTCCCACGGTCAGAGATGATCCTTCGCGGATTCCCGAAACAAACAGACTGTTTTTCCAAGCGGCTGATAACGTCTGCAGAACCCGTTGATTTGGTAGGGTACAACCAGACGAACTTGGTGAAAGCATCGACCACTACGAAGATATGCCGGTAGCTTTTCTTTGTGGTAGGTAACGGCCCAATATGATCGACGTGATACGTGTCGAACGGCAATTCTCCCTTGTCGATGGTATTTAGCAACCCTTCCTTCTTCCCTTGCTTTCTCTCCGCAAGGATACAGTCGATGCAGCTCCGCACCACCCTTTCCACTTTCTCGCGCATTCCCCGGAACCAGTAGTCCCTTTTTACCAACGCCTCTGTTTTGGTAACGCCGAAATGGCCACGTTCGTGAGCTCGTCGGACCACTTGGGTTTGCATCGACTTCGGCACGACCAATAGCGGTGCGTCTTCTACTTCTCGATACAAAAGTTCGTTTCTTAAGATGTACCCGTCGGCCTCGTACTGCTTTATGTTGTCTCGGATCTGTCGCAGGTCATCCTCTTGCAACTGAGCTTCTCTCAAACGTACGACTATCCCTCGTTCGTCTTCGTCTATTAGCATGACCTCGGGTAGGGGATTTCGACTCAACGCGTCGACATGCATCATACTGGTCCCGGGCCTATGCTCCACCTTATAATCGAACTCCTCTAGGAGGATTGCCCACCTCGCGACGCGCACGCACAAGTCCTTTTTCCGCATTGTTAATGCGAATGCCTGACAATCTGTAACGATTTTGAATGGAATGCCGAGCAAGTAGACACGGAATTTCTTCAGCGCTTTCACGATGGCCAAAACCTCAAGCTCGTAACTGGTGTACTTCTCTTCAGCCGGTGAAGTCTTTCCGCTCGAGTAATACACGGGGTGAAAAGCGTTGTCCTCGCTGTCGCGTTGCAGTAAGATCGCTCCGTATCCCCCGCTGCACGCATCCGTATGCAGCTGAGTCTCCGCTCCAACGCGATACAGCTTCAACAGTGGCTTCTCGCTTAACGCGGTTTTTAGGCTTCCGAACGCTTCGCGCTCGCGCGATTCGAACCCGAACGGGACATTTTTCCTTAATAGATCTGTTAATGGTCTCGCGATGACAGAATACCGGGGCACAAACTTCCTAAAGTATCCCGCTAAGCCCAGGAAACTCTGAACATCTCTAGCCGATCGGGGCTCCGGGAAATTAGCGACGGCCTTGGTTTTGCATTCAGATGGTTGAATATTACCGCCCTCGATGATGTGGCCCAAATATTCTATTCTCGTTTGTAGGAATCGACATTTACTCCAGTTTACGAGTAGTCCGTGTTCACTAGCGACACGCAGCACTGTGCTTAGTTTCTCTATTCCACTCGAAAAGTCAGTCCACGGCACGATCAGATCGTCCATGTACGTCAGCACCACCCCTGTCGCGATCAACTCTTTAAAAACTGCGTTTATATATTTCTGAAAGACGGCTGGCGAATTGCACAATCCAAAAGGCATTTTGAGGAATTCGTACTGGCCTGTGGGGACTACGAACGCTGTATACTTCCTGCTACTTTCCCCAACAGGAACATGAAAAAATCCGTTCTTAAGATCCAACGTGCTAAATACCCTCGAGCCCTGTAGCGAATCCAGTTGGTCTTCGATCAAGGGCAGTGGGTATCTATCTTTTACTACCTTTTTATTTAATTGTCTATAATCGACGCAAATTCTAGTCGAGCCGTCTTTCTTTTTGACCAAAACGATCGGACTGGCATAGTCGGAATGTGATTGGCGTATTATTCCATCCTCCAGCCACATTTTGATCTGTTTGTCGACCTCGACCTTGTCTTGTGGAGATAGTCTTCGCGGCCTTTCGTAAACCGGAATATCGTCATGCAATATTATATTCATTTTGATTCCTACTTCGCGCGTTTTCTGTGGCCTATAATTTCGGATTAAACTCTCTACTGCCTGCTTATGGTGCATGTTTTCGATATGGGATAAATCTACTCCACGCGCCCCCGTCTCTATGTCTACTTTAAAAACTTCCGGAATCCCATCGGAGTTTTCGTCTTTTAATCTGAAAATGGAGATATCTCCCCTCCTCCTGTTCATCTCAACGGTATCCAGGAAGTCTGTGCCTATTATCAACGAACGGTGCATCATAGTGTTCGGAACTACATGCACCGTTATATGATATAACTCATCATCTATGACAATATCCGTTGAAAATTTCCCGAGCGTAAGATTGTTCTCGGATCCGATACTGCGAAACTCGATAATTTCCCGAATTAATTTGGGCGCTCCAATTTTGGCATGTTGATCCGCCCGCATCAGGGTTAATTCGCTACCGGTATCTATCAACGCGCTCAGTTCGCAATTTCCAATTCTAACACTTTTACAACCCGCTCGCAGCGACTTTTGTGTATTACAAACCTCTTTAGGGGACTTACCCAGATCGCTGCATTTCGATGCGACGTGTCCGTACTCTCTACACTTGAAACACTTAGGACCTCTCGATCCGTTCGGGCAATCCGCGCTTACATGTGCTTTATCGCCGCAATTGTAGCAACGCGTCTTTCTCGCACTTCCGCATTGACTGGGACTGTTATTTCTCTCAACTCTGGCCGACTTTGCAACCGACTTCGTCCTTCGGCTCTTCTGCTCCTCGTACGCGATGAGCCTCTTCCTTAGCTCCTTGATGGATGCAGCACCATACAGCATAGATTTATGGACTTCTTCGTCTATTATCCCGTCTATGATGTACTCTACTTTGACTTCTTCCTCTATATCGGCATGACTGGCTATTTCCAGCATGCGATACATGTAGGCCAAGCACGCCTCGTCGCTTTTCTTTCTCGTCCCACTAAGCTTTTGGTGTACTTGCCTACTGTTGGACTTTCTGGAGAACTCTCCGATTAGTCCCTTCTTCAGCTCATGCCAAGTCCTGGCATGGCACTCGAAGCTTGCGAATATTTTCGCCGATCCCCTCAGCAGCTTCCTCGCGTAGACTGCCTTCTGACCGTCGGACCACATACACGTGTCCGCGACTTCTTCGAATGATTCGAACCATCGCTCCACGTTTTCACCTTTGTCGCCGCTAAACAATTCTAATGCGTCTTCGACGTCTTTAAAGCTTAATACCGAAACGGTACCTGCCTTTTGGCGATGTTCATCACGGTCCGAGCACCTCGCTCGCGTACCTCCTTCGTGTTTCATCACGTCTCTCTCATCTTTTTCATTGTCACTTTCGTCGTCGCTTTCTTCTTCCGACGATACGTTGTCTCCTTCCAGGGCCGCCTGTAGCCGTGCGCGTAGTTCAGATTTTCTCCCTGTGACCTTTAACCCCAAGCTAGCGAGGCGCGCTCTCAACTCCTTCGTCCTCAGCTTCTCGAGGTCTTCGTCTCCATCCTGATCGCGCTCAGCTTTCTGCCCACTCCTTAGGTTTCGCTGATTTACCGATTCCTCATCGCGCTTCGATTCCTTCAAAGTTGATTGACCAGCCTTATACGCTCGGTTCAGCCTGGCCATCAGCACTGACTTCGAGCCTGATATCGGCAGATTCAGACTTGCGAGCTTATTTCTTAGCTCCTCCAGCGTCGAAACCTCTTCAGTCGAAAACTGTTCCTCTTCACAATTTGCCATTTTCAACTCTTTTTTTTCAGCACAATTAGTTCCGTTAAACGTGTCGTTCTCTGTCTGGTTTCAATCCCGGACGAGCCCCCAATTTGTAGTATCGGAAAAGGATGGGATTAGGATAATTTAGGTTTGTAAAATTCTCCTAATACTATTTATTAAGATAAATAAAAATAACAAGGATTAATTGGACAGAGAACGATAAATGTTCAACTTGAACTAAAACACAAAAGTCTTATTCCGCTCAAATCACTCTCTATAACTCTCGTCTTCGGCATCCGCACTCGCACGCTCTCGATTCTCAACTCATACTGCACGCCTTTTGCATTCGTTCTCCTCTGCGTCTTAACAAACATTGTCTTTAGCGTCTCTTTTGTTTTTTCCCTGCCCTATAGCGCACGTGTCCCGAAAACGCTCGTGGCCAGGGTCACGTAGGCCTTTTCGACGAAACTGTTCAGTTGAAAATATCGACGATACATTGTTGTACCCAACGACACCGCGGTTCTCGCAACATTGTATACGGTTCGGTCGATATCTTAGGCCTTTTGTCCACGATACTACAGTAGAGAAACCAAAAGATAAAAAGGTATGAGATTTGAAATGGGTATATACGAATAAATCCGATAATCGTAAGAAAGCGGAAAATTTCTCGGACCTGCAGCCGCTAAAGCTACCAACCAAGAATCAAGAAGTAGAGGACGTGGTGAGGGCAACCTAAGGCACGAAATAAGTTTATCCGCTGCTCGTACGGCGGTCATCGTTGGAAGGTTACGCGGTCCTCTGAAAATTTCGATGCGAGATCGCCCCATCGATGTTGGACCAATAAAATGTATTTGACTCTAACACGTGTAAGTACCTTAATTTGACTGCTTGCTCTTGCGAGAACTTGAAACGGTCTTGTCCGGATTCAGAACTGTAGCGCGAAGCTTGAAATAAAATGGTTTTACTGAGACGGCAATGTGTTTCAGTCACGATAATACTATCTGTATCGTAATAGGCCCATTATTGAATATTAACTACAATGTATCATCGCTGCAATTGCAGATTTGTCGTCAATTAGATGCGAGATATACTCCTCATGGCCTGCCAAATACAGCTCACATCAGCTGGCTCGTGCTATTATATCATCTCTGGTCCTCGACATATCAAGCGTAATTGCAGTTTTACAAATTAAGGTTAACATATTCAAATGAATGTATCTCCGTTTCTATTGCACATATGGCGACAAAGCGATGCCCGTTACATTTCACTTCCGATGTCATGTGCACCGCACATCTGCTGGTTTGTACCATGTCAACTCCGGTCTCTGTCAAACCTAGCGAAATTGGTGCTTTGCATATTCATGATTAATTATTCAAATCACCGTATCGCCGTTTGCATTGCAGATATGCCGACAATTCGATGCGCGATATACGCCACTTTTTCTGCCAAACACAATGTATATTACCTGGTTTGAGTTATGTAACGTGTGGGCGCAGCCAAACTCAGCGTATACGCAATTATGCATTTTCGGGCGAAATATTCAAATATTACATATTCAAATGAACGTATCTTGGATTCTATGTCGCCTATTCGATGCGCAGAACACTCCACATATGATGCCAAATCAGCCGGTCTGTGCTATGTCAACTCTGGTCCCTGCAAAATCCAGCCCAAATGCAATTTTGTATGTTCAGGCTTAAATATTCAAATCAATGTGACTCCGATTCCATAGCACATATCTCGACAATACGATGCGCGTTACATTCCACATTGACTGCCATACGCAGAGCGCTTCATCTGGTTTAAGCCGTGTTAAATCCGGACCGAGTCAAATCCAGCGTATTTGTAGTTTTGCATATTCAAGCCTTATTATTCAAGTGAAAGTATCTCCGTATCCATTGTAGGTACGTCGACAATAGGATGTACGTAATACTGCACATTTGTTGCCAAATACAGCACACATCAGCCCGTTTGCACACTGTGAAGACTGGACTCGGAGAAATCCATCGTAATTGCAGTTTTGGATATTAATGCTTACATATTCGAATCAAGGTATCTCCGCTTGTTTTCCAGAAACATTGGCCATGCGATGCACGTTATATTCCACATCTGATGCCAAGTACAGTGCACATCATCCGGTTTACGCTATGTAAAATCTGGACCCAGCCAGATCCAGCGTAGTTGCAGTTTCGTATATTCAGGATTAAGTATTCAAACCGACGTATCTCCGATTCTATGGCACATATGGCTACAATTAGAGGCTCGTTATACTCCAAATTTGCTGCCAAGCACAGTGCACGTTATCCCGTTTGATGCATGTAAAATCGGGACCCAGCCGAACCCTGCGTATTTGCAGTTTTACATATTCAGTATTAAATATTCGAACCAACGAATCTCCGTTTCTATGGCACACTTACAGAAAATTCGGTGCGCGTTATATTTGACAACTGATGTCATATACAGCGCTCATCAGTAGGTTAGCGTTTTGTTCACTCTTGTCCCTGTCAAATACACCATAATAGCAGTTTAGCATATTCATGCTTGAATATCGAAAGCAACGTATCTTCGTTTCTATGGCAGATATGACGACAATTCGGTGAGCGTTATGCTCCTGATTTGCTGGTGAGCACAGAGCACATCTTCCGATTCTATCATCTCTTCTGTCTTACGTCTTCTCTGGTCACTGACAGATTCAGCGTAATTGCTGTTTTGCATATTCATGCCTAAATGTTCAAACCAACGTATCAGCGCTGCTATTGGATACATATCGCAAATGCGATGCGCGCTATACTCCACAATTACAGCCAAATACAGTACTTATTCGGTTTGCGCTATGTCGATTGTATTTTCGAGCTATCGCGGGGAGACGCGTTCGTTTGAATACGCGTCAATGGGAGTCGTAAATTCCCGCTACGATTGGAATAATCGACTCCACGGATAGTTCGATCCCCGTATTTCGCGTAGGATAATAGGTGTAGTCGTTGTGGTATAACACTGGGGGTCACAAAGTTATAAAAAATGTATGTATTTCCAACGATTTATACAATCACACTGAGTAAGAACGCCGTTGCTTAAGATACAGATAACGAAGAAATGGATTATTCTTAGATGTGAGTGTGAGCTATAGGAGCTCTAGGTCCGTGAGAGCTGTAGGAGCTGCCGGACTTCTGGATACTGTGAGAGAAATAGGAGGCTCTTAGAGATATAGGAACGGTGAGAGTTATAGGGATTGCAGGAACTTTAGTCACCGCGAGAGACGATGGAACTCTGAGAGATATAGGAACGGTAAGAGTTATAGGGATTGCAGGAACTCTAGTCACCGTGAGAGATGATGTAACTCTAAAGTTTATTCTGATGTGAGTACGAAGCTCGGTATTGGTGTGCCCTTTGAGCGAAGAACGCGGATTCGTTGATTACATTGTTAGTTAGGAAAGTGAGGGCAATGATCCGCGATGCCGATTGGTTATGACTAATGTTAGAAAGGAAGAGATGAGGAAGAAGCCTCCTACCAACGTGGGTCCTAGGCGACATTGTTTATGGGAAATCTCAGATTTTCCGTTAGGTAGATGTCCGCTTTTTTCGTTAGGCCAATACCCGCCTTCTCCGTAATTCTTAAGAGGGCGTAATAAACCCAAGGACCTTTCTAAAAACCGACCGAAAACACTTCTAGAATTAGAAAGTCTTTTCGGGCAAACAGATTGACTTAGACCATATGTGCGAACAATGCAGTTGGGACTTCGGCTTTATGATGGGTCCTTGGGCCTATGGAGGATTCGAAGGATGGCACGTGGACCGTTGGATGCCAAGCCGCGCGAGATGGAGTGCAGATGTGTTGCGCGCCAGAACATCGACTCTGGTCTCTGTTATATGCAGTGTAATTGTTGTTTTGCAGATTCAGACTCAAATATTCCACTCCACGTATCTCCGTTGCTGTTGCTGATATGTCGACAATTCGATGTGCCTGGTACTCCACATTTCTTGCCAAATACATCGTTTGCCAGTCAGTTTGCGCTATATCCAGACTGGTCCCAGACAGATCAAGCATAAATATAAATCGGAGATGATAGAACACGGGAATCTTCCGTTTGGAATTTTGGGAAAATCCCGTAACATTGTAATCTAGATTCTACCATAGCTGTAATTAAACAATCCTAGTCATCTAGTCCGATTGTAATTGTTCGAAACTTGTGATACTGCACTTGGCCTCGAGGCGACCACCAGTCACTGAACGTAGCCGCGGTCAAGGGATGAACGTTTTGTCTAATAAAGGCATGGATTAATTCTATAGCTGTCCTTAAATGAAATAATCGTAGCGGCACGTGACAGTAAACATTCCAACGGTTTCTGTCCCGTGACTCGCCACACGCAGACTCTATCCGTCGGATAAGATGATTGCCAGATGTCAACGCATCTCAACAGTATATGTTTAGCTAGCCTGAGGACCCATTGTAAACCTTAAGATTTAGTTAATTAAAGTCCTTAACAGTCCTAAAGAGGCAAACAGTCTTTGTTTCAACTACGGGATGATAGGTGAAATCTATTTTTCCACGGACGACGCTTCCCGCTAGCAACGTTCCCTCAAGGGCTACTAGCATCCTTCTCTAACCATCAACATGGAAATTGTCCAATTAACGGTAACGTCACTTTCAATCTCTTTCCGAGCGAAGTCATTTCTCCACGTATCCGATGTTCTCGTGCCCTTAGACACACCCATCATAGTTTTCCTCTGCAGAATCATCGTGCCGGAAAATCATTCTCTCGTGAGGTCACATTAGCCAGTTACAAAGAGCCTTAACACTCGGTGGATATTCTATGTTTTGACAAAGAGTTTGTTCAGTCCTACCTATACCGTAGATAAGGAAGTATGGTACAACTTGGAATCAGGATGAAAACGAATTCTGTTATTCCGTTGACCGCGGCTTTGTTATTGATCCCAGGATCATTGTCATTAGCTTCTCGAGTACCTAATTACCACGACTACTTGTCAAATTATATAACAATCAAATTTACACTAGTAAATATCTGCTCTATTGCATAACTACAACGTCTAAACCAAATGAAGATTCGTTTCGCGCCTCTAACTCTAATCATAATTGAAAAGATATAGAATGGATTCGGAAATACAAATAATTCCCTTTATTTAGCACACAACTGTTATACATATATCTTATACTCTTAAGGCCTCAAAATCCTACTCGCACGCACGCTTGTTGTCAACCGACTCTTCCAGATACTTCTAACGACTGGCTCTTGTGTTTTGTCTCAACCAAGACCCGGACGTCCTCTGACGCTTACACACACATTCACATGTACAGTGTAAATGTATCATTTTCCCAACACGCCTCCTTACATTTATACTGTACACTTAATCGTATTTACATGCTTTGACGAATTACATAACAGAAACTTTAACACTTATTTATTTACATTTCTCTTAGTTTACATTCATCCATGACCTAAACCTTTCGAATTTCTCTCTACACAGTGCCTTCGTAAAAATATCCGCAGTATTTTCGTCTGTACTTACTTTAAGTATGTTTATCTTGTTCTCCTTTAAGCATTCGTGAACGTAGTGGTAATGAACTTCAATGTGTTTAGAATTTTTCGTAAAATTTCCGTGCTTTGCTATACTTATCACTCCAGAGTTATCCTCATAAATTTTTACAGGGTTATCGTCTAGATTTACATTGAAGATTTTCATAATTTCCCTAATGGACATTAATTCACTCACCGCTTCCGATAGAGCTACATACTCTGCATACGTCGAGGCTTTTGTCACACACCTTTGTTTTTTAGACTTCCAACCAATTACATTTCCATACAATCTAATTACATATCCAGAAGTCGATTTCCTATCTAAATGATCTCCTGCCCAATCAGCGTCCACATAACAATCTATCGTTTCACATTTTTCATTCCTTTTATAATCTAATCTTAAATCTCTAGTCCGGTACAGATATTTCAATATTCGCAAAGCATATTTAAAATGTGTCTCATTACAACAATCTTGAAATCTACTCAAATAATTCACACTATAACTTATATCGGGTCTGGTATTTACACTAATATACAACAATGCGCCAATTAAATTTTTGTAGCCAATATCCTCTCTATTCTTTGACTTCACCTAAATCTTTCATTTCAAATCTATTAGTTAATAACTTCTTTACCCTTTGTATCTTCCATTTATTTTTACTACAAATTAGCAAATCTTCTACATACATTAGCAAATAAACAACATTTTTCTCCCTCTCCATGTGTATATAGGCACAACTCTATGTTATTCTTCTTAAAACCTAATCTCGTCACATACTTATCAAAACACTCATACCAGTCCCTTGGACTTTCTTTTAACCCATACAGCGCTTTCGATAGTTTACAAACTCTATTCGTTCCGTCCGCATATCCCTTTGGTTGATTTACATATACCTCCGAGGTTACTTCACCATTTAAAAAGGCAGTTTCTACATCCATTTGCTCAATAATTAATCCATTTTGACAACAATATGATAGCAATATCTTGAGGTGATAAGGTGTCGATTAATTCACACAAACACCGGAATATACCTAACTACGTAGTTTATTAGAATATACCCGATGCTTACACTAGTCGTACAATATACTTGCTGTTTCGTTTCGCGGTCGCTAATCGATCGGCGCAAAGAAGTATCGGTTAATTGTCGCTGCTCGAATCTCTCGGTAACTAAGAACGCGTCGCTACCCTGTCCGCTATATTTATATCCGCCGGAGTTGACGACAGGCGTTGGGATTTGAATTTCGAGAATGTTCTCGAAATGTCCCAGCGGGCGCCGAGCTCGCGACCTGTTTACAATTGTTGGTTTTTGGGTAGCTGACTCACGAGCCTATGGTCACGGCAAAAACGACGGATTTGGCCTAATGATCGGAAGCGCCTAAGGTCGATATATCTATAATTAGCTCATGTTTGAGTAAACACGGTTTCTTGTGTAGCAGATTTGCTGGGCAAAAACCATGATGACTTTTGTCGACAAGTACCGCTACAGTACCCCCCTGACAGTGTTAACGTTCTTCTTTTATATTAGCTTATTTATGATAGCGGGGGTGCCCTTGCTAACCGCTTAATTCAAACCCGCTTGAAAGCGGACGGGAAAACGAACTTTCCGGCCCGAACGCGTGGTGTAATGCGCTCTTGCGTCTCCGTCGCTTTGTTGCGCTTGCTCGCTGCTTTGCGATCGGAAGATTTTCCTAGGTACAAATACGTCGTGGGCTTGTGCATTGCTTTCTACGTGCTCAATATCTTCCGACACGATGAAGGCGGGTTTTAGACGGTCTACGGAGACTTTTACGCCTTTATCCTTCACACGTATGTTAAAGGTTTTTTCCCACGCTGTATCACTTGATAGGGGCCATCGTACGGCGGTTGCAGAGGGCCTCCGATTGCATCGTGACGAACGAACACATACGGCAACGTTTTTAAATCGCGGAACATGAATGTCGTCTTCTCGGTGTGTTGTGAAGTTGGCAGAGGTCTGATCTCGCTCATTCGCTCTCGCAGACGGTTTGCAAATTCCGCGTTGGCCTGTTGTTTTGCTGGTACGAAAAATTCCGCTGGCAATCGTATGCCCGTACCATAGATCATTTCCGCTGCCGTTGCGCCCAGATCTTCCTTGATAGCGGTTCTAATGCCTAGAAGAACTATGGGAAGGCTTTCGACCAAGTTGCTCGTATTGTGGCATTTGATTGCGGCTTTGAGCTACCGGTGGAAGCGCTCTACCATCCCGTTGGACGCGGGATGATAGGCTGTGGTACGCAAATGCTTAATGCCGAGCATCCGGCATAGTTCTTTGAAGAGATTGGATTCGAATTGGCGTCCTTGATCGGTTGTTATTTTTGCTGGGCCGCCAAAACGCGCTATCCATGTGGAAAGAAGAGCCGAGGCAACGGTCGTTGCTTCCATATCCGGTATAGGAATCGCTTCGGGCCAACGTGAAAAACGATCGATACATGTTAGACAATATCGGCAGCCTTGAGAGTACTGCATAACGATAATGTCTAAATGTATATGCTCGAATCGTCCTGCGAGCTCTCCGAATGTTCCGAACGGCGTCGATACGTGTCGCGTTATTTTACATTGCTGGCAGGGGATGCATTGCCGTGTCCATGTTTGGCAATCTTTGTTTAACGCAGGCCAAACAAAACGCGATTTTACTAATTTCTGAGTTGCGTGAATTCCTGGGTGGGAAAGTCCGTGGAGTGCATTAAATACGTCGCGCCTCAAGGATTTCGGTACGTACGGTCGTACGATGCCGCCTGACACGTCACAGTATATTTCCGCGTCGTAATCCGGAAAACGAATTTTCTTAAGCTGTAACGCGGATGTACCGGAGTTAACGATATTGCGGAGATCTTCATCGTTTTCTTGCGCGGCGGCGAGGGTTTTGTGATCCACGGATTTTCCTATAGCTTCGATGCGCGATAGGGCGTCGGCAACATTATTGTTTAGCCCTTTTATATGCCTTATATCGGTCGTGAACTGACCGATATAATCTAGCAGCCGGAACTGTCTCGGCGAACACTTGTCGGGATATTGACCGAACGCGTAAGTGAGGGGTTTATGGTCAGTGAAGATAATGAAATTTCTCCCCTCTACTGCGTGTCTAAATCGTTTGACCGCGGTGTACATAGCGAGCAATTCGCGATCATACGCGCTATATTTTCGCTGCGCGGCGTTTAAGGGTTTAGTTAAGAAACCCAACGGTTGCCAAGTGTTGTTCGCACGTTGCTGCAACACCGCTCCTAATGCAAAGTCGGACGCGTCTGCAGCGAGGCTGATGGGCGCGCCAGGTATAGGATGTGCTAACATCGTCGCGTTAGCTAGGGCGCGTTTCGATTCGCTAAAGCTCGTTTTGGCGTCTTTCGACCAGGTAATGGGCATGTTGCCCTTTTTCGCCCCTCGCAGCAAATCGTTGAGGGGTTGTAAGATTTTGGCTGCCCCCGGTATGAAACGTCGATAAAAGTTAATCATACCGAGGTACCTACGGAGAGCTTTGATGTTCGCGGGGAGGGGTGCTTCAGTTACGGCTTTTACTCGATCGGCGAGCGGTTTTATATCCTGCGCGTTTACCGTATGGCCTAGGAAGGATATCTCATCGACGCCTAACTCGCACTTTGCTAGGTTGATTACAACGCCGTAATGATTTAGACGTTCGAACAAAATCCGCAAGTGCTTGCGGTGCTGTTCCTCGGTTTCCGAAACTACCAGGAAATCATCGATGTACGCGTATACGAAATCTAAGCCACGCGTGGTTTCATCGACGAAACGTTGACACGTTTGCGCGGCGTTTCGAAGCCGAAACATCATATTGGTTGCCTCGAAAAGGCCGAATGGTGCCGCGATTGCTGTTTTTTTAATGTCCCGAGGCGCGATTGGAATTTGATGGTAGGCGCGCACTAAGTCAACTTTTGAGAAAATTTTCCTACCGTGTAGCTGCTACGCGAAGTCTTGGATGTGCGGTGGAGAGTACCTGTCGGGAACAGTGCGGGCGTTCAGCGCCCTGTAGTCACCGCAGGGTCGAAGACTTCCATCCTTCTTTAGGACGACGTGTAGCGGAGATGCCCAGGAACTCTTCGATGGGCGCATGACTCCTTGTTCAATCAGCGTTGCAAATTCCGCCTTGACTTGTTTGAGCCGGTCTGGTGCGAGCCGGGGGGTTTGCAGTACACGGGTGGGCTTGGTGTGGTTTCTATGTGGTGCTCCACGCCGTGCCGGATTTTTTCTCGCCCAAAGGCCGGTGGGCGCGTTATATCTGGATATTTTGCCAGCAGTTGATGATAGACCGAATCCCCCTTTACGGTCTTAATCATGAGTTGTTCGCAGTTGGCGGCGTATCCCCGGGTCGTTAGCTGGGTTGTTGTGTCAAGAAGACGTCTTTTTCTTGTGTCTACAAACAACCCGTAATGGCTCAGGAAGTCCAGGCCGATGATGGGGGTTTGCACGTCGGCGATCGTGAAGTGCCATTTGAAGGCACGTCTGAGGGACAGGTTCAGCTCCATCGCCAAGGTGCCGTACGTTGCGATGGGCGTCCCATTGGCAGCGAATAATTCGTACGCTGCTTTTTTCACGACCCTGGATAGCCTGCTTCGGGGATAAACGCTGATGTCGGCCCCGGTGTCCACTAAGAACGAGGTTTTCGTTCTCTGATCCACGATGAATATGCGGCGTGATCCGAAGCCGTCGTCGTCCGCCGCTTTTACGGACGGCTGGGGTCGTTTCCCGTCTTCCACTTACACGGGACGGTGCATTTTGTGGCGCGATCGCCGAATCTCGCGTGATAAAAACAAATTCCGTCCTGACGCGGGTTGTCTCGCGAACGGGAACGGCGACGGCGTCGAGTAAGGGAGTACGAGCGTCTTCGCGGTCGACGATACCCGCCGATTTTTAAAGCCTTAATTTCCTCCCTCAGCCTGCCGACTTCGGCGGCCAGCGCGTCGTTTTTGTCTGCTTGCGATGCCGGTAGCTCGGAGATTGTGCCCACCCTATGCGCGCGGTGGCCGTGGCGATCGTACGCCTCGTCGATTCTATCCGCAGTCCTGTTCAGCTTTTCTATGCTCGTATCGTCAACTGCGGCCAGGACTTCCCTGGTACGGACTGGGAGGCGGTTCCTCCACAGGTTTAGAATGAACTCGTCGGACGCGAGCGGGCTGGCTAGTTTCTTTAGGTCATTGTAAAACTGTGAGGGCTTTCTGTCGCCCATCTCTTCGCGTTCAACTAACCTTTCAACCTTGACGCTGTCCGATTCTGTCAGGACGCGGATTAGCTCGCTCTTCAGTTTCTCGTACTGGCCGGTGGCGGGGAGGTTGGTCACGGTGTCCTCTATCTTTGCGAGGTATGGTGGGTCGAGGAATCCTATGAGGGCTAAGGCTTTTTCGTCATCGTGGCTAATGCCGGCTACGCCGAAATACTACTCTAGGATCGAAAACCAGATCCCGAACTTCGTAGGCATAAATGGCGGCACGCGGAACGAAGCACCGGCTGGAGTTGGTTTGCTCTCCTTTTCCATAGTGTGATTTGCGGACAATACTGTACACACCGCGACTAGTCTATCACTGTCTCCTCTTACACAAAAAAAAAAATCACGTCGGGGTCACCAGTTGAGGTGATAAGGTGTCGATTAATTCACACAAACACCGGAATATATCTAACTACGTAGTTTATTAGAATATACCCGATGCTTACACTAGTCGTACAATATACTTGCTGTTTCGTTTCGCGGTCGCTAATCGATCGGCGCAAAGAAGTATCGGTTAATTGTCGCTGCTCGAATCTCTCGGTAACTAAGAACGCGTCGCTACCCTGTCCGCTATATTTATATCCGCCGGAGTTGACGACAGGCGCTGGGATTTGAATTTCGAGAATGTTCTCAAAACGTCCCAACGGACGCCGAGCTCGCGACCTGTTTACAATTGTTGGTTTTTTGGGTAGCTGACTCACGAGCCTATGGTCACGGCAAAAACGACGGATTTGGCCTAATGATTGGTACCGCCTAAGGTCGATAAATCTATAATTAGCTCGTATTTGAGTAAACACGGTTTCTTGTGTAGCGGATTTGCTGGGCAAAAACCATGATGACTTCTGTCGACAAGTACCGCTACATCTTAAAGGTCTGATTACTCGCTACTGGGGAGTATATGTCATCGGCTATGTTTCTTTGTTGGAATCCTCTTACCACTAATCTAGTCTTATACCTGTCATCTGATTTTCTCGTGTAAACCCATTTTACATCTAATACGTCTTTGCCTTTTACCCTTTCTACCAATTTCCAAGTTTTATTCTTATAAAGGCATTCCATTTCCTTATCCATAGCTTGTTTCCAATCTTCACTATCTTCGCAACAAATCGCCTCCTCAAATGTACAAGGGATATCTACTCTACAATAATTTGCATGGATTTCACTAATGTTTTCTTTTTCTGGATATCTTACTGGAGTTCTCTTATTACGTGTAGATCTTCTAGGGATGTTTATGCTTTCAAGACTGTTATCATTTTCATCTTCCCTACTTTCTAACTCTTCCTTATTCAGGTTTACCAATAAATCATTATCCACAATGTCATCGTTATCTTTATCGAATGAATTTTCCATAAAGCCGATATATTTTGTGTCTGTTCCTATGACCTCTACATGTCTCGCTATTGTTATTTTCCCACCTAATAAGACTCTGTAACCTACTTCACTGTATTTTCGAGCTATCGCGGGGAGACGAGGTCGTTAGAATATGCGCCAACGGGAGTCGTAAATTCCCGTTACGATCAGAATGATCGACACCACGAATAGTTCGATCCCCGTATTTCGATTAAGATAATAGGGGTGATTCAGGTATGATAACACTGTGGCTGACAGAGTTAAAATTTATATTTCCAACACTTAATATACACGAATGAATAGATATAAACACTTAATAACTTATCACGCTGCAATAATAGAGTAGCACGGTATGAGACTTAATGTTAGAAATTCGGCGTTAGATCTTTGACTCAATGTGTAACGTTCGACGCGTCACAAGGAACTGATCGACTTTAGATGATTTCTTTGTCTCATCTTTAAGACGATCCCCACTATACTTAGGTCACGCCACCGTTCGCGCCTATGATCACGTATGTCTGTTCTTGCGTGGAAAACGTAACGGACCAAATTCGATGTTTCGAGAACTCGCTGCTTGGCGACAGCTATGCGCTCGTCGATACATTGTATATGATCCGGCGGTCAGATAAGACGATCTCACCGAGACATTGTAGGGCCGCGAGTGACGGTTAGAAAATACAGCCTGTGTTAAGCCTAGTGGCGTAACATCCTCCCCCCGTTGAGAGGGTACCGATCAAAATTCTGTAGAGGTAGAGTTAATTAAATTTTCTATCCGCCTTCTTGTTGATTGTTGCTGCCGTGTGGACTGTGGCCGTCCAGAAGATGTCGTGGTCGCCAGGAGGAATTTGATGATACGGCCGAAAGGCCGGTGCGCTGAGGGTATTCGTCTGTCCTGGAGTCTGGTTCGACGTCGCGCGGAGGGCGCGATGAAATTCACGATCCAGTACGCGTCGTGAAACAGCTTGGCCCATGAAGTATCGTGGAACACCTCGGCCCACGAGGTGTCATTGAATGAAACTCCGATGATGCATGGTACAGATTCAAACAACGTCGCAGAGTTTTGTGTTTGATTGGGGACCTGAGCTCCCCTCGATGTTCTGACCCAATTGAGTTGTCTTGTCCCACGTATCGTAGCTTGTTTCATGGTAAGACCTTGAGCAGGTTTCGCCTTTCTTATATGGTATTTCTGCAACATCAGACCCGTGAAAGTATTGCATATCATTTGGACATCCTCGTTCTTGTTTCGGCTGTGGAAACGTGGAGGAGGTCATGGTTGATTGAGGGATGAGGCTCCCCCCGTTGACCCCTTCGGATTGCGCCTTCTCGCTGATGGCTGGTAGTTGTACCGGCGTAGTCCAACAATCCGCAAAAGACCAAATCAGCGATTTGTCCGACGTAGTGATCTGTGGGCTTAGTGGACGAGTGTTGAGATCAGCTGGCGCGTTCTGAAAACTACCGACAATTAAATGATTAGTCATAGTAGTAACAGCGTGGAGATTATCTCGATCTGGGTCACTCGCAGGCGTGGCTCCTCGCGGCCATGGCGATGGAGAATTCTTCACGTTAGGACCCGGAGAAAGATTCTCTGCTATGATGTCCATGTCAGGTGTAACATGTAAAGTGGTGTTCCCCGTCGGCGGAGTTTGATTCCTGTTGTCCTGGACGGGATTCACTTCCTTCCGGTCCAGTGGATCGTGAGAGGTTGGCTGAATGAAGACATTTCGTGGCGATTTGATAGCAGCGGCGGATTCACTGGTTCACGGTCTCGATGACGGGGCTTGCCGTGCGACACGTTGGTTACGTCTTAGCCGCTCGTATATATCTTCATATTGCTCTCTGATTTCGAGATCGCGCGATTGTCCATCCGAGTCTAATAATTCTATCTCGAGTTGGACAGCTTCGACTTGATGCGTCGACTCGTGTTGGACTTTTTGCACTTCGGTCAAATGTTCATTGCGGTCCACTGGGGATGAGAACGTGTCATAGGAATAGGTCCAGTTCTCGAAGGCACCGTCGAACTGAGGCAAGCTGACCTCTGGTAAAGTGATTGGTGTCGGCTCAGGGTTCACGCATGAGTCGCGTGTTTTTGTTGTCGAGGGGGTTGTTGCTGGTATTTGGTCAAAGAGATCTATGAGTCGTGTGTTAATCTCCAGATACTCTTGCAACAAAGAGGCTCTACAAGCAATTTCCCCCTGATCTAACACTTCTAGCTCGTCTTAAACCGCGCTTAATCTCCTCCAATACTCGTCGAACGAATTGCGGCAAGATACTAAGTAGCCGTTGTTTACTTGCCCAGACTCTTCGTATTCATCGAGTTGGCGCTTCGTGATCGTAAAGCGGCGGGCGAGGCCGTTTCGTCTCCGCCGCAATGTACTGATCGAGTCAGGTTGAGCCATGTTTGATTTTAGTGGTAGGAACGATCTTACCTTGATCAAATGGGCGTTGGTCTGAGAGTCGGTTTTTACTCGCCACAGTGTGGCGTGGGCTCGTGTAGATGCTGAACGAAGGAGGTGTTCCTCTCCGGTGGCGGCTCCTTTGGTCAGTTGACTAAGGTGTTGGAATGTGGATTTCACGTGACACTGTATAGTCACTGGTCAGTGCACTTCATTGATGGCACGTGATCCGGCTCGAAGGACCATGTATTTTCGAGCTATCGCGGGGAGACGAGGTCGTTAGAATATGCGCCAACGGGAGTCGTAAATTCCCGTTACGTTCAGAATGATCGACACCACGAATAGTTCGATCCCCGTATTTCGATTAAGATAATAGGGGTGATTCAGGTATGATAACACTGTGGCTGACAGAGTTAAAATTTATATTTCCAACACTTAATATACACGAATGAATAGATATAAACACTTAATAACTTATCACGCTGCAATAATAGAATAGCACGGTATGAGACTTAATGTTAGAAATTCGGCGTTAGATCTTTGACTCAATGTGTAACGTTCGACGCGTCACAAGGAACTGATCGACTTTAGATGATTTCTTTGTCTCATCTTTAAGACGATCCCCACTATACTTAGGTCACGCCACCGTTCGCGCCTATGATCACGTATGTCTGTTCTTGCGTGGAAAACGTAACGGACCAAATTCGACGTTTCGAGAACTCGCTGCTTGGCGACAGCTATGCGCTCGTCGATACATTGTATATGATCCGGCGGTCAGATAAGACGATCTGACTGAGACATTGTAGGGCCGCGAGTGACGGTTAGAAAATACAGACTGTGTTAAGCCTCGTGGCGTAACATTCACTATATCCCAAGAAAAATCCCATATCTGCCTTCTTATCCCATTTAGAAACTCTTTTTTGTTCTGGTCTTCTTACAAAAACTTTACTTCCATATAGATGTAGATTTTCAACACTTGGTTTTCTCCCGAAGAATATTTCAAAAGGTGTCTCTCTCTCTATAGTATTTGCCAGTATTCGATTTTTCAAGTATACCGCTGTACAAACTATTTCCGGTCAGTACCTTTTATGTACTTTCGCTTCCGCTAACAAGCAACGCGCCATGTCCATAACTGTACTATTATACCTTTCCGCTGTCCCGTTTAACTCATGTACGTAGGTTGGGCAATTATTAATTCTGATACCTTTATCCCTAGCAAATTTATAAATTCGATTATTCAAATACTCTTTTCCATTATCACATCTCAATATTTTTAACTTCTTGCCCGTCAAATACTCGGCTTCATTTACAAACTGTACGAAACTATCAAAGACCTCACCCTTTGATTTTATACAATAAACTCTATTTTGCTATAATCATCGATAAATGGGATGAAATATTTCTCTTCATTGAATCCGGAAGTCTTAAAGGGACCGCACGCGTCCGTATGAATAATTTCCATTATCTCCCTAGCCTTGGTTTGATTATTTTTGAATGGTAAATTGTGCATTTTACTTTCTATGCACACCGTACATTTCAAAAATTCCTTCTCAATTTCATTCGGTATACAGTAACTAGCTGCTCTTTACCCAAAATACTTAAATATTTAAAATTTACGTGTCCTAACATCCTATACCATCTTTCCTTTTTGCTCATACCACTACGTTCGGCGCTCTTTGCTAAGTGCTCCTTCCCTTTCAATATACTTTTCATTCTATATGTTCCCTTTTCTTTAACCGCTACCGCTGTAAGCTTATTGTCCTCAACTATTACTTTTGCAATATTTCCTTTTGAAATAACCGTGTTATTATTATCTGTTAGCTTGCCTAAACTAATCAAGTTTGCGGACACTTCTTTCGCGTAAAAAACGTTATTCATATTTATTTCATTTTCTTTCCAAATGCTTCAAAATATCTTATAACATTCCCTACTTTTGTTGCCGTTATCGATCTATTATCGCCTAAATATATATTTACCGGTTCTTTAAGGTCAATACATTTATCGAAATAATTTACGCTGTTAATTATGTGATCTGTGCAACCGCTATCGAATAGCCACATTACTTCATTATTACTTATCTCGTTCGCCTCGCCGCTGTGTGATGCGTGCGCCGTTGCTATCAATGTGCCCGATCTTGAGTTACCATGCTCGCTCGTGCCGGTTGTTGATTGACGATGGATATTTCCACGTCCCCTGCTCGTATTTCCTTTGTTTCCTCTTCCCCTGCTGCGACCACGTGTTGACCCACGCCAAAAACTGTTACTGCTTCCCGCTTCGACGCCATTTTGACACTCTCTCGCAAAATGTCCTACTCTTCCACGTCTGAAGCATCCTTCCTTTTTTGCAGAAAAGGCGTTGGTTTGCATTTCTCCTCGATTGGACTTATTTTTCTTCTCCGCTATTTCAATTTTATTTTTTACATACGCTACCGTTTGATTTTCTGCTTTCAATGCATCTACTATATCCGCTATGTAGTTGTATTCTTCGGGTAACGTATTCAGCATGTAATTTAGTTTTTCCCTCTCACTCACTTGTGCACCCGCACATTTTAATTCGTTTATTAATTTTTCGAAATCGCTAAAGAACGTTGCTGAATCAGTGTATTTCTCAAGTCTTATCTTTTCCAATCTCCTTCTGCATACGACCTGTAGTGCCGTCGACGCTTTCAAGTACATTTTATCAAACTTTTTTACTATCCCATATGCCGTTTATTCTTCTCTAATATATTCCAATTGTCTATTTGTAACGGCATTATAAATTATATTTATTGCCTCCAGATCCTTTTTGTCCCAGTCTACATTGTCTGTTTCTGTATTCACCCTGTCTTCAACGAGTTGTGACAATCTCGCATTCTTTACATCTGAGAAGCATCGTTATTCTTTGCTTCCACATACCGTAATCCTCACCATCGAAAATAGGTATCATGATTTCCGATCTCTCCGTTTTAAATGATTCCTGATCTCTTACTCAAGCGTTCCTACGTGCTCGAAGTGTATTTTTCCTCTTTGTAACCTTTGAACGTTTCCTTCCTTACTGAGAATTCACACGAACTAACTCGCAATATTGAAAAACACGCACTAAAATAACTTACAAAATTATGAACCACGCTCTGCTACCATGAAAAGATATAGAATGGATTCGGAAATACAAATAATTCCCTTTATTTAGCACACAACTGTTATACATATATCTTATACTCTTAAGACCTCAAAATCCTACTCGCACGCACGCTTGTTGTCAACCGACTCTTCCAGATACTTCTAACGACTGGCTCTTGTCTTTTGTCTCAACCAAGACCCGGACGTCCTCTGACGCTTACACACACATTCACATGTACAGTGTAAATGTATCATGTTCCTAACAGCGTAATTAGGAACGTGACGCTGGGCAAATGCCTCAGCGATCAACAGCTACAGGACGTCGAAGACCTTATGACAAACCCCCCCAGACACGGGACGCTAGGATACCGACATTGCCTGGCGGAAATCGATCGTTTTTCGCGTTAGACCGAAGCCGTTCCCATCGCCGACATGGAGGCGGCAACCGTTGTTTCAGCCATCCTTTCCACGTGGATATTCCGTTTCGACGTACCTTTAAGGATAAGGACCGATCAAGGACGCCAGTTCGAGTCAAACTTATTTAACGAATTATGCCTGTTCCTCGGCATTAGGCATTTACGAACGACAGCCTATCACCCCGTGACCAACGGGATGGTAGATCGCCTGCCCCGACAACTAAAAGCAGCAATCAAATGCCACGATACGAGCAACTGTGTAGAAATCTTGCCAATAGTTTTATTAGGCATACGAACAGTTATTACGGACGTGAAAACGACGACAGCCGAAATGGTTTATGGCACCGGCATACGATTGCCGGCAGAATTCTGTGTACCAACGAAGCAACAGGCCAAGTCGAAATACGGAAGCCGTCTAAAGTCTTACGTATTTCTACGTCACGATTACATCGGAAACCCCTTACAAGCACCCTACGGCGGACAGCATCAATTTATATCGAGAGCAAAAAGGACCATTGCGATTGAAGTTAGCAACAAGAACGTAATCGTACACTTAGACCGTCCGAAATGCGTGAATTTTTATTGCACGGTAACATTGAACACCATTACAGCGAAAATCGCGAAGTAATAATACCACCTGATGTTTGAAACGAGCAAAACAAAGAGGACTGAGGAATTCATCACTCCAGGTGCGCGGGCAGAAAAGTTCGCTTCCCTATTCGTTCCCAGCCAGGCCGTCGATAAGCTAATGCGAAAGAACTACCAGCGACATAAATATAAGTCGCAGATGAAAGAACACCGCAACATTCTATTTGGAATTTTGGGAAAATCCCGAAACATTGTAATCTAGATTCTACCGTAGCGGTAATTAAACAATTGTAGTCATCCAGTCCGATTGTAATTGTTCGAAACTTGTGATACCGAACATGGCCTCGAGGCGACAACCAGTCACCGAACGTAGCCGCGGTCAAGAGATGAACGTTTTGTCTAATAAAGCCATGGAGTAATTCTATATCTGTCCTTAAAAGAAATACTTGGGACGGGACACGACAGTAAACATTCCAACGGTTTCTGTCCCCAGTCTCGCCACACGCAGACATCCGTCGGATAAGATGATTGCCAGATATCAACGCATCTCCACAGTATATGTTTAGCTAGCCTGAGGACCCATTATAAACCTTAAGATTTAGTTAACTAAAGTCCTTAACAGTCCTAAACAGGCAAACAGTCTTTGTTCCAACTACGGGATGATAGGTGAAATATATTTTTCCACGGACGACGCTTCCCGCTAGCAACGTTCCCCCAAGGGTTACTAGCATACTTCTCTAACCATCAACCTGGAAATTATCCAATTAACAGTAACGTCACTTTCAATCTCTTTCCGAGCGAAGTCTTTTCTCCACGTTTCCGATGTTCTGGTACCCTTAGACACACCCATCATAGTTTTCCTCTGCAGCATCATCGTGCCGGAAAATCATTCTCTCGTGAGGTCACATTAGCCAGTTACAAAGAGCCTTAACATTCGGTGGATATTCTATGTTTTGACAAAGAGTTTGTTCAGTCCTACCTATACCGTAGATAAGGAAGTATGGTACAACTTGGAATCAGGATGAAAACGAATTCTGTTGTCCCGTTGACCGCGGCTTTGTTATTGAAACCAGGATCATTGTCATTAGCTTCTCGAGTACCTAATTACCACGACTACTTGTCAAATTATATAACAATCAAATTTACACTAGTAAATATCTGCTCTATTGCATAACTACAACGTCTAAACCAAATGAAGATCCGTTTCGCGCCTCTGACTCTAATCATAATGTGAACCCGATGTAAGTGAAAATACATGCACATACCATCGATTCTGCCTGACCAGCACTCTCACCCGGAACCGGAACTCGCAGTGCACCGTGACGAACAGCACATATATAAGCCTCCACTCTTAGCCAGACCGTCAGTCGTGCTCGCGCAACAGTAGAAGCAACATGGAATTTTTTAGATCTCTACTACGCGTCGTTGGTTTGTTCGTGCCAAGTAAAGTAGATATCATTTCCGAACTACCACTGGAGGTATCGCACTTGATACTTCGAAAATTGGATCCCTCGTCCCTGCAGAGCGCCGTGCTTGTCTCGCGCAAATGGTTCTACGTTTGTAGATCCGACAAGTGTCTACGGCGGAAAGTGAGACGTCACATGCGACATTCGAGAAAGCGGGTCAAGATGCAATTTCTCGGACCTGCAGCCGCTAAAGCTACCAACCAAGAATCAAGAAGTAGAGGACGCGGTGAGGGCAACCTAAGGCACGAAATAAGTTTATCCGCTGCCCGTACGGCGGTCGTCGTTGGAAGGTTACGCGGTCCTCTGAAAATTTCGATGCGAGATCGCCCCATCGATGTTGGACCAATAAAATGTATTAGACTCTAACTCGTGTAAATACCTTAATTTGACTGCTTGCTCTTGCGAGAACTTGAAACGGTCTTGTCCGGATTCAGAACTGTAGCGCGAAGCTTGAATTAAAATGGTTTTACTGAGACGGCAATGCGTCTCAGTCACGATAATACTATCTGTATCGTAATAGGCCCATTATTGAATATTAACTACAATGTATCATCGCTGCAATTGCAAATTTGTCGTCAATTAGATGCGAGATATACTCCTCATTGCCTGCCAAATACAGCTCACATCAGCTGGCTCGTGCTATTATATCATCGCAGGTCCTCGACATATCAAGCGTAATTGCAGTATTACAAATTAAGGTTAACATATTCAAATGAATGTATCTCCGTTTCTATTGCACATATGGCGACAAAGCGATGCCCTTTACATTTCACATCCGATGTCATGTGCACCGCACATCTGCTGGTTTGTACCATGTCAACTCCGGCCTCTGTCAAACCTAGCGAAATTGGTGCTTTGCATATTCATGATTAATTATTCAAATCACCGTATCGCCGTTTGCATTGCAGATATGCCGACAATTCTATGCGCGATATACGCCACTTTTTCTGCCAAACACAATGTATATTACCTGGTTTGAGTTATGTAACGTGTGGGCGCAGCCAAACTCAGCGTATACGCAATTATGCATTTTCGGGCGAAATATTCAAATATTACATATTCAAATGAACGTATCTTGGTTTCTATGTCGCCTATTCCATGCGCAGAACATTCCACATATGATGCCAAATCAGCCGGTCTGTGCTATGTCAACTCTGGACCCTGTAAAATCCAGCGTAATTGTAGTTTTTGTTGTTAATGCTTAAATATTGCATTCAAAGATTCGCCGCTTCTTTTGCACATATGTCGACAATTCCATACGCCTTGTACTCAGCATTTGCTGTAGTTTCATTGCCCATCAGCTCGTTTGCGCTGTGTCAACTCTGGTCCCTGCAAAATCCAGCCCAAATGCAATTTTCTATGTTCGGGCTTAAATATTCAAATCAACGTTACTCCGATTCAATAGCACATATGTCGACAATACGATGCGCTTTATATTCCACATTGACTGCCATACGCAGGGCGCTTCATCTGGTTTAAGCCGTATTAAATCCGGACCGAGTCAAATCCAGCGTATTTGTAGTTTTGCATATTCAAGCCTTGTTATTCAAGTGAAAGTATCTCCGTATCCATTGTAGGTACGTCGACAATAGGATGTACGTAATACTGCACATTTGCTGCCAAATACAGCACACACCAGCCCGTTTGCACACTGTCAAGACTGGACTCGGAGAAATCCGTCGAAATTGCAGTTTTGGATATTAATGCTTACATATTCGAATCAAGGTACCTCCGCTTGTTTTCCAGAAACATTGGCCATGCGATGCGCGTTATATTCCACATCTGATGCCAAGTACAGTGCACATCATCCGGTTTACGCTATGTAAAATCTGGACCCAGCCAGATCCAGCGTAGTTGCAGTTTCGTATATTCAGGATTAAGTATTCAAACCGACGTATCTCCGATTCTATGGCACATATGGCTACAATTAGAGGCTCGTTATACTCCAAATTTGCTGCCAAACACAGTGCATGTTATTCCGTTTGATACATGTAAAATCGGGACCCAGCCGAACCCTGCGTATTTGCAGCTTTACATATTCAGTATTAAATATTCCAACCAACGAATCTCCGTTTCTATGGCACACTTACAGACAATTCGGTGCGCGTTATATTTGACAACTGATGTCATATACAGCGCACATCAGTAGGTTAGCGTTTTGTTCACTCTTGTCCCTGTCAAATACACCATAATAGCAGTTTAGCATATTCATGCTTGAATATCGAAAGCAACGTATCTTCGTTTCTATGGCAGATATGACGACAATTCGGTGAGCGTTATGCTCCTGATTTGCTGGTGAGCACAGAGCACATCTTCCGATTCTATCATCTCTTCTGTCTTACGTCTTCTCTGGTCACTGACAGATTCAGCGTAATTGCTGTTTTGCATATTCATGCCTAAATGTTCAAACCAACGTATCAGCGCTGCTATTGGATACATATCGCAAATGCGATGCGCGCTATACTCCACAATTACAGCCAAATACAGTACTTATTCGGTTTGCGCTATGTCGACTGTATTTTCGAGCTATCGCGGGGAGACGCGTTCGTTTGAATACGCGTCAATGGGAGTCGTAAATTCCCGTTACGATTGGAATAATCGACTCCACGGATAGTTCGATCCCCGTATTTCGCTTAGGATAATAGGTGTAGTCGTTGTGGTATAACACTGGGGGTCACAAAGTTATAAAAAATATATGTATTTCCAACGATTTATACAATCACACTGAGTAAGAACGCCGTTGCTTAAGATACAGATAACGAAGAAATGGATTATTCTTAGATGAGAGTGTGAGCTATAGGAGCTCTAGGTCCGTGAGAGCTGTAGGAGCTGTCGGACTTCTGGATACTGTGAGAGAAATAGGAGGCTCTTAGAGATATAGGAACGGTGAGAGTTATAGGGATTGCAGGAACTTTAGTCACCGCGAGAGACGATGGAACTCTAAAGTTTATTCTGATGTGAGTACGAAGCTCGGTATTGGTGTGCCCTTTGAGCGAAGAACGCGGATTCGTTGATTACATTGTTAGTTAGGAAAGTGAGGGCAATGATCCGCGATGCCGATTGGTTACGACTAATGTTAGAAAGGAAGAGAGGAGGAAGAAGCCTCCTACCAACGTGGGTCCTAGGCGACATTGTTTATGGGAAATCTCAGATTTTCCGTTAGGTAGATGTCCGCTTTTTTCGTTAAGTCAATACCCGCCTTCTCCGTAACTCTTAAGAGGGCGTAATAAACCCAAGGACCTTTCTAAAAACCGACCGAAAACACTTCTAGAATTAGAAAGTCTTTTCGGGAAAACAGATTGACTTAGGCCATATGTGCGAACAATGCAGTTGGGATTTCGGCTTTATGATGGGTCCTTGGGCCTATGGAGGATTCGAAGGATGGCACGTGGACCGTTGGATGCCAAGCCGCGCGGGATGGAGTGCAGATGTGTTGCGCGCCAGAACATCGACTCTGGTCTCTGTTATATGCAGTGTAATTGTTGTTTTGCAGATTCAGACTCAAATATTCAACTCCACGTATCTCCGTTGCTGTTGCTGATATGTCGACAATTCGATGTGCCAGGTACTCCACATTTCTTGCCAAATACATCGTTTGCCAGCCAGTTTGCGCTATATCCAGACTGGTCCCAGACAGATCAAGCATAAATATAAATCGGAGATGATAAAACACGGGAACCTTCCGTTTGGAATTTTGGGAAAATCCCGTAACATTGTAATCTAGATTCTACCATAGCTGTAATTAAACAATCGTAGTCATCTAGTCCGATTGTAATTGTTCGAAACTTGTGATACTGCACTTGGCCTCGAGGCGACAACCAGTCACCGAACGTAGCCGCGGTCAAGGGATGAACGTTTTGTCTAATAAAGGCATGGAGTAATTCGATAGCTGTCCTTAAATGAAATAATCGTAGCGGCACGTGACAGTAAACATTCCAACGGTTTCTGTCCCGTGACTCGCCACACGCAGACTCTATCCGTCGGATAAGATGATTGCCAGATGTCAACGCATCTCAACAGTATATGTTTAGCTAGCCTGAGGACCCATTATAAACCTTAAGATTTAGTTAATTAAAGTCCTTAACAGTCCTAAACAGGCAAACAGTCTTTGTTTCACCTACGGGATGATAGGTGAAATCTATTTTTCCGCGGACGACGCTTCCCGCTAGCAACGTTCCCTCAAGGGCTACTAGCATCCTTCTCTAACCATCAACATGGAAATTGTCTAATTAACAGTAACGTCACTTTCAATCTCTTTCCGAGCGGAGTCATTTCTCCACGTATCCGATGTTCTGGTGCCCTTAGACACACCCATCATAGTTTTCCTCTGCAGCATCATCGTGCCGGAAAATCATTCTCTCGTGAGGTCACATTAGCCAGTTACAAAGAGCCTTAACATTCGGTGGATATTCTATGTTTTGACAAAGAGTTTGTTCAGTCCTACCTATACCGTAGATAAGGAAGTATGGTACAACTTGGAATCAGGATGAAAACGAATTCTGTTGTCCCGTTGACCGCGGCTTTGTTATTGAAACCAGGATCATTGTCATTAGCTTCTCGAGTACCTAATTACCACGACTACTTGTCAAATTATATAACAATCAAATTTACACTAGTAAATATCTGCTCTATTGCATAACTACAACGTCTAAACCAAATGAAGATCCGTTTCGCGCCTCTGACTCTAATCATAATGTGAACCCGATGTAAGTGAAAATACATGCACATACCATCGATTCTGCCTGACCAGCACTCTCACCCGGAACCGGAACTCGAAGTGCACCGTGACGAACAGCACATATATAAGCCTCCACTCTTAGCCAGACCGTCAGTCGTGCTCGCGCAACAGTAGAAGCAACATGGAATTTTTTAGATCTCTACTACGCGTCGTTGGTTTGTTCGTGCCAAGTAAAGTAGATATCATTTCCGAACTACCACTGGAGGTATCGCACTTGATACTTCGAAAATTGGATCCCTCGTCCCTGCAGAGCGCCGTGCTTGTCTCGCGCAAATGGTTCTACGTTTGTAGATCCGACAAGTGTCTACGGCGGAAAGTGAGACGTCACATGCGACATTCGAGAAAGCGGGTCAAGATGCAATTTCTCGGACCTGCAGCCGCTAAAGCTACCAACCAAGAATCAAGAAGTAGAGGACGCGGTGAGGGCAACCTAAGGCACGAAATAAGTTTATCCGCTGCCCGTACGGCGGTCGTCGTTGGAAGGTTACGCGGTCCTCTGAAAATTTCGATGCGAGATCGCCCCATCGATGTTGGACCAATAAAATGTATTAGACTCTAACTCGTGTAAATACCTTAATTTGACTGCTTGCTCTTGCGAGAACTTGAAACGGTCTTGTCCGGATTCAGAACTGTAGCGCGAAGCTTGAAATAAAATGGTTTTACTGAGACGGCAATGCGTCTCAGTCACGATAATACTATCTGTATCGTAATAGGCCCATTATTGAATATTAACTACAATGTATCATCGCTGCAATTGCAAATTTGTCGTCAATTAGATGCGAGATATACTCCTCATTGCCTGCCAAATACAGCTCACATCAGCTGGCTCGTGCTATTATATCATCTCAGGTCCTCGACATATCAAGCGTAATTGCAGTTTTACAAATTAAGGTTAACATATTCAAATGAATGTATCTCCGTTTCTATTGCACATATGGCGACAAAGCGATGCCCTTTACATTTCACATCCGATGTCATGTGCACCGCACATCTGCTGGTTTGTACCATGTCAACTCCGACCTCTGTCAAACCTAGCGAAATTGGTGCTTTGCATATTCATGATTAATTATTCAAATCACCGTATCGCCGTTTGCATTGCAGATATGCCGACAATTCTATGCGCGATATACGCCACTTTTTCTGCCAAACACAATGTATATTACCTGGTTTGAGTTATGTAACGTGTGGGCGCAGCCAAACTCAGCGTATACGCAATTATGCATTTTCGGGCGAAATATTCAAATATTACATATTCAAATGAACGTATCTTGGTTTCTATGTCGCCTATTCCATGCGCAGAACATTCCACATATGATGCCAAATCAGCCGGTCTGTGCTATGTCAACTCTGGACCCTGTAAAATCCAGCGTAATTGTAGTTTTTGTTGTTAATGCTTAAATATTGCATTCAAAGATTCGCCGCTTCTTTTGCACATATGTCGACAATTCCATACGCCTTGTACTCAGCATTTGCTGTAGTTTCATTGCCCATCAGCTCGTTTGCGCTGTGTCAACTCTGGTCCCTGCAAAATCCAGCCCAAATGCAATTTTCTATGTTCGGGCTTAAATATTCAAATCAAAATTACTCCGATTCAATAGCACATATGTCGACAATACGATGCGCTTTATATTCCACATTGACTGCCATACGCAGGGCGCTTCATCTGGTTTAAGCCGTATTAAATCCGGACCGAGTCAAATCCAGCGTATTTGTAGTTTTGCATATTCAAGCCTTGTTATTCAAGTGAAAGTATCTCCGTATCCATTGTAGGTACGTCGACAATAGGATGTACGTAATACTGCACATTTGCTGCCAAATACAGCACACACCAGCCCGTTTGCACACTGTCAAGACTGGACTCGGAGAAATCCGTCGAAATTGCAGTTTTGGATATTAATGCTTACATATTCGAATCAAGGTACCTCCGCTTGTTTTCCAGAAACATTGGCCATGCGATGCGCGTTATATTCCACATCTGATGCCAAGTACAGTGCACATCATCCGGTTTACGCTATGTAAAATCTGGACCCAGCCAGATCCAGCGTAGTTGCAGTTTCGTATATTCAGGATTAAGTATTCAAACCGACGTATCTCCGATTCTATGGCACATATGGCTACAATTAGAGGCTCGTTATACTCCAAATTTGCTGCCAAACACAGTGCATGTTATTCCGTTTGATACATGTAAAATCGGGACCCAGCCGAACCCTGCGTATTTGCAGCTTTACATATTCAGTATTAAATATTCCAACCAACGAATCTCCGTTTCTATGGCACACTTACAGACAATTCGGTGCGCGTTATATTTGACAACTGATGTCATATACAGCGCACATCAGTAGGTTAGCGTTTTGTTCACTCTTGTCCCTGTCAAATACACCATAATAGCAGTTTAGCATATTCATGCTTGAATATCGAAAGCAACGTATCTTCGTTTCTATGGCAGATATGACGACAATTCGGTGAGCGTTATGCTCCTGATTTGCTGGTGAGCACAGAGCACATCTTCCGATTCTATCATCTCTTCTGTCTTACGTCTTCTCTGGTCACTGACAGATTCAGCGTAATTGCTGTTTTGCATATTCATGCCTAAATGTTCAAACCAACGTATCAGCGCTGCTATTGGATACATATCGCAAATGCGATGCGCGCTATACTCCACAATTACAGCCAAATACAGTACTTATTCGGTTTGCGCTATGTCGACTGTATTTTCGAGCTATCGCGGGGAGACGCGTTCGTTTGAATACGCGTCAATGGGAGTCGTAAATTCCCGTTACGATTGGAATAATCGACTCCACGGATAGTTCGATCCCCGTATTTCGCTTAGGATAATAGGTGTAGTCGTTGTGGTATAACACTGGGGGTCACAAAGTTATAAAAAATATATGTATTTCCAACGATTTATACAATCACACTGAGTAAGAACGCCGTTGCTTAAGATACAGATAACGAAGAAATGGATTATTCTTAGATGAGAGTGTGAGCTATAGGAGCTCTAGGTCCGTGAGAGCTGTAGGAGCTGTCGGACTTCTGGATACTGTGAGAGAAATAGGAGGCTCTTAGAGATATAGGAACGGTGAGAGTTATAGGGATTGCAGGAACTTTAGTCACCGCGAGAGACGATGGAACTCTAAAGTTTATTCTGATGTGAGTACGAAGCTCGGTATTGGTGTGCCCTTTGAGCGAAGAACGCGGATTCGTTGATTACATTGTTAGTTAGGAAAGTGAGGGCAATGATCCGCGATGCCGATTGGTTACGACTAATGTTAGAAAGGAAGAGAGGAGGAAGAAGCCTCCTACCAACGTGGGTCCTAGGCGACATTGTTTATGGGAAATCTCAGATTTTCCGTTAGGTAGATGTCCGCTTTTTTCGTTAAGTCAATACCCGCCTTCTCCGTAACTCTTAAGAGGGCGTAATAAACCCAAGGACCTTTCTAAAAACCGACCGAAAACACTTCTAGAATTAGAAAGTCTTTTCGGGAAAACAGATTGACTTAGGCCATATGTGCGAACAATGCAGTTGGGATTTCGGCTTTATGATGGGTCCTTGGGCCTATGGAGGATTCGAAGGATGGCACGTGGACCGTTGGATGCCAAGCCGCGCGGGATGGAGTGCAGATGTGTTGCGCGCCAGAACATCGACTCTGGTCTCTGTTATATGCAGTGTAATTGTTGTTTTGCAGATTCAGACTCAAATATTCAACTCCACGTATCTCCGTTGCTGTTGCTGATATGTCGACAATTCGATGTGCCAGGTACTCCACATTTCTTGCCAAATACATCGTTTGCCAGCCAGTTTGCGCTATATCCAGACTGGTCCCAGACAGATCAAGCATAAATATAAATCGGAGATGATAAAACACGGGAACCTTCCGTTTGGAATTTTGGGAAAATCCCGTAACATTGTAATCTAGATTCTACCATAGCTGTAATTAAACAATCGTAGTCATCTAGTCCGATTGTAATTGTTCGAAACTTGTGATACTGCACTTGGCCTCGAGGCGACAACCAGTCACCGAACGTAGCCGCGGTCAAGGGATGAACGTTTTGTCTAATAAAGGCATGGAGTAATTCGATAGCTGTCCTTAAATGAAATAATCGTAGCGGCACGTGACAGTAAACATTCCAACGGTTTCTGTCCCGTGACTCGCCACACGCAGACTCTATCCGTCGGATAAGATGATTGCCAGATGTCAACGCATCTCAACAGTATATGTTTAGCTAGCCTGAGGACCCATTATAAACCTTAAGATTTAGTTAATTAAAGTCCTTAACAGTCCTAAACAGGCAAACAGTCTTTGTTTCACCTACGGGATGATAGGTGAAATCTATTTTTCCGCGGACGACGCTTCCCGCTAGCAACGTTCCCTCAAGGGCTACTAGCATCCTTCTCTAACCATCAACATGGAAATTGTCTAATTAACAGTAACGTCACTTTCAATCTCTTTCCGAGCGGAGTCATTTCTCCACGTATCCGATGTTCTGGTGCCCTTAGACACACCCATCATAGTTTTCCTCTGCAGCATCATCGTGCCGGAAAATCATTCTCTCGTGAGGTCACATTAGCCAGTTACAAAGAGCCTTAACATTCGGTGGATATTCTATGTTTTGACAAAGAGTTTGTTCAGTCCTACCTATACCGTAGATAAGGAAGTATGGTACAACTTGGAATCAGGATGAAAACGAATTCTGTTGTCCCGTTGACCGCGGCTTTGTTATTGAAACCAGGATCATTGTCATTAGCTTCTCGAGTACCTAATTACCACGACTACTTGTCAAATTATATAACAATCAAATTTACACTAGTAAATATCTGCTCTATTGCATAACTACAACGTCTAAACCAAATGAAGATCCGTTTCGCGCCTCTGACTCTAATCATAATGTGAACCCGATGTAAGTGAAAATACATGCACATACCATCGATTCTGCCTGACCAGCACTCTCACCCGGAACCGGAACTCGAAGTGCACCGTGACGAACAGCACATATATAAGCCTCCACTCTTAGCCAGACCGTCAGTCGTGCTCGCGCAACAGTAGAAGCAACATGGAATTTTTTAGATCTCTACTACGCGTCGTTGGTTTGTTCGTGCCAAGTAAAGTAGATATCATTTCCGAACTACCACTGGAGGTATCGCACTTGATACTTCGAAAATTGGATCCCTCGTCCCTGCAGAGCGCCGTGCTTGTCTCGCGCAAATGGTTCTACGTTTGTAGATCCGACAAGTGTCTACGGCGGAAAGTGAGACGTCACATGCGACATTCGAGAAAGCGGGTCAAGATGCAATTTCTCGGACCTGCAGCCGCTAAAGCTACCAACCAAGAATCAAGAAGTAGAGGACGCGGTGAGGGCAACCTAAGGCACGAAATAAGTTTATCCGCTGCCCGTACGGCGGTCGTCGTTGGAAGGTTACGCGGTCCTCTGAAAATTTCGATGCGAGATCGCCCCATCGATGTTGGACCAATAAAATGTATTAGACTCTAACTCGTGTAAATACCTTAATTTGACTGCTTGCTCTTGCGAGAACTTGAAACGGTCTTGTCCGGATTCAGAACTGTAGCGCGAAGCTTGAAATAAAATGGTTTTACTGAGACGGCAATGCGTCTCAGTCACGATAATACTATCTGTATCGTAATAGGCCCATTATTGAATATTAACTACAATGTATCATCGCTGCAATTGCAAATTTGTCGTCAATTAGATGCGAGATATACTCCTCATTGCCTGCCAAATACAGCTCACATCAGCTGGCTCGTGCTATTATATCATCTCAGGTCCTCGACATATCAAGCGTAATTGCAGTTTTACAAATTAAGGTTAACATATTCAAATGAATGTATCTCCGTTTCTATTGCACATATGGCGACAAAGCGATGCCCTTTACATTTCACATCCGATGTCATGTGCACCGCACATCTGCTGGTTTGTACCATGTCAACTCCGACCTCTGTCAAACCTAGCGAAATTGGTGCTTTGCATATTCATGATTAATTATTCAAATCACCGTATCGCCGTTTGCATTGCAGATATGCCGACAATTCTATGCGCGATATACGCCACTTTTTCTGCCAAACACAATGTATATTACCTGGTTTGAGTTATGTAACGTGTGGGCGCAGCCAAACTCAGCGTATACGCAATTATGCATTTTCGGGCGAAATATTCAAATATTACATATTCAAATGAACGTATCTTGGTTTCTATGTCGCCTATTCCATGCGCAGAACATTCCACATATGATGCCAAATCAGCCGGTCTGTGCTATGTCAACTCTGGACCCTGTAAAATCCAGCGTAATTGTAGTTTTTGTTGTTAATGCTTAAATATTGCATTCAAAGATTCGCCGCTTCTTTTGCACATATGTCGACAATTCCATACGCCTTGTACTCAGCATTTGCTGTAGTTTCATTGCCCATCAGCTCGTTTGCGCTGTGTCAACTCTGGTCCCTGCAAAATCCAGCCCAAATGCAATTTTCTATGTTCGGGCTTAAATATTCAAATCAAAATTACTCCGATTCAATAGCACATATGTCGACAATACGATGCGCTTTATATTCCACATTGACTGCCATACGCAGGGCGCTTCATCTGGTTTAAGCCGTATTAAATCCGGACCGAGTCAAATCCAGCGTATTTGTAGTTTTGCATATTCAAGCCTTGTTATTCAAGTGAAAGTATCTCCGTATCCATTGTAGGTACGTCGACAATAGGATGTACGTAATACTGCACATTTGCTGCCAAATACAGCACACACCAGCCCGTTTGCACACTGTCAAGACTGGACTCGGAGAAATCCGTCGAAATTGCAGTTTTGGATATTAATGCTTACATATTCGAATCAAGGTACCTCCGCTTGTTTTCCAGAAACATTGGCCATGCGATGCGCGTTATATTCCACATCTGATGCCAAGTACAGTGCACATCATCCGGTTTACGCTATGTAAAATCTGGACCCAGCCAGATCCAGCGTAGTTGCAGTTTCGTATATTCAGGATTAAGTATTCAAACCGACGTATCTCCGATTCTATGGCACATATGGCTACAATTAGAGGCTCGTTATACTCCAAATTTGCTGCCAAACACAGTGCATGTTATTCCGTTTGATACATGTAAAATCGGGACCCAGCCGAACCCTGCGTATTTGCAGCTTTACATATTCAGTATTAAATATTCCAACCAACGAATCTCCGTTTCTATGGCACACTTACAGACAATTCGGTGCGCGTTATATTTGACAACTGATGTCATATACAGCGCACATCAGTAGGTTAGCGTTTTGTTCACTCTTGTCCCTGTCAAATACACCATAATAGCAGTTTAGCATATTCATGCTTGAATATCGAAAGCAACGTATCTTCGTTTCTATGGCAGATATGACGACAATTCGGTGAGCGTTATGCTCCTGATTTGCTGGTGAGCACAGAGCACATCTTCCGATTCTATCATCTCTTCTGTCTTACGTCTTCTCTGGTCACTGACAGATTCAGCGTAATTGCTGTTTTGCATATTCATGCCTAAATGTTCAAACCAACGTATCAGCGCTGCTATTGGATACATATCGCAAATGCGATGCGCGCTATACTCCACAATTACAGCCAAATACAGTACTTATTCGGTTTGCGCTATGTCGACTGTATTTTCGAGCTATCGCGGGGAGACGCGTTCGTTTGAATACGCGTCAATGGGAGTCGTAAATTCCCGTTACGATTGGAATAATCGACTCCACGGATAGTTCGATCCCCGTATTTCGCTTAGGATAATAGGTGTAGTCGTTGTGGTATAACACTGGGGGTCACAAAGTTATAAAAAATATATGTATTTCCAACGATTTATACAATCACACTGAGTAAGAACGCCGTTGCTTAAGATACAGATAACGAAGAAATGGATTATTCTTAGATGAGAGTGTGAGCTATAGGAGCTCTAGGTCCGTGAGAGCTGTAGGAGCTGTCGGACTTCTGGATACTGTGAGAGAAATAGGAGGCTCTTAGAGATATAGGAACGGTGAGAGTTATAGGGATTGCAGGAACTTTAGTCACCGCGAGAGACGATGGAACTCTAAAGTTTATTCTGATGTGAGTACGAAGCTCGGTATTGGTGTGCCCTTTGAGCGAAGAACGCGGATTCGTTGATTACATTGTTAGTTAGGAAAGTGAGGGCAATGATCCGCGATGCCGATTGGTTACGACTAATGTTAGAAAGGAAGAGAGGAGGAAGAAGCCTCCTACCAACGTGGGTCCTAGGCGACATTGTTTATGGGAAATCTCAGATTTTCCGTTAGGTAGATGTCCGCTTTTTTCGTTAAGTCAATACCCGCCTTCTCCGTAACTCTTAAGAGGGCGTAATAAACCCAAGGACCTTTCTAAAAACCGACCGAAAACACTTCTAGAATTAGAAAGTCTTTTCGGGAAAACAGATTGACTTAGGCCATATGTGCGAACAATGCAGTTGGGATTTCGGCTTTATGATGGGTCCTTGGGCCTATGGAGGATTCGAAGGATGGCACGTGGACCGTTGGATGCCAAGCCGCGCGGGATGGAGTGCAGATGTGTTGCGCGCCAGAACATCGACTCTGGTCTCTGTTATATGCAGTGTAATTGTTGTTTTGCAGATTCAGACTCAAATATTCAACTCCACGTATCTCCGTTGCTGTTGCTGATATGTCGACAATTCGATGTGCCAGGTACTCCACATTTCTTGCCAAATACATCGTTTGCCAGCCAGTTTGCGCTATATCCAGACTGGTCCCAGACAGATCAAGCATAAATATAAATCGGAGATGATAAAACACGGGAACCTTCCGTTTGGAATTTTGGGAAAATCCCGTAACATTGTAATCTAGATTCTACCATAGCTGTAATTAAACAATCGTAGTCATCTAGTCCGATTGTAATTGTTCGAAACTTGTGATACTGCACTTGGCCTCGAGGCGACAACCAGTCACCGAACGTAGCCGCGGTCAAGGGATGAACGTTTTGTCTAATAAAGGCATGGAGTAATTCGATAGCTGTCCTTAAATGAAATAATCGTAGCGGCACGTGACAGTAAACATTCCAACGGTTTCTGTCCCGTGACTCGCCACACGCAGACTCTATCCGTCGGATAAGATGATTGCCAGATGTCAACGCATCTCAACAGTATATGTTTAGCTAGCCTGAGGACCCATTATAAACCTTAAGATTTAGTTAATTAAAGTCCTTAACAGTCCTAAACAGGCAAACAGTCTTTGTTTCACCTACGGGATGATAGGTGAAATCTATTTTTCCGCGGACGACGCTTCCCGCTAGCAACGTTCCCTCAAGGGCTACTAGCATCCTTCTCTAACCATCAACATGGAAATTGTCTAATTAACAGTAACGTCACTTTCAATCTCTTTCCGAGCGGAGTCATTTCTCCACGTATCCGATGTTCTGGTGCCCTTAGACACACCCATCATAGTTTTCCTCTGCAGCATCATCGTGCCGGAAAATCATTCTCTCGTGAGGTCACATTAGCCAGTTACAAAGAGCCTTAACATTCGGTGGATATTCTATGTTTTGACAAAGAGTTTGTTCAGTCCTACCTATACCGTAGATAAGGAAGTATGGTACAACTTGGAATCAGGATGAAAACGAATTCTGTTGTCCCGTTGACCGCGGCTTTGTTATTGAAACCAGGATCATTGTCATTAGCTTCTCGAGTACCTAATTACCACGACTACTTGTCAAATTATATAACAATCAAATTTACACTAGTAAATATCTGCTCTATTGCATAACTACAACGTCTAAACCAAATGAAGATCCGTTTCGCGCCTCTGACTCTAATCATAATGTGAACCCGATGTAAGTGAAAATACATGCACATACCATCGATTCTGCCTGACCAGCACTCTCACCCGGAACCGGAACTCGCAGTGCACCGTGACGAACAGCACATATATAAGCCTCCACTCTTAGCCAGACCGTCAGTCGTGCTCGCGCAACAGTAGAAGCAACATGGAATTTTTTAGATCTCTACTACGCGTCGTTGGTTTGTTCGTGCCAAGTAAAGTAGATATCATTTCCGAACTACCACTGGAGGTATCGCACTTGATACTTCGAAAATTGGATCCCTCGTCCCTGCAGAGCGCCGCGCTTGTCTCGCGCAAATGGTTCAACGTTTGTGGATCCGACAAGTGACTACGGCGGAAAGCGAGACGTCACATGCGACATACGAGAAAGCGGGTCAAGATGCAATTTCTCGGACCTGCAGCCGCAAAAGCTACCAACCAAGAATCAAGAAGTAGAGGACGTGGTGAGGGCAACCTAACGCACGAAATAAGTTTATCCGCTGCTCGTACGGCGGTCGTCGTTGGAAGGTTACGCGGTCCTCTGAAAACTTCGATGCGAGATCGCCCCATCGATGTTGGACCAATAAAATGTATTAGACTCTAACTCGTGTGAGTACCTTAATTTGACTGCTTGCTCTTGCGAGAACTTGAAACGGTCTTGTCCGGATTCAGAACTGTAGCGTGAAGCTTGAAATAAAATGGTTTTACTGAGACGGCAATGTGTTTCAGTCACGCTAATACTATCGGTATCGTAATAGGCCCATTATTGAATATTAACTACAATGTATCACCGCTGCAATTGCAGATTTGTCGTCAATTAGATGCGAGATATACTTCTCATTGCCTGCCAAATACAGCTCACATCAACTGGCTCGTGCTATTATATCATCTCTGGTCCTCGACATATCAAGCTTAACTGCAGTTTTACAAATTAAGGTTAACATATTCAAATGAATGTATCTCCGTTTCTATTGCACATATGCCGACAAAGCGATGCCCGTTACATTTCACATCCGATGTCATGTGCACCGCACATCTGCTGGTTTGTACCATGTCAACTCCGGTTTCTGTCAAACCTAGCGAAATTGCTGCTTTACATATTCATGATTAATTATTCAAATCACCGTATCGCCGTTTGCATTGCAGTTATGCCGACAATTCGATGCGCGATATACGCCACTTTTGCTGCCAAACACAATGTATATTACCTGGTTTGAGCTATGTAACGTGTGGTCGCAGCCAAACTAAGCGTATACGCAATTATGCATTTTCTGGAGAAATTTTCAAATATTACATATTCAAATGAACGTATCTTGGTTTCTATGTCGCCTATTCCATGCGCAGAACACTCCACATATGATGCCAAATCAGCCGGTCTGTGCTGTGTCAACTCTGGTCCCTGCAAAATCCAGCCCAAATGCAATTTTGTATGTTCAGGCTTAGATATTCAAATCAACGTGACTCCGATTCCATAGCACATATGTCGACAATACGATGCGCGTTATATTCCACATTGACTGCCATACGCAGAGCGCTTCATCTGGTTTAAGCCGTGTTAAATCCGGACCGAGTCAAATCCAGCGTATTTGTAGTTTTGCATATTCAAGCCTAGTTATTCAAGTGAAAGTATCTCCGTATCCATTGTAGGTACGTCGACAATAGGATGCATGTTATACTCCACATTTGCTGCCAAATACAGCACACATCAGCCCGTTTGCACACTGTCAAGACTGGACTCGGAGAAATCCAGCGTGATTGCAGTTTTGGATATTAATGCTTACATATTCGAATCAAGGTATCTCCGCTTGTTTTGCAGAAACATTGGTCATACGATGCGCGTTATATTCCACATCTGATGCCGGTTTACTCTATGTAAAATCTGGACCCAGCCAGATCCAGCGTAGTTGCAGTTTCGTATATTCAGGATTAAGTATTCAAACCGACGTATCTCCGATTCTATGGCATACATGGCTACAATTAGAGGCTCGTTATACTCCAAATTTGCTGGCAAACACAGTGCACGTTTTTCCGTTTGATGCATGTAAAATCGGGACCCAGCCGAACCCTGCGTATTTGCAGTTTTGCAGACAACCAGTCGCCGAACGTAGTCGCGGTCAAGGGATAAACGTTTTGTCTAACAAAGGCATGAAGTAACGCTATAGCTCTCCTTAAAAGAAATACTTCGGACGGGGCACGACGGTAAGCATTTCAACGATTTCAGTCCCGTGGCTCGCCACACGCAGACTCTATTCTTTGAGTAAGATGATTACCAGATGTCGACACGTCTCGACAGTATATGTTCAGCTAGCCCGAGGACCGGCTATGAATATTAAGATTTGTTTAACTAAAGTCCTTCAAACCGACAAACAGTCCTCGTTCCAACTACGAGAAAATAGGAGAAATCTATTTTTCTCACGAACGACACTACCTCTTCTCGAAGCTCTTAAGGGCGGCTAGCACCCTTCCCTAACCACCAACATGGAAATTGACCAAATAACAGTAACGCCAATTTCCCTCACTTTCCGAACGAAGAATTTTCTCCACGAATCCGATGGTTTCGTGCCCTTAGGCACACCCATCATAGATTTCCTCGACAGCGTTACCGTGATGGAGATCCACTCTCCCGTACGATCTCGACGACGATTCAAGTAACCCTCTGATACGTAGTGATTGCCCCATGCATTAACATTGAGTACAACATAGACGCTAAAGAAAAGTAGAGTTCGTCATCCCGTTGACCGCTGATTCGTTATTGAGCCTAGGATCATTGTCATTAGCTTCTAGAGTATCTAATTACCGCGATTACTTGTCCAATTCCATCATAGTCATATTTGCACTAGTAAATATCACCTCTATTGCATAATGATCACGTCTAGCGCCAATAGGGATTCGTTTCACGTCCTTAACCCTAACTCTAATCTTAACGCCAACCCGACATCTGAAGTGGGATCAGTGCCGACTATAACAGTGCTAGCACTTAAGACCATCGTGCGCAAGTAATTCAGTCGCTAGTGCAAAAATCGAGTGTGAAACTTAACAATTTTTCGCTACCACGTTTTAACCCTTAAAATCGCGTGCTCCGAATCCGCTGCATGGGGCGCAGCTGCCAACCTGATTATGGAAGGAAACTATAATTTCAATAACGAGTGGCGAGTCGACTCGTGCGTACTGGAAGCATCAACGGATAGATCAAGTCATCTGGGTGAATCGTTTCCATTTTACTCCGATTCGGGAGCAGCGCGTTCACTAATTAAAGAGTCCACGGCCTCGAGATTTTCTGACAAAGGAATGACTGACATATTAGTAATGCGAGGGGTAGGGAATACCTGTATTAAACAAATGCCACCCATTTGTTCATCGTGTGAATTAATGATTTTTACATCGAAGATAATTTCTCATGCCCTTCCTGATAGTTATTTAAAATATGATATCGCGATTAGTTGCGGAACTCTAAGTCTGGGTTTTGACGTAACATTACACAAAATAGCCTCGCTATGTGTAAAACAAAAATAATTAATGTCTGTAATGAAACCACTGCAAACGAGATCGTCGTTAATGAAGTTGACACTGATGTACATGGTAATAATAAAAGTCGATCAATTTCTCTTCTCGTCAAATTCAAAGATTCATTCGTTACGGGTTTCCTACGTATTCGCGCAAATACAGGCCGGTTAGAAATACGATTAATTGATCCTAACACCACCGTACGAGGAAGTTCTTATAGACTTACCGAGGAGAAGCGAAGAGCGGTACGTGAGAAAACGAGCGTTTTAATTAATGCAAAGATCATAAGGCCTAGTAATTCGCCATTTGCGAGCCCTACGTAACTCGTGTAGAAGAAAAACGGCTCAGATAGATTATGAGCAGGTTCCCGAGAGCTAAGTCAAAATATGGTCGCGGATCGGTACCCTTTACTCCTTATTGCGGATCAAGTCGCGAGATTGCAAGAGGCGAGATACTTTATTAGCCTGGACATGGTCAGCGGGTTTCACCAAATTCCTATTTATCCTAATTCAGCTGAGTATACAGCGTTCGTTACCCCCGACAGATAATATGAATAGATAACGATGCCGTTTGGACTGAAAAATTGCACCGTCCGTCTTTCGGAGGGCCATTCGCAACGCCCCAGGCGACCTCGCTCATTCGTACGTTGTTATTTATTTCGATAATGTCCTAATTATTGCCGACTCGATAGATCAAGCTTTAGAAAGATTGAAACACCGTCTTAGATACCCTCGTAAAAGCCGGATTCTCTTTTAGCTTTGCGAAACGTTCTCTCAAGGACATCGGTGCTCTATTTGAGATATGTAATTCATAACGGAGGAGTTCGTCCCGACCCGGGTAAAATACACACCTTAAGTTCTTTACCTGTGCCAACGACCGTCACACAGTTCATCCCAAAATTCTCACAGATGAGGAAACTACGCGCTCATCCCTGTACGCGCTCATCTCAGATAACAGAAATAAAACTTGGACAGATAGACACGAAAAAATAAGACAACAGGTAGTTTCCGTCCTGACCGACGCGCCGGTGCTAATGACATTCAACCCCAATTACCCGATAGCACTACCTACTGATGCTAGCTCGGAGAGTTACGGGGCGATTTGGCGCATCAAGCCGAAGGTAAGAACAAGGTAATAGAGTATTACAATAATAGAACCAGCCCCGCGGAATCCAGATATCACTCCTATGAACTCGAAACATTAGCTATCGTAAACGCCGTAAAACATTTCCGTCACTATCTACATGGACGGAAATTTCTTGTCGTCACGGATTGCAACTCGTAGAAAGCGCTGAGTAATAAAGTACATTTAAATGACAGGGACCAGAGGTGATGGACTTACTTGCAGACTTTTATTTATGACTTTATGTATCGGGAAAGTAAACGGACGGCTCACGTAGATTTCTTTTCGCGAAACCGCACAGGCGTTGACCCTATTAAATTCGACAAAATCAAAGAGAAAATAGTTAATCTGGCAGAAATTTCGGAAGATTGCCTGTTAGCGGAACAACGTCGTGATTCTCAAATCTTGGAAATCGTCAAGGAATTGCAAAACGATGGGCTCGCGGGAGACATCGCGAATACATACGAATTAAGGTCCGGTACTATTTACCGTAGGATACAAAGAAACGGCAGGACTCTCTGTTTACCTATAGTCCCAAGTGGTTTTAGATGGTCTGTTATTAACCGTGTGCACCAGTCAATTATGCAGTAAGGTTGGGAGAAACTATACGAATATTACTGTTTCGAAGTGATGGCGAAGTACGTTCGCCGATTCATTGAGAACTGTCATGCTTGTCAAGATTCGAAAGCTAGTTTAGGTAAGGTACAAGCCGAACTGCATCCTATACCTAAGACCAGCATACCCTGGCATACGGTCCACATGGACATAACAGGCAAGTTGAATGGTAAAAGCGATTCAAAGGAGCACGTCATTGTTTTGATCGACGTCTTCACTAAATTCGTATACCTGCATCATACTCGTAAGATAGATTCCCTTAACACCATTAAAGCGCTTAAATCCGCTATATTTTTATTCGGGAGGCCCTGCCAGATAATAGCAGATCAGGGAATATGTTTTAAGGGTAAGGAATTTCGAGAATTCTGCGAAAGCAAACGAATTAAAGTTCACTTGATAGCGACCGGTGCTAGTAGAGCCAAGGGACAGGTAGAGCGTGTTACGGGTGCATTGAAAATTATGTTCACGGTAGTGGAAACGACCGGGCGGCCGTGGCAAGACGCGATTGGGGAAATACAGTTGGCTTTGAATTGCACCACCAACCGCGTGACAAACTCGAGCTCATTTGAACTACTAATAGGTAGAACGACAAGACCGTACGATCTGTTGTTACCCGATAACATCAAAAGTATCGATATCTCCAATATAAGACGACAGGCAATAAAGGGGATGGAAACTAGTGCTAGGTATGATGAGGATGGATTTGACAAAATTAAAGCTAAAGCGGTTAGGTTTAACCTCGGTGATTTCGTATTACGCAAAATGAGGAACGAAATCAAACCAAATTAGATCCAAAATTTAGAGGTCCATTTGTAATAGCAGAAGTTTTGAAAGGAGGCATGTATATCTTAAAGGTATTAAACGGTAAGCGATCGTTCAAGTACAGTCACGACATGTTGAGGAAAATGCCAGATGGTTGCACTCCTGCCGAGTTGGATGTCTGTAGTGAAGGCCATAACAGTGGCCATGACGATACGAGTACTTCGATCTCGGAAGATTAGTAGCACTATGCCAATAACACCCGGCAGGGGAAGTTCGCACGCTTTTCATTTCATGGTAACAGTGTGATAAAGCTCAGAGAGAACGTGTGATGTGGCTCACACACTTTTCATGGTAACAGTGTGATAAAGCTCAGAAAGAACGTGTGATGTGGCTCACACGCTTTTCATGGTAACAGTGTGATAAAGCTCAGAAAGAACGTGTAATGTGGCTCACACGCTTTTCATGGTAACAGTATGATAAGGCTCAGTGAGAACATGCGATGTGGCTCACACGCTTTTCATGGTAACAGTATGATAAGGCTCAGTGAGAACATGCGATGCGACTTGCATGCTTTTCGGGGTGACAATATGATAAGACTCAGTGAAACCGTGGAACGAAGCTCTATGTGCTCATACGATCTAGAAGACCGAGATCCTTTGGAGTGCGAAATCGAAAATGGTCCATCATGCCGTTACGATCCGACTGATAACCTGCAGGATGCAACTATCACATTGGATACTAAGTATAACGCTACTAATTTTCATAATCTTTTATTTTTTTGCTGCCAAATCCCCGAACAGGATTTGTTGCTACACTGGACCCTTGCCTTATTCGAACATCTAGTTAAATTGTGAATAATGTTAATTGTATCGAGTCTAATGTTAGGAAACTCAATATTTTAGTTACATACGAGGACGCGTGATAGTCAGAATGGCCGTGTCGGAGATGAAAGAACACCTGAAACTTCCCTTCGGAACTTTGGGAAGACCCCTAGTACTGTAATTTAGACTTCACCATAGCCGTATTATGAAACTGTTGTCATTCAATCCGACTGTACTTATTTGAGATGAGGTAACGTGCGTGATAGGTATAGAAGAATCACTCGGTATTGTTTAACAATAACTGTTTATTTGCTTGTGTTCGTGATATACACTAGCGCGCCGAAAGCACGGTACAATTATCGATTCAAGATTACAAGTTCAAGCTCGGCGTGATACTTTACGCGGTGGTTCGAGTCGAGACGATTGCACATACGTCGAGAGATTCAGATTTGCTATTACGTACGACTGCGGACGAACAATCCAGAAGGCGTCTTCCAACTTGCCTCGCGGCTCGCGATAGAACAGAATGAATTTGTGTCGCGATGATGCTCCTTAGGAGAACTATGTTTGGGTGTGTCTAAGGATACGGGATCATCGGATTCGTTAAGAAAAGTGTTAGTTCAGAGAGTGAGGGAAAGGGACGTCGCTGTTAATTGGCAAAATTGTGAGTTGGTTGTTGGAAAGGGATGACCGCTGCCCTTGAGAGAAAGTTGCTAGCGAGGAGCGTCGTACGTGAGAAGAAGCAGATTTCCCGTAGTGGGTGGTATGTGTAGGGACTACTGAGACAAAGACTATTTGTCCCTTTAGAGAATCTTAGCTGCATGAAACCTAAGATTTATAGCGGGTCCTTAGGCTCGCTGTAAATATTCGGTGAGAGTGTATCTGACAGACATCTGCCGCTACAGAGATTTATGATAGTGAGCTCGGACTCGAGGAGACAGTCAGTCGCCGAACGTAGTCGCGGTCAAGGTATGAACGTTTTGTCTAACAAAGGCATGAAGTAACTCTATAGCTCTCCTTAAAAGGTATACTTGGGACGGGGCACGACGGTAAGCATTTCAACGATTTCTGTCCCGTGGCTCGCCACACGCAGACTCCATTATTTGAGTAAATACATGAGCAGCTAGTACGAGGACCCGCTATAAACCTTAAGATTTGTTTAACTAAAGTCCTTCAAACCGACAAACAGTCCTCGTTCCAACTACGAGAAAATAGGAGAAATCTATGTTTCTCACGATCGACGCTTCCTCTTCTCGAACTCTGTGAAAAGATATAGAATGGATTCGGAAATACAAAAAATTCCCTTTATTTAGCACACAACTGTTATACATATATCTTATACTCTTAAGACCTCAAAAACCTACTCGCACGCACGCTTGTTGTCAACCGACTCTTCCAAATACTTCTAACGACTGGCTCTTGTCTTTTGTCTCAACCAAGACCCGGACGTCCTCTGACGGTTACACACACATTCACATGTACAGTGTAAATGTATCATATTCCCAACAATATCTTATACTCTAAAGACCTCGAAATCCTACTCGCACGCACGCTTGTTGCCAACCGACTCTTCCAGATACTTGAAACGACTGACTCTTGTCTTTTGTCCCAACTAAGGCCTGGACGTCCTCTGACGCTTACACGCACATTCACATGTACAGTGTAAATGTATCATGTTCCTAACAGCCACGAACAGATCGATAACCTTATTTCCGTTAGGATAATCGGGGTGGTTCAATTAAGTATACACTGATTTAACAGGTATAAATTACAGTTCATTCAAACAACTTGCCTAGAGAAATATAAACTGCTAGAGCATAATTAGGAACGTGACGCTGGGCAAATGCCTCAGCGATCAACAGCTACAGGACGTCGATGACCTTATGGCAAACCCCCCCAGACACGGTACGCTAGGATACCGACATTGCCTGGCGAAAATCGATCGTTTTTCGCATTAGACCGAAGCCGTTCCCATCGCCGACATGGAGGCGGCAACCGTTGTTTCAGCCATCCTTTCCACGTGGATATTCCGTTTCGACGTACCTTTAAGGATAAGGACCCATCAAGGACGCCAGTTCCAATCAACCATATTTAACGAATTATGCCTGTTCCTGGGCATTAGGCATTTACGAACGACAGCCTATCACCCCGCGACCAACGGGATGGTAGAGCGCCTGCACCGTCAACTAAAAGCAGCAATCAAATGCCACGATACGAGCAACTGTGTAGAAATCTTGCCAACAGTTTTATTTGGCATACGAACAGTTATTACGGACGTGAAAACGACGACAGCCGAAATGGTTTATGGCACCGGCATACGATTGCCGGCAGAATTCTGTGTACCAACGAAGCAACAGGCCAAGTCGAAATACGGAAGCCGTCTAAAACTACGAATAGAAAAGATCAGGCCTCATCCGATTACGCGACACGGCGAAAAAGAAACCTCCGTGTTCCACTCGAAACATCGTCTTACGTATTTCTACGTCACGATGCCATCGGATACCCCTTACAACCACCCTACGGCGGACCGCATCAATTTATATCGAGAGCAAAAGGGACCATTGCGATTGAAGTTAGCAACAAGAACGTAATCGTACCCTTAGACCGTCCGAAACGCGTGAATTTTTATTGCACGGTAACATTGAACACCATTACAGCGAAAATCGCGAAGTAATAATACCACCTGATGTTTGAGATGAGCAAAACGAAGACGACTCTGGAATTCATCACTCCAGGCGCGCGGGCAGAGAAGCTCGCTTCCCTGATCGTTCTCAGCCAGGCCGTCGATAAGCTAATGCGTAAGAACTACCAGCGACATAAATATAAGTCGCAGATGAAAGAACACCGCATCATTCCGTTTGGAATTTTGGGAAAATCCCGAAACATTGTAATCTAGATTCTACGGTAGCGGTAATTAAACAATTGTAGTCATCCAGTCCGATTGTAATTGTTCGAAACTTGTGATACCGAACATGGCCTCGAGGCGACAACCAGTCACCGAACGTAGCCGCGGTCAAGGGATGAACGTTTTGTCTAATAAAGGCATGGAGTAATTCTATAGCTGTCCTTAAATGAAATAATCGTAGCGGCACGTGACAGTAAACATTCCAACGGTTTCTGTCCCGTGTCTCGCCACACGCAGACTCTATCCTTCGGATAAGATGATTGCCAGATGTCAACGCATCTCAACAGTATATGTTTAGCTAGCCTGAGGACCCATTATAAACCTTAAGATTTAGTTAACTAAAGTCCTTAACAGTCCTAAACAGGCAAACAGTCTTTGTTCCAACTACGGGATGATAGGTGAAATCTATTTTTCCACGGACGACGCTTCCCGCTAGCAACGTTCCCTCAAGGGCTACTAGCATCCTTCTCCAACCATCAACATGGAAATTGTCCAATTAACAGTAACGTCACTTACAATCTCTTTCCGAGCGAAATCATTTCTCCACGAATCCGATGTTCTGGTGCTCTTAGACACACCCATCATAGTTTTCCTCTGCAGCATCATCGTGCCGGAAAATCATTCTCTCGTGAGGTCACATTAGCCAGTTACAAAGAGCCTTAACACTCGGTGGATATTCTATGTTTTGACAAAGAGTTTGTTCAGTCCTACCTATACCGTAGATAAGGAAGTATGGTACAACTTGGAATCAGGATGAAAACGAATTCTGTTATCCCGTTGACCGCGGCTTTGTTATTGAACCCAGGATCATTGTCATTAGCTTCTCGAGTACCTAATTACCACGACTACTTGTCAAATTATATAACAATCAAATTTACACTAGTAAATATCTGCTCTATTGCATAACTACAACGTCTAAACCAAATGAAGATCCGTTTCGCGCCTCTAACTCTAATCATAATGTGAACCCGATGTAAGTGAAAATACATGCACATACCATCGATTCTGCCTGACCAGCACTCTCACCCGGAACCGGAACTCGCAGTGCACCGTGACGAACAGCACATATATAAGCCTCCACTCTTAGCCAGTCCGTCAGTCGTGCTCGCGCAACAGTAGAAGCAACATGGAATTTTTTAGATCTCTACTACGCGTCGTTGGTTTGTTCGTGCCAAGTAAAGTAGATATCATTTCCGAACTACCACTGGAGGTATCGCACTTGATACTTCGAAAATTGGATCCCTCGTCCCTGCAGAGCGCCGCGCTTGTCTCGCGCAAATGGTTCAACGTTTGTAGACCCGACAAGTGTCTACGGCGAAAAGTGAGACGTCACATGCGACATACGAGAAAGCGGGTCAAGATGCAATTTCTCGGACCTGCAGCCGCAAAAGCTACCAACCAAGAATCAAGAAGTAGAGGACGTGGTGAGGGCAACCTAACGCACGAAATAAGTTTATCCGCTGCTCGTACGGCGGTCGTCGTTGGAAGGTTACGCGGTCCTTTGAGAATTTCGATGCGAGATCGCCCCATCGATGTTGGACCAATAAAATGTATTAGACTCTAACTCGTGTAAGTACCTTAATTTGACTGCTTGCTCTTGCGAGAACTTGAAACGGTCTTGTCCGGATTCAGAACTGTAGCGCGAAGCTTGAAATAAAATGGTTTTACTGAGACGGCAATGTGTTTCAGTCACGATAATACTATCTGTATCGTAATAGGCCCATTATTGAATATTAACTACAATGTATCATCGCTGTAGTTGCAGATTTGTCATCAATTAGATGCGAGATATACTCCTCATTGCTTGCCAAATACAGCTCACATCAGCTGGCTCGTGCTATTATATCATCTCTGGTCCTCGACATATCAAGCGTAATTGCAGTTTCACAAATTAAGGTTAACATATTCAAATGAATGTATCTCCGTTTCTATTGCACATATGGCGACAAAGCGATGCTCGTTACATTTCACATCCGATGTCATGTGCACCGCACATCTGCTGGTTTGTACCATGTCAACTCCGGTCTCTGTCAAACCTAGCGAAATTGGTGCTTTGCATATTCATGATTAATTATTCAAAACACCGTATCGCCGTTTGCATTGCAGATATGCCGACAATTCGATGCGCGATATACGTCACTTTTGCTGACAAACACAATGTATATTATCTGGTTTGAGTTATGTAACGTGTGGGCGCAGCCAAACTCAGCGTATACGCAATTATGCATTTTCAGGCGAAATATTCAAATATTGCATATTCAAATGAACGTATCTTGGTTTCTATGTCGCCTATTCGATGCGCAGAATACTCCACATATGATGCCAAATCAGCCGGTCTGTGCTTTGTCAACTCTGGACCCTGTAAAATCCAGAGTAATTATAGTTTTTGTTGTTAATGCTTAAATATCGCATTCAAATATTCGCCGCTTCTTTTGCACATATGTCGACAATTCCATACACCTTGTACTCCGCATTTGCTGGAGTTACATTGCCTATCAGCTCGATTGCGCCGTGTCAACTGTGGTCCCTGCAAAATCCAGCCCAAATGCAATTTTGTATGTTCGGGCTTAAATATTCAAATCAACGTTACTCCGATTCAATAGCACATATGTCGACAATACGATGCGCTTTATATTCCACATTGACTGCCATACGCAGAGCGCTTCATCTGGTTTAAGCCGTGTTAAATCCGGACCGAGTCAAATCCAGCGTATTTGTAGTTTTGCATATTCAAGCCTTGTTATTCAAGTGAAAGTATCTCCGTATCCATTGTACGTACGTCGACAATAGGATGTACGTAATACTGCACATTTGCTGCCAAATACAGCACACATCAGCCCGTTTGCACACTGTCAAGACTGGACTCGGAGAAATCCATCGAAATTGCAGTTTTGGATATTAATGCTTACATATTCGAATCAAGGTATCTCCGCTTGTTTTCCAGAAACATTGGCCATGCGATGCGCGTTATATTCCACATCTGATGCCAAGTACAGTGCACATCATCCGGTTTACGCTATGTAAAATCTGGACCCAGCCAGATCCAGCGTAGTTGCAGTTTCGTATATTCAGGATTAAGTATTCAAACCGACGTATCTCCGATTCTATGGCACATATGGCTACAATTAGAGGCTCGTTATACTCCAAATTTGCTGCCAAACACAGTGCACGTTATTCCGTTTGATGGATGTAAAATCGGGACCCAGCCGAACCCTGCGTATTTGCAGCTTTACATATTCAGTATTAAATATTCCAACCAACGAATCTCCGTTTCTATGGCACACTTACAGACAATTCGGTGCACGTTATATTTGACAACTGATGTCATATACAGCGCACATCAGTAGGTTAGCGTTTTGTTCACTCTTGTCCCTGTCAAATACACCATAATAGCAGTTTAGCATATTCATGCTTGAATATCGAAAGCAACGTATCTTCGTTTCTATGGCAGATATGACGACAATTCGGTGAGCGTTATGCTCCTGATTTGCTGGTGAGCACCGAGCACATCTTCCGATTCTATCATCTCTTCTGTCTTACGTCTTCTCTGGTCACTGACAGATTCAGCGTAATTGCTGTTTTGCATATTCATGTCTAAATGTTCAAACCAACGTATCAGCGCTGCTATTGGATACATATCGCAAATGCGATGCGCGCTATACTCCACAATTACAGCCAAATACAGTACTTATTCGGTTTGCGCTGTGTCGACTGTATTTTCGAGCTATCGCGGGGAGACGCGTTCGTTTGAATACGCGTCAATGGGTGTCGTAAATTCCTGTTACGATTGGAATAATCGACTCCACGGATAGTACGATCCCCGTATTTCGCTTAGGATAATAGGTGTAGTCGTTGTGGTATAACACTGTGGGTCACAAAGTTATAAAAAATATACGTATTTCCAACGATTTATACAATCACACTGAGTAAGAACGCCGTTGCTTAAGATACAGATAACGAAGAAATGGATTATTCTTAGATGAGAGTGTGAGCTATAGAAGCTCTAGGTCCGTGAGAGCTGTAGGAGCTGTCGGACTTCTGGATACTGTGAGAGAAATAGGAGGCTCTTAGAGATATAGGAACGGTGAGAGTTATAGGGATTGCAGGAACTTTAGTCACCGCGAGAGACGATGGAACTCTGAGAGATATAGGAACGGTAAGAGTTATAGGGATTGCAGGAACTCTAGTCACCGTGAGAGATGATGTAACTCTAAAGTTTATTCTGATGTGAGTACGAAGCTCGGTATTGGTGTGCCCTTTGAGCGAAGAACGCGGATTCGTTGATTACATTGTTAGTTAGGAAAGTGAGGGCAATGATCCGCGATGCCGATTGGTTATGTCTAATGTTAGAAAGGAAGAGAGGATGAAGAAGCCTCCTACCAACGTGGGTCCTAGGCGACATTGTTTATGGGAAATCTCAGATTTTCCGTTAGGTAGATGTCCGCTTTTTTCGTTAGGCCAATACCCGCCTTCTCCGTAATTCTTAAGAGGGCGTAACAAACGCAAGGACCTTTCTAAAAACCGACCGAAAACACTTCTAGAATTAGAAAGTCTTTTCGGGCAAACAGATTGACTTAGACCATATGTGCGAACAATGCAGTTGGGATTTCGGCTTTATGATAGGTCCTTGGGCCAATGGAGGATTCGAAGGATGGCACGTGGACCGTTGGATGCCAAGCCGCGCGGGATGGAGTGCAGATGTGTTGCGCGCCAGAACATCGACTCTGGTCTCTGTTATATGCAGTGTAATTGTTGTTTTGCAGATTCAGACTCAAATATTCAACTCCACGTATCTCCGTTGCTGTTGCTGATATGTCGACAATTCGATGTGCCAGGTACTCCACATTTCTTGCCAAATACATCGTTTGCCAGCCAGTTTGCGCTATATCCAGACTGGTCCCAGACAGATCAAGCATAAATATAAATCGGAGATGATAGAACACGGGAACCTTCCGTTTGGAATTTTGGGAAAATCCCGTAACATTGTAATCTAGATTCTACCATAGCTGTAATTAAACAATCGTAGTCATCTAGTCCGATTGTAATTGTTCGAAACTTGTGATACTCGAGGCCTCGAGGCGACAACCAGTCACCGAACGTAGCCGCGGTCAAGGGATGAACGTTTTGTCTAATAAAGGCATGGAGTAATTCTATAGCTGTCCTTAAATGAAATAATCGTAGCGGCACGTGACAGTAAACATTCCAACGGTTTCTGTCCCGTGACTCGCCACACGCAGACTCTATCCGTCGGATAAGATGATTGCCAGATGTCAACACATCTCAACAGTATATGTTTAGCTAGCCTGAGGACCCATTATAAACCTTAAGATTTAGTTAATTAAAGTCCTTAACAGTCCTAAACAGGCAAACAGTCTTTGTTTCAACTACGGGATGATAGGTGAAATCTATTTTTCCACGGACGACGCTTCCCGCTAGCAACGTTCCCTCAAGGGCTACTAGCATCCTTCTCTAACCATCAACATGGAAATTGTCCAATTAATAGTAACGTCACTTCCAATCTCTTTCCGAGCGAAGTCATTTCTCCACGTATCCGATGTTCTGGTGCCCTTAGACACACCCATCATAGTTTTCCTCTGCAGCATCATCGTGCCGGAAAATCATTCTCTCGTGAGGTCACATTAGCCAGTTACAAAGAGCCTTAACACTCGGTGGATATTCTATGTTTTGACAAAGAGTTTGTTCAGTCCTACCTATACCGTAGATAAGGAAGTATGGTACAACTTGGAATCAGGATGAAAACGAATTCTGTTATCCCGTTGACCGCGGCTTTGTTATTGAACCCAGGATCATTGTCATTAGCTTCTCGAGTACCTAATTACCACGACTACTTGTCAAATTATATAACAATCAAATTTACACTAGTAAATATCTGCTCTATTGCATAACTACAACGTCTAAACCAAATGAAGATCCGTTTCGCGCCTCTAACTCTAATCATAATGTGAACCCGATGTAAGTGAAAATACATGCACATACCATCGATTCTGCCTGTCCAGGACTCTCACCGGAGCCGGAACTCGCAGTGCACCGTGACGAACGGCACATATATAAGAATTCATTCTCAGCCAGACCGTCAGTCGTGCTCGCGCCACAATAGAAGCAACATGGAGTTTCTTTAGATCTGTGCTACGCGTCGTTGGTTTGTTCGTGCCAAGTAAGGTAGATATCATTTCAGAACTACCACTGGAGGTTTCGCACTTGATACTTCGAAAATTGGATCCCTCGTCCCTGCGGAGCGCCGCGATTGTCTCGCGCAAATGGTTCAACGTATATAGATCCGACAAGAGTCTACGGCGGAAAGTGAGACGCCACATGCGACATACGAGAAAGCGGGTCAAGATGCAATTTCTCGGAGCTGCAGCCGCTAAAGCTACCAACCAAGAATCAAGAAGTAGAGGACGCGGTGAGGACAACTTAAGGAACGAAATAAGTTTATCCGCTGCTCGTACGGCGGTCGTCGTTGGAAGATTACGCGGTCCTCCGAAAATTTCGGTGCGAGATCGCCCCATCGATGTTGGACCAGTAAAATGTATTAGACTCTAACTCGTGTAAGTACCGTAATTTGACTGCTTGCTTTTGCGAGAACTTGAAACGGTCTTGTCCGGATTCAGAACTGTAGCGTGAAGCTTGAAATAAAATGGTTTTACTGAGACGGCAATGTGTTTCAGTCACGCTAATACTATCTGTATCGTAATAGGCCCATTATTGAATATTAACTACAATGTATCACCGCTGCAATTGCAGATTTGTCGTCAATTAGGTGCGAGATATACTCCTCATTGGCTGCCAAATACAGCGCACTTCAGCTGGCTCGAGCTACTATATCATCTCTGGTCCTTGACATATCAAGCGTAATTGCAGTTTTGCATATTCAGGTTAGAATATTCAAATCCACGTATCTCCGTTTCTATAGCGCAAATGGGTACAATGCGATGCCCGTTATATTTCATATCCCATGTCATAACCAGCGCATTCTTTGGAAGAAATTGCACACTTCATCCTATAGTCATACCGGACGATACAAGGGCTGGTCGTCCCTCCTTCCGAAGCAATACCAGCCTCGCCGTGCGCCATATCCGAGGATTGGCACCTTCCTTCGAACATGATGTAAATACTAGTCGCAGTCTAGGTGCCATGACCCGCATCATCTCCCCTCATACCCGTCGCGGGACTCCGTCAGGGCCAGACGCTACTTCGCGGGAGGCTATCATCCTCGCCTCGTCCATCACCTCCCCGTGTGCATATACGCCGACGCAGCGTCATACAAGCTTTTGCGATGGCGTGAACGATATTGAAATATGTAACCAAACCTAGTAACACTGTAAATTACTTTCCTACAGTACTTCAGCTTATTATATATGTCGGAGATGAAAGAACGCCGGAGCTCCTCCTTGGATTCGCGGGAATACCGCAACTCTGTAACTTGGATTAAACGAATGCCGCTCCGATTGTTCGAGATTTATGATCATGAGCTTGGGCTCGAGGCGACAATCAGTCGCCGAACGTAGCCGCGGTCAAAGGGATGAACGTTTTATCTAACAAAGGCACAGAGTAACTCTATACCTCTCCTTAAAAGAAATAGTCGTAGCGATACGTGGCAGTAAATACTTCAATAGTTTCTATCCCGCGGCCCGCCACACGCAGATTTTGTCCTTCGGGTAAGATGATCGCCGGGTGTCGGCATGCCTTTGTGGCGTATGTTTAGCTAACGTAAGGACCCGCTATAGATCTTAAGATTTAGTCAAGCGAAGTCCGTCAAATAGACTTTGTTGCAACTACGGAAAGATAGGAGAAACCTATCCTCCACGAGCGTTGCCCCCCGTCAACAATCTCCCCTCAAGGGCGGCCAGCATCTCCTTCAAAACGCCGATATGGAGATCGACCAATTAGCAACAGCGCTAATTTCCCTCTCCTTTGGAACGAAAGCTTTCTTTGACGAATCCGAGGATCTCATATCCTTAGACCCACTCAATATAGTTTTCCTCGACGACATCATCGAGACGGAGATTCATTCTTTCGTACGATCTCATCGACGAATGACAGTGCCACCTTACAACCAGCGAATACATCGCATCTAGTTAATAAAGAGTTAGACTTGAACAGTGCGAGAACATACGTTTACCATCCCGTGACCGCGGATTCGTTTCGAACCTAAGGTCATCATCACTAGTGCGTAATCTTGTTAATAAGCCCGTGCTAATAAACTCTCCATTGTACCACGGCAATGGCTAATTCCAATGAAAATTCATTAAACGCCCATCTCCATAATCCTGACTTCAATCCGACATATATTTTAGATAGTTCATAAGTACCTATACATGAGCACAAACTATAAAAATTTGTTGCGGCATATGAGCCAGAGGGCAATTCAAATCCTATTGTTATTTTGCCTCGGAGTATCAGGATCGTAAGGATACAAGTAAATACACTCGGATCATAAAAATGTTGCCGCTACTTCGAACAAAGTCGATTTTGAATCTTCCGACTTCCGCCCCGACCAGTATAAGTAAACCGAGGCAACACAAAGAGTAAAGTATCTTCGAATTCCTACGGGTATCAACGAGCGATCTGCTGAATTTCGTGACGAACATTTATGGAATATTTTTACACATTGTATCTACGACTCAGGGCCCATAGGCTGTACCTTACTTTATTATTTTAAGTAAATTCGGCGATTACGACGACAATCGATAACCTCAAGTAAGTCTGACGGTCAAACTTCCCATATACCCTGTCCTCTACATATTTCATTATAAAAGACCTGAGTCAAATATTGATGTTGGGAAGTAATGGATTCTAGACTAAGGTACTGCAACTTATTCTATTATGGGAGCAGCTGCCACAAGCAGGTATCTAATCATTCCAAATAAAGACAAATTGTGTCGACTAAATATTTGTTATACAAATAGCATTGTCTTTTGGTAACGGGTGCTTTCCTCGAATATAATTCCACACAGTAGCCGGGCCCCCTAGGACCATAGGAGTTGAGATTACGCCCAACCATCGCACAAGGCACCCAATACCTTGCTCCCTGGATCAGCTTAGTCTGCAGGAGCTGTCGCTCGTATCAGGTCGAACGGGGCACATTCTAAGCCCTCCCGTCTCACCAGTACGGTTTCGGAGCAGGTGGGACGCTGCTCACCCGCCGAAGGCCATTCGGTGGAGTCTCCACCTTAAATCGGCCCTCTTGCCAGCATCTTGACCATCAACCACTGCCACCACGTGTCCATACCCATTAATTGGCCGATCAGAGGGGTCGCTACTGCCTCCGGGCTGTAACTCGACCGCCCGTGGTACCAACCTTAGTCGTTGGTGGGAATATCGTATGGATGTACGGCCATCTGACTGCCGGCCAGCGACCTGCTAACCGAGCTCGGCGTTCCAGATGGGACTCACGTAAGCGGGGGCCTCAAGGTACTTTTGTACCCGGGAACTTATCCCGGCGGTCTCATCCTTGGCATCAGGATCGTGGGTGCGCTACTGCCCAAGGCCACGTAGAGAGGATGTAATAGTAATTAAACGCCTTTCACCCCCGACGACCTTCCCTGCGGAGTACATAGGGACTCGCGTATGCGAGACGCTTGTCCCGACGGTCCCCCTGGCTTCGGGAAAGTGGGTTTGCCAGCCCTCATAGGCTCACATAAGCGAGCCCTCCCTGCGGGAAATATTTGTTATACAATTATAAAATATGCTATGCAATCGTATCGTACGGTTTAACGTCATCATTCTTTCCTATAACCATTCAGTTATTATACGAAATGCCGCATATGATTTGAAAAAGTATATTTCATCCCAAATACTATTGCAATTAAACCACTCAGAAGACCATCTTATTAATTATATTTTCCGGTATTACCTCTGTAGTTGTCGCGTGTGAAGAGGACGAAGATCATGTGGACTAATAACGGAGTCTTTGTTGTTGTAACTGTCAGATGTATTTGAGTTAAGGCTACCTATACTAGTCGGGGGGGGGGGGGGGTTGAAATAATTCGTATTTGAATTCGTAATTTGAATTCGTATTCGCCATAGAAAATGTTCCCTAAAACCTCCTGGCCCAGCACATACATCTGCAAAGTATAGCAGCCCATTCTCCCTCAAACCTTTTGGGTTAGTAAACATAAAGTTACATGCTCTATCTGTATTCGCCATTTTAACAGTAGCACGATTTAAAAAAAGTGCACCACGAATTGTTTCATGAGGATTACAACGTGTCCTTGCTCGACGCACTTCAACGTCATCCAAATGGGCGAATACCGTTTTCGCATTGATAACAGTTTTCACTATATCTTCACAACAGAAATCAATTTCATCATCTGTGGTCAACTTTTCATATCACCATTTCATATCTTTTACAAACTTTATAACTTCCTCTGCAGGATTCCATTTAAGACCTGAATCTTCACGTCCAGGAACATGATGTCCAAAGACTCTGCGACCATGCTGTCTAGGTGCTTGAACTGACTCTAAACGACCTTGTTCATTATTTCCGAGGCCGTAACCGCCTTATATCCCATCATTCGCATCATCCTTTTGCCGTTATCGAGGAGATTGTTTGACTCTTGTGTTATTACTTGTATTCTTCTATTGTCAACTACCTTTTCATCAATATCCTCCTCGTCAGATTCACTTGAACATATACGAATTTTTTGTCGTTTACTATGATTATAAGTATCTCTTTCAAAGCTCTTCCTTTTTGTCCTAGTTTCCAATTCTTCTTGCATGGTATGTTGATGCATCAGTCGCATAACAATTCTGCTAGGAATATGATACATTTACACTGTACATGTGAATGTGTGTATAAGCGTCAGAGGATGTCCAGGCCTTAGTTAGGACAAAAGACAAGAGTCAGTGGTTAGAAGTATCTGGAAGAGTCTGTTGACAACAAGCGTGCGTGCGGGTAGGATTTCGAGGTCTTTAGAGTATAAGATATATGTATAACTGTTGTGTGCTAAATAAAGGGAATTATTTGTATTTCCGAGTCCATTCTATATCTTTACATGGTAGCAGAGCGTGGTTCATAGTTTTGCCAGTTATTTTAGTGCATGGTTTTCAATATTGCGAGTTAGATCGAGTGAGTGTTCAGTAAAGAAAGAAACGTTCAAAGGTTACAAAGAGGAAAAATACACCTCGAGCACGTAGGAACGCTTGAGTAACTGATAAGGAATCATTTAATATGGAGAGATTGGAAATCATGATACCTATTTTCGATGAATATTTACGGTATGTGGAAGCAAAGAATAACAACGTTTCTCAAGTATAGAGAATGCGAGGTTGTCACAACTAGGGTGAAGACAGAAACAGACAGTGAAGACTGGGACAAAAAGGATCCGAAGACAATAAATATAATTTATAGTGCCATCACAAACAGACAATTGGAATCTAATAGAGAAGAAAAAACGGCGTATGAGATAGTAAAAAAGTTTGATGAAATGAAACTTGAAAGAGTCGACGGCACTACAGGTCGTATGCAGAAGGAGATTGGAAAAGATAAAACTTGAGAACTACAGTGATTCAGCATCGTTATTTAGCGGTTTCGAAAAATTAATAAACGAATTAAAATGTGCTGGCGCACAAGTGAGTGAGAGGGAAAAACTAACTTACATGCTGATTACGTTACCCGAAGAATACAGCTACATAGCGGATATAGTAGATGCACTGAAAGCCGAAAATCAAACGGCAGTGTATGTAAAAAATAAAATTGAAATAGCGGAGAAGAAAAATAAGTCCAATCGAGGAGAAATGCAAACCAACGCCTATTCTGCAAAAAAGGAAGGATGCTTCAGATGTGGAAGAGTAGGACATTTTGCGAGAGAGTGTCAAAATGGCGTCGAAGTGGGAAACAGTATCAGTTTTTGGCTTGGGTCAACACGTTGTCGCAGCAGAGGAGGAGGAAACAAAGGAAATACGAGCAGGGGACATGGAAATTTCCATCGTCAGTCAACAACCGGCACGAGCGAGCATGGTATCTCAAGATAAAGCACATGGATAGCAACGGCGCACGCAGCACACAGCGGCGAGGCGAACGAGATAAGTAATAATGAAGTAATGTGGCTATTAGATAGCGGTTGCACAGATCACATAATAAACAGCGTAAATTATTTCGACAATTGTATTGACCTTAAAGAACCGGTAAATATATATTTAGGCGATAATAGATCGATAAAGGCAACAAAAGTAGGGAATGTTATAACTTATTTTGAAGCGTTTGGAAAGAAAATGAAATAAATATGAATAACGTTTTTTACGCGAAAGAAGTGTCCGCAAACTTGATTAGTTTAGGCAAGTTAACAGATAATAGGAACAAGGTCATTTCAATAGGAAATATTGCAAAAGTAATAGATGAGGACAATAAGCTTACAGCGGTAGCGGTTAAAGAAAAGGGAACATATAGAATGAAAAGTATATTGAAAGGGAAGGAGCACTTAGCAAACAGCGCCGAACGTAGTGATATGAGTAAAAGGAAAAGATGGCATAGGATGCTAGGACACGTAAATTTTAAATATTTAAATATTTTGGGTAAAGAGCAGCTAGTCACTGGTATAACGAATGAATTTGAAAAGGAATTTTTGAAATGTAGGGTGTGCATGAAAAGGAAAATGCAAAATTTACCATTGAAAAATAATCGAACCAAGGCTATGGAGATAATGGAAATTATTCATTCGGACGTGTGCGGTTTTAAGACTACCGGATTCAATGAAGAGAAATATTTCATCTCATTTATCGATAATTACAGCAAAATAGCTAGAAGTTATTGTATAAAATCAAAAGATGAGGTCTTTGATTGTTTCGTACAGTTTGTAAATGAAGCCGAGAATTTAACGGGCAAGAGGTTTATAATATTGAGATGTGATAATGGAAAAGAGTACTTGAATAATCGAATTTATAAATTTGCTAGGGATAAAGGTATCAGAATAAATAATTGCCCAACCTACGTACATGAATTAAACGGGACAACGGAAAGGTATAATAGAACAGTGATGGACATGGCGCGTTGCTTGTTAGCGGAAGCGAAAGTACATAAAAGGTACTGGCTCGAAATTGATTGGACAGCGGTATACTTGAAAAATCGAATACTGGCAAATACAATAGAGAGAAAGACACCTTTTGAAATATTCTTCGGGAGTGTTGAAAATCTACATTTATATGGAAGTAAATTTTTTGTAAGAACAAAAGAGAGTTTCAAAATGGGATAAAAAGGCAGATATGGGAATTTTGTTTGGATATAGTGAAGTAGGCTACAGAGTCTTATTAGGTGGGAAAATAACAATAGCGAGACATGTAGAGGTCATAGAAACAGACACAAAATGTATCGGTTTTGTGGAGAATTCATTCGATAAAGATAACGATGACATTGATGATAATGATTTATTGGTAAACATGAATAAGGAAGAGTTAGAAAGTAGGGAAGATGAAAATGATAACAGTCTTGAAAGCTTAAACATCCCTGGAAGATCTACACGTAATAGAAGAACTCCAGTAAGATATCCAGAAAAAGAAAACATTAGTGAAATCCATGCAAATTATTGTAGTGTAGATATCCCTTGTACATTTGAGGAGGCGATTTGTTGTGAAGATAGTGAAGATTGGAAACAAGCTATGGATAAGGAAATAGAATGTCTTTATAAGAATAAAACTTGGAAATTGGTAGAAAGGGTAAAAGGCAAAGACGTATTAGATGTAGAATGGGTTTACACGAGAAAATCAGATGACAGGTATAAGGCTTGATTAGTGGTAAGAGGATTCCAACAAAGAAACGTAGCCGATGACATATACTCCCCAGTAGCGAGTAATTAGACCTTCAAGATATTGCTAACATATTGTTGTCGAAATGGATTAATTATCGAGCAAATGAATGTAGAAACTGCTTTTTTAAATGGTGAAGTAACCTCGGAGGTATATGTAAATCAACCAAAGGGATATGCGGACGGAACGCTATAGAGTTTGTAAACTATCGAAAGCGCTTTATGGGTTAAAAGAAAGTCGAAGGGAGTGGTATGAGTGTCTTGATAAGTATGTGACGAGATTAGGTTTTAAGAAGAATAACATAGAGTTGTGCCTATATACACATGGAGAGGGAGAAAATGTTGTTTATTTGCTAATGTATGTAGACGATTTGCTAATTTGTAGTAAAAATAAAAGGAAGATACAAAGGGTAAAGAAGTTATTAACTAATAGATTTGAAATGAAAGATTTAGATGAAGTCAAAGAATATCTTGGAATAAATATAGACTATGATTATTTCAAAAATGAAATAAGATTAAGCCAAAAGAAATACATTGAATCATTAGCAAACAAATGTAAGTTACAAAATAGCAAATTGTACTGTACACCTATGGAGACCAACTTAAGAATTGAAAAAGCTGAGATAAATAGAGAGGATATTGAATACAAAAATTTAATTGGCGCATTGTTGTATATTAGTGAAAATACCAGACCCGATAGAAATTATAGTGTGAATTATTTGAGTAGATTTCAAGATTGTTGTAATGAGACACACTTTAAATATGCTATGCAAATATTGAAGTATTTGTACCGGACTAGAGATTTAAGATTAGATTATAAAAGGAATGAAAAATGTGAAACGATAGATTGTTATGTGGACGCTGATTAGGCAGGAGATCATTTGGAAAGGAAATCGACTTCTGAATATGTAATTAGATTGTATGGAAATGTAATTGGTTGGAAGTCTAAAAAACAAAGGTGTGTGACAAAAGACTCGACGTATGCAGAGTATGTAGCTCTATCGGAAGCGGTGAGTGAATTAATGTCCATTAGGGAAATTATGAAAATCTTCAATGTAAATCTAGACGATAACCCTGTAAAAATTTATGAGGATAACTCTGGAGTGATAAGTATAGCCAAGCACGGAAATTTTACAAAAAATTCTAAACACATTGAAGTTCATTAGCACTGCGTTCACGAGTGCTTAAAGGAGAATAAGATAAACATATTTAAAGTAATTACAGGCGAAAATACTGCGGATATTTTTACGAATTCACTGCGTAGAGAGAAATTCGAAAGGTTTAGGTCATGGATGAATGTAAACTAAGAGGAATGTAGATAAAGCAATAACTGTTAAAGTTTCTGTTACGTAATTCGTCAAAGCATGTAAATACGATTAAGTGTACAGTATAAATGTAAGGAGGCGTGTTAGGAACATGATACATTTAAGCTGTACATGTAAATGTGCGTGTAAGCGTCAGAGGACGTCCAGGCCTTAGTTGGGACAAAAGACAAAAGTCAGGCGTTAGAAGTATATGGAGGAGCCGGTTGACAAAAAGCGTGCGTGCTAGTAGCATTTCGAGGTCTTTAGAGTATAGGATATATGTATAAATGTTGTGTGCTAAATAAAGGGAATTTATTTATAGCTATTTTATTTATAGCTTCTCGAGTACCTCATCACCACGACTACTTGCCAATTATATAACAATCATATTTACACTAGTAAATATCTGCTCTATTGCATAACTACAAACGTCTAAACCAAATGAAGATTCGTTTCGCGCCTCTAACTCTAATCATAATGTGAACCCGATGTAAGTGAAAATACATGCACATACCATCGATTCTGCCTGACCAGCACTCTCACCCGCAACCGGAACTCGAAGTGCACCGTGACGAACAGCACATATATAAGCCTCCACTCTTAGCCAGACCGTCGGTCGTGCTCGCGCAACAGTAGAAGCAACATGGAGTTTTTTAGATCTCTACTACGCGTCGTTGGTTTGTTCGTGCCAAGTAAGGTAGATATCACTTCCGAACTACCACTGGAGGTTTCGCACTTGATACTTCGAAAATTGGATCCCTCGTCCCTGCAGAGCGCCGCGCTTGTCTCGCGCAAATGGTTCAACGTATGTAGATCCGACAAGTGTCTACGGCGGAAAGTGAGACGTCACATGCGACATACGAGAAAGCGGGTCAAGATGCAATTTCTCGGACCTGCAGCCGCTAAAGCTACCAACCAAGAATCAAGAAGTAGAGGACGTGGTGAGGGCAACCTAAGGCACGAAATAAGTTTATCCGCTGCTCGTACGGCGGTCGTCGTTGGAAGGTTACGCTGTCCTCTGAAAATTTCGATGCGAGATCGCCCCATCGATGTGGGACCAATAAAATGTATTAGACTCTAACTCGTGTAAGTACCTTAATTTGACTGCTTGCTCTTGCGAGATCTTGAATCGGTCTTGTCCGGATTCAGAACTGTAGCGTGAAGCTTGAAATAAAATGGTTTTACTGAGACGGCAATGTGTTTCAGTCACGCTAATACTATCGGTATCGTAATAGGCCCATTATTGAATATTAACTACAATGTATCACCGCTGCAATTGCAGATTTGTCGTCAATTAGATGCGAGATATACTTCTCATTGCCTGCGAAATACAGCTCACATGAACTGGCTCGTGCTATTATATCATCTCTGGTCCTCGACATATCAAGCTTAACTGCAGTTTTACAAATTAAGGTTAACATATTTAAATGAATGTATCTCCGTTTCTATTGCACATATGGCGACAAAGCGATGCCCGTTACATTTCACATCCGATCTCATGTGCACCGCACATCTGCTGGTTTGTACCATGTCAACTCCGGTTTCTGTCAAACCTAGCGGAATTGCTGCTTTACATATTCATGATTAATTATTCAAATCACCGTATCGCCGTTTGCATTGCAGTTATGCCGACAATTCGATGCGCGATATACGCCACTTTTGCTGCCAAACACAATGTATATTACCTGGTTTGAGCTATGTAACGTGTGGGCGCAGCCAAACTAAGCGTATACGCAATTATGCATTTTCTGGAGAAATTTTCAAATATTACATATTCAAATGAACGTATCTTGGTTTCTATGTCGCCTATTCGATGCGCAGAATACTCCACATATGATGCCAAATCAGCCGGTCTGTGCTGTGTCAACTCTGGTCCCTGCAAAATCAAGCCCAAATGCAATTCTGTATGTTCAGGCTTAGATATTCAAATCAACGTGACTCCGATTCCATAGCACATATGTCGACAATACGATGCGCGTTATATTCCACATTGACTGCCATACGCAGAGCGCTTCATCTGGTTTAAGCCGTGTTAAATCCGGACAGAGTCAAATCCAGCGCATTTGTAGTTTTGCATATTCAAGCCTAGTTATTCAAGTGAAAGTATCTCCGTATCCATTGTAGGTACGTCGACAATAGGATGCATGTTATACTCCACATTTGCTGCCAAATACAGCACACATCAGCCCGTTTGCACACTGTCAAGACTGGACTCGGAGAAATCCAGCGTGATTGCAGTTTTGGATATTAATGCTTACATATTCGAATCAAGGTATCTCCGCTTGTTTTGCAGAAACATTGGTCATACGATGCGCGTTATATTCCACATCTGATGCCGGTTTACTCTATGTAAAATCTGGACCCAGCCAGATCCAGCGTAGTTGCAGTTTCGTATATTCAGGATTAAGTATTCATCCGACGTAACTCCGATTCTATGGCACATATGGCTACAATTAGAGGCTCGTTATACTCCAAATATGCTGGCAAGCACAGTGCATGTTATCCCGTTTGATGCATGTAAAATCGGGACCCAGCCGAACCCTGCGTATTTGCAGCTTTACATATTCAGTATTAAATATTGCAACCAACGAATCTCCGTTTCTATGGCACACTTACAGACAATTCGGTGCGCGTTATATTTGACAACTGATGTCATATACAGCGCACATCAGTAGGTTAGCGTTTTGTTCACTCTTGTCCCTGTCAAATACACCATAATAGCAGTTTAGCATATTCATGCTTGAATATCGAAAGCAACGTATCTTCGTTTCTATGGCAGATATGACGACAATTCGGTGAGCGTTATGCTCCTGATTTGCTGGTGAGCACACAGCACATCTTTCGATTCTATCATCTCTTCTGTCTTTCGTCTTCTCTGGTCACTGACAGATGCAGCGTAATTGCTGTTTTGCATATTCATGCCTAAATGTTCAAACCAACGTATCAGCGCTGCTATTGGATACATATCGCAAATGCGATGCGCGCTATACTCCACAATTACAGCCAAATACAGTACTTATTCGGTTTGCGCTATGTCGATTGTATTTTCGAGCTATCGCGGGGAGACGCGCTCGTTTGAATACGCGTCAATGGGAGTCGTAAATTCCCGTTACGATTGGAATAATCGACTCCACGGATAGTTCGATCCCCGTATTTCGCTTAGGATAATAGGTGTAGTCGTTGTGGTATAACACTGGGGGTCACAAAGTTATAAAAAATATATGTATTTCCAACGATTTATACAATCACACTGAGTAAGAACGCCGTTGCTTAAGATACAGATAACGAAGAAATGGATTATTCTTAGATGAGAGTGTGAGCTATAGGAGCTCTAGGTCCGTGAGAGCTGTAGGAGCTGTCGGACTTCTGGATACTGTGAGAGAAATAGGAGGCTCTTAGAGATATAGGAACGGTGAGAGTTATAGGGATTGCAGGAACTTTAGTCACCGCGAGAGACGATGGAACTCTGAGAGATATAGGAACGGTAAGAGTTATAGGGATTGCAGGAACTCTAGTCACCGTGAGAGATGATGTAACTCTAAAGTTTATTCTGATGTGAGTACGAAGCTCGGTATTGGTGTGCCCTTTGAGCGAAGAACGCGGATTCGTTGATTACATTGTTAGTTAGGAAAGTGAGGGCAATGATCCGCGATGCCGATTGGTTATGACTAATGTTAGAAAGGAAGAGAGGAGGAAGAAGCCTCCTACCAACGTGGGTCCTAGGCGACATTGTTTATGGGAAATCTCAGATTTTCCGTTAGGTAGATGTCCGCTTTTTTCGTTAGGCCAATACCCGCCTTCTCCGTAATTCTTAAGAGGGCGTAATAAACCCAAGGACCTTTCTAAAAACCGACCGAAAACACTTCTAGAATTAGAAAGTCTTTTCGGGCAAACAGATTGATTTAGGCCATATGTGCGAACAATGCAGTTGGGATTTCGGCTTTATGATGGGTCCTTGGGCGAATGGAGGTTTCGAAGGATGGCACGTGGACCGTTGGATGCCAAGCCGCGCGGGATGGAGTGCAGATGTGTTGCGCGCCATAACATCGACTCTGGTCTCTGTTATATGCAGTGTAATTGTTGTTTTGCAGATTCAGACTCAAATATTCAACTCCACGTATCTCCGTTGCTGTTGCTGATATGTCGACAATTCGATGTGCCAGGTACTCCACATTTCTTGCCAAATACATCGTTTGCCAGCCAGTTTGCGCTATATCCAGACTGGTCCCAGACAGATCAAGCATAAATATAAATCGGAGATGATAGAACACGGGAACCTTCCGTTTGGAATTTTGGGAAAATCCCGTAACATTGTAATCTAGATTCTACCATAGCTGTAATTAAACAATCGTAGTCATCTAGTCCGATTGTAATTGTTCGAAACTTGTGATACTGCACTTGGCCTCGAGGCGACAACCAGTCACCGAACGTAGCCGCGGTCAAGGGATGAACGTTTTGTCTAATAAAGGCATGGAGTAATTCTATAGCTGTCCTTAAATGAAATAATCGTAGCGGCACGTGACAGTAAACATTCCAACGGTTTCTGTCCCGTGACTCGCCACACGCAGACTCTATCCGTCGGATAAGATCATTGCCAGATGTCAACGCATCTCAACAGTATATGTTTAGCTAGCCTGAGGACCCATTATAAACCTTAAGATTTAGTTAATTAAAGTCCTTAACAGTCCTAAACAGGCAAACAGTCTTTGTTTCAACTACGGGATGATAGCTGAAATCTATTTTTCCACGGACGACGCTTCCCGCTAGCAACGTTCCCTCAAGGGCTACTAGCATCCTTCTCTAACCATCAACATGGAAATTGTCCAATTAACAGTAACGTCACTTTCAATCTCTTTCCGAGCGAAGTCATTTCTCCACGTATCCGATGTTCTGGTGCCCTTAGACACACCCATCATAGTTTTCCTCTACAGCATCATCGTGCCGGAAAATCATTCTCTCTTGAGGTCACATTAGCCAGTTACAAAGAGCCTTAACACTCGGTGGATATTCTATGTTTTGACAAAGAGTTTGTTCAGTCCTACCTATACCGTAGATAAGGAAGTTTGGTACAACTTGGAATCAGGATGAAAACGAATTCTGTTATCCCGTTGACCGCGGCTTTGTTATTGAACCCAGGATCATTGTCATTAGCTTCTCGAGTACCTAATTACCACGACCACTTGTCAAATTATATAACAATCAAATTTACACTAGTAAATATCTGCTCTATTGCATAACTACAACGTCTAAACCAAATGAAGATCCGTTTCGCGCCTCTAACTCTAATCATAATGTGAACCCGATGTAAGTGAAAATACATGCACATACCATCGATTCTGCCTGACCAGCACTCTCACCCGGAACCGGAACTCGCAGTGCACCGTGACGAACAGCACATATATAAGCCTCCACGCTTAGCCAGTCCGTCAGTCGTGCTCGCGCAACAGTAGAAGCAACATGGAATTTTTTAGATCTCTACTACGCGTCGTTGGTTTGTTCGTGCCAAGTAAAGTAGATATCATTTCCGAACTACCACTGGAGGTATCGCACTTGATACTTCGAAAATTGGATCCCTCGTCCCTGCAGAGCGCCGCGCTTGTCTCGCGCAAATGGTTCAACGTTTGTAGATCCGACAAGTGTCTACGGCGAAAAGTGAGACGTCACATGCGACATACGAGAAAGCGGGTCAAGATGCAATTTCTCGGACCTGCAGCCGCTAAAGCTACCAACCAAGAATCAAGAAGTAGAGGACGTGGTGAGGGCAACCTAAGGCACGAAATAAGTTTATCCGCTGCTCGTACGGCGGTCGTCGTTGGAAGGTTACGCGGTCCTTTGAGAATTTCGATGCGAGATCGCCCCATCGATGTTGGACCAATAAAATGTATTAGACTCTAACTCGTGTAAGTACCTTAATTTGACTGCTTGCTCTTGCGAGAACTTGAAACGGTCTTTTCCGGATTCAGAACTGTAGCGCGAAGCTTGAAATAAAATGGTTTTACTGAGACGGCAATGTGTTTCAGTCACGATAATACTATCTGTATCGTAATAGGCCCATTATTGAATATTAACTACAATGTATCATCGCTGTAATTGCAGATTTGTCATCAATTAGATGCGAGATATACTCCTCATTGCCTGCCAAATACAGCTCACATCAGCTGGCTCGTGCTATTATATCATCTCTGGTCCTCGACATATCAAGCGTAATTGCAGTTTTACAAATTAAGGTTAACATATTCAAATGAATGTATCTCCGTTTCTATTGCACATATGGCGACAAAGCGATGCTCGTTACATTTCACATCCGATGTCATGTGCACCGCACATCTGCTGGTTTGTACCATGTCAACTCCGGTCTCTGTCAAACCTAGCGAAATTGGTGCTTTGCATATTCATGATTAATTATTCAAATCACCGTATCGCCGTTTGCATTGCAGATATGCCGACAATTCGATGCGCGATATACGCCACTTTTGCTGCCAAACACAATGTATATTATCTGGTTTGAGTTATGTAACGTGTGGGCGCAGCCAAACTCAGCGTATACGCAATTATGCATTTTCAGGCGAAATATTCAAATATTGCATATTCAAATGAACGTATCTGGGTTTCTATGTCGCCTATTCGATGCGCAGAATACTCCACATATGATGCCAAATCAGCCGGTCTGTGCTATGTCAACTCTGGACCCTGTAAAATCCAGCGTAATTGTAGTTTTTGTTGTTAATGCTTAAATATTGCATTCAAAGATTCGCCGCTTCGTTTGCACATATGTCGACAATTCCATACCCCTTGTACTCCTCATTTGCTGTAGTTACATTGCCCATCAGCTCGTTTGCGCTGTGTCAACTCTGGTCCCTGCACAATCCAGCCCAAATGCAATTTTGTATGTTCGGGCTTAAATATTCAAATCAACGTTACTCCGATTCAATAGCACATATGTCGACAATACGATGCGCGTTATATTCCACATTGACTGCCATACGCAGAGCGCTTCATCTGGTTTTAGCCGTGTTAAATCCGGACCGAGTCAAATCCAGCGTATTTGTAGTTTTGCATATTCAAGCCTTGTTATTCAAGTGAAAGTATCTCCGTATCCATTGTAGGTACGTCGACAATAGGATGTACGTAATACTGCACATTTGCTGCCAAATACAGCACACATCAGCCCGTTTGCACACTGTCAAGACTGGACTCGGAGAAATCCATCGAAATTGCAGTTTTGGATATTAATGCTTACATATTCGAATCAAGGTATCTCCGCTTGTTTTCCAGAAACATTGGCCATGCGATGCGCGTTATATTCCACATCTGATGCCAAGTACAGTGCACATCATCCGGTTTACGCTATGTAAAATCTGGACCCAGCCAGATCCAGCGTAGTTGCAGTTTCGTATATTCAGGATTAAGTACTCAAACCGACGTATCTCCGATTCTATGGCACATATGGCTACAATTAGAGGCTCGTTATACTCCAAATTTGCTGCCAAACACAGTGCACGTTATTCCGTTTGATGCATGTAAAATCGGGACCCAGCCGAACCCTGCGTATTTGCAGCTTTACATATTCAGTATTAAATATTCCAACCAACGAATCTCCGTTTCTATGGCACACTTACAGACAATTCGGTGCACGTTATATTTGACAACTGATGTCATATACAGCGCACATCAGTAGGTTAGCGTTTTGTTCACTCTTGTCCCTGTCAAATACACCATAATAGCAGTTTAGCATATTCATGCTTGAATATCGAAAGCAACGTATCTTCGTTTCTATGGCAGATATGACGACAATTCGGTGAGCGTTATGCTCCTGATTTGCTGGTGAGCACCGAGCACATCTTCCGATTCTATCATCTCTTCTGTCTTACGTCTTCTCTGGTCACTGACAGATTCAGCGTAATTGCTGTTTTGCATATTCATGTCTAAATGTTCAAACCAACGTATCAGCGCTGCTATTGGATACATATCGCAAATGCGATGCGCGCTATACTCCACAATTACAGCCAAATACAGTACTTATTCGGTTTGCGCTGTGTCGACTGTATTTTCGAGCTATCGCGGGGAGACGCGTTCGTTTGAATACGCGTCAATGGGTGTCGTAAATTCCCGTTACGATTGGAATAATCGACTCCACGGATAGTACGATCCCCGTATTTCGCTTAGGATAATAGGTGTAGTCGTTGTGGTATAACACTGTGGGTCACAAAGTTATAAAAAATATACGTATTTCCAACGATTTATACAATCACACTGAGTAAGAACGCCGTTGCTTAAGATACAGATAACGAAGAAATGGATTATTCTTAGATGAGAGTGTGAGCTATAGAAGCTCTAGGTCCGTGAGAGCTGTAGGAGCTGTCGGACTTCTGGATACTGTGAGAGAAATAGGAGGCTCTTAGAGATATAGGAACGGTGAGAGTTATAGGGATTGCAGGAACTTTAGTCACCGCGAGAGACGATGGAACTCTGAGAGATATAGGAACGGTAAGAGTTATAGGGATTGCAGGAACTCTAGTCACCGTGAGAGATGATGTAACTCTAAAGTTTATTCTGATGTGAGTACGAAGCTCGGTATAAGGTGTGCCCTTTGAGCGAAGAACGCGGATTCGTTGATTACATTGTTAGTTAGGAAAGTGAGGGCAATGATCCGCGATGCCGATTGGTTATGTCTAATGTTAGAAAGGAAGAGAGGATGAAGAAGCCTCCTACCAACGTGGGTCCTAGGCGACATTGTTTATGGGAAATCTCAGATTTTCCGTTAGGTAGATGTCCGCTTTTTTCGTTAGGCCAATACCCGCCTTCTCCGTAATTCTTAAGAGGGCGTAATAAACCCAAGGACCTTTCTAAAAACCGACCGAAAACACTTCTAGAATTAGAAAGTCTTTTCGGGCAAACAGATTGACTTAGGCCATATGTGCGAACAATGCAGTTGGGATTTCGGCTTTATGATGGGTCCTTGGGCCTATGGAGGATTCGAAGGATGGCACGTGGACCGTTGGATGCCAAGCCACGCGGGATGGAGTGCAGATGTGTTGCGCGCCAGAACATCGACTCTGGTCTCTGTTATATGCAGTGTAATTGTTGTTTTGCAGATTCAGACTCAAATATTCAACTCCACGTATCTCCGTTGCTGTTGCTGATATGTCGACAATTCGATGTGCCAGGTACTCCACATTTCTTGCCAAATACATCGTTTGCCAGCCAGTTTGCGCTATATCCAGACTGGTCCCAGACAGATCAAGCATAAATATAAATCGGAGATGATAGAACACGGGAACCTTCCGTTTGGAATTTTGGGAAAATCCCGTAACATTGTAATCTAGATTCTACCATAGCTGTAATTAAACAATCGTAGTCATCTAGTCCGATTGTAATTGTTCGAAACTTGTGATACTGCACTTGGCCTCGAGGCGACAACCAGTCACCGAACGTAGCCGCGGTCAAGGGATGAACGTTTTGTCTAATAAAGGCATGGAGTAATTCTATAGCTGTCCTTAAATGAAATAATCGTAGCGGCACGTGACAGTAAACATTCCAACGGTTTCTGTCCCGTGACTCGCCACACGCAGACTCTATCCGTCGGATAAGATGATTGCCAGATGTCAACGCATCTCAACAGTATATGTTTAGCTAGCCTGAGGACCCATTATAAACCTTAAGATTTAGTTAATTAAAGTCCTTAACAGTCCTAAGCAGGCAAACAGTCTTTGTTTCAACTACGGGATGATAGGTGAAATCTATTTTTCCACGGACGACGCTTCCCGCTAGCAACGTTCCCTCAAGGGCTACTAGCATCCTTCTCTAACCATCAACATGGAAATTGTCCAATTAACAGTAACGTCACTTTCAATCTCTTTCCGAGCGAAGTCATTTCTCCACGTATCCGATGTTCTGGTGCCCTTAGACACACCCATCATAGTTTTCCTCTGCAGCATCATCGTGCCGGAAAATCATTCTCTCTTGAGGTCACATTAGCCAGTTACAAAGAGCCTTAACACTCGGTGGATATTCTATGTTTTGACAAAGAGTTTGTTCAGTCCTACCTATACCGTAGATAAGGAAGTATGGTACAACTTGGAATCAGGATGAAAACGAATTCTGTTATCCCGTTGACCGCGGCTTTGTTATTGAACCCAGGATCATTGTCATTAGCTTCTCGAGTACCTAATTACCACGACTACTTGTCAAATTATATAACAATCAAATTTACACTAGTAAATATCTGCCCTATTGCATAACTACAACGTCTGAACCAAATGAAGATCCGTTTCGCGCCTCTAACTCTAATCATATTGTGAACCCGATGTAAGTGAAAATACATGCACATACCATCGATTCTGCCTGACCAGCACTCTCACCCGGAACCGGAACTCGCAGTGCACCGTGACCAACAGCACATATATAAGCCTCCACTCTTAGCCAGACCGCCAGTCGTGCTCGCGCAACAGTAGAAGCAACATGGAATTTTTTAGATCTCTACTACGCGTCGCTGGTTTGTTCGTGCCAAGTAAAGTAGATATCATTTCCGAACTACCACTGGAGGTATCGCACTTGATACTTCGAAAATTGGATCCCTCGTCCCTGCAGAGCGCCGCGCTTGTCTCGCGCAAACGGTTCAACGTTTGTAGATCCGACAAGTGTCTACGGCGGAAAGTGAGACGTCACATGCGACATACGAGAAAGCGTGTCAAGATGCAATTTCTCGGACCTGCAGCCGCTAAAACTACCAACCAAGAATCAAGAAGTAGAGGACGTGGTGAGGGCAACCTAAGGCACGAAATAAGTTTATCCGCTGCTCGTACGGCGGTCGTCGTTGGAAGGTTACGCGGTCCTCTGAAAATTTCGATGCGAGATCGCCCCATCGATGTTGGACCAATAAAATGTATTAGACTCTAACTCGTGTAAGTACCTTAATTTGACTGCTTGCTCTTGCGAGAACTTGAAACGGTCTTGTCCGGATTCAGAACTGTAGCGCGAAGCTTGAAATAAAATGGTTTTACTGAGACGGCAATGTGTTTCATTCACGATAATACTATCTGTATCGTAATAGGCCCATTATTGAATATTAACTACAATGTATCATCGCTGCAATTGCAGATTTGTCGTCAATTAGATGCGAGATATACTCCTCATTGCCTGCCAAATACAGCTCACATCAGCTGGCTCGTGCTATTATATCATCTCTGGTCCTCGACATATCAAGCGTAATTGCAGTTTTACAAATTAAGGTTAACATATTCAAATGAATGTATCTCCGTTTCTATTGCACATATGGCGACAAAGCGATGCCCGTTACATTTCACATCCGATGTCATGTGCACCGCACATCTGCTGGTTTGTACCATGTCAACTCCGGTCTCTGTCAAACCTAGCGAAATTGCTGCTTTGCATATTCATGATTAATTATTCAAATCACCGTATCGCCGTTTGCATTGCAGATATGCCGACAATTCGATGCGCGATATACGCCACTTTTTCTGCCAAACACAATGTATATTACCTGGTTTGAGTTATGTAACGTGTGGGCGCAGCCAAACTCAGCGTATACGCAATTATGCATTTTCGGGCGAAATATTCAAATATTACATATTCAAATGAACGTATCTTGGTTTCTATGTCGCCTATTCGATGCGCAGAACACTCCACATATGATGCCAAATCAGCCGGTCTGTGCTATGTCAACTCTGGACCCTGTAAAATCCAGCGTAATTGTAGTTTTTGTTGTTAATGCTTAAATACTGCATTCAAAGATTCGCCGCTTCTTTTGCACATATGTCGACAACTCCATACGCCTTGTACTCCGTATTTGCTGCAGTTACATTGCCCATCAGCTCGTTTGCGCTGTGTCAACTCTGGTCCCTGCAAAATCCAGCCCAAATGCAATTTTGTATGTTCGGGCTTAAATATTAAAATCAACGTTACTCCGATTCAATAGCACATATGTCGACAATACGATGCGCTTTATAATCCACATTGACTGCCATACGCAGAACGCTTCATCTGGTTTATGCCGTGTTAAATCCGGACCGAGTCAAATCCAGCGTATTTGTAGTTTTGCATATTCAAGCCTTGTTATTCGAGTGAAAGTATCTCCGTATCCATTGTAGGTACGTCGACAACAGGATGTACGAAATACTGCACATTTGCTGCCAAATACAGCACACATCAGCCCGTTTGCACACTGTCAAGACTGGACTCGGAGAAATCCAGCGTAATTGCAGTTTTGGATATTAATGCTTACATATTCGAATCAAGGTATCTCCGTTTGTTTTGCAGAAACATAGGCCATGCTATGCGCGTTATATTCCGCATCTGATGCCAAGTACAGTGCACATCATACGGTTTACGCTATGTAAATTCTGGACCCAGCCAGATCCAGCGTAGTTGCAGTTTCGTATATTCAGGATTAAGTATTCAAACCGACGTATCTCCGATTCTATGGCATACATGGCTACAATTAGAGGCTCGTTAAACTCCAAATTTGCTGGCAAACACAGCGCACGTTATTCCGTTTGATGCATGTAAAATCGGGACCCAGCCGAACCCTGCGTATTTGCAGCTTTACATATTCAGTATTAAATATACGAACCAACGAATCTCCGTTTCTATGGCACACTTACAGACAATTCGGTGTGCGTTTTATTTGACAACTGATGTCATATACAGCGCACAACAGTAGGTTAGCGTTTTGTTCACTCTTGTCCCTGTCAAATACACCATAATAGCAGTTTAGCATATTCATGCTTGAATATCGAAAGCAACGTATCTTCGTTTCTATGGCAGATATGACGACAATTCGGTGATCGTTATGCTCCTGATTTTCTGGTGAGCACTGAGCACCTCTTCCGATTCTAACATCTCTTCTGTCTTACGTCTTCTCTGGTCACTGACAGATTCAGCGTAATTGCTGTTTTGCATATTCATGCCTAAATGTTCAAACCAACGTATCAGCGCTGCAATTGGATACATATCGCAAATGCGATGTGCGATATACTCCACAATTACAGCCAAATACAGTACTCATTCGGTTTGCTCTATGTCGACTGTATTTTCGAGCTATCGCGGCGAGACGCGTTCGTTTGAATACGCGTCAATGGGAGTCGTTAATTCCCGTTACGATTGGAATAATCGACTCCACGGATAGTTCGATCCCCGTATTTCGCTTAGGATAATAGGTGTAGTCGTTGTGGTATAACACTGGGGGTCACAAAGTTATAAAAAATATATGTATTTCCAACGATTTATACAATCACACTGAGTAAGAACGCCGTTGCTTAAGATACAGATAACGAAGAAATGGATTATTCTTAGATGAGAGTGTGAGCTATAGGAGATCTAGGTCCGTGAGAGCTGTAGGAGCTGTCGGACTTCTGGATACTGTGAGAGAAATAGGAGGCTATTAGAGATATAGGAACGGTGAGAGTTATAGGGATTGCAGGAACTTTAGTCACCGCGAGAGACGATGGAACTCTGAGAGATATAGGAACGGTAAGAGTTATAGGGATTGCAGGAACTCTAGTCACCGTGAGAGATGATGTAACTCTAAAGTTTATTCTGATGTGAGTACGAAGCTCGGTATTGGTGTGCCCTTTGAGCGAAGAACGCGGAATCGTTGATTACATTGTTAGTTAGGAAAGTGAGGGCATTGATCCGCGATGCCGATTGGTTATGACTAATGTTAGAAAGGAAGAGAGGAGGAAGAAGCCTCCTACCAACGTGGGTCCTAGGCGACATTGTTTATGGGAAATCACAGATTTTCCGTTAGGTAGATGTCCGCTTTTTTCGTTAGGCCAATACCCGCCTTCTCCGTAATTCTTAAGAGGGCGTAATAAACCCAAGGACCTTTCTAAAAACCGACCGAAAACACTTCTAGAATTAGAAAGTCTTTTCGGGCAAACAGATTGACTTAGACCATATGTGCGAACAATGCAGTTGGGATTTCGGCTTTATGATGGGTCCTTGGGCCTATGTAGGATTCGAAGGATGGCACGTGGTCCGTTGGATGCCAAGCCGCGCGGGATGGAGTGCAGATGTGTTGCGCGCCAGAACATCGACTCTGGTCTCTGTTATATGCAGTGTAATTGTTGTTTTGCAGATTCAGACTCAAATATTCAACTCCACGTATCTCCGTTGCTGTTGCTGATATGTCGACAATTCGATGTGCCTGGTACTCCACATTTCTTGCCAAATACATCGTTTGCCAGCCAGTTTGCGCTATATCCAGACTGGTCCCAGACAGATCAAGCATAAATATAAATCGGAGATGATAGAACACGGGAACCTTCCGTTTGGAATTTTGGGAAAATCCCGTAACATTGTAATCTAGATTCTACCATAGCTGTAATTAAACAATCGTAGTCATCCAGTCCGATTGTAATTGTTCGAAACTTGTGATACTGCACTTGGCCTCGAGGCGACAACCAGTCACCGAACGTAGCCGCGGTCAAGGGATGAACGTTTTGTCTAATAGAGGCATGGAGTAATTCTATAGCTGTCCTTAAATGAAATAATCGTAGCGGCACGTGACAGTAAACATTCCAACGGTTTCTGTCCCGTGACTCGCCACACGCAGACTCTATCCGTCGGATAAGATGATTGCCAGATGTCAACACATCTCAACAGTATATGTTTAGCTAGCCTGAGGACCCATTATAAACCTTAAGATTTAGTTAATTAAAGTCCTTAACAGTCCTAAACAGGCAAACAGTCTTTGTTTCAACTACGGGATGATAGGTGAAATCTATTTTTCCACGGACGACGCTTCACGCTAGCAACGTTCCCTCGAGGGCTACTAGCATCCTTCTCTAACCATCAACATGGAAATTGTCCAATTAACAGTAACGTCACTTTCAATCTCTTTCCGAGCGAAGTCATTTCTCCACGTATCCGATGTTCTGGTGCCCTTAGACACACCCATCATAGTTTTCCTCTGCAGCATCATCGTGCCGGAAAATCATTCTCTCGTGAGGTCACATTAGCCAGTTACAAAGAGCCTTAACACTCGGTGGATATTCTATGTTTTGACAAAGAGTGTGATCAGTCCTATCTATACCGTAGATAAGGAAGTATGGTACTACTTGTAATCAGGATGAAAACGAATTCTGTTATCCCGTTGATCGCGGCTCTGTTATTGAACCCAGGATCATTGTCATTAGCTTCTCGAGTACCTAATTACCACGACTACTTGTCAAATTATATAACAATCAAATTTACACTAGTAAATATCTGCCCTATTGCATAACTACAACGTCTGAACCAAATGAAGATCCGTTTCGCGCCTCTAACTCTAATCATATTGTGAACCCGATGTAAGTGAAAATACATGCACATACCATCGATTCTGCCTGACCAGCACTCTCACCCGGAACCGGAACTCGCAGTGCACCGTGACGAACAGCACATATATAAGCCTCCACTCTTAGCCAGACCGTCAGTCGTGCTCGCGCAACAGTAGAAGCAACATGGAATTTTTTAGATCTCTACTACGCGTCGTTGGTTTGTTCGTGCCAAGTAAAGTAGATATCATTTCCGAACTACCACTGGAGGTATCGCACTTGATACTTCGAAAATTGGATCCCTCGTCCCTGCAGAGCGCCGCGCTTGTCTCGCGCAAATGGTTCAACGTTTGTAGATCCGACAAGTGTCTACGGCGGAAAGTGAGACGTCACATGCGACATGCGAGCAAGCGGGTCAAGATGCAATTTCTCGGACCTGCAGCCGCTAAAACTACCAACCAAGAATAAAGAAGTAGAGGACGTGGTGAGGGCAACCTAAGGCACGAAATAAGTTTATCCGCTGCTCGTACGGCGGTCGTCGTTGGAAGGTTACGCGGTCCTCTGAAAATTTCGATGCGAGATCGCCCCATCGATGTTGGACCAATAAAATGTATTAGACTCTAACTCGTGTAAATACCTTAATTTGACTGCTTGCTCTTGCGAGAACTTGAAACGGTCTTGTCCGGATTCAGAACTGTAGCGCGAAGCTTGAAATAAAATGGTTTTACTGAGACGGCAATGTGTTTCATTCACGATAATACTATCTGTATCGTAATAGGCCCATTATTGAATATTAACTACAATGTATCATCGCTGCAATTGCAGATTTGTCGTCAATTAGATGCGAGATATACTCCTCATTGCCTGACAAATACAGCTCACATCAGCTGGCTCGTGCTACTATATCATCTCTGGTCCTCGACATATCAAGCGTAATTGCAGTTTTACAAATTAAGGTTAACATATTCAAATGAATGTATCTCCGTTTCTATTGCACATATGGCGACAAAGCGATGCCCGTTACATTTCACATCCGATGTCATGTGCACCGCACATCTGCTGGTTTGTACGATGTCAACTCCGGTCTCTGTCAAACCTAGCGAAATTGGTGCTTTGCATATTCATGATTAATTATTCAAATCACCGTATCGCCGTTTGCATTGCAGATATGCCGACCATTCGATGCGCGATATACGCCACTTTTGCTGCCAAACACAATGTATATTATCTGGTTTGAGTTATGTAACGTGTGGGCGCAGCCAAACTCAGCGTATACGCAATTATGCATTTTCAGGCGAAATATTCAAATATTACATATTCAAATGAACGTATCTTGGTTTCTATGTCGCCTATTCGATTCGCAGAATACTCCACATATGATGCCAAATCAGCCGGTCTGTGCTATGTCAACTCTGGACCCTGTAAAATCCAGCGTAATTGTAGTTTTTGTTGTTAATGCTTAAATATTGCATTCAAAGATTCGCCGCTTCTTTTGCACATATGTCGACAATTCCATACGCCTTGTACTCCGCATTTGCTGGAGTTACATTGCCTATCAGCTCGATTGCGCCGTGTCAACTGTGGTCCCTGCAAAATCCAGCCCAAATGCAATTTTGTATGTTCGGGCTTAAATATTCAAATCAACGTTACTCCGATTCAATAGCACATATGTCGACAATACGATGCGCTTTATATTCCACATTGACTGCCATACGCAGAGCGCTTCATCTGGTTTAAGCCGTGTTAAATCCGGACCGAGTCAAATCCAGCGTATTTGTAGTTTTGCATATTCAAGCCTTGTTATTCAAGTGAAAGTATCTCCGTATCCATTGTACGTACGTCGACAATAGGATGTACGTAATACTGCACATTTGCTGCCAAATACAGCACACATCAGCCCGTTTGCACACTGTCAAGACTGGACTCGGAGAAATCCATCGAAATTGCAGTTTTGGATATTAATGCTTACATATTCGAATCAAGGTATCTCCGCTTGTTTTCCAGAAACATTGGCCATGCGATGCGCGTTATATTCCACATCTGATGCCAAGTACAGTGCACATCATCCGGTTTACGCTATGTAAAATCTGGACCCAGCCAGATCCAGCGTAGTTGCAGTTTCGTATATTCAGGATTAAGTATTCAAACCGACGTATCTCCGATTCTATGGCACATATGGCTACAATTAGAGGCTCGTTATACTCCAAATTTGCTGCCAAACACAGTGCACGTTATTCCGTTTGATGGATGTAAAATCGGGACCCAGCCGAACCCTGCGTATTTGCAGCTTTACATATTCAGTATTAAATATTCCAACCAACGAATCTCCGTTTCTATGGCACACTTACAGACAATTCGGTGCACGTTATATTTGACAACTGATGTCATATACAGCGCACATCAGTAGGTTAGCGTTTTGTTCACTCTTGTCCCTGTCAAATACACCATAATAGCAGTTTAGCATATTCATGCTTGAATATCGAAAGCAACGTATCTTCGTTTCTATGGCAGATATGACGACAATTCGGTGAGCGTTATGCTCCTGATTTGCTGGTGAGCACCGAGCACATCTTCCGATTCTATCATCTCTTCTGTCTTACGTCTTCTCTGGTCACTGACAGATTCAGCGTAATTGCTGTTTTGCATATTCATGTCTAAATGTTCAAACCAACGTATCAGCGCTGCTATTGGATACATATCGCAAATGCGATGCGCGCTATACTCCACAATTACAGCCAAATACAGTACTTATTCGGTTTGCGCTGTGTCGACTGTATTTTCGAGCTATCGCGGGGAGACGCGTTCGTTTGAATACGCGTCAATGGGTGTCGTAAATTCCCGTTACGATTGGAATAATCGACTCCACGGATAGTACGATCCCCGTATTTCGCTTAGGATAATAGGTGTAGTCGTTGTGGTATAACACTGTGGGTCACAAAGTTATAAAAAATATACGTATTTCCAACGATTTATACAATCACACTGAGTAAGAACGCCGTTGCTTAAGATACAGATAACGAAGAAATGGATTATTCTTAGATGAGAGTGTGAGCTATAGAAGCTCTAGGTCCGTGAGAGCTGTAGGAGCTGTCGGACTTCTGGATACTGTGAGAGAAATAGGAGGCTCTTAGAGATATAGGAACGGTGAGAGTTATAGGGATTGCAGGAACTTTAGTCACCGCGAGAGACGATGGAACTCTGAGAGATATAGGAACGGTAAGAGTTATAGGGATTGCAGGAACTCTAGTCACCGTGAGAGATGATGTAACTCTAAAGTTTATTCTGATGTGAGTACGAAGCTCGGTATTGGTGTGCCCTTTGAGCGAAGAACGCGGATTCGTTGATTACATTGTTAGTTAGGAAAGTGAGGGCAATGATCCGCGATGCCGATTGGTTATGTCTAATGTTAGAAAGGAAGAGAGGATGAAGAAGCCTCCTACCAACGTGGGTCCTAGGCGACATTGTTTATGGGAAATCTCAGATTTTCCGTTAGGTAGATGTCCGCTTTTTTCGTTAGGCCAATACCCGCCTTCTCCGTAATTCTTAAGAGGGCGTAACAAACGCAAGGACCTTTCTAAAAACCGACCGAAAACACTTCTAGAATTAGAAAGTCTTTTCGGGCAAACAGATTGACTTAGACCATATGTGCGAACAATGCAGTTGGGATTTCGGCTTTATGATAGGTCCTTGGGCCAATGGAGGATTCGAAGGATGGCACGTGGACCGTTGGATGCCAAGCCGCGCGGGATGGAGTGCAGATGTGTTGCGCGCCAGAACATCGACTCTGGTCTCTGTTATATGCAGTGTAATTGTTGTTTTGCAGATTCAGACTCAAATATTCAACTCCACGTATCTCCGTTGCTGTTGCTGATATGTCGACAATTCGATGTGCCAGGTACTCCACATTTCTTGCCAAATACATCGTTTGCCAGCCAGTTTGCGCTATATCCAGACTGGTCCCAGACAGATCAAGCATAAATATAAATCGGAGATGATAGAACACGGGAACCTTCCGTTTGGAATTTTGGGAAAATCCCGTAACATTGTAATCTAGATTCTACCATAGCTGTAATTAAACAATCGTAGTCATCTAGTCCGATTGTAATTGTTCGAAACTTGTGATACTCGAGGCCTCGAGGCGACAACCAGTCACCGAACGTAGCCGCGGTCAAGGGATGAACGTTTTGTCTAATAAAGGCATGGAGTAATTCTATAGCTGTCCTTAAATGAAATAATCGTAGCGGCACGTGACAGTAAACATTCCAACGGTTTCTGTCCCGTGACTCGCCACACGCAGACTCTATCCGTCGGATAAGATGATTGCCAGATGTCAACGCATCTCAACAGTATATGTTTAGCTAGCCTGAGGACCCATTATAAACCTTAAGATTTAGTTAATTAAAGTCCTTAACAGTCCTAAACAGGCAAACAGTCTTTGTTTCAACTACGGGATGATAGGTGAAATCTATTTTTCCACGGACGACGCTTCCCGCTAGCAACGTTCCCTCAAGGGCTACTAGCATCCTTCTCTAACCATCAACATGGAAATTGTCCAATTAATAGTAACGTCACTTCCAATCTCTTTCCGAGCGAAGTCATTTCTCCACGTATCCGATGTTCTGGTGCCCTTAGACACACCCATCATAGTTTTCCTCTGCAGCATCATCGTGCCGGAAAATCATTCTCTCGTGAGGTCACATTAGCCAGTTACAAAGAGCCTTAACACTCGGTGGATATTCTATGTTTTGACAAAGAGTTTGTTCAGTCCTACCTATACCGTAGATAAGGAAGTATGGTACAACTTGGAATCAGGATGAAAACGAATTCTGTTATCCCGTTGACCGCGGCTTTGTTATTGAACCCAGGATCATTGTCATTAGCTTCTCGAGTACCTAATTACCACGACTACTTGTCAAATTATATAACAATCAAATTTACACTAGTAAATATCTGCTCTATTGCATAACTACAACGTCTAAACCAAATGAAGATCCGTTTCGCGCCTCTAACTCTAATCATAATGTGAACCCGATGTAAGTGAAAATACATGCACATACCATCGATTCTGCCTGTCCAGGACTCTCACCGGAGCCGGAACTCGCAGTGCACCGTGACGAACGGCACATATATAAGAATTCATTCTCAGCCAGACCGTCAGTCGTGCTCGCGCCACAATAGAAGCAACATGGAGTTTCTTTAGATCTGTGCTACGCGTCGTTGGTTTGTTCGTGCCAAGTAAGGTAGATATCATTTCAGAACTACCACTGGAGGTTTCGCACTTGATACTTCGAAAATTGGATCCCTCGTCCCTGCGGAGCGCCGCGATTGTCTCGCGCAAATGGTTCAACGTATATAGATCCGACAAGAGTCTACGGCGGAAAGTGAGACGCCACATGCGACATACGAGAAAGCGGGTCAAGATGCAATTTCTCGGAGCTGCAGCCGCTAAAGCTACCAACCAAGAATCAAGAAGTAGAGGACGCGGTGAGGACAACTTAAGGAACGAAATAAGTTTATCCGCTGCTCGTACGGCGGTCGTCGTTGGAAGATTACGCGGTCCTCCGAAAATTTCGGTGCGAGATCGCCCCATCGATGTTGGACCAGTAAAATGTATTAGACTCTAACTCGTGTAAGTACCGTAATTTGACTGCTTGCTTTTGCGAGAACTTGAAACGGTCTTGTCCGGATTCAGAACTGTAGCGTGAAGCTTGAAATAAAATGGTTTTACTGAGACGGCAATGTGTTTCAGTCACGCTAATACTATCTGTATCGTAATAGGCCCATTATTGAATATTAACTACAATGTATCACCGCTGCAATTGCAGATTTGTCGTCAATTAGGTGCGAGATATACTCCTCATTGGCTGCCAAATACAGCGCACTTCAGCTGGCTCGAGCTACTATATCATCTCTGGTCCTTGACATATCAAGCGTAATTGCAGTTTTGCATATTCAGGTTAGAATATTCAAATCCACGTATCTCCGTTTCTATAGCGCAAATGGGTACAATGCGATGCCCGTTATATTTCATATCCCATGTCATAACCAGCGCATTCTTTGGAAGAAATTGCACACTTCATCCTATAGTCATACCGGACGATACAAGGGCTGGTCGTCCCTCCTTCCGAAGCAATACCAGCCTCGCCGTGCGCCATATCCGAGGATTGGCACCTTCCTTCGAACATGATGTAAATACTAGTCGCAGTCTAGGTGCCATGACCCGCATCATCTCCCCTCATACCCGTCGCGGGACTCCGTCAGGGCCAGACGCTACTTCGCGGGAGGCTATCATCCTCGCCTCGTCCATCACCTCCCCGTGTGCATATACGCCGACGCAGCGTCATACAAGCTTTTGCGATGGCGTGAACGATATTGAAATATGTAACCAAACCTAGTAACACTGTAAATTACTTTCCTACAGTACTTCAGCTTATTATATATGTCGGAGATGAAAGAACGCCGGAGCTCCTCCTTGGATTCGCGGGAATACCGCAACTCTGTAACTTGGATTAAACGAATGCCGCTCCGATTGTTCGAGATTTATGATCATGAGCTTGGGCTCGAGGCGACAATCAGTCGCCGAACGTAGCCGCGGTCAAAGGGATGAACGTTTTATCTAACAAAGGCACAGAGTAACTCTATACCTCTCCTTAAAAGAAATAGTCGTAGCGATACGTGGCAGTAAATACTTCAATAGTTTCTATCCCGCGGCCCGCCACACGCAGATTTTGTCCTTCGGGTAAGATGATCGCCGGGTGTCGGCATGCCTTTGTGGCGTATGTTTAGCTAACGTAAGGACCCGCTATAGATCTTAAGATTTAGTCAAGCGAAGTCCGTCAAATAGACTTTGTTGCAACTACGGAAAGATAGGAGAAACCTATCCTCCACGAGCGTTGCCCCCCGTCAACAATCTCCCCTCAAGGGCGGCCAGCATCTCTTTCAAAACGCCGATATGGAGATCGACCAATTAGCAACAGCGCTAATTTCCCTCTCCTTTGGAACGAAAGCTTTCTTTGACGAATCCGAGGATCTCATATCCTTAGACCCACTCAATATAGTTTTCCTCGACGACATCATCGAGACGGAGATTCATTCTTTCGTACGATCTCATCGACGAATGACAGTGCCACCTTACAACCAGCGAATACATCGCATCTAGTTAATAAAGAGTTAGACTTGAACAGTGCGAGAACATACGTTTACCATCCCGTGACCGCGGATTCGTTTCGAACCTAAGGTCATCATCACTAGTGCGTAATCTTGTTAATAAGCCCGTGCTAATAAACTCTCCATTGTACCACGGCAATGGCTAATTCCAATGAAAATTCATTAAACGCCCATCTCCATAATCCTGACTTCAATCCGACATATATTTTAGATAGTTCATAAGTACCTATACATGAGCACAAACTATAAAAATTTGTTGCGGCATATGAGCCAGAGGGCAATTCAAATCCTATTGTTATTTTGCCTCGGAGTATCAGGATCGTAAGGATACAAGTAAATACACTCGGATCATAAAAATGTTGCCGCTACTTCGAACAAAGTCGATTTTGAATCTTCCGACTTCCGCCCCGACCAGTATAAGTAAACCGAGGCAACACAAAGAGTAAAGTATCTTCGAATTCCTACGGGTATCAACGAGCGATCTGCTGAATTTCGTGACGAACATTTATGGAATATTTTTACACATTGTATCTACGACTCAGGGCCCATAGGCTGTACCTTACTTTATTATTTTAAGTAAATTCGGCGATTACGACGACAATCGATAACCTCAAGTAAGTCTGACGGTCAAACTTCCCATATACCCTGTCCTCTACATATTTCATTATAAAAGACCTGAGTCAAATATTGATGTTGGGAAGTAATGGATTCTAGACTAAGGTACTGCAACTTATTCTATTATGGGAGCAGCTGCCACAAGCAGGTATCTAATCATTCCAAATAAAGACAAATTGTGTCGACTAAATATTTGTTATACAAATAGCATTGTCTTTTGGTAACGGGTGCTTTCCTCGAATATAATTCCACACAGTAGCCGGGCCCCCTAGGACCATAGGAGTTGAGATTACGCCCAACCATCGCACAAGGCACCCAATACCTTGCTCCCTGGATCAGCTTAGTCTGCAGGAGCTGTCGCTCGTATCAGGTCGAACGGGGCACATTCTAAGCCCTCCCGTCTCACCAGTACGGTTTCGGAGCAGGTGGGACGCTGCTCACCCGCCGAAGGCCATTCGGTGGAGTCTCCACCTTAAATCGGCCCTCTTGCCAGCATCTTGACCATCAACCACTGCCACCACGTGTCCATACCCATTAATTGGCCGATCAGAGGGGTCGCTACTGCCTCCGGGCTGTAACTCGACCGCCCGTGGTACCAACCTTAGTCGTTGGTGGGAATATCGTATGGATGTACGGCCATCTGACTGCCGGCCAGCGACCTGCTAACCGAGCTCGGCGTTCCAGATGGGACTCACGTAAGCGGGGGCCTCAAGGTACTTTTGTACCCGGGAACTTATCCCGGCGGTCTCATCCTTGGCATCAGGATCGTGGGTGCGCTACTGCCCAAGGCCACGTAGAGAGGATGTAATAGTAATTAAACGCCTTTCACCCCCGACGACCTTCCCTGCGGAGTACATAGGGACTCGCGTATGCGAGACGCTTGTCCCGACGGTCCCCCTGGCTTCGGGAAAGTGGGTTTGCCAGCCCTCATAGGCTCACATAAGCGAGCCCTCCCTGCGGGAAATATTTGTTATACAATTATAAAATATGCTATGCAATCGTATCGTACGGTTTAACGTCATCATTCTTTCCTATAACCATTCAGTTATTATACGAAATGCCGCATATGATTTGAAAAAGTATATTTCATCCCAAATACTATTGCAATTAAACCACTCAGAAGACCATCTTATTAATTATATTTTCCGGTATTACCTCTGTAGTTGTCGCGTGTGAAGAGGACGAAGATCATGTGGACTAATAACGGAGTCTTTGTTGTTGTAACTGTCAGATGTATTTGAGTTAAGGCTACCTATACTAGTCGGGGGGGGGGGGTTGAAATAATTCGTATTTGAATTCGTAATTTGAATTCGTATTCGCCATAGAAAATGTTCCCTAAAACCTCCTGGCCCAGCACATACATCTGCAAAGTATAGCAGCCCATTCTCCCTCAAACCTTTTGGGTTAGTAAACATAAAGTTACATGCTCTATCTGTATTCGCCATTTTAACAGTAGCACGATTTAAAAAAAGTGCACCACGAATTGTTTCATGAGGATTACAACGTGTCCTTGCTCGACGCACTTCAACGTCATCCAAATGGGCGAATACCGTTTTCGCATTGATAACAGTTTTCACTATATCTTCACAACAGAAATCAATTTCATCATCTGTGGTCAACTTTTCATATCACCATTTCATATCTTTTACAAACTTTATAACTTCCTCTGCAGGATTCCATTTAAGACCTGAATCTTCACGTCCAGGAACATGATGTCCAAAGACTCTGCGACCATGCTGTCTAGGTGCTTGAACTGACTCTAAACGACCTTGTTCATTATTTCCGAGGCCGTAACCGCCTTATATCCCATCATTCGCATCATCCTTTTGCCGTTATCGAGGAGATTGTTTGACTCTTGTGTTATTACTTGTATTCTTCTATTGTCAACTACCTTTTCATCAATATCCTCCTCGTCAGATTCACTTGAACATATACGAATTTTTTGTCGTTTACTATGATTATAAGTATCTCTTTCAAAGCTCTTCCTTTTTGTCCTAGTTTCCAATTCTTCTTGCATGGTATGTTGATGCATCAGTCGCATAACAATTCTGCTAGGAATATGATACATTTACACTGTACATGTGAATGTGTGTATAAGCGTCAGAGGATGTCCAGGCCTTAGTTAGGACAAAAGACAAGAGTCAGTGGTTAGAAGTATCTGGAAGAGTCTGTTGACAACAAGCGTGCGTGCGGGTAGGATTTCGAGGTCTTTAGAGTATAAGATATATGTATAACTGTTGTGTGCTAAATAAAGGGAATTATTTGTATTTCCGAGTCCATTCTATATCTTTACATGGTAGCAGAGCGTGGTTCATAGTTTTGCCAGTTATTTTAGTGCATGGTTTTCAATATTGCGAGTTAGATCGAGTGAGTGTTCAGTAAAGAAAGAAACGTTCAAAGGTTACAAAGAGGAAAAATACACCTCGAGCACGTAGGAACGCTTGAGTAACTGATAAGGAATCATTTAATATGGAGAGATTGGAAATCATGATACCTATTTTCGATGAATATTTACGGTATGTGGAAGCAAAGAATAACAACGTTTCTCAAGTATAGAGAATGCGAGGTTGTCACAACTAGGGTGAAGACAGAAACAGACAGTGAAGACTGGGACAAAAAGGATCCGAAGACAATAAATATAATTTATAGTGCCATCACAAACAGACAATTGGAATCTAATAGAGAAGAAAAAACGGCGTATGAGATAGTAAAAAAGTTTGATGAAATGAAACTTGAAAGAGTCGACGGCACTACAGGTCGTATGCAGAAGGAGATTGGAAAAGATAAAACTTGAGAACTACAGTGATTCAGCATCGTTATTTAGCGGTTTCGAAAAATTAATAAACGAATTAAAATGTGCTGGCGCACAAGTGAGTGAGAGGGAAAAACTAACTTACATGCTGATTACGTTACCCGAAGAATACAGCTACATAGCGGATATAGTAGATGCACTGAAAGCCGAAAATCAAACGGCAGTGTATGTAAAAAATAAAATTGAAATAGCGGAGAAGAAAAATAAGTCCAATCGAGGAGAAATGCAAACCAACGCCTATTCTGCAAAAAAGGAAGGATGCTTCAGATGTGGAAGAGTAGGACATTTTGCGAGAGAGTGTCAAAATGGCGTCGAAGTGGGAAACAGTATCAGTTTTTGGCTTGGGTCAACACGTTGTCGCAGCAGAGGAGGAGGAAACAAAGGAAATACGAGCAGGGGACATGGAAATTTCCATCGTCAGTCAACAACCGGCACGAGCGAGCATGGTATCTCAAGATAAAGCACATGGATAGCAACGGCGCACGCAGCACACAGCGGCGAGGCGAACGAGATAAGTAATAATGAAGTAATGTGGCTATTAGATAGCGGTTGCACAGATCACATAATAAACAGCGTAAATTATTTCGACAATTGTATTGACCTTAAAGAACCGGTAAATATATATTTAGGCGATAATAGATCGATAAAGGCAACAAAAGTAGGGAATGTTATAACTTATTTTGAAGCGTTTGGAAAGAAAATGAAATAAATATGAATAACGTTTTTTACGCGAAAGAAGTGTCCGCAAACTTGATTAGTTTAGGCAAGTTAACAGATAATAGGAACAAGGTCATTTCAATAGGAAATATTGCAAAAGTAATAGATGAGGACAATAAGCTTACAGCGGTAGCGGTTAAAGAAAAGGGAACATATAGAATGAAAAGTATATTGAAAGGGAAGGAGCACTTAGCAAACAGCGCCGAACGTAGTGATATGAGTAAAAGGAAAAGATGGCATAGGATGCTAGGACACGTAAATTTTAAATATTTAAATATTTTGGGTAAAGAGCAGCTAGTCACTGGTATAACGAATGAATTTGAAAAGGAATTTTTGAAATGTAGGGTGTGCATGAAAAGGAAAATGCAAAATTTACCATTGAAAAATAATCGAACCAAGGCTATGGAGATAATGGAAATTATTCATTCGGACGTGTGCGGTTTTAAGACTACCGGATTCAATGAAGAGAAATATTTCATCTCATTTATCGATAATTACAGCAAAATAGCTAGAAGTTATTGTATAAAATCAAAAGATGAGGTCTTTGATTGTTTCGTACAGTTTGTAAATGAAGCCGAGAATTTAACGGGCAAGAGGTTTATAATATTGAGATGTGATAATGGAAAAGAGTACTTGAATAATCGAATTTATAAATTTGCTAGGGATAAAGGTATCAGAATAAATAATTGCCCAACCTACGTACATGAATTAAACGGGACAACGGAAAGGTATAATAGAACAGTGATGGACATGGCGCGTTGCTTGTTAGCGGAAGCGAAAGTACATAAAAGGTACTGGCTCGAAATTGATTGGACAGCGGTATACTTGAAAAATCGAATACTGGCAAATACAATAGAGAGAAAGACACCTTTTGAAATATTCTTCGGGAGTGTTGAAAATCTACATTTATATGGAAGTAAATTTTTTGTAAGAACAAAAGAGAGTTTCAAAATGGGATAAAAAGGCAGATATGGGAATTTTGTTTGGATATAGTGAAGTAGGCTACAGAGTCTTATTAGGTGGGAAAATAACAATAGCGAGACATGTAGAGGTCATAGAAACAGACACAAAATGTATCGGTTTTGTGGAGAATTCATTCGATAAAGATAACGATGACATTGATGATAATGATTTATTGGTAAACATGAATAAGGAAGAGTTAGAAAGTAGGGAATATGAAAATGATAACAGTCTTGAAAGCTTAAACATCCCTGGAAGATCTACACGTAATAGAAGAACTCCAGTAAGATATCCAGAAAAAGAAAACATTAATGAAATCCATGCAAATTATTGTAGTGTAGATATCCCTTGTACATTTGAGGAGGCGATTTGTTGTGAAGATAGTGAAGATTGGAAACAAGCTATGGATAAGGAAATAGAATGTCTTTATAAGAATAAAACTTGGAAATTGGTAGAAAGGGTAAAAGGCAAAGACGTATTAGATGTAGAATGGGTTTACACGAGAAAATCAGATGACAGGTATAAGGCTTGATTAGTGGTAAGAGGATTCCAACAAAGAAACGTAGCCGATGACATATACTCCCCAGTAGCGAGTAATTAGACCTTCAAGATATTGCTAACATATTGTTGTCGAAATGGATTAATTATCGAGCAAATGAATGTAGAAACTGCTTTTTTAAATGGTGAAGTAACCTCGGAGGTATATGTAAATCAACCAAAGGGATATGCGGACGGAACGCTATAGAGTTTGTAAACTATCGAAAGCGCTTTATGGGTTAAAAGAAAGTCGAAGGGAGTGGTATGAGTGTCTTGATAAGTATGTGACGAGATTAGGTTTTAAGAAGAATAACATAGAGTTGTGCCTATATACACATGGAGAGGGAGAAAATGTTGTTTATTTGCTAATGTATGTAGACGATTTGCTAATTTGTAGTAAAAATAAAAGGAAGATACAAAGGGTAAAGAAGTTATTAACTAATAGATTTGAAATGAAAGATTTAGATGAAGTCAAAGAATATCTTGGAATAAATATAGACTATGATTATTTCAAAAATGAAATAAGATTAAGCCAAAAGAAATACATTGAATCATTAGCAAACAAATGTAAGTTACAAAATAGCAAATTGTACTGTACACCTATGGAGACCAACTTAAGAATTGAAAAAGCTGAGATAAATAGAGAGGATATTGAATACAAAAATTTAATTGGCGCATTGTTGTATATTAGTGAAAATACCAGACCCGATAGAAATTATAGTGTGAATTATTTGAGTAGATTTCAAGATTGTTGTAATGAGACACACTTTAAATATGCTATGCAAATATTGAAGTATTTGTACCGGACTAGAGATTTAAGATTAGATTATAAAAGGAATGAAAAATGTGAAACGATAGATTGTTATGTGGACGCTGATTAGGCAGGAGATCATTTAGAAAGGAAATCGACTTCTGAATATGTAATTAGATTGTATGGAAATGTAATTGGTTGGAAGTCTAAAAAACAAAGGTGTGTGACAAAAGACTCGACGTATGCAGAGTATGTAGCTCTATCGGAAGCGGTGAGTGAATTAATGTCCATTAGGGAAATTATGAAAATCTTCAATGTAAATCTAGACGATAACCCTGTAAAAATTTATGAGGATAACTCTGGAGTGATAAGTATAGCCAAGCACGGAAATTTTACAAAAAATTCTAAACACATTGAAGTTCATTAGCACTACGTTCACGAGTGCTTAAAGGAGAATAAGATAAACATATTTAAAGTAATTACAGGCGAAAATACTGCGGATATTTTTACGAATTCACTGCGTAGAGAGAAATTCGAAAGGTTTAGGTCATGGATGAATGTAAACTAAGAGGAATGTAGATAAAGCAATAACTGTTAAAGTTTCTGTTACGTAATTCGTCAAAGCATGTAAATACGATTAAGTGTACAGTATAAATGTAAGGAGGCGTGTTAGGAACATGATACATTTAAGCTGTACATGTAAATGTGCGTGTAAGCGTCAGAGGACGTCCAGGCCTTAGTTGGGACAAAAGACAAAAGTCAGGCGTTAGAAGTATATGGAGGAGCCGGTTGACAAAAAGCGTGCGTGCTAGTAGCATTTCGAGGTCTTTAGAGTATAGGATATATGTATAAATGTTGTGTGCTAAATAAAGGGAATTTATTTATAGCTATTTTATTTATAGCTTCTCGAGTACCTCATCACCACGACTACTTGCCAATTATATAACAATCATATTTACACTAGTAAATATCTGCTCTATTGCATAACTACAAACGTCTAAACCAAATGAAGATTCGTTTCGCGCCTCTAACTCTAATCATAATGTGAACCCGATGTAAGTGAAAATACATGCACATACCATCGATTCTGCCTGACCAGCACTCTCACCCGCAACCGGAACTCGAAGTGCACCGTGACGAACAGCACATATATAAGCCTCCACTCTTAGCCAGACCGTCGGTCGTGCTCGCGCAACAGTAGAAGCAACATGGAGTTTTTTAGATCTCTACTACGCGTCGTTGGTTTGTTCGTGCCAAGTAAGGTAGATATCACTTCCGAACTACCACTGGAGGTTTCGCACTTGATACTTCGAAAATTGGATCCCTCGTCCCTGCAGAGCGCCGCGCTTGTCTCGCGCAAATGGTTCAACGTATGTAGATCCGACAAGTGTCTACGGCGGAAAGTGAGACGTCACATGCGACATACGAGAAAGCGGGTCAAGATGCAATTTCTCGGACCTGCAGCCGCTAAAGCTACCAACCAAGAATCAAGAAGTAGAGGACGTGGTGAGGGCAACCTAAGGCACGAAATAAGTTTATCCGCTGCTCGTACGGCGGTCGTCGTTGGAAGGTTACGCTGTCCTCTGAAAATTTCGATGCGAGATCGCCCCATCGATGTGGGACCAATAAAATGTATTAGACTCTAACTCGTGTAAGTACCTTAATTTGACTGCTTGCTCTTGCGAGATCTTGAATCGGTCTTGTCCGGATTCAGAACTGTAGCGTGAAGCTTGAAATAAAATGGTTTTACTGAGACGGCAATGTGTTTCAGTCACGATAATACTATCGGTATCGTAATAGGCCCATTATTGAATATTAACTACAATGTATCACCGCTGCAATTGCAGATTTGTCGTCAATTAGATGCGAGATATACTTCTCATTGCCTGCCAAATACAGCTCACATGAACTGGCTCGTGCTATTATATCATCTCTGGTCCTCGACATATCAAGCTTAACTGCAGTTTTACAAATTAAGGTTAACATATTTAAATGAATGTATCTCCGTTTCTATTGCACATATGGCGACAAAGCGATGCCCGTTACATTTCACATCCGATCTCATGTGCACCGCACATCTGCTGGTTTGTACCATGTCAACTCCGGTTTCTGTCAAACCTAGCGGAATTGCTGCTTTACATATTCATGATTAATTATTCAAATCACCGTATCGCCGTTTGCATTGCAGTTATGCCGACAATTCGATGCGCGATATACGCCACTTTTGCTGCCAAACACAATGTATATTACCTGGTTTGAGCTATGTAACGTGTGGGCGCAGCCAAACTAAGCGTATACGCAATTATGCATTTTCTGGAGAAATTTTCAAATATTACATATTCAAATGAACGTATCTTGGTTTCTATGTCGCCTATTCGATGCGCAGAATACTCCACATATGATGCCAAATCAGCCGGTCTGTGCTGTGTCAACTCTGGTCCCTGCAAAATCAAGCCCAAATGCAATTCTGTATGTTCAGGCTTAGATATTCAAATCAACGTGACTCCGATTCCATAGCACATATGTCGACAATACGATGCGCGTTATATTCCACATTGACTGCCATACGCAGAGCGCTTCATCTGGTTTAAGCCGTGTTAAATCCGGACAGAGTCAAATCCAGCGCATTTGTAGTTTTGCATATTCAAGCCTAGTTATTCAAGTGAAAGTATCTCCGTATCCATTGTAGGTACGTCGACAATAGGATGCATGTTATACTCCACATTTGCTGCCAAATACAGCACACATCAGCCCGTTTGCACACTGTCAAGACTGGACTCGGAGAAATCCAGCGTGATTGCAGTTTTGGATATTAATGCTTACATATTCGAATCAAGGTATCTCCGCTTGTTTTGCAGAAACATTGGTCATACGATGCGCGTTATATTCCACATCTGATGCCGGTTTACTCTATGTAAAATCTGGACCCAGCCAGATCCAGCGTAGTTGCAGTTTCGTATATTCAGGATTAAGTATTCATCCGACGTAACTCCGATTCTATGGCACATATGGCTACAATTAGAGGCTCGTTATACTCCAAATATGCTGGCAAGCACAGTGCATGTTATCCCGTTTGATGCATGTAAAATCGGGACCCAGCCGAACCCTGCGTATTTGCAGCTTTACATATTCAGTATTAAATATTGCAACCAACGAATCTCCGTTTCTATGGCACACTTACAGACAATTCGGTGCGCGTTATATTTGACAACTGATGTCATATACAGCGCACATCAGTAGGTTAGCGTTTTGTTCACTCTTGTCCCTGTCAAATACACCATAATAGCAGTTTAGCATATTCATGCTTGAATATCGAAAGCAACGTATCTTCGTTTCTATGGCAGATATGACGACAATTCGGTGAGCGTTATGCTCCTGATTTGCTGGTGAGCACACAGCACATCTTTCGATTCTATCATCTCTTCTGTCTTTCGTCTTCTCTGGTCACTGACAGATGCAGCGTAATTGCTGTTTTGCATATTCATGCCTAAATGTTCAAACCAACGTATCAGCGCTGCTATTGGATACATATCGCAAATGCGATGCGCGCTATACTCCACAATTACAGCCAAATACAGTACTTATTCGGTTTGCGCTATGTCGATTGTATTTTCGAGCTATCGCGGGGAGACGCGCTCGTTTGAATACGCGTCAATGGGAGTCGTAAATTCCCGTTACGATTGGAATAATCGACTCCACGGATAGTTCGATCCCCGTATTTCGCTTAGGATAATAGGTGTAGTCGTTGTGGTATAACACTGGGGGTCACAAAGTTATAAAAAATATATGTATTTCCAACGATTTATACAATCACACTGAGTAAGAACGCCGTTGCTTAAGATACAGATAACGAAGAAATGGATTATTCTTAGATGAGAGTGTGAGCTATAGGAGCTCTAGGTCCGTGAGAGCTGTAGGAGCTGTCGGACTTCTGGATACTGTGAGAGAAATAGGAGGCTCTTAGAGATATAGGAACGGTGAGAGTTATAGGGATTGCAGGAACTTTAGTCACCGCGAGAGACGATGGAACTCTGAGAGATATAGGAACGGTAAGAGTTATAGGGATTGCAGGAACTCTAGTCACCGTGAGAGATGATGTAACTCTAAAGTTTATTCTGATGTGAGTACGAAGCTCGGTATTGGTGTGCCCTTTGAGCGAAGAACGCGGATTCGTTGATTACATTGTTAGTTAGGAAAGTGAGGGCAATGATCCGCGATGCCGATTGGTTATGACTAATGTTAGAAAGGAAGAGAGGAGGAAGAAGCCTCCTACCAACGTGGGTCCTAGGCGACATTGTTTATGGGAAATCTCAGATTTTCCGTTAGGTAGATGTCCGCTTTTTTCGTTAGGCCAATACCCGCCTTCTCCGTAATTCTTAAGAGGGCGTAATAAACCCAAGGACCTTTCTAAAAACCGACCGAAAACACTTCTAGAATTAGAAAGTCTTTTCGGGCAAACAGATTGATTTAGGCCATATGTGCGAACAATGCAGTTGGGATTTCGGCTTTATGATGGGTCCTTGGGCGAATGGAGGTTTCGAAGGATGGCACGTGGACCGTTGGATGCCAAGCCGCGCGGGATGGAGTGCAGATGTGTTGCGCGCCAGAACATCGACTCTGGTCTCTGTTATATGCAGTGTAATTGTTGTTTTGCAGATTCAGACTCAAATATTCAACTCCACGTATCTCCGTTGCTGTTGCTGATATGTCGACAATTCGATGTGCCTGGTACTCCACATTTCTTGCCAAATACATCGTTTGCCAGCCAGTTTGCGCTATATCCAGACTGGTCCCAGACAGATCAAGCATAAATATAAATCGGAGATGATAGAACACGGGAACCTTCCGTTTGGAATTTTGGGAAAATCCCGTAACATTGTAATCTAGATTCTACCATAGCTGTAATTAAACAATCGTAGTCATCCAGTCCGATTGTAATTGTTCGAAACTTGTGATACTGCACTTGGCCTCGAGGCGACAACCAGTCACCGAACGTAGCCGCGGTCAAGGGATGAACGTTTTGTCTAATAGAGGCATGGAGTAATTCTATAGCTGTCCTTAAATGAAATAATCGTAGCGGCACGTGACAGTAAACATTCCAACGGTTTCTGTCCCGTGACTCGCCACACGCAGACTCTATCCGTCGGATAAGATGATTGCCAGATGTCAACACATCTCAACAGTATATGTTTAGCTAGCCTGAGGACCCATTATAAACCTTAAGATTTAGTTAATTAAAGTCCTTAACAGTCCTAAACAGGCAAACAGTCTTTGTTTCAACTACGGGATGATAGGTGAAATCTATTTTTCCACGGACGACGCTTCACGCTAGCAACGTTCCCTCGAGGGCTACTAGCATCCTTCTCTAACCATCAACATGGAAATTGTCCAATTAACAGTAACGTCACTTTCAATCTCTTTCCGAGCGAAGTCATTTCTCCACGTATCCGATGTTCTGGTGCCCTTAGACACACCCATCATAGTTTTCCTCTGCAGCATCATCGTGCCGGAAAATCATTCTCTCGTGAGGTCACATTAGCCAGTTACAAAGAGCCTTAACACTCGGTGGATATTCTATGTTTTGACAAAGAGTGTGATCAGTCCTATCTATACCGTAGATAAGGAAGTATGGTACTACTTGTAATCAGGATGAAAACGAATTCTGTTATCCCGTTGATCGCGGCTCTGTTATTGAACCCAGGATCATTGTCATTAGCTTCTCGAGTACCTAATTACCACGACTACTTGTCAAATTATATAACAATCAAATTTACACTAGTAAATATCTGCCCTATTGCATAACTACAACGTCTGAACCAAATGAAGATCCGTTTCGCGCCTCTAACTCTAATCATATTGTGAACCCGATGTAAGTGAAAATACATGCACATACCATCGATTCTGCCTGACCAGCACTCTCACCCGGAACCGGAACTCGCAGTGCACCGTGACGAACAGCACATATATAAGCCTCCACTCTTAGCCAGACCGTCAGTCGTGCTCGCGCAACAGTAGAAGCAACATGGAATTTTTTAGATCTCTACTACGCGTCGTTGGTTTGTTCGTGCCAAGTAAAGTAGATATCATTTCCGAACTACCACTGGAGGTATCGCACTTGATACTTCGAAAATTGGATCCCTCGTCCCTGCAGAGCGCCGCGCTTGTCTCGCGCAAATGGTTCAACGTTTGTAGATCCGACAAGTGTCTACGGCGGAAAGTGAGACGTCACATGCGACATGCGAGCAAGCGGGTCAAGATGCAATTTCTCGGACCTGCAGCCGCTAAAACTACCAACCAAGAATAAAGAAGTAGAGGACGTGGTGAGGGCAACCTAAGGCACGAAATAAGTTTATCCGCTGCTCGTACGGCGGTCGTCGTTGGAAGGTTACGCGGTCCTCTGAAAATTTCGATGCGAGATCGCCCCATCGATGTTGGACCAATAAAATGTATTAGACTCTAACTCGTGTAAATACCTTAATTTGACTGCTTGCTCTTGCGAGAACTTGAAACGGTCTTGTCCGGATTCAGAACTGTAGCGCGAAGCTTGAAATAAAATGGTTTTACTGAGACGGCAATGTGTTTCATTCACGATAATACTATCTGTATCGTAATAGGCCCATTATTGAATATTAACTACAATGTATCATCGCTGCAATTGCAGATTTGTCGTCAATTAGATGCGAGATATACTCCTCATTGCCTGACAAATACAGCTCACATCAGCTGGCTCGTGCTACTATATCATCTCTGGTCCTCGACATATCAAGCGTAATTGCAGTTTTACAAATTAAGGTTAACATATTCAAATGAATGTATCTCCGTTTCTATTGCACATATGGCGACAAAGCGATGCCCGTTACATTTCACATCCGATGTCATGTGCACCGCACATCTGCTGGTTTGTACGATGTCAACTCCGGTCTCTGTCAAACCTAGCGAAATTGGTGCTTTGCATATTCATGATTAATTATTCAAATCACCGTATCGCCGTTTGCATTGCAGATATGCCGACCATTCGATGCGCGATATACGCCACTTTTGCTGCCAAACACAATGTATATTATCTGGTTTGAGTTATGTAACGTGTGGGCGCAGCCAAACTCAGCGTATACGCAATTATGCATTTTCAGGCGAAATATTCAAATATTACATATTCAAATGAACGTATCTTGGTTTCTATGTCGCCTATTCGATTCGCAGAATACTCCACATATGATGCCAAATCAGCCGGTCTGTGCTATGTCAACTCTGGACCCTGTAAAATCCAGCGTAATTGTAGTTTTTGTTGTTAATGCTTAAATATTGCATTCAAAGATTCGCCGCTTCTTTTGCACATATGTCGACAATTCCATACGCCTTGTACTCCGCATTTGCTGTAGTTACATTGCCCATCAGGTCGTTTGCGCTGTGTCAACTCTGGTCCCTGCAAAATCCAGCCCAAATGCAAGTTTGCATGTTCGGGCTTAAATATTCAAATCAACGTTACTCCGATTCAATAGCACATATGTCGACAATACGATGCGCTTTATATTCCACATTGACTGCCATACGCAGAGCGCTTCACCTGGTTTAAGCCGTGTTAAATCCGGACCGAGTCAAATCCAGCGTATTTGTAGTTTTGCATATTCAAGCCTTGTTATTCACGTGAAAGTATCTCCGTATCCATTGTAGGTACGTCGACAATAGGATGTACGTAATACTGCACATTTGCTGCCAAATACAGCACACATCAGCCCGTTTGCATACTGTCAAGACTGGACTCGGAGAAATCCATCGAAATTGCAGTTTTGGATATTAATGCTTACATATTCGAATCAAGGTATCTCCGCTTGTTTTCCAGAAACATTGGCCATGCGATGCGCGTTATATTCCACATCTGATGCCAAGTACAGTGCACATCATCCGGTTTACGCTATGTAAAATCTGGACCCAGCCAGATCCAGCGTAGTTGCAGTTTCGTATATTCAGGATTAAGTATTCAAACCGACGTATCTCCGATTCTATGGCACATATGGCTACAATTAGAGGCTCGTTATACTCCAAATTTGCTGCCAAACACAATGCACGTTATTCCGTTTGATGCATGTAAAATCGGGACCCAGCCGAACCCTGCGTATTTGCAGCTTTACATATTCAGTATTAAATATTCCAACCAACGAATCTCCGTTTCTATGGCACACTTACAGACAATTCGGTGCGCGTTATATTTGACAACTGATGTCATATACAGCGCACATCAGTAGGTTAGCGTTTTGTTCACCCTTGTCCCTGTCAAATACACCATAATAGCAGTTTAGCATATTCATGCTTGAATATCGAAAGCAACGTATCTTCGTTTCTATGGCAGATATGACGACAATTCGGTGAGCGTTATGATCCTGATTTTCTGGTGAGCACAGAGCACCTCTTCCGATTCTATCATCTCTTCTGTCTTACGTCTTCTCTGGTCACTGACAGATTCAGCGTAATTGCTGCTTTGCATATTCATGCCTAAATGTTCAAACCAACGTATCAGCGCTGCTATTGGATACATATCGCAAATGCGATGCGCGATATACTCCACAATTACAGCCAAATACAGTACTTATTCGGTTTGCTCTATGTCGACTGTATTTTCGAGCTATCGCGGGGAGACGCGTTCGTTTGAATACGCGTCAATGGGAGTCGTAAATTCCCGTTACGATTGGAATAATCGACTCCAGGGATAGTCGTTGTGGTATAACACTGGGGGTCACAAAGTTATAAAAAATATATGTATTTCCAACGATTCATACAATCACACTGAGTAAGAACGCCGTTGTCTAAGATACAGATAACGAAGAAATGGATTATTCTTAGATGAGAGTGTGAGCTATAGGAGCTCTAGGTCCGTGAGAGCTGTAGGAGCTGTCGGACTTGTGGATACTGTGAGAGAAATAGGAGGCTCTTAGAGATATAGGAACGGTGAGAGTTATAGGGACTGCAGGAACTTTAGTCACCGCGAGAGACGATGGAACTCTGAGAGATATAGGAACGGTAAGAGTTATAGGGATTGCAGGAACTCTAGTCACCGTGAGAGATGATGTAACACTAAAGTTTATTCTCATGTGAGTACGAAGCTCGGTATTGGTGTGCCCTTTGAGCGAAGAACGCGGATTCGTTGATTACATTGTTAGTTAGGAAAGTGAGGGCAATGATCCGCGATGCCGATTGGTTATGACTAATGTTAGAAAGGAAGAGAGGAGGAAGAAGCCTCCTACCAACGTGGGTCCTAGGCGACATTGTTTATGGGAAATCACAGATTTTCCGTTAGGTAGATGTCCGCTTTTTTCGTTAGGCCAATACCCGCCTTCTCCGTAATTCTTAAGAGGGCGTAATAAACCCAAGGACCTTTCTAAAAACCGGCCGAAAACACTTCTAGAATTAGAAAGTCTTTTCGGGCAAACAGATTGACTTAGACCATATGTGCGAACAATGCAGTTGGGATTTCGGCTTTATGATGGGTCCTTGGGCCTATGGAGGATTCGAAGGATGGCACGTGGTCCGTTGGATGCCAAGCCGCGGGGGATGGAGTGCAGATGTGTTGCGCGCCAGAACATCGACTCTGGTCTCTGTTATATGCAGTGTAATTGTTGTTTTGCAGATTCAGACTCAAATATTCAACTCCACGTATCTCCGTTGCTGTTGCTGATATGTCGACAATACGATGTGCCTGGTACTCCACATTTCTTGCCAAATACATCGTTTGCCAGCCAGTTTGCGCTATATCCAGACTGGTCCCAGACAGATCAAGCATAAATATAAATCGGAGATGATAGAACACGGGAACCTTCCGTTTGGAATTTTGGGAAAATCCCGTAACATTGTAATCTAGATTCTACCATAGCTGTAATTCAACAATTGTAGCCATCCATTCCGACGTTTTGTCTAATAAAGGCATGGAGTAATTCTATAGCTGTCCTTAAATGAAATAATCGTAGCGGCACCTGACAGTAAACATTCCAACGGTTTCTGTCCCGTGTCTCGCCACTCGCAGACTCTATCCGTCGGATAAGATGATTGCCAGATGTCAACGCATCTCAACAGTATATGTTTAGCTAGCCTGAGGATTCATTATACACCTATAGCGGCACTCGTCGGTAAAATTCATATCGGTTTCGGTCCAGTGAACCCGCTACACAAGAAATCGTGTTTACTGAAAGATGAGTTTATTATAGATTCGACAACTTTAGGCGGTTACCGAAGGCTAATCAAATTCCGTCGTTTTTGTCGTGATCACATGCCCTCGAGTCAACTACCCGAAATGTCAACATTTGTAAACAAGGTCGAGAGTTCAGCGTCCGTTGTGATTTTTCGAGAACATCTTGGAAATTTAAATCCCAACGTCTTTTGTCAACTCCGACGCATATAAATATAGCGAACAGGGTAGCGAGGCATTCTTTGTTATCGAATGACACGAGCAGTAGCAGTTAAGTCGATACTTCTTTGCGCCGATCTATTCGTAATCACGAATCAAGATAACAAGTGTATTATACGTCTAGTGTACACGTAGGGTATATTTTAATAAACTACACAGTTAAATATACTCTTGTGTTTTTAAGCCTAAATCGCTACCATACATCTCAAACTGGTGACACCGACGTGATTTTTGTGTAAGAGGTGACAGCGATAGGCTAGTCGCAGTTTGAATATCATAGTCCGCAACTCACACAATGGAAAAGGAGAGCAAACGAACTCCAGCCGGCTCATCGTTCCGCGTGCCGCCCTTTATGCCCACGATGACCAGGATTTGGTTTTCCATTTTAGAGAAATATTTCGGGGTAGCCGGCATCTTCCACGACGATGAAAAATCCTTAGCCCTCATGGGATTCCTCGACCCACATTACCTCGCGAAGATTGAGGATACAGTGACCAACCTCCTCGCCACAGGCCAGTACGATAAATTGAAGAGCGAGCTGATCCGCGCCCTGACCGAATCGGACAGCGCCAAGTTCGAAAGGTTAGTCGAACGTGAAGAGATGGGCGACAGAAAACCCTCACAGTTTTATAATGACTTAAAAAATTAGCCAGCCCCCTCGCTTCCGATGAATTCATCCACAGCTTGTGGAGGAATCGCATCAGGGATGTCCTGGCTGCAGTGGACGATACGAGTATCGAGAAACTGACCAGGAGAGCGGATAAACTCGATGAGGCGTATAATCGTAATGGGCAGCGCGCTAAGGTAGTCACAATCGAGCCACCGGCATCACACGAAGGCAAAAACGACGCACTGGCCGCCGAGGTCAGTAGACTGCGAGAACAGATTAAGTCTATGGGAATCAGCGGGTATCATCGACTACGAAGACGTTCGAATTCTCTCACTCGACCCCGCCGCCGTTCGCGTTCCCGAGACTATCCGCGCCAGGACGGAATTTGCTTCTATCATGCGAGGTTCGGCGATCGCGCCACGATTGTAAGTGGAAGTCGGGAAACGACCCCTGCCATCCGTAAAAGCGGAGGACGGCGACGGCTTGGGATCTCGCCGCATCTTTATTTTGGACAAGAGAACGAAGACTTCGTTCTTAGTTGACACCGGTGCTGATATCGGCGTTCATCCTCGAAGCAGGCTATCTAGGGACGTAAAGAAAACAACGTATGAACTATTCGCTGCCAATGGGACGCGCATCGCAACGTACGGCACTATAGCGATGGAGCTGAACCTGTCCCTTAGACGTGCCGTCAAATGGCACTTCACTGTCGCCGATGTGCAAACCCCCATCATCGACCTAGATTTCCTAAGTCATTACAGGTTGCTTGTGGATCCAAGAAAAAGACGACTTCTCGACACAACAAACCAGCTATCGACCAGGGGATACGCCGCCAACTGCGAACAGCTTATGATTAAGACCGTAAACGGGGATTTGGTCTACCACCAATTGTTGGCGAAATGTGCAGATCTAACGCGCCCACCGGCCTTTGGGTGAGTGAAAATACGGCACAGTGTGGAGCACCACATCGAAACCACACCCCGCCCGCCCGTATGTTGCAAACCCCGCCCTCTCGCACCGGACCGTCCCAAGCCAATCAAGGCGGAATTTGCAACACTTATCGAGCAAGGAGTCATGCGCCCATCGAAGAGTTCCCGGGCATCTCGACTGCACGTCGTCCCAAAGAAGGATGGAAGTCTGCGACATTGCGGTGACTACAGGGCGCTAAACGCCCGCACTGTACCCGACAGGTACTCTCCACCGCACATACAAGACTTCGCGCAGCATTTACACGGTCGGCGAATATTCTCAAAAATTGGTTTAGTGCGAGCCTACCATCAAATCTCAATCGCGCCTGAGGACGTTACCAAAACCGCGATTTCGACACCATTCGGCCATTTCGAGGCAAACAACATGATGTTTGGGCTTCGAAACGCCGCGCAAACGTGTCAAAGATTTGTCGACGCGAGGCTTAGATTTCGTTTACGCGTACATAGATGACTTCTTGGTAGCTTCGGAAACCGAGGAGCAGCACCGCTGGCACTTGCGGATCTTGTTCAAACGTCTAAACCAGTAGGGCGTAGTAATCAACCTCGCAAAATGCGAGTACGGAATTAATGAAATAGCCTGCCTAGGCCATACGGTAAACGCGCACGGAATAAAACCGCTCGCCGATCGCGTTAGAGCCATAAACGAAGCACCGCTCCTCGCGAACATCAAGGCACTACGCGGATACCTCGGTATGATTAACGTTTACCGACGTTTCATACCGGGGGCAGCTAAAATTTTGCAACCCCTCAACGATTTGTTGCAAAGGGCGAAAAAGGGCAACATGCCCATTATTTAGTCGGAGGAAGCCAAAACGAGCTTTAGCGAGTCAAAACGCGCCCTAGCTAACGCTACGATGTTAGCGCATCGTATACCTGGCGCGCCCATCAGCCTCGCAGTAGACGCGTCCGACTTTGCAATAGGGGCGGTGTTGCAGTAACGCGCGAATGACACTCGGCAACCATTGGGTTTCTTAACTAAAGCCTCAAATTTCGCGCAGCGAAAATATAGCGCGTACGATCGCGAATTACTCGCTATGTATACTGCGGTCAAGCGATTTAGACACGCCGTAGATGGGTGGAATTTCATTATTTTCATAGATCACAAACCCCACACCTATGCGTTCAGTCAAAATCCCGACAAGTGATCGCCGAGACAATTCCGTCAACTAGATTATATCGGGCAGTTCACGACCGATATAGACACTCGATGATGGCGGCAAGCAGAACGGTCACGTGCACGACGCTCCGTAGGCATAACCGAAATATCTGGGTAAATTAAAGAACTCGGGCGGAAAAGTGCACGAAAGTGAAGTTTCTAGTGCTCCGGAATGAGTGGGTATACAAGAAATAGGGGAGCTCGCTGGTATAAAAGCGAGAGAAACGATTGAAAGTGCTGTGTGTGGAAAGTGAGGTTAGGGGCAGAGCGAAGGCCATCTTGGGTCGCGAGACCGAAGCGCCACCGTGCGGGCTACCTGGGTAACCAAGGAGTGGGAGAGCGCCCCCGTGGAGGGCCAGTCTAAACTCCCCGCGTCGAACAGTGATAGGGACTCTGCGAGTTTAAGTATCCGGTCATCAGACAGACGACAGGCGACCTTACGACGACATCGGCAAGTATTTAGGACACGAATCGCATACACGCGGAAGGATACACCTCAAACATACATATATATATATGTATATTAAAGTCATAAACACAATATGGACAAGTACTACAAGGTAAGTAAACCTACGGCTCAGGGGGTTTCGGAGCTTCCAGGCCCCGTCGGGGATTCGAGTAGCGTCCCAGGCTCGACCCGACGGTCACACAACGACTGGATGAACGGCGAGGGGAAGGTCGATCCCAGGGCCTCCCCTCGTTCGGTAAACACGACCGGGGACCAAGAAACACCCGCAGATGTCACAGAGGGAAAGATGTGCAAAAAAAGCACAAGAAGATACCTCGAATTTGATGAAGACATCGCGGGATTCATCGAGGATGTCGAGATGCCAATGCAGGCACTCAAGGATAAGACACCACCCACCGTAAAGGCGACCCGATTCGCAAAGGAAAAAATCCCGAAAGGTGACAAGATCACCAGATATTTGAGAAAGTCCCCAGTGGAGGGGAGTGCGTGCAAGACAACGAGAAACCTGGCCAGAAGCCAGCCGATGGCAACGAAGGACGAAGCGGCCAGCACCTCGGAGATAGACACACCGGCGGAAATGTCGGACAGCGGCAGCGAAGCGGCGGCACCAAGGGAATGTCTCAGGAGGAAGGCCATGGCGAACAGAGCAACGGCCGAGACCGAAAGCAATGACGAGGACAGTATCGTCATCAAAATGAGCGAATGGAAGGCGATGACGGAAATCATCACAGAAGTCTTCCGCGAAATCCAATGCATAGGTAGCAGACTCTACCTCATGAGCAAAAAGGATACCGACATCAAGAAAAGGAGGGACGCTATCAGTAAAAAAGCGTCCAAGCTCCACTCGATGTTGGACGAGATGAGGCTCAAGAGGAACGCTAGGACAGTCACGGCCACCAGGATCACCACCCATCCGGGGAGGAGTGAGGAGAAGGAAGGAAAAAGGAAGGAGAGATCGCCCGTCGAGGGGAAGGGCGACACCAAGAGAAAGAGACCAACGACCATGGAGGCCTCCTACGCAGGAACCTGTGCCGGCAACAGCTCGGCAAAAGCGACTACTGACTACACGGACAGCGATGAAAAGGATGACTGGATCCCTGTCCGCGGAAGGAGAGGAAAAAAAACGGACACCGCGACGGTGGTCAGTAAGGCGAACGCAGGAAGGGCGGCATTGGACAAGCCAAAGAGGCCGGAGGGACCGAAGAGGATACGTAACAGACCCGAAGCCATCCTCGTCAAAGTAGGGCAAGACAAGGAGTGGATCCAGGCCTACAAAGACCTGATGGGGGCAAAGGAGACCCTAAAAGAGAGCTGTGGAATTAGGAGGACCAGAACAGGTGACATTCTGATCGAGCTGAAAGCAGGTAGCAACGCCAAAAAGACCGCGGCGGATATGAACACGGCGCTAAGAGGCAAGGTGAGAGCGCTACCAATGCGCGACAAGACCTCCGTAGAGATCAGGGATATAGACCCGCTCGTAGGCAAGGAAGAACTAGCCAGGGTGATAGGAATGCATCTGGGCATAAGCGACATCACTGAGGTCGAAGTAAAGACCCTAAAAATGGCGCCGTGGGGCACCCAATCGGCAATAGTGACGATGCCGAAAGCCTACCTGGCCAAAGAGGGGGCGAGCCGGAAGATCAGAACCGGTTTGACGATAGCCTCGATAAAGGCACTACCCAATGTAGTAAAGTGCTACAGATGTCACATGTTCGGTCATATCGCGAACAAATGCACGGCGATAAGCCCTGGAAAGGAGATTTGCAGGAAGTGCGGAGCCAAAGACCACACGATAGCTGCCTGCGCCACCCTGCTGCTCCATCTGCAGCAAGGAGAAAGGTGTGAAATTTGACCACGTAACCGGATCCCTGGCTTGTCCAGAGTATAGAAGGCGGTTGAAAGCGAATAAATGAGGATACTGCAGATAAACCTCAACAGATGCAAGCTGGCGCAGGACATGATGCACCAATGCGCGATCGAACTTAGGCCGGATATAATAATAATTTCCGAGCCGAACAGGCAACTACCGCACTGGTTTAATGACACCAAAGGAGACGCCTCGATATGGGTCACACTCCTCAACGGCAAACTGCCTGATGAAACAACAGAGGTCAAGAGCGACGGGATAGTGGGCGTCCGCGTCGGCGACGTCTTCTGCTTCAGCGGATACTGTTCGCCCAACATAAATATGCTAGCATACTCCGAATACATAGACACGCTGTCGACTATGACGAAGAGTGCTGCTAGAAGACACGACAAGGTCGTCGTGGCCGGAGACTTCAACGCAAAGTCAACCTGTTGGGGAGGATCGACCACAGACAAGAGAGGGAGAGTCTTAATGGAGGCACTAAGCAGCCACCGGGTGTTTCCACTGAGGCTCAAGGAAAAGTATACCTTCTTCATGAACGCGAAGACGAGCTTCCCCGACATAATAAGCGTATCCAATAAGGTCAGCGAGATACACGCCGGAAGCGCGGTCTTGGACAAATACTCGGCCTCGGACCATCTGTACGTGCTCCACAGGTTTAAGGCGAGGAAGACCCGAACCGTATCGAAGTTCTACAGGTACGTGACCAAGGACATATCGCCGGAGGAGTTCCTGAGCAGATTCGACGACACACTGAAGAAGGAAGACCTCAACGCGGCTATCGGAGAGGATGGGGCCGAGCCCCTGCAAAAGAGCATCGAAGGTACGTGCGAAGGGATGCTATGGAAGTCGAACTTTGCGGCGACCCGCAAGTACGCGAACTACTGGTGGAACCCGATGATCGCGGAACTGAGAGCGCAGGCGCACAAAGCGCTCAGGAAGGTGACGAGAGAAAGGAAGAAGAACGCCGGCAACACCGAGCCCCTCGTCAACGCCTACAAGGAGATCCGAAGGCAATTAAAAAAGGAGATCGCCCGCAGCAAAAAAACAGCCTGGGCAGAATACTGCAAGATACTGGAGAGCGACCCTTGGGGCAAACCCTATCGCACGGTCATGAAGATATGTAAAAGCAAGGGACCAACCAACGACATGCCGATCGACATGGTGAAGGCAGTCCTACAGAGGCTATTCACCTTGGGACACGGACCCCCCCATTATGAGGGCCGCGAAGAGGCAGAGACCGAAGAAGAAGGAGATATTAGCCTCAGCGTCGCCATCGGCGAAGGCGATGTCGTCGATGCCGCCGGAAGAATGAACACCAAGAAGGCTGCAGGAGTCGATGGCGTGCCGGGCGAGATCGCGAAGCTGGTAGCGAGTCGCAGGAGCGAACTCGTGACAAGGGCGTTCAACGGCAGCACTGAATCAGGAAGGATCCCAGTCTGCTGGAAGACGGCCAGAGTAATACTGCTAAGGAAACCGGGTAAGGATCCCAGTCTCCCTAACGCGTACCGGCCGATAAGCATACTCCCAACCATGAGCAAGATCTGGGAAAAATGCTTTAAGAAGATCATCGAGAGATGCATCGGAATGGACCCGTTCCATCGGAGGCAATATGGCTTCAGAAAGAAGAGGAGTACGGTAGACGCCATCACGCAGGTGATGAAGTTTGCCAACATCTGCAGACAGAAGAAGGTAGTATGCGTGATGATCACCCTAGATATTAGCAATGCCTTCAATTCGCTTAGCTGGAAGAGCATATACGAGGAATTTGACAAGAGGAAGCTGCCATGGAAGGTCAAAAGGCTAATCGGCAGTTACCTATCCGGAAGGAGGATCATCGTGAGCAACCAGCACGGCACGGTGGAGCACGAGGTGGCGGCGGGAGTCCCGCAGGGACCCATCCTCGGACCATTCCTGTGGAACTTGGTATACGACCGGTTGCTCGAGAGACTCGACAACATGCCAATGGTCAGAGCAACCGCCTTCGCGGATGATCTGGCCATCACATGCTCCGTCGGGAGGAACGAAGAGGCCTCCGCCAAGGTCAACACGATGCTAAGGATCGCCAACGACTGGTGCACGACTGTCGGGCTCACCCTGGCGAGAGAAAAGACGGAGGTCATGTTCATCACAAGCTTGCGAGTGCCGAGAGTGGTGAAACTCAGGTTGGGCTCCTCGGACATCGAAACGGTCGATCGCATCAGGTATCTCGGAGTCGTCATTGACTCCAGTCGGAGGTTCGGTGCGCATATCGAGATGGTGTGTAACAGAGCCGACAAGTTAATAGGAGCACTTAGGGGAATTCTACCCAACATCAACGGGCCGCCCAGCTTGGCTCGTAGGCTCTACTACAATGTGTGGGAGTCCATCGTAACTTACGGAGCACCGGTGTGGGCTAGAGCAGCGAATACCGATAAGAACAGGAAAAAGCTGAAACGTGCACAACGAACGGCCCTGTGCATAACAACGACGGCATACCGTACCGTCTTCCACGCGGCACTTTGCGTGTTGACCGGGAATCTCCCGATTTACATACAGATAAAGATGCTCGGAGAGACCTACGAGAGGAACAAGATCCATGGGCCCAGGAGTGGCACGGATGACGACTGCAAGCTGAAGGAGGAACTGGAGGCGATTCGCAAGAAGGCCCAAGAGGACTGGCAGAAGGAGTGGAACAACTACAAAAAAGAAAATATCACAAAGAAGCTAATACCGAGTGCGCTGTTATTTACCAAAAAGAAGATGGACATCGATCACCACACCATGCAGCTGCTAACCGGGCATGGGAGCTTCGGTGTCTATAGGAAAAGGATTGGCAGGGACAGCGACAGCAACTGTCTCGACTGTGGAGACCCGAACGACGATGCAGAGCACGCCCTCTTCGCGTGCCCGAAGTGGACGGACAGAAGGATCGAGCTGGAGAACGCTCTGGGCGGGAAGATAGACGTGGGCAATCTGATCGCCACGGTGACCGCCAAGGACGAGAGCTGGAATAAATTTAGGCAATTCTGCAAGACCGTCATGTGTCACAGGAGGGTGACAGCGAGGGCCTGGGAAGAAGCAAGGAGGAGAACGAGCGAAACAACAACTACGCGGAGCAATGAGGGCAAGAACATGAAACAACGAAAAACCGCAGAAGGAGACCAGCCCAGTATTCTGAACTGGCTGAGAGGACGACATGAGCAGTAACGGCCCGAAGAAGTAGATACTACGGGGCACGAAAGGACAACCCTGATGACTGCCGACAGGTTTTACTGGGGTTGTCTGCCCCCCAAGCGGAGGAAGAAGGAGGAGGGGTTTTTAGTGGGTATGGCAACGACATCCGACCGACTCCCACATAACCCAGCGATGCGGGTCACTGGGCATGCGTAATAGCATTTTCCCCTCCCCACGCAAAAAAAAAAAATAAGTTCACGACCGATATAAGGCATATAAAAAGGCTGAATAACAATGCAGCCGACGCCCTATCTCGCATCGAAGCCATAGGAAAATCCGTGGATCACACAATTCTCGCCGCCGCGCAAGAAAACGACAAGGAGCTCCGCGACATCATCAACTCCGATATATCCGCGTTGCAGGTTAAGAAAATTCGTTTTCCGCATTACGACGCGGAAATATACTGCGACGTATCAGGCGACATCGTACGACCGTACGTACCGAAACCCTTGCGGCGCGACGTATTCAATTCGCTCCACGGACTTTCCCATCTAGGGATACGCGCGACCCAAAAATTCGTAAAATCGCGTATAGTTTGGCCGGCGGTAAACAAAAATTGCCAAACATGGACAAGGCAATGCATCCCGTGTCAACAATGTAAAATAGCGAGACACGTATCAACGCCGACCGGAACATTCGGAGAGCTCGCAGGACGATTCGAGCATATACATTTAGACATCATCGTCATGCAATATTCACAAGGCTACCGATATTGTCTAACATGTATCGACCGTTTTTCACGTTGGCCCGAAGCAATTCCAATACCAGATATGGAAGCGACGACCGTTGCCTCGGCTCTTCTTTCCACATGGATAGCGCGTTTTGGCGTCCGTGCAAAAATAACAACCGATCAAGGACGCCAATTCGAATCCAGTCTTTTCAACGAACTATGCCGGATGCTCGGCATTAAGCATTTGCGTACCACAGCCTACCACCTCGCGTCCAACGGGATGGTAGAGCGCTTTCACAGGCAGCTTAAGGCAGCAATCAAATGCCACAATTCGAGCAACTGGGTTGAAAGCCTTCCCATAGCTCTTTTAGGCATTAGAACCGCTATCAAGGAGGACCTGAGCGCAACGGCAGCCGAAATGATTTATGGTACGGACATACGATTGCCAGCAGAATTCTTTGTACCAGCAAAACAACCGGCCAACGCGGAATTCGCAAACTGTCTGCGAGAGCGAATGAGCGATATTAGACCTCTGCCGACTTCACGACACGGCGAAAAGGAAACATTCATGTTCCGCGATTTAGAAACGTCGCCGTGCGTTTTCGTACGCCACGATGCAATCGGAGGTCCACTGCAACCACCATACGATGGCCCCTATCAGGTTACACAGCGTGGATGAAAACCATTACCATACGGATGAAGGACAAAAGCGTGAAAGTCTCCGTAGATCGTATAAAACCCGCCTTCATCGTGTCGGAAGATATTGAGCATCTGGAAAGGAGCGCAGAAACCTACGACGTATTTTTACCTGGGAAAATCTTCCGACCGCAAAGCAGCGAGCAAGCGCAACAAAGCGACGGAGACGCAAGAACCAATTATACCACGCGTTCGGGCAGGAGAGTTCGTTCTCCTCCTCAAACGGGTTTGAATTAAGCGGTTAGCATGGGCACCGCGCTAACATACATAAACAAACATAAAAAGAAGTAACGTTAACACTGGCAAACGGGTACTGTAGCGGCACTCGTAGGTAAAATTCATAACGGTTTCGGTCTAGAGTGAACCCGCTACACAAAAAATCGTGTTTACTGAAAGATGAGTTTATTATAGATCCGACAACCTTAGGCGGTTATCGAAGGTTAATCAAAATCCGTAGATTTTGTCGTGATCATATGCCCTCGAGTCAACTACCCGAAAATTCAACATTTGTAAACAAGGTCGAGAGTTCAGCGTCAGTTGCGAATTTTCGAAAACACCTTCAAAATTCAAATCCCAACGCCTTTTGTCAACTCCAACGCATATGAATATAGCGAGCAGGGTAGCGAGGCATTCTTTTTTATCGAGTGACACGAGGAGTAGCAGCTAAGTCGATACTTCTTTGCGCCCATCTATTCGTAATCACGAATCAAGACAACAAGTGTATTATACGACTAGTGTACACGTAGGGTATATTTCAATAAGCTACATAGTTAAATATACTCTTGTGCCTTTAAACCTAAATCGCTACCATACACCTCAAATCAAATTCGCACTAGTGAATATCTGCTCTATTGCATAACTACAACGTCTAATCCAAATGAAGATTCGTTTCACGCATCTAACACTAATAATAATGTGAACCCGATCTATAGGATGATACATGCACATGCGATCGATTCTGACTGTCCAGGACTCTCACCGGAGCCGGAACTCGCAGTGCACCGTGACGAACGGCACATATATAAGAATTCATTCTCAGCCAGACCGTCAGTCGTGCTCGCGCCACAATAGAAGCAACATGGAGTTTCTTTAGATCTGTGCTACGCGTCGTTGGTTTGTTCGTGCCAAGTAAGGCAGATATCATTTCAGAACTACCACTGGAGGTTTCGCACTTGATACTTCGAAAATTGGATCCCTCGTCCCTGCGGAGCGCCGCGATTGTCTCGCGCAAATGGTTCAACGTATATAGATCCGACAAGAGTCTACGGCGGAAAGTGAGACGCCACATGCGACATACGAGAAAGCGGGTCAAGATGCAATTTCTCGGAGCTGCAGCCGCTAAAGCTACCAACCAAGAATCAAGAAGTAGAGGACGCGGTGAGGACAACTTAAGGAACGAAATAAGTTTATCCGCTGCTCGTACGGCGGTCGTCGTTGGAAGATTACGCGGTCCTCCGAAAATTTCGGTGCGAGATCGCCCCATCGATGTTGGACCAGTAAAATGTATTAGACTCTAACTCGTGTAAGTACCGTAATTTGACTGCTTGCTTTTGCGAGAACTTGAAACGGTCTTGTCCGGATTCAGAACTGTAGCGTGAAGCTTGAAATAAAATGGTTTTACTGAGACGGCAATGTGTTTCAGTCACGCTAATACTATCTGTATCGTAATAGGCCCATTATTGAATATTAACTACAATGTATCACCGCTGCAATTGCAGATTTGTCGTCAATTAGGTGCGAGATATACTCCTCATTGGCTGCCAAATACAGCGCACTTCAGCTGGCTCGAGCTACTATATCATCTCTGGTCCTTGACATATCAAGCGTAATTGCAGTTTTGCATATTCAGGTTAGAATATTCAAATCCACGTATCTCCGTTTCTATAGCGCAAATGGGTACAATGCGATGCCCGTTATATTTCATATCCCATGTCATAACCAGCGCACATCTGCAAGTTTGCGGTCAACTCTAGGCTCTGTCAATGACACCGTAACTGCTGTTGCGCATATTCAGGCTTACGTATTCACAAAAACGTATCTCCGCTTCTATTGCATATATTTCGATTATAAATAGCGCGTTACACTTCATATTTGCACTCAGATACACCGCACATTAGCTGGTTACAGCCATATCAGATCTGGTCCTTGAAACATCCATCGCAATTGTAGTATTGCGTTTGCAGTCGTAAATATTCAAATCATGGTATGTCCGTTTCTGCGGAACATTTTCGAAAAATTCGATGCGCGTTATATGTCACATTTGCTGTCATGTGCACTGCATGTCAGCTGGTTTGCGCTATTTCAACTCTGGTCCCTGTCAAATCCAGCGTAATTGTAGTTTTGCATATTCAGGTTAAAATATTCAAATGAATGTATCTCCGTTTCTATTGCACATATGGCTACAATTCGATGTCCGTTACATTTCACATCTGATGTCATATGCACCACACATCAGCAGGATTGTACTATGTCAACTCCGGGATCTGTCAAATCCAGCGAATTGCTGCTATACATATTCATGGTTAATTATTCAAATCACCGTATCGCCGTTTGCATTCCAAATATGCCGACAGAACGAAGCGCGTTATACTCCATGTTCGCTGCCAAATACAGTGCATATTATCTGGTTTGAGTTATGTAACGTGTGGACGCAGCCAACCTCAGTGCATTTGCAGTTTTGCATATTCAGGCTTAAATATTCAAGTCAACATATTGTAGTATCCTGAGGAAAAATCCTCATTAGAAATCGATCAAAACAATGTCGTCTGTCCTTCGGTTGTTAGTTTACATCGGGGAGAAAGCCTATGTGACTAAAGTCACCTTGTACTTGCGGAGCGTTAATAGAATGAGGTTAGAGAGTTGGAAAAACAAACGCTAATGGTAGGGGACGATTTAACTTTAAAGATTGGCTGACCGAGAAGCGTTGAGCGGTTGATCGAGAAATAAGAGTTGAGTCGAGAGCTCGGAGTTAATCGAGAAGTCGAAGAGTAGAGTTGTTAGCGCTGTCGAGTTGCGAGAGGTGTTAGCGTTGTTGAGAGTGGAGTTGTTAGCGTTGTCAAGTTGTGAGAGGTGTTAGCGTTGCTGAGAGTGGTGTTGATAGCGCTTTCCATTTTCAGGATTAAATATTCAAATCAAGCTATTTTGGATTCCGTTGCAGATATGTCCACAATTCGAGTTAGTATCGTACTGCCAAATGTATTACTCATCAGCCGGTTTGCGCTATGTCGATTCTGACCATTGTTAAATACAGCGTAATTGCAATTTTGGATACTCATGCACGAATAATAAAATCAACGTATCTCCGTTATTGTGGCAAATATGTCGAGAATTCGATGTGACTCGTACCCCACATTTCTTGCCAAATGCAGCGCACACCAGCCTGTTTCCGTTATGTCCTCTCTGGTTTCAGTCAAATCCGGCATGATTGTAGTTTCGCATATTCATGCTTAGATGTTCAAATAAACCTATACAGCGCATATCTGCCAGTTTGTGCAATGTCAATTCTGGACCGTGTCAAATCCAGCGTATTTGCAGTTTTGCATACTCAGTCTAAAATATTTAAATCCACGTATATCCGCCTCAAGAGCTCAAATGACGACCATTCGATGCGCATAATACTGCACATATGCTGCCAAATCAGCCGGGTTGTGCCACGTCAACTCTGGACCCGATCAAATTCTGTGTAATTGCAAATTTGCATATTCAGGCTTAAATATTCAAATGAAGGTATCTTCGTTCCTATTACAGATATGTCGACAATACTATGCAAGTTGTATTCCACATTTACTACTAAATACAGCGCGCATCATCCGGGATGCGACTTTTCAACTGCTGCACTGGGATTGGATATACGTCGAAAATACTATGCGCGGTAGCTCCACATTTGCTGCCAAATAGAGCGCACCTAAGTGGGCTGGCGCTAAGTTAACACTGGAACGTGTGAAATCCAGCGAAATTGCAGTTTTGCATATTCAGGCTTAAATACTCAAATCTACGTATCTCTGTTTCTAATGCAGATATGACGATGAATTTATGTGTGTTATACTCCACATTGTCTCCCAAATTAAGCACACATCGGAGGGTTTGTGCTATGTCATCTCTGGTCTCCGACAAATCCAACGTAGTTTCAGCTTTGCATATTCAGGCTGAAATATTCTAATCAACGTATCTCCGCTTCTGTTGCAGATATGCCGACAACGTAAAGCGTGTTATACGCCAAAATTGTTGCCAAATACAGCACACATCAGCCGCTTTGGGCTATGTCGATTCTGGACCCTGTGAAGTGCAGCGTAATTGTAGTTTTGCATACTCAGGAATAAACGTTCAGATCAATGTGTCTCCGCCTCTATAGCATATGTGCCGACATCCACTCCATATTTGCTGCCAAATACAGCGCACATTAGTGGGCTGGCGCTATGTCAACTCTGGCCCGTGTCAAACCCGCGTAATTGCAGTTTTGCAAATTCGTGCATAAAAATTCAAATCAACGTATCTACGATTCTGTTACAGATATGCCGACAATTCGACTCAGGTTATACTTCACATTTGCTGCCAATACAGTGCACATCATTCGATTTAAACTATGTCATCTCCGATCACCAACAAATCCAGCGTAATTGCAGTTTTTCATATACATTATTATATATTCAAATCCACGCATCTCCGCTACTGTTGGAAATGTGTCACCAATACTTGCATTCCACATTTGTTGCAAATTAAACCAATATCATCCAATTAGCGCTATGTCCACTCTGGTCCGGTCAAACCCAACGCAACTGCAGTTTTGCATTATCACACCTAAATAATCAAATCAACGTATCTCCGTTTCGATTGCAGATATGTGGAAAATTCGATGCGCTTTATACTCCGTAGTTGCTATTAAATACAGCTCACATCATCTGGTTTGCGCTATGTCAAATCCGGACCCCGTGAAATCAAGCGTAAATGCAGTAATGCATGATCAGGGTTCAATATTCAGATTGACGTGACTCAGTTTCTGTTGCAGATATGTCGACAAATCGGTGCGCGTTATATTCCACATCGACTGCCATACACTAGGCGCTTCATCTGGTTTAAGCCATGTTAAATACGGAACGAGTCAAATCCAGCGTATTTGTAGTTTTGCTCATTCAAGCCTAAATATTCAACTGAATGTATCTCCGTTTTCATAGTAAGTATGTTCACAATAGGATGCATGTTATACTCCACATTTGCTGCCAAATACAGCATACTCCAGCCGGTTTGCTCTGTGTCAAATCTGGGCCGTGTCAAATACGGCGTCATTGCAGGTTTGCATATTCAGACTCAAATAGTCAAATTCCCGTATTTCCGTTGCTGTTGCAAACATGCCGAGTATTCGATGTGCCCGGTACTCCAGATTTCTTGCCCAATTCAGCGCACACTAGACAATTAGCGCTATGTCCGCACTGATCCCTGTCAAATCGAGCGTATCAGGTTTGTAAATATGAAACCGGAATTTGCCTATAGATGGCCCTAGCTGATAGTGTAGTTATCACTAAACTACGTCATTGATGCCAAAAGTCGTTGTTGACATCTCACGAACATTTTCGACTGAGAACAGTACAATGATTCTGGCAATGATTCTTTGGAAGAAATTGCACACTTCATCCTATAGTCATACCGGACGATACAAGAGCTGGTCGTCCCTCCTTCCGAAGCAATACCAGCCTCGCCGTGCGCCATATCCGAGGATTGGCACCTTCCTTCGAACATGATGTAAATAGGAGTCGCAGTCTAGGTGCCATGACCCGCATCATCTCCCCTCATACCCGTCGCGGGACTCCGTCAGGGCCAGACGCTACTTCGCGGGAGGCTATCATCCTCGCCTCGTCCATCACCTCCCCGTGTGCATATACGCCGACGCAGCGTCATACAAGCTTTTGCGATGGCGTGAACGATATTGAAATATGTAACCAAACCTAGTAACACTGTAAATTACTTTCCTACAGTACTTCAGCTTATTATATATGTCGGAGATGAAAGAACGCCGGAGCTCCTCCTTGGATTCGCGGGAATACCGCAACTCTGTAACTTGGATTAAACGAATGCCGCTCCGATTGTTCGAGATTTATGATCATGAGCTTGGGCTCGAGGCGACAATCAGTCGCCGAACGTAGCCGCGGTCAAAGGGATGAACGTTTTATCTAACAAAGGCACAGAGTAACTCTATACCTCTCCTTAAAAGAAATAGTCGTAGCGATACGTGGCAGTAAATACTTCAATAGTTTCTATCCCGCGGCCCGCCACACGCAGATTTTGTCCTTCGGGTAAGATGATCGCCGGGTGTCGGCATGCCTTTGTGGCGTATGTTTAGCTAACGTAAGGACCCGCTATAGATCTTAAGATTTAGTCAAGCGAAGTCCGTCAAATAGACTTTGTTGCAACTACGGGAAGATAGGAGAAACCTATCCTCCACGAGCGTTGCCCCCCGTCAACAACCTCCCCTCAAGGGCGGCCAGCATCTCTTTCAAAACGCCGATATGGAGATCGACCAATTAGCAACAGCGCTAATTTCCCTCTCCTTTGGAACGAAAGCTTTCTTTGACGAATCCGAGGATCTCATATCCTTAGACCCACTCAATATAGTTTTCCTCGACGACATCGTCGAGACGGAGATTCATTCTTTCGTACGATCTCATCGACGAATGACAGTGCCACCTTACAACCAGCGAATACATCACATCTAGTTAATAAAGAGTTAGACTTGAACTGTGCGAGAACATACGTTTACCATCCCGTGACCGCGGATTCGTTTCGAACCTAAGGTCATCATCACTAGTGCGTAATCTTGTTAATAAGCCCGTGCTAATAAACTCTCCATTGTATCACGGCAATGGCTAATTCCAATGAAAATTCACTAAACGCCCATCTCCATAATCCTGACTTCAATCCGACATATATTTTAGATAGTTCATAAGTACCTATACATGAGCACAAACTATAAAAATTTGTTGCGGCATATGAGCCAGAGGGCAATTCAAATCCTATTGTTATTTTGCCTCGGAGTATCAGGATCGTAAGGATACAAGTAAATACACTCGGATCATAAAAATGTTGCCGCTACTTCGAACAAAGTCGATTTTGAATCTTCCGACTTCCGCCCCGACCAGTATAAGTAAACCGAGGCAACACAAAGAGTAAAGTATCTTCGAATACCTACGGGTATCAACGAGCGATCTGCTGAATTTCGTGACGAACATTTATGGAATATTTTTACACATTGTATCTACGACTCAGGGCCCATAGGCTGTACCTTACTTTATTATTTTAAGTAAATTCGGCGATTACGACGACAATCGATAACCTCAAGTAAGTCTGACGGTCAAACTTCCCATATACCCTGTCCTCTACATATTTCATTATAAAAGACCTGAGTCAAATATTGATGTTGGGAAGTAATGGATTCTAGACTAAGGTACTGCAACTTATTCTATTATGGGAGCAGCTGCCACAAGCAGGTATCTAATCATTCCAAATAAAGACAAATTGTGTCGACTAAATATTTGTTATACAAATAGCATTGTCTTTTGGTAACGGGTGCTTTCCTCGAATATAATTCCACACAGTAGCCGGGCCCCCTAGGACCATAGGAGTTGAGATTACGCCCAACCATCGCACAAGGCACCCAATACCTTGCTCCCTGGATCAGCTTAGTCTGCAGGAGCTGTCGCTCGTATCAGGTCGAACGGGGCACATTCTAAGCCCTCCCGTCTCACCAGTACGGTTTCGGAGCAGGTGGGACGCTGCTCATCCGCCGAAGTCCATTCGGTGGAGTCTCCACCTTAAATCTGCCCTCTTGCCAGCATCTTGTCCATCAACCACTGCCACCACGAGTCCATACCCATTAATTGGCCGATCAGAGGGGTCGCTACTCCCTCCGGGCTGTAACTCGATCGCCCGTGGTACCAACCTTAGTCGTTGGTGGGACTATCGTATGGATGTACGACCACGTGACAGCCGGCCAGCGACCTGCTAACCGATCTCGGCAGTTCCAGATGGGACTCACGTAAGCGGGGGCCTCAAGGTACTTTTGTACCCGGGAACTTATCCCGGCGGTCTCATCCTTGGCATCAGGATCGTGGGTGCGCTACTGCCCAAGGCCACGTAGAGAGGATGTAATAGTAATTAAACGCCTTTCACCCCCGACGACCTTCCCTGCGGAGTACATAGGGACTCGCGTATGCGAGACGCTTGTCCCGACGGTCCCCCTGGCTTCGGGAAAGTGGGTTTGCCAGCCCTCATAGGCTCACATAAGCGAGCCCTCCCTGCGGGAAATATTTGTTATACAATTATAAAATATGCTATGCAATCGTATCGTACGGTTTAACGTCATCATTCTTTCCTATAACCATTCAGTTATTATACGAAATGCCGCATATGATTTGAAAAAGTATATTTCATCCCAAATACTATTGCAATTAAACCACTCAGAAGACCATCTTATTAATTATATTTTCCGGTATTACCTCTGTAGTTGTCGCGTGTGAAGAGGACGAAGATCATGTGGACTAATAACGGAGTCTTTGTTGTTGTAACTGTCAGATGTATTTGAGTTAAGGCTACCTATACTAGTCGGGGGGGGGGGTTGAAATAATTCGTATTTGAATTCGTAATTTGAATTCGTATTCGCCATAGAAAATGTTCCCTAAAACCTCCTGGCCCAGCACATACATCTGCAAAGTATAGCAGCCCATTCTCCCTCAAACCTTTTGGGTTAGTAAACATAAAGTTACATGCTCTATCTGTATTCGCCATTTTAACAGTAGCACGATTTAAAAAAAGTGCACCACGAATTGTTTCATGAGGATTACAACGTGTCCTTGCTCGACGCACTTCAACGTCATCCAAATGGGCGAATACCGTTTTCGCATTGATAACAGTTTTCACTATATCTTCACAACAGAAATCAATTTCATCATCTGTGGTCAACTTTTCATATCACCATTTCATATCTTTTACAAACTTTATAACTTCCTCTGCAGGATTCCATTTAAGACCTGAATCTTCACGTCCAGGAACATGATGTCCAAAGACTCTGCGACCATGCTGTCTAGGTGCTTGAACTGACTCTAAACGACCTTGTTCATTATTTCCGAGGCCGTAACCGCCTTATATCCCATCATTCGCATCATCCTTTTGCCGTTATCGAGGAGATTGTTTGACTCTTGTGTTATTACTTGTATTCTTCTATTGTCAACTACCTTTTCATCAATATCCTCCTCGTCAGATTCACTTGAACATATACGAATTTTTTGTCGTTTACTATGATTATAAGTATCTCTTTCAAAGCTCTTCCTTTTTGTCCTAGTTTCCAATTCTTCTTGCATGGTATGTTGATGCATCAGTCGCATAACAATTCTGCTAGGAATATGATACATTTACACTGTACATGTGAATGTGTGTATAAGCGTCAGAGGATGTCCAGGCCTTAGTTAGGACAAAAGACAAGAGTCAGTGGTTAGAAGTATCTGGAAGAGTCTGTTGACAACAAGCGTGCGTGCGGGTAGGATTTCGAGGTCTTTAGAGTATAAGATATATGTATAACTGTTGTGTGCTAAATAAAGGGAATTATTTGTATTTCCGAGTCCATTCTATATCTTTACATGGTAGCAGAGCGTGGTTCATAGTTTTGCCAGTTATTTTAGTGCATGGTTTTCAATATTGCGAGTTAGATCGAGTGAGTGTTCAGTAAAGAAAGAAACGTTCAAAGGTTACAAAGAGGAAAAATACACTTCGAGCACGTAGGAACGCATGAGTAACTGATCAGGAATCATTTAAAATGGAGAGATTGGAAATCATGATACCTATTTTCGATGAATATTTACGGTATGTGGAAGCAAAGAATAACAACGTTTCTCAAGTATAGAGAATGCGAGGTTGTCACAACTAGGGTGAAGACAGAAACAGACAGTGAAGACTGGGACAAAAAGGATCCGAAGGCAATAAATATAATTTATAGTGCCATCACAAACAGACAATTGGAATATATTAGAGAAGAAAAAACGGCGTATGAGATAGTAAAAAGTTTGATGAAATGAAACTTGAAAGAGTCGACGGCACTACAGGTCGTATGCAGAAGGAGATTGGAAAAGATAAAACTTGAGAACTACAGTGATTCAGCATCGTTATTTAGCGGTTTCGAAAAATTAATAAACGAATTAAAATGTGCTGGCGCACAAGTGAGTGAGAGGGAAAAACTAACTTACATGCTGATTACGCTACCCGAAGAATACAGCTACGTAGCGGATATAGTAGATGCACTGAAAGCCGAAAATCAAACGGCAGCGTATGTAAAAAATAAAATTGAAATAGCGGAGAAGAAAAATAAGTCCAATCGAGGAGAAATGCAAACCAACGCCTTTTCTGCAAAAAAGGGAGGATGCTTCAGATGTGGAAGAGTAGGACATTTTGCGAGAGAGTGTCAAAATGGCGTCGAAGCGGGAAACAGTATATCAGTTTTTGGCTTGGGTCAACACGTTGTCGCAGCAGAGGAGGAGGAAACAAAGGAAATACGAGCAGGGGACATGGAAATTTCCATCGTCAGTCGACAACCGGCACGAGCGAGCATGGTAACTCAAGATCAAGCACATGGATAACAACGGCGCACGCAGCACACAGCGGCGAGGCGAACGAGATAAGTAATTATGAAGTAATGTGGCTATTAGATAGCGGTTGCACAGATCACATAATTAACAGCGTAAATTATTTAGATAAATGTATTGACCTTAAAGAACCGGTAAATATATATTTAGGCGATAATAGATCGAAAGGCAACAAAATTAGGGAATGTTATAAGTTACTTTGAAGCATTTGGAATGCAAAATGAAATAAATGTGGATAATGTTTTTTGCGCGAAAGAAATGTCCGCAAACTTGATTAGTTTAGGCAAGTTAACAGATAATAGGAACAAGGTCATTTCAATAGGAAATATTGCAAAAGTAATAGATGAGGACAATAAGCTTACAGCGGTAGCGGTTAAAGAAAAGGGAACATATAGAATGAAAAGTATATTGAAAGGGAAGGAGCACTTAGCAAACAGCGCCGAACGTAGTGATATGAGTAAAAGGAAAAGATGGCATAGGATGCTAGGACACGTAAATTTTAAATATTTAAATATTTTGGGTAAAGAGCAGCTAGTCACTGGTATAACGAATGAATTTGAAAAGGAATTTTTGAAATGTAGGGTGTGCATGAAAAGGAAAATGCAAAATTTACCATTGAAAAATAATCGAACCAAGGCTATGGAGATAATGGAAATTATTCATTCGGACGTGTGCGGTTTTAAGACTACCGGATTCAATGAAGAGAAATATTTCATCTCATTTATCGATAATTATAGCAAAATAGCTAGAAGTTATTGTATAAAATCAAAAGATGAGGTCTTTGATTGTTTCGTACAGTTTGTAAATGAAGCCGAGAATTTAACGGGCAAGAGGTTTATAATATTGAGATGTGATAATGGAAAAGAGTACTTGAATAATCGAATTTATAAATTTGCTAGGGATAAAGGTATCAGAATAAATAACTGCCCAACCTACGTACATGAATTAATCGGGACAACGGAAAGGTATAATAGAACAGTGATGGACATGGCGCGTTGCTTGTTAGCGGAAGCGAAAGTACATAAAAGGTACTGGCTCGAAATTGATTGGACAGCGGTATACTTGAAAAATCGAATACTGGCAAATACAATAGAGAGAAAGACACCTTTTGAAATATTCTTCGGGAGTGTTGAAAATCTACATTTATATGGAAGTAAATTTTTTGTAAGAACAAAAGAGAGTTTCAAAATGGGATAAAAAGGCAGATATGGGAATTTTGTTTGGATATAGTGAAGTAGGCTACAGAGACTTATTAGGTGGGAAAATAACAATAGCGAGACATGTAGAGGTCATAGAAACAGACACAAAATGTATCGGTTTTGTGGAGAATTCATTCGATAAAGATAACGATGACATTGATGATAATGATTTATTGGTAAACATGAATAAGGAAGAGTTAGAAAGTAGGGAAGATGAAAATGATAACAGTCTTGAAAGCTTAAACATCCCTGGAAGATCTACACGTAATAGAAGAACTCCAGTAAGATATCCAGAAAAAGAAAACATTAGTGAAATCCATGCAAATTATTGTAGTGTAGATATCCCTTGTACATTTGAGGAGGCGATTTGTTGTGAAGATAGTGAAGATTGGAAACAAGCTATGGATAAGGAAATAGAATGTCTTTATAAGAATAAAACTTGGAAATTGGTAGAAAGGGTAAAAGGCAAAGACGTATTAGATGTAGAATGGGTTTACACGAGAAAATCAGATGACAGGTATAAGGCTTGATTAGTGGTAAGAGGATTCCAACAAAGAAACGTAGCCGATGACATATACTCCCCAGTAGCGAGTAATTAGACCTTCAAGATATTGCTAACATATTGTTGTCGAAATGGATTAATTATCGAGCAAATGAATGTAGAAACTGCTTTTTTAAATGGTGAAGTAACCTCGGAGGTATATGTAAATCAACCAAAGGGATATGCGGACGGAACGAATAGAGTTTGTAAACTATCGAAAGCGCTTTATGGGTTAAAAGAAAGTCGAAGGGAGTGGTATGAGTGTCTTGATAAGTATGTGACGAGATTAGGTTTTAAGAAGAATAACATAGAGTTGTGCCTATATACACATGGAGAGGGAGAAAATGTTGTTTATTTGCTAATGTATGTAGACGATTTGCTAATTTGTAGTAAAAATAAAAGGAAGATACAAAGGGTAAAGAAGTTATTAACTAATAGATTTGAAATGAAAGATTTAGATGAAGTCAAAGAATATCTTGGAATAAATATAGACTATGATTATTTCAAAAATGAAATAAGATTAAGCCAAAAGAAATACATTGAATCATTAGCAAACAAATGTAAGTTACAAAATAGCAAATTGTACTGTACACCTATGGAGACCAACTTAAGAATTGAAAAAGCTGAGATAAATAGAGAGGATATTGAATACAAAAATTTAATTGGCGCATTGTTGTATATTAGTGAAAATACCAGACCCGATAGAAATTATAGTGTGAATTATTTGAGTAGATTTCAAGATTGTTGTAATGAGACACACTTTAAATATGCTATGCAAATATTGAAATATTTGTACCGGACTAGAGATTTAAGATTAGATTATAAAAGGAATGAAAAATGTGAAACGATAGATTGTTATGTGGACGCTGATTAGGCAGGAGATCATTTAGAAAGGAAATCGACTTCTGAATATGTAATTAGATTGTATGGAAATGTAATTGGTTGGAAGTCTAAAAAACAAAGGTGTGTGACAAAAGACTCGACGTATGCAGAGTATGTAGCTCTATCGGAAGCGGTGAGTGAATTAATGTCCATTAGGGAAATTATGAAAATCTTCAATGTAAATCTAGACGATAACCCTGTAAAAATTTATGAGGATAACTCTGGAGTGATAAGTATAGCCAAGCACGGAAATTTTACAAAAAATTCTAAACACATTGAAGTTCATTAGCACTACGTTCACGAGTGCTTAAAGGAGAATAAGATAAACATATTTAAAGTAATTACAGGCGAAAATACTGCGGATATTTTCACGAATTCACTGCGTAGAGAGAAATTCGAAAGGTTTAGGTCATGGATGAATGTAAACTAAGAGGAATGTAGATAAAGCAATAAGTGTTAAAGTTTCTGTTACGTAATTCGTCAAAGCATGTAAATACGATTAAGTGTACAGTATAAATGTAAGGAGGCGTGTTAGGAACATGATACATTTAAGCTGTACATGTAAATGTGCGTGTAAGCGTCAGAGGACGTCCAGGCCTTAGTTGGGACAAAAGACAAAAGTCAGGCGTTAGAAGTATATGGAGGAGCCGGTTGACAAAAAGCGTGCGTGCTAGTAGCATTTCGAGGTCTTTAGAGTATAGGATATATGTATAAATGTTGTGTGCTAAATAAAGGGAATTTATTTATAGCTATTTTATTTATAGCTTCTCGAGTACCTCATCACCACGACTACTTGCCAATTATATAACAATCATATTTACACTAGTAAATATCTGCTCTATTGCATAACTACAAACGTCTAAACCAAATGAAGATTCGTTTCGCGCCTCTAACTCTAATCATAATGTGAACCCGATGTAAGTGAAAATACATGCACATACCATCGATTCTGCCTGACCAGCACTCTCACCCGCAACCGGAACTCGAAGTGCACCGTGACGAACAGCACATATATAAGCCTCCACTCTTAGCCAGACCGTCGGTCGTGCTCGCGCAACAGTAGAAGCAACATGGAGTTTTTTAGATCTCTACTACGCGTCGTTGGTTTGTTCGTGCCAAGTAAGGTAGATATCACTTCCGAACTACCACTGGAGGTTTCGCACTTGATACTTCGAAAATTGGATCCCTCGTCCCTGCAGAGCGCCGCGCTTGTCTCGCGCAAATGGTTCAACGTATGTAGATCCGACAAGTGTCTACGGCGGAAAGTGAGACGTCACATGCGACATACGAGAAAGCGGGTCAAGATGCAATTTCTCGGACCTGCAGCCGCTAAAGCTACCAACCAAGAATCAAGAAGTAGAGGACGTGGTGAGGGCAACCTAAGGCACGAAATAAGTTTATCCGCTGCTCGTACGGCGGTCGTCGTTGGAAGGTTACGCTGTCCTCTGAAAATTTCGATGCGAGATCGCCCCATCGATGTGGGACCAATAAAATGTATTAGACTCTAACTCGTGTAAGTACCTTAATTTGACTGCTTGCTCTTGCGAGATCTTGAATCGGTCTTGTCCGGATTCAGAACTGTAGCGTGAAGCTTGAAATAAAATGGTTTTACTGAGACGGCAATGTGTTTCAGTCACGCTAATACTATCGGTATCGTAATAGGCCCATTATTGAATATTAACTACAATGTATCACCGCTGCAATTGCAGATTTGTCGTCAATTAGATGCGAGATATACTTCTCATTGCCTGCCAAATACAGCTCACATGAACTGGCTCGTGCTATTATATCATCTCTGGTCCTCGACATATCAAGCTTAACTGCAGTTTTACAAATTAAGGTTAACATATTTAAATGAATGTATCTCCGTTTCTATTGCACATATGGCGACAAAGCGATGCCCGTTACATTTCACATCCGATCTCATGTGCACCGCACATCTGCTGGTTTGTACCATGTCAACTCCGGTTTCTGTCAAACCTAGCGGAATTGCTGCTTTACATATTCATGATTAATTATTCAAATCACCGTATCGCCGTTTGCATTGCAGTTATGCCGACAATTCGATGCGCGATATACGCCACTTTTGCTGCCAAACACAATGTATATTATCTGGTTTGAGCTATGTAACGTGTGGGCGCAGCCAAACTAAGCGTATACGCAATTATGCATTTTCTGGAGAAATTTTCAAATATTACATATTCAAATGAACGTATCTTGGTTTCTATGTCGCCTATTCGATGCGCAGAATACTCCACATATGATGCCAAATCAGCCGGTCTGTGCTGTGTCAACTCTGGTCCCTGCAAAATCCAGCCCAAATGCAATTTTGTATGTTCAGGCTTAGATATTCAAATCAACGTGACTCCGATTCCATAGCACATATGTCGACAATACGATGCGCGTTATATTCCACATTGACTGCCATACGCAGAGCGCTTCATCTGGTTTAAGCCGTGTTAAATCCGGACCGAGTCAAATCCAGCGCATTTGTAGTTTTGCATATTCAAGCCTAGTTATTCAAGTGAAAGTATCTCCGTATCCATTGTAGATACGTCGACAATAGGATGCATGTTATACTCCACATTTGCTGCCAAATACAGCACACATAAGCCCGTTTGCACACTGTCAAGACTGGACTCGGAGAAATCCAGCGTAATTGCAGTTTTGGATATTAATGCTTACATATTCGAATCAAGGTATCTCCGCTTGTTTTGCAGAAACATTGGTCATACGATGCGCGTTATATTCCACATCTGATGCCGGTTTACTCTATGTAAAATCTGGACCCAGCCAGATCCAGCGTAGTTGCAGTTTCGTATATTCAGGATTAAGTATTCATCCGACGTAACTCCGATTCTATGGCACATATGGCTACAATTAGAGGCTCGTTATACTCCAAATATGCTGGCAAGCACAGTGCATGTTATCCCGTTTGATGCATGTAAAATCGGGACCCAGCCGAACCCTGCGTATTTGCAGTTTTACATATTCAGTATTAAATATTCGAACCAACGAATCTCCGTTTCTATGGCACACTTACAGACAATTCGGTGCGCGTTATATTTGTCATCTGATGTCATATACAGCTCACATCAGTAGTTTAGCGTTATGTTCACTCTTGTCCCTGTCAAATACACCATAATTGCAGTTTAGCATATTCATGCTTGAATATCGAAAGCAACGTATCTCCGTTTCTGTGGCAGATATGACGACAATTCGGTGAGCGTTATGCTCCTGATTTGCTGGTGAGCACAGAGCACATCTTCCGATTCTATCATCTCTTCTGTCTTACGTCTTCTCTGGTCACTGACAGATTCAGCGTATTTGCTGTTTTGCATATTCATGCCTAAATGATCAAACCAACGTATCAGCGCTGCTATTGGATACATGTCGCAAATGCGATGCGCGCTATACTCCACAATTACAGCCAAATGCAGTACTTATTCGGTTTGCGCTATGTCGACTGTATTTTCGAGCTATCGCGGGGAGACGCGGTCGTTTGAATACGCGTCAATGGGAGTCGTAAATTCCCGTTACGATTGGAATAATCGACACCACGGATAGTTCGATCCCCGTATTTCGCTTAGGATAATAGGTGTAGTCGTTGTGGTATAACACTGGGAGTCACAAAGTTATAAAAAATATATGTATTTCCAGCGATTTATACAATCACACTGAGTAAGAACGCCGTTGCTTAAGATACAGATAACGAAGAGATGGATTATTCTTAGATGAGAGTGTGAGCTATAGGAGCTCCAGGTCCGTGAGAGCTGTAGGAGCTGTCGGACTTCTGGATACTGTGAGAGAAATAGGAGGCTCTTAGAGATATAGGAACGGTGAGAGTTATAGGGATTGCAGGAACTCTAGTCACCGTGAGAGATGATGTAACTCTAAAGTTTATTCTGATGTGAGTACGAAGCTCGGTATTGGTGTGCCCGTTGAGCGAAGAACGCGGATTCGTTGATTACATTGTTAGTTAGGAAAGTGAGGGCAATGATCCGCGATGCCGATTGGTTATGACTAATGTTAGAAAGGAAGAGAGGAGGAAGAAGCCTCCTACCAACGTGGGTCCTAGGCGACATTGTTTATGGGAAATCTCAGATTTTCCGTTAGGTAGATGTCCGCTTTTTTCGTTAGGCCAATACCCGCCTTCTCCGTAATTCTTAAGAGGGCGTAATAAACCCAAGGACCTTTCTAAAAACCGACCGAAAACACTTCTAGAATTAGAAAGTCTTTTCGGGCAAACAGATTGACTTAGGCCATATGTGCGAACAATGCAGTTGGGATTTCGGCTTTATGATCGGTCCTTGGGCCTATGGAGGATTCGAAGGATGGCACGTGGACCGTTGGATGCCAAGCCGCGCGGGATGGAGTGCAGATGTGTTGCGCGCCAGAACATCGACTCTGGTCTCTGTTATATGCAGTGTAATTGTTGTTTTGCAGATTCAGACTCAAATATTCAACTCCACGTATCTCCGTTGCTGTTGCTGATATGTCGACAATTCGATGTGCCAGGTACTCCACATTTCTTGCCAAATACATCGTTTGCCAGCCAGTTTGCGCTATATCCAGACTGGTCCCAGACAGATCAAGCATAAATATAAATCGGAGATGATAGAACACGGGAACCTTCCGTTTGGAATTTTGGGAAAATCCCGTAACATTGTAATCTAGATTCTACCATAGCTGTAATTAAACAATCGTAGTCATCTACTCCGATTGTAATTGTTCGAAACTTGTGATACTGCACTTGGCCTCGAGGCGACAACCAGTCACCGAACGTAGCCGCGGTCAAGGGATGAACGTTTTGTCTAATAAAGGCATGGAGTAATTCTATAGCTGTCCTTAAATGAAATAATCGTAGCGGCACGTGACAGTAAACATTCCAACGGTTTCTGTCCCGTGACTCGCCACACGCAGACTCTATCCGTCGGATAAGATGATTGCCAGATGTCAACGCATCTCAACAGTATATGTTTAGCTAGCCTGAGGACCCATTATAAACCTTAAGATTTAGTTAATTAAAGTCCTTAACAGTCCTAAGCAGGCAAACAGTCTTTGTTTCAACTACGGGATGATAGCTGAAATCTATTTTTCCACGGACGACGCTTCCCGCTAGCAACGTTCCCTCAAGGGCTACTAGCATCCTTCTCTAACCATCAACATGGAAATTGTCCAATTAACAGTAACGTCACTTTCAATCTCTTTCCGAGCGAAGTCATTTCTCCACGTATCCGATGTTCTGGTGCCCTTAGACACACCCATCATAGTTTTCCTCTACAGCATCATCGTGCCGGGAAATCATTCTATCTTGAGGTCACATTAGCCAGTTACAAAGAGCCTTAACACTCGGTGGATATTCTATGTTTTGACAAAGAGTTTGTTCAGTCCTACCTATACCGTAGATAAGGAAGTTTGGTACAACTTGGAATCAGGATGAAAACGAATTCTGTTATCCCGTTGACCGCGGCTTTGTTATTGAACCCAGGATCATTGTCATTGGCTTCTCGAGTACCTAATTACCACGACTACTTGTCAAATTATATAACAATCAAATTTACACTAGTAAATATCTGCTCTATTGCATAACTATAACGTCTAAACCAAATGAAGATCCGTTTCGCGCCTCTAACTCTAATCATAATGTGAACCCGATGTAAGTGAAAATACATGCACATACCATCGATTCTGCCTGACCAGCACTCTCACCCGGAACCGGAACTCGCAGTGCACCGTGACGAACAGCACATATATAAGCCTCCACTCTTAGCCAGTCCGTCAGTCGTGCTCGCGCAACAGTAGAAGCAACATGGAATTTTTTAGATCTCTACTACGCGTCGTTGGTTTGTTCGTGCCAAGTAAAGTAGATATCATTTCCGAACTACCACTGGAGGTATCGCACTTGATACTTCGAAAATTGGATCCCTCGTCCCTGCAGAGCGCCGCGCTTGTCTCGCGCAAATGGTTCAACGTTTGTAGATCCGACAAGTGTCTACGGCGAAAAGTGAGACGTCACATGCGACATACGAGAAAGCGGGTCAAGATGCAATTTCTCGGACCTGCAGCCGCTAAAGCTACCAACCAAGAATCAAGAAGTAGAGGACGTGGTGAGGGCAACCTAAGGCACGAAATAAGTTTATCCGCTGCTCGTACGGCGGTCGTCGTTGGAAGGTTACGCGGTCCTTTGAGAATTTCGATGCGAGATCGCCCCATCGATGTTGGACCAATAAAATGTATTAGACTCTAACTCGTGTAAGTACCTTAATTTGACTGCTTGCTCTTGCGAGACCTTGAAACGGTCTTTTCCGGATTCAGAACTGTAGCGCGAAGCTTGAAATAAAATGGTTTTACTGAGACGGCAATGTGTTTCAGTCACGATAATACTATCTGTATCGTAATAGGCCCATTATTGAATATTAACTACAATGTATCATCGCTGTAATTGCAGATTTGTCATCAATTAGATGCGAGATATACTCCTCATTGCCAGCCAAATACAGCTCACATCGGCTGGCTCGTGCTATTATATCATCTCTGGTCCTCGACATATCAAGCGTAATTGCAGTTTTACAAATTAAGGTTAACATATTCAAATGAATGTATCTCCGTTTCTATTGCACATATGGCGACAAAGCGATGCTCGTTACATTTCACATCCGATGTCATGTGCACCGCACATCTGCTGGTTTGTACCATGTCAACTCCGGTCTCTGTCAAACCTAGCGAAATTGGTGCTTTGCATATTCATGATTAATTATTCAAATCACCGTATCGCCGTTTGCATTGCAGATATGCCGACAATTCGATGCGCGATATACGCCACTTTTGCTGACAAACACAATGTATATTATCTGGTTTGAGTTATGTAACGTGTGGGCGCAGCCAAACTCAGCGTATACGCAATTATGCATTTTCAGGCGAAATATTCAAATATTGCATATTCAAATGAACGTATCTTGGTTTCTATGTCGCCTATTCGATGCGCAGAATACTCCACATATGATGCCAAATCAGCCGGTCTGTGCTATGTCAACTCTGGACCCTGTAAAATCCAGCATAATTGTAGTTTTTGTTGTTAATGCTTAAATATTGCATTCAAAGATTCGCCGCTTCGTTTGCACATATGTCGACAATTCCATACCCCTTGTACTCCTCATTTGCTGTAGTTACATTGCCCATCAGCTCGTTTGCGCTGTGTCAACTCTGGTCCCTGCACAATCCAGCCCAAATGCAATTTTGTATGTTCGGGCTTAAATATTCAAATCAACGTTACTCCGATTCAATAGCACATATGTCGACAATACGATGCGCGTTATATTCCACATTGACTGCCATACGCAGAGCGCTTCATCTGGTTTTAGCCGTGTTAAATCCGGACCGAGTCAAATCCAGCGTATTTGTAGTTTTGCATATTCAAGCCTTGTTATTCAAGTGAAAGTATCTCCGTATCCATTGTAGGTACGTCGACAATAGGATGTACGTAATACTGCACATTTGCTGCCAAATACAGCACACATCAGCCCGTTTGCACACTGTCAAGACTGGACTCGGAGAAATCCATCGAAATTGCAGTTTTGGATATTAATGCTTACATATTCGAATCAAGGTATCTCCGCTTGTTTTCCAGAAACATTGGCCATGCGATGCGCGTTATATTCCACATCTGATGCCAAGTACAGTGCACATCATCCGGTTTACGCTATGTAAAATCTGCACCCAGCCAGATCCAGCGTAGTTGCAGTTTCGTATATTCAGGATTAAGTATTCAAACCGACGTATCTCCGATTCTATGGCACATATGGCTACAATTAGAGGCTCGTTATACTCCAAATTTGCTGCCAAACACAGTGCACGTTACTCCGTTTGATGCATGTAAAATCGGGACCCAGCCGAACCCTGCGTATTTGCAGCTTTACATATTCAGTATTAAATATTCCAACCAACGAATCTCCGTTTCTATGGCACACTTACAGACAATTCGGTGCGCGTTATATTTGACAACTGATGTCATATACAGCGCACATCAGTAGGTTAGCGTTTTGTTCACTCTTGTCCCTGTCAAATACACCATAATAGCAGTTTAGCATATTCATACTTGAATATCGAAAGGAACGTATCTTCGTTTCTATGGCAGATATGACGACAATTCGGTGAGCGTTATGCTCCTGATTTTCTGGTGAGCACAGAGCACCTCTTCCGATTCTATCATCTCTTCTGTCTTACGTCTTCTCTGGTCACTGACAGATTCAGCGTAATTGCTGTTTTGCATATTCATGCCTAAATGTTCAAACCAACGTATCAGCGCTGCTATTGGATACATATCGCAAATGCGATGCGCGATATACTCCACAATTACAGCCAAATACGGTACTTATTCGGTTTGCGCTGTGTCGACTGTATTTTCGAGCTATCGCGGGGAGACGCGTTCGTTTGAATACGCGTCAATGGGAGTCGTAAATTCCCGTTACGATTGGAATAATCGACTCCACGGGTAGTTCGATCCCCGTATTTCGCATTGGATAATAGGTGTAGTCGTTGTGGTAGAACAATGGGGGTCACAAAGTTATAAAAAATAAATGTATTTCCAACGATTTATACAATCACACTGAGTAAGAACGCCGTTGCTTAAGATACAGATAACGAAGAAATGGATTATTCTTAGATGAGAGTGTGAGCTATAGGAGCTCTAGGTCCGTGAGAGCTGTAGGAGCTGTCGGACTTCTGGATACTGTGAGAGAAATAGGAGGCTCTTAGAGATATAGGAACGGTGAAAGTTATAGGGATTGGAGGAACTTTAGTCACCGCGAGAGACGATGGAACTCTGAGAGATATAGGAACGGTAAGAGTTATAGGGATTGCAGGAACTCTAGTCACCGTGAGAGATGATGTAACTCTAAAGTTTATTCTGATGTGAGTACGAAGCTCGGTATTGGTGTGCCCGTTGAGCGAAGAACGCGGATTCGTTGATTACATTGTTAGTTAGGAAAGTGAGGGCAATGATCCGCGATGCCGATTGGTTATGACTAATGTTAGAAAGGAAGAGAGGAGGAAGAAGCCTCCTACCAACGTGGGTCCTAGGCGACATTGTTTATGGGAAATCTCAGATTTTCCGTTAGGTAGATGTCCGCTTTTTTCGTTAGGCCAATACCCGCCTTCTCCGTAATTCTTAAGAGGGCGTAATAAACCCAAGGACCTTTCTAAAAACCGACCGAAAACACTTCTAGAATTAGAAAGTCTTTTCGGGCAAACAGATTGACTTATGCCATATGTGCGAACAATGCAGTTGGGATTTCGGCTTTATGATGGGTCCTTGGGCCTATGGAGGATTCGAAGGATGGCACGTGGACCGTTGGATGCCAAGCCGCGCGGGATGGAGTGCAGATGTGTTGCGCGCCAGAACATCGACTCTGGTCTCTGTTATATGCAGTGTAATTGTTGTTTTGCAGATTCAGACTCAAATATTCAACTCCACGTATCTCCGTTGCTGTTGCTGATATGTCGACAATTCGATGTGCCAGGTACTCCACATTTCTTGCCAAATACATCGTTTGCCAGCCAGTTTGCGCTATATCCAGACTGGTCCCAGACAGATCAAGCATAAATATAAATCGGAGATGATAGAACACGGGAACCTTCCGTTTGGAATTTTGGGAAAATCCCGTAACATTGTAATCTAGATTCTACCATAGCTGTAATTAAACAATCGTAGTCATCTAGTCCGATTGTAATTGTTCGAAACTTGTGATACTGCACTTGGCCTCGAGGCGACAACCAGTCACCGAACGTAGCCGCGGTCAAGGGATGAACGTTTTGTCTAATAAAGGCATGGAGTAATTCTATAGCTGTCCTTAAATGAAATAATCGTAGCGGCACGTGACAGTAAACATTCCAACGGTTTCTGTCCCGTGACTCGCCACACGCAGACTCTATCCGTCGGATAAGATGATTGCCAGATGTCAACGCATCTCAACAGTATATGTTTAGCTAGCCTGAGGACCCATTATAAACCTTAAGATTTAGTTAATTAAAGTCCTTAACATTCCTAAACAGGCAAACAGTCTTTGTTTCAACTACGGGATGATAGCTGAAATCTATTTTTCCACGGACGACGCTTCCCGCTAGCAACGTTCCCTCAAGGGCTACTAGCATCCTTCTCTAACCATCAACATGGAAATTGTCCAATTAACAGTAACGTCACTTTCAATCTCTTTCCGAGCGAAGTCATTTCTCCACGTATCCGATGTTCTGGTGCCCTTAGACACACCCATCATAGTTTTCCTCTCCAGCATCATCGTGCCGGAAAATCATTCTCTCTTGAGGTCACATTAGCCAGTTACAAAGAGCCTTAACACTCGGTGGATATTCTATGTTTTGACAAAGAGTTTGTTCAGTCCTACCTATACCGTAGATAAGGAAGTATGGTACAACTTGGAATCAGGATGAAAACGAATTCTGTTATCCCGTTGACCGCGGCTTTGTTATTGAACCCAGGATCATTGTCATTAGCTTCTCGAGTACCTAATTACCACGACTACTTGTCAAATTATATAACAATCAAATTTACACTAGTAAATATCTGCTCTATTGCATAACTATAACGTCTAAACCAAATGAAGATCCGTTTCGCGCCTCTAACTCTAATCATAATGTGAACCCGATGTAAGTGAAAATACATGCACATACCATCGATTCTGCCTGACCAGCACTCTCACCCGGAACCGGAACTCGCAGTGCACCGTGACGAACAGCACATATATAAGCCTCCACTCTTAGCCAGTCCGTCAGTCGTGCTCGCGCAACAGTAGAAGCAACATGGAATTTTTTAGATCTCTACTACGCGTCGTTGGTTTGTTCGTGCCAAGTAAAGTAGATATCATTTCCGAACTACCACTGGAGGTATCGCACTTGATACTTCGAAAATTGGATCCCTCGTCCCTGCAGAGCGCCGCGCTTGTCTCGCGCAAATGGTTCAACGTTTGTAGATCCGACAAGTGTCTACGGCGAAAAGTGAGACGTCACATGCGACATACGAGAAAGCGGGTCAAGATGCAATTTCTCGGACCTGCAGCCGCTAAAGCTACCAACCAAGAATCAAGAAGTAGAGGACGTGGTGAGGGCAACCTAAGGCACGAAATAAGTTTATCCGCTGCTCGTACGGCGGTCGTCGTTGGAAGGTTACGCGGTCCTTTGAGAATTTCGATGCGAGATCGCCCCATCGATGTTGGACCAATAAAATGTATTAGACTCTAACTCGTGTAAGTACCTTAATTTGACTGCTTGCTCTTGCGAGAACTTGAAACGGTCTTGTCCGGATTCAGAACTGTAGCGCGAAGCTTGAAATAAAATGGTTTTACTGAGACGGCAATGTGTTTCAGTCACGATAATACTATCTGTATCGTAATAGGCCCATTATTGAATATTAACTACAATGTATCATGGCTGTAATTGCAGATTTGTCATCAATTAGATGCGAGATATACTCCTCATTGCCTGCCAAATACAGCTCACATCAGCTGGCTCGTGCTATTATATCATCTCTGGTCCTCGACATATCAAGCGTAATTGCAGTTTTACAAATTAAGGTTAACATATTCAAATGAATGTATCTCCGTTTCTATTGCACATATGGCGACAAAGCGATGCTCGTTACATTTCACATCCGATGTCATGTGCACCGCACATCTGCTGGTTTGTACCATGTCAACTCCGGTCTCTGTCAAACCTAGCGAAATTGGTGCTTTGCATATTCATGATTAATTATTCAAATCACCGTATCGCCGTTTGCATTGCAGATATGCCGACAATTCGATGCGCGATATACGCCACTTTTGCTGACAAACACAATGTATATTATCTGGTTTGAGTTATGTAACGTGTGGGCGCAGCCAAACTCAGCGTATACGCAATTATGCATTTTCAGGCGAAATATTCAAATACTGCATATTCAAATGAACGTATCTTGGTTTCTATGTCGCCTATTCGATGCGCAGAATACTCCACATATGATGCCAAATCAGCCGGTCTGTGGTATGTCAACTCTGGACCCTGTAAAATCCAGCGTAATTGTAGTTTTTGTTGTTAATGCTTAAATATTGCATTCAAAGATTCGCCGCTTCGTTTGCACATATGTCGACAATTCCATACCCCTTGTACTCCTCATTTACTGTAGTTACATTGCCCATCAGCTCGTTTGCGCTGTGTCAACTCTGGTCCCTGCACAATCCAGCCTAAATGCAATTTTGTATGTTCGGGCTTAAATATTCAAATCAACGTTACTCCGATTCAATAGCACATATGTCGACAATACGATGCGCGTTATATTCCACATTGACTGCCATACGCAGAGCGCTTCATCTGGTTTTAGCCGTGTTAAATCCGGACCGAGTCAAATCCAGCGTATTTGTAGTTTTGCATATTCAAGCCTTGTTATTCAAGTGAAAGTATCTCCGTATCCATTGTAGGTACGTCGACAATAGGATGTACGTAATACTGCACATTTGCTGCCAAATACAGCACACATCAGCCCGTTTGCACACTGTCAAGACTGGACTCGGAGAAATCCATCGAAATTGCAGTTTTGGATATTAATGCTTACATATTCGAATCAAGGTATCTCCGCTTGTTTTCCAGAAACATTGGCCATGCGATGCGCGTTATATTCCACATCTGATGCCAAGTACAGTGCACATCATCCGGTTTACGCTATGTAAAATCTGGACCCAGCCAGATCCAGCGTAGTTGCAGTTTCGTATATTCAGGATTAAGTATTCAAACCGACGTATCTCCGATTCTATGGCACATATGGCTACAATTAGAGGCTCGTTATACTCCAAACTTGCTGCCAAACACAGTGCGCGTTATTCCGTTTGATGCATGTAAAATCGGGACCCAGCCGAACCCTGCGTATTTGCAGCTTTACATATTCAGTATTAAATATTCCAACCAACGAATCTCCGTTTCTATGGCACACTTACAGACAATTCGGTGCGCGTTATATTTGACAACTGATGTCATATACAGCGCACATCAGTAGGTTAGCGTTTTGTTCACTCTTGTCCCTGTCAAATACACCATAATAGCAGTTTAGCATATTCATGCTTGAATATCGAAAGGAACCTATCTTCGTTTCTATGGCAGATATGACGACAATTCGGTGAGCGTTATGCTCCTGATTTTCTGGTGAGCACAGAGCACCTCTTCCGATTCTATCATCTCTTCTGTCTTACGGCTTCTCTGGTCACTGACAGATTCAGCGTAATTGCTGTTTTGCATATTCATGCCTAAATGTTCAAACCAACGTATCAGCGCTGCTATTGGATACATATCGCAAATGCGATGCGCGATATACTCCACAATTACAGCCAAATACAGTACTTATTCGGTTTGCGCTGTGTCGACTGTATTTTCGAGCTATCGCGGGGAGACGCGTTCGTTTGAATACGCGTCAATGGGAGTCGTAAATTCCCGTTACGATTGGAATAATCGACTCCACGGATAGTTCGATCCCCGTATTTCGCTTTGGATAATAGGTGTAGTCGTTGTGGTATAACACTGGGGGTCACAAAGTTATAAAAAATATATGTATTTCCAACGATTTATACAATCACACTGAGTAAGAACGCCGTTGCTTAAGATACAGATAACGAAGAAATGGATTATTCTTAAATGAGAGTGTGAGCTATAGGAGCTCTAGGTCCGTGAGAGCTGTAGGAGCTGTCGGACTTCTGGATACTGTGAGAGAAATAGGAGGCTCTTAGCGATATAGGAACGGTGAAAGTTATAGGGATTGGAGGAACTTTAGTCACCGCGAGAGACGATGGAACTCTGAGAGATATAGGAACGGTAAGAGTTATAGGGATTGCAGGAACTCTAGTCACCGTGAGAGATGATGTAACTCTAAAGTTTATTCTGATGTGAGTACGAAGCTCGGTATTGGTGTGCCCGTTGAGCGAAGAACGCGGATTCGTTGATTACATTGTTAGTTAGGAAAGTGAGGGCAATGATCCGCGATGCCGATTGGTTATGACTAATGTTAGAAAGGAAGAGAGGAGGAAGAAGCCTCCTACCAACGTGGGTCCTAGGCGACATTGTTTATGGGAAATCTCAGATTTTCCGTTAGGTAGATGTCCGCTTTTTTCGTTAGGCCAATACCCGCCTTCTCCGTAATTCTTAAGAGGGCGTAATAAACCCAAGGACCTTTCTAAAAACCGACCGAAAACACTTCTAGAATTAGAAAGTCTTTTCGGGCAAACAGATTGACTTATGCCATATGTGCGAACAATGCAGTTGGGATTTCGGCTTTATGATGGGTCCTTGGGCCTATGGAGGATTCGAAGGATGGCACGTGGACCGTTGGATGCCAAGCCGCGCGGGATGGAGTGCAGATGTGTTGCGCGCCAGAACATCGACTCTGGTCTCTGTTATATGCAGTGTAATTGTTGTTTTGCAGATTCAGACTCAAATATTCAACTCCACGTATCTCCGTTGCTGTTGCTGATATGTCGACAATTCGATGTGCCAGGTACTCCACATTTCTTGCCAAATACATCGTTTGCCAGCCAGTTTGCGCTATATCCAGACTGGTCCCAGACAGATCAAGCATAAATATAAATCGGAGATGATAGAACACGGGAACCTTCCGTTTGGAATTTTGGGAAAATCCCGTAACATTGTAATCTAGATTCTACCATAGCTGTAATTAAACAATCGTAGTCATCTAGTCCGATTGTAATTGTTCGAAACTTGTGATACTGCACTTGGCCTCGAGGCGACAACCAGTCACCGAACGTAGCCGCGGTCAAGGGATGAACGTTTTGTCTAATAAAGGCATGGAGTAATTCTATAGCTGTCCTTAAATGAAATAATCGTAGCGGCACGTGACAGTAAACATTCCAACGGTTTCTGTCCCGTGACTCGCCACACGCAGACTCTATCCGTCGGATAAGATGATTGCCAGATGTCAACGCATCTCAACAGTATATGTTTAGCTAGCCTGAGGACCCATTATAAACCTTAAGATTTAGTTAATTAAAGTCCTTAACAGTCCTAAACAGGCAAACACTCTTTGTTTCAACTACGGGATGATAGCTGAAATCTATTTTTCCACGGACGACGCTTCCCGCTAGCAACGTTCCCTCAAGGGCTACTAGCATCCTTCTCTAACCATCAACATGGAAATTGTCCAATTAACAGTAACGTCACTTTCAATCTCTTTCCGAGCGAAGTCATTTCTCCACGTATCCGATGTTCTGGTGCCCTTAGACACACCCATCATAGTTTTCCTCTCCAGCATCATCGTGCCGGAAAATCATTCTCTCTTGAGGTCACATTAGCCAGTTACAAAGAGCCTTAACACTCGGTGGATATTCTATGTTTTGACAAAGAGTTTGTTCAGTCCTACCTATACCGTAGATAAGGAAGTTTGGTACAACTTGGAATCAGGATGAAAACGAATTCTGTTATCCCGTTGACCGCGGCTTTGTTATTGAACCCAGGATCATTGTCATTAGCTTCTCGAGTACCTAATTACCACGACTACTTGTCAAATTATATAACAATCAAATTTACACTAGTAAATATCTGCTCTATTGCATAACTACAACGTCTAAACCAAATGAAGATCCGTTTCGCGCCTCTAACTCTAATCATAATGTGAACCCGATGTAAGTGAAAATACATGCACATACCATCGATTCTGCCTGACCAGCACTCTCACCCGGAACCGGAACTCGCAGTGCACCGTGACGAACAGCACATATATAAGCCTCCACTCTTAGCCAGTCCGTCAGTCGTGCTCGCGCAACAGTAGAAGCAACATGGAATTTTTTAGATCTCTGCTACGCGTCGTTGGTTTGTTCGTGCCAAGTAAAGTAGATATCATTTCCGAACTACCACTGGAGGTATCGCACTTGATACTTCGAAAATTGGATCCCTCGTCCCTGCAGAGCGCCGCGCTTGTCTCGCGCAAATGGTTCAACGTTTGTAGATCCGACAAGTGTCTACGGCGAAAAGTGAGACGTCACATGCGACATACGAGAAAGCGGGTCAAGATGCAATTTCTCGGACCTGCAGCCGCTAAAGCTACCAACCAAGAATCAAGAAGTAGAGGACGTGGTGAGGGCAACCTAAGGCACGAAATAAGTTTATCCGCTGCTCGTACGGCGGTCGTCGTTGGAAGGTTACGCGGTCCTTTGAGAATTTCGATGCGAGATCGCCCCATCGATGTTGGACCAATAAAATGTATTAGACTCTAACTCGTGTAAGTACCTTAATTTGACTGCTTGCTCTTGCGAGAACTTGAAACGGTCTTGTCCGGATTCAGAACTGTAGCGCGAAGCTTGAAATAAAATGGTTTTACTGAGACGGCAATGTGTTTCAGTCACGATAATACTATCTGTATCGTAATAGGCCCATTATTGAATATTAACTACAATGTATCATCGCTGTAATTGCAGATTTGTCATCAATTAGATGCGAGATATACTCCTCATTGCCTGCCAAATACAGCTCACATCAGCTGGCTCGTGCTATTATATCATCTCTGGTCCTCGACATATCAAGCGTAATTGCAGTTTTACAAATTAAGGTTAACATATTCAAATGAATGTATCTCCGTTTCTATTGCACATATGGCGACAAAGCGATGCCCGTTACATTTCACATCCGATGTCATGTGCACCGCACATCTGCTGGTTTGTACCATGTCAACTCCGGTCTCTGTCAAACCTAGCGAAATTGCTGCTTTGCATATTCATGATTAATTATTCAAATCACCGTATTGCCGTTTGCGTTGCAGATATGCCGACAATTCGATGCTCGATATACGCCACTTTTGCTGCCAAACACAATGTATATTGTCTGGTTTGAGTTATGTAACGTGTGGGCGCAGCCAAACTCAGCGTATACGCAATTATGCATTTTCAGGCGAAATATTCAAATATTACATATTCAAATGAACGTATCTTGGTTTCTATGTCGCCTATTCGATGCACAGAATACTCCACATATGATGCCAAATCAGCCGGTCTGTGCTATGTCAACTCTGGACCCTGTAAAATCCAGCGTAATTGTAGTGTTTGTTGTTAATGCTCAAATATTGCATTCAAAGGTTCGCCGCTTCTTTTGCACATATGTCGACAATTCCATACGCCTTGTACTCCGCATTTGCTGTAGTTACATTGCCCATCAGCTCGTTTGCGCTGTGTCAACTCTGGTCCCTGCAAAATCCAGCCCAAATGCAATTTTGTATGTTCGGGCTTAAATATTCAAATCAACGTTACTCCGATTCAATAGCACATATGTCGACAATACGATGCGCTTTATATTCCACATTGACTGCCATACGCAGAGCGCTTCATCTGGTTTAAGCCGTGTTAAATCCGGACCGAGTCAAATCCAGAGTATTTGTAGTTTTGCATATTCAAGCCTTGTTATTCAAGTGAAAGTATCTCCGTATCCATTGTAGGTACGTCGACAATAGGATGTACGTAATACTGCACATTTGCTGCCAAATACAGCACACATCAGCCCGTTTGCACACTGTCAAGACTGGACTCGGAGAAATCCATCGAAATTGCAGTTTTGGATATTAATGCTTACATATTCGAATCAAGGTATCTCCGCTTGTTTTCTAGAAACATTGGCCATGCGATGCGCGTTGTATTCCACATCTGATGCCAAGTACAGTGCACATCATCCGGTTTACGCTACGTAAAATCTGGACCCAGCCAGATCCAGCGTAGTTGCAGTTTCGTATATTCAGGATTAAGTATTCATACCGACGTATCTCCGATTCTATGGCACATATGGCTACAATTAGAGGCTCGTTATACTCCAAATTTGCTGCCAAACACAGTGCACGTTATTCCGTTTGATGCATGTAAAATCGGGACCCAGCCGAACCCTGCGTATTTGCAGCTTTACATATTCAGTATTAAATATTCCAACCAACGAATCTCCGTTCCTATGGCACACTTACAGACAATTCGGTGCGCGTTATATTTGACAACTGATGTCATATACAGCGCACATCAGTATGTTAGCGTTTTGTTCACTCTTGTCCCTGTCAAATACACCATAATAGCAGTTTAGCATATTCATGCTTGAATATCGAAAGCAACGTATCTTCGTTTCTATGGCAGATATGACGACAATTCGGTGAGCGTTATGCTCCTGATTTGCTGGTGAGCACTGAGCACATCTTCCGATTCTATCATCTCTTCTGTCTTACGTCTTCTCTGGTCACTGACAGACTCAGCGTAATTGCTGTTTTGCATATTCATGCCTAAATGTTCAAGCCAACGTATCAGCGCTGCTATTGGATACATATCGCAAATGCGATGCGCGCTATACTCCACAATTACAGCCAAATACAGTACTTATTCGGTTTGCGCTATGTCGACTGTATTTTCGAGCTATCGCGGCGAGACGCGTTCGTTTGAATACGCGTCAATGGGAGTCGTAAATTCCCGTTACGATTGGAATAATCGACTCCACGGATAGTTCGATCCCCGTATTTCGCTTAGGATAATAGGTGTAGTCGTTGTGGTATAACACTGGGGGTCACAAAGTTATAAAAAATATATGTATTTCCAACGATTCATACAATCACACTGAGTAAGAACGCCGTTGTCTAAGATACAGATAACGAAGAAATGGATTATTCTTAGATGAGAGTGTGAGCTATAGGAGCTCTAGGTCCGTGAGAGCTGTAGGAGCTGTCGGACTTGTGGATACTGTGAGAGAAATAGGAGGCTCTTAGAGATATAGGAACGGTGAGAGTTATAGGGACTGCAGGAACTTTAGTCACCGCGAGAGACGATGGAACTCTGAGAGATATAGGAACGGTAAGAGTTATAGGGATTGCAGGAACTCTAGTCACCGTGAGAGATGATGTAACACTAAAGTTTATTCTCATGTGAGTACGAAGCTCGGTATTGGTGTGCCCTTTGAGCGAAGAACGCGGATTCGTTGATTACATTGTTAGTTAGGAAAGTGAGGGCAATGATCCGCGATGCCGATTGGTTATGACTAATGTTAGAAAGGAAGAGAGGAGGAAGAAGCCTCCTACCAACGTGGGTCCTAGGCGACATTGTTTATGGGAAATCTCAGATTTTCCGTTAGGTAGATGTCCGCTTTTTTCGTTAGGCCAATACCCGCCTTCTCCGTAATTCATAAGAGGGCGTAATAAACGCAAGGACCTTTCTAAAAACCGACCGAAAACACTTCTAGAATTAGAAAGTCTTTTCGGGCAAACAGATTGACTTAGACCATATGTGCGAACAATGCAGTTGGGATTTCGGCTTTATGATGGGTCCTTGGGCCAATGGAGGATTCGAAGGATGGCACGTGGACCGTTGGATGCCAAGCCGCGCGGGATGGAGTGCAGATGTGTTGCGCGCCAGAACATCGACTCTGGTCTCTGTTATATGCAGTGTAATTGTTGTTTTGCAGATTCAGACTCAAATATTCAACTCCACGTATCTCCGTTGCTGTTGCTGATATGTCGACAATTCGATGTGCCTGGTACTCCAAATTTCTTGCCAAATACATCGTTTGCCAGCCAGTTTGCGCTATATCCAGACTGGTCCCAGACAGATGAAGCATAAATATAAATCGGAGATGATAGAACACGGGAACCTTCCGTTTGGAATTTTGGGAAAATCCCGTAACATTGTAATCTAGATTCTACCATAGCTGTAATTAAACAATCGTAGTCATCTGGTCCGATTGTAATTGTTCGAAACTTGTGATACTGCACTTGGCCTCGAGGCGACAACCAGTCACCGAACGTAGCCGCGGTCAAGGGATGAACGTTTTGTCTAATAAAGGCATGGAGTAATTCTATAGCTGTCCTTAAATGAAATAATGGTAGCGGCACGTGACAGTAAACATTCCAACGGTTGCTGTCCCGTGTCTCGCCACTCGCAGACTCTATCCGTCGGATAAGATGATTGCCAGATGTCAACGCATCTCAACAGTATATGTTTAGCTAGCCTGAGGATTCATTATACACCTATAGCGGCATTCGTCGGTAAAATTCATATCGGTTTCGGTCCAGTGAACCCGCTACACAAGAAATCGTGTTTACTGAAAGATGAGTTTATTATAGATTCGACAACCTTAGGCGGTTACCGAAGGTTAATCAAATTCCGTCGTTTTTGTCGTGATCACATGCCCTCGAGTCAACTACCCGAAATGTCAACATTTGTAAACAAGGTCGAAAGTTCAGCGTCCGTTCTGATTTTTCGAGAACATCTTGGAAATTTAAATCCCAACGTCTTTTGTCAACTCCGACGCATATAAATATAGCGAACAGGGTAGCGAGGCATTCTTTGTTATCGAATGACACGAGCAGTAGCAGTTAAGTCGATACTTCTTTGCGCCGATCTATTCGTAATCACGAATCAAGATAACAAGTGTATTATACGTCTAGTGTACACGTAGGGTATATTTTAATAAACTACGCAGTTAAATATACTCTTGTGTTTTTAAGCCTAAATCGCTACCATACATCTCAAACTGGTGACACCGACGTGAGTTTTGTGTAAGAGGTGACAGCGATAGGCTAGTCGCAGTTTGAATATCATAGTCCGCAACTCACACAATGGAAAAGGAGAGCAAACGAACTCCAGCCGGCTCATCGTTCCGCGTGCCGCCCTTTATGCCCACGATGACCAGGATTTGGTTTTCCATTTTAGAGAAATATTTCGGGGTAGCCGGCATCTTCCACGACGATGAAAAATCCTTAGCCCTCATGGGATTCCTCGAACCACATTACCTCGCGAAGATTGAGGATACAGTGACCAACCTCCTCGCCACAGGCCAGTACGATAAATTGAAGAGCGAGCTCATCCGCGCCCTGACCGAATCGGACAGCGCCAAGTTCGAAAGGTTAGTCGAACGTGAAGAGATGGGCGACAGAAAACCCTCACAGTTTTATAATGACTTAAAAAATTAGCCAGCCCCCTCGCTTCCAATGAATTCATCCACAGCTTGTGGAGGAATCGCATCAGGGAAGTCCTGGCTGCAGTGGACGATACGAGTATCGAGAAACTGACCAGGAGAGCGGATAAACTCGATGAGGCGTATAATCGTAATTGGCAGCGCGCTAAGGTAGTCACAATCGAGCCACCGGCATCACACGAGGGCAAAAACGACGCACTGGCCGCCGAGGTCAGTAGACTGCGAGAACAGATTAAGGCTATGGGAATCAGCGGGTATCATCGACTACGAAGACGTTCGAATTCTCTCACTCGACCCCGCCGCCGTTCGCGTTCCCGAGACTATCCGCGCCAGGACGGAATTTGCTTCTATCATGCGAGGTTCGGCGATCGCGCCACGATTGTAAGTGGAAGTCGGGAAACGACCCCTGCCGTCCGTAAAAGCGGAGGACGGCGACGGCTTGGGATCTCGCCGCATCTTTATTTTGGACAAGAGAACGAAGACTTCGTTCTTAGTTGACACCGGTGCTGATATCGGCGTTCATCCCCGAAGCAGGCTATCTAGGGACGTAAAGAAAACAACGTATGAACTATTCGCTGCCAATGGGACGCGCATCGCAACGTACGGCACTATAGCGATGGAGCTGAACCTGTCCCTTAGACGTGCCGTCAAATGGCACTTCACCGTCGCCGATGTGCAAACCCCATCATCGACCTAGATTTCCTAAGTCATTACAGGTTGCTTGTGGATCCAAGAAAAAGACGACTTCTCGACACAACAAACCAGCTATCGACCAGGGGATACGCCGCCAACTGCGAACAGCTTATGATTAAGACCGTAAACGGGGATTTGGTCTACCACCAATTGTTGGCGAAATGTGCAGATCTAACGCGCCCACCGGCCTTTGGGTGAGAGAAAATACGGCACAGTGTGGAGCACCACATCGAAACCACACCCCGCCCGCCCGTATATTGCAAACCCCGCCCTCTCGCACCGGACCGTCTCAAGCCAATCAAGGCGGAATTTGCAACACTTATCGAGCAAGGAGTCATGCGCCCATCGAAGAGTTCCCGGGCATCTCGACTACACGTCGTCCCAAAGAAGGATGGAAGTCTGCGACATTGCGGTGACTACAGGGCGCTAAACGCCCGCACTGTACCCGACAGGTACTCTCCACCGCACATACAAGACTTCGCGCAGCATTTACACGGTCGGCGAATATTCTCAAAAATTGGTTTAGTTCGAGCCTACCATCAAATGTCAATCGCGCCTGAGGACGTTACAAAAACCGCGATTTCGACACCAATCGGCCTTTTCGAGGCAAACAACATGATGTTTGGGCTTCGAAACGCCGCGCAAACGTGTCAAAGATATGTCGACGTAATCACGCGAGGCTTAGATTTCGTTTACGCGTACATAGATGACTTCTTGGTAGCTTCGGAAACCGAGGAACAGCACCGCTGGCACTTGCGGATCTTGTTCAAACGTCTAAACCAGTACGGCGTAGTAACCAACCTCGCAAAATGCGAGTACGGAATTAATGAAATAGCCTGCCTAGGCCATACGGTAAACGCGCACGGAATAAAACCGCTCGCCGATCGCGTTACAGCCATAAACGAAGCACCGCTCCCCGCGAACATCAAGGCACTACGCGGATACCTCGGTATGATTAACGTTTACCGACGTTTCATACCGGGGGCAGCTAAAATTTTGCAACCCCTCAACGATTTGTTGCAAGGGGCGAAAAAGGGCAACATGCCCATTATTTAGTCGGAGGAAGCCAAAACGAGCTTTAGCGAGTCAAAACGCGCCCTAGCTAACGCTACGATGTTAGCGCATCGTATACCTGGCGCGCCCATCAGCCTCGCAGTAGACGCGTCCGACTTTGCAATAGGGGCGGTGTTGCAGTAACGCGCGAATGACACTCGGCAACCATTGGGTTTCTTAACTAAAGCCTCAAATTTCGCGCAGCGAAAATATAGCGCGTACGATCGCGAATTACTTGCTATGTATACCGCGGGCAAGCGATTTAGACACGCCGTAGATGGGAGGAATTTCATTATTTTCATAGATCACAAACCCCACACCTATGCGTTCAGTCAAAATCCCGACAAGTGATCGCCGAGACAATTCCGTCAACTAGATTATATCGGGCAGTTCACGACCGATATAAGGGATATAAAAAGGCTGAATAACAATGCAGCCGACGCCCTATCTCGCATCGAAGCCATAGGAAAATCCGTGGATCACAAAATTCTCGCCGCCGCGCAAGAAAACGACAAGGAGCTCCGCGACATCATCAACTCCGATATATCCGCGTTGCAGGTTAAGAAAATTCGTTTTCCGGATTACGACGCGGAAATATACTGCGACGTATCAGGCGACATCGTACGACCGTAACCGAAACCCTTGCGGCGCGACGTATTCAATTCGCTCCACGGACTTTCCCATCTAGGGATACGCGCGACCCAAAAATTCGTAAAATCGCGTATAGTTTGGCCGGCGGTAAACAAAAATTAAATAAAAGCCAAACATGGACACGGCAATGCATCCCGTTGTCAACAATGTAAAATAGCGAGACACGTATCAACGCCGACCGGAACATTCGGAGAGCTCGCAGGACGATTCGAGCATATACATTAAGACATCATCGTCATGCAATATTCACAAGGCTACCGATATTGTCTAACATGTATCGACCGTTTTTCACGTTGGCCCGAAGCGATTCCAATACCAGATATGGAAGCGACGACCGTTGCCTCGGCTCTTCTTTCCACATGGATAGCGCGTTTTGGCGTCCCAGCAAAAATAACAACCGATCAAGGACGCCAATTCGAATCCAGTCTTTTCAACGAACTATGCCGGATGCTCGGCATTAAGCATTTGCGTACCACAGCCTACCACCTCGCGTCCAACGGGATGGTAGAGCGCTTTCACAGGCAGCTTAAGGCCGCAATCAAATGCCACAATTCGAGCAACTGGGTTGAAAGCCTTCCCATAGTTCTTTTAGGCATTAGAACCGCTATCAAGGAGGACCTGAGCGCAACGGCAGTCGAAATGATTTATGGTACGGACATACGATTGCCAGCAGAATTCTTTGTACCAGCAAAACAACCGGCCAACGCGGAATTCGCAAACTGTCTGCGAGAGCGAATGAGCGATATTAGACCTCTGCCGACTTCACGACACGGCGAAAAGAAAACGTTCATGTTCCGCGATTTAGAAACGTCGCCGTGCGTTTTCGTACGCCACGATGCAATCGGAGGTCCACTGCAACCACCATACGATGGCCCCTATCAGGTTACACAGCGTGGATGAAAACCATTACCATACGGATGAAGGACAAAAGCGTGAAAGTCTCCGTAGATCGTATAAAACCCGCCTTCATCGTGTCGGAAGATATTGAGCATCTGGAAAGGAGCGCAGAAACCTACGACGTATTTTTACCTGGGAAAATCTTCCGACCGCAAAGCAGCGAGCAAGCGCAACAAAGCGACGGAGACGCAAGAACCAATTATACCACGCGTTCGGGCAGGAGAGTTCGTTCTCCTCCTCAAACGGGTTTGAATTAAGCGGTTAGCAGGGGCACCGCGCTAACATACATAAACAAACATAAAAAGAAGTAACGTTAACACTGGCAAGCGGGTACTGTAGCGGCACTCGTAGGTAAAATTCATAACGGTTTCGGTCTAGTGAGCCCGCTACACAAAAAATCGTGTTTACTGAAAGATGAGTTTATTATAGATCCGACAACCTTAGGCGGTTACCGAAGGTTAATCAAAATCCGTAGATTTTGTCGTGATCATATGCCCTCGAGTCAACTACCCGAAAATTCAACATTTGTAAACAAGGTCGAGAGTTCAGCGTCAGTTGCGAATTTTCGAGAACACCTTCAAAATTCAAATCCCAACGCCTTTTGTCAACTCCAACGCATATGAATATAGCGAGCAGGGTAGCGAGGCATTCTTTTTTATCGAGTGACACGAGCAGTAGCAGCTAAGTCGATACTTCTTTGCGCCCATCTATTCGTAATCACGAATCAAGACAACAATGTATTATACGACTAGTGTACACGTAGGGTATATTTTAATAAGCTACATAGTTAAATATACTCTTGTGCCTTTAAACCTAAATCGCTACCATACACCTCAAATCAAATTCGCACTGGTGAATATCTGCTCTATTGCATAACTACAACGTCTCATCCAAATGAAGATTCGTTTCACGCATCTAACACTAATAATAATGTGAACCCGATCTATAGGATGATACATGCACATGCGATCGATTCTGACTGTCCAGGACTCTCACCGGAGCCGGAACTCGCAGTGCACCGTGACGAACGGCACATATATAAGAATTCATTCTCAGCCAGACCGTCAGTCGTGCTCGCGCCACAATAGAAGCAACATGGAGTTTCTTTAGATCTGTGCTACGCGTCGTTGGTTTGTTCGTGCCAAGTAAGGTAGATATCATTTCCGAACTACCACTGGAGGTTTTGCACTTGATACATCGAAAATTGGATCCCTCGTCCCTGCAGAGCGCCGCGCTTGTCTCGCGCAAATGGTTCAACGTTTGTGGATCCGACAAGTGACTACGGCGGAAAGCGAGACGTCACATGAGACATACGAGAAAGCGGATCAAGATGCAATTTCTCGGGCCTGCAGCCGCTAAAGCTACCAACCAAGAATCAAGAAGTAGAGGACGTGGTGAGGGCAACCTAAGGCACGAAATAAGTTTATCCGCTGCTCGTACGGCGGTCGTCGTTGGAAGGTTACGCGGTCCTCCGAAAATTTCGATGCGAGATCGCTCCATCGATGTTAGACCAATAAAATGTATTAGACTCTAACTCGTGTAAGTCCCTTAATTTGACTGCTTGCTCTTGCGAGAACTTGAAACGGTCTTGTCCGGATTCAGAACTGTAGCGTGAAGCTTGAAATAGAATGATTTTACTGAGACGGCAATGTGTTTCAGTCGCGCTAATACTATCGGTATCGTAACAGGCTCATTATTGAATATTAAATAAAACGTATCACCGCTGCGATTGGAGATTTGCCGTCAATTAGGTGCGAGATATACTCCTCATTGCCTGCCAAATACAGCTCACATCAGCTGGCTCGTGCTATTATATCATCTCTGGTCCACGACATATCAAGCGTAATTGCAGTTTTACAAATTAAGGTTAACATATTCAAATGAATGTATCTCCGTTTCTATTGCACATATCGCGACAAAGCGATGCCCGTTACATTTCACATCCGATGTCATGTGCACCGCACATCTGCTGGTTTGTACCATGTCAACTCCGGTCTCTGTCAAACCTAGCGAAATTGCTGCTTTGCATATTCATGATTAATTATTCAAAACACCGTATCGCCGATTGCATTGCAGATATGCCGACAATTCGATGCGCGATATACGCCACTTTTGCTGCCGAACACAATGCATATTATCTGGTTTGAGTTATGTAACGTGTGGACGCAGCCAACCTCAGCGCATTTGCAGTTTTGCATATTGAGGCTTAAATATTCAAGTCAACATATTGTAGTATCGCGAGGAAAAATCCTCATTAGAAATCGATCAAAACAATGTCGTGTGTACTTCGGTTGTTAGTTTACATCGGCAAGAAAGCCTATGTGACTAAAGTCACCTTGTACTTGCGGAGCGTTAACAGAATGTGGTTAGAGAGTTGGAAAAACTAACGCTAATGGTAGGGGACGATTTAACTTTAAAGTTTGGCTGATCGAGAAGCGTTGAGCGGTTGATCGAGAAATAAGAGTGAGTCGAGAGGTCAGAGTTAATCAAGGAGTCGAAGAGTAGAGTTGTTAGCGCTGTCGAGTTGCGAGAGTTGTTAGCGTTGTTGAGAGTGGAGTTGTTAGCGTTGTCGAGTTGTGAGAGGTGTTGGCGTTGCTGAGAGTGGTGTTGATACGGCTTTCCATTTTCAGGATTAAATATTCAAATCAAGCTATTTCGGATTCCGTTGCAGATATGTCCACAATTCGAGTTAGTATCGTACTGCCAAATGTATTACTCATCAGCCGGTTTGCGCTATGTCGATTCTGACCATTGTTAAATCCAGCGTAATTGCAATTTTGGATACTCATGCACGAATAATCAAATCAACGTATCTCCGTCATTGTGGCAAATATGTCGAGAATTCGATGTGACTTGTACCCCACATTTCTTGCCAAATGCAGCGCACACCAGCCTGTTTCCGTTATGTCCTCTCTGGTTTCAGTCAAATCCGGCATGATTGTAGTTACGCATATTCATACTTAAATGTTCAAATAAACCTATACAGCGCATATCTGCCAGTTTGCGCAATGTCAATTCTAGACCGTGTCAAATCCAGCGTATTTGCAGTTTTGCATACTCAATCTAAAATATTGAAATCCACGTATCTCCGCCTCAAGAGCTCAAATGACGACCATTCGATGCGCATAATACTGCACATATGCTGCCAAATCAGCCGGTTTGTGCAAATTTACATATTGAGGCTTAAATATTCAAATGAAGGTATCTTCGTTCCTATTACAGATATGTCGACAATACTATGCAAGTTGTATTCCACATTTACTACTAAATACAGCGCGCATCATCCGGGATGCGACCTTTCAACTGCTGCACTGGTATTGGATATACGTCGAAAATACTATGCGCGGTAGCTCCACATTTGCTGCCAAATAGAGCGCACCTAAGTGGGCTGGCGCTAAGTTAACTCTGGACCGTGTGAAATCCAGCGAAATTGCAGTTCTGCATATTCAGGCTTAAATATTCAAATCTACGTGTCTCTGTTTCTAATGCAGATATGACGATGAATTTATGTGTATTATATTCCACATTGGCTCCCAAATTAAGCACACATCGGAGGGTTTGTGCTATGTCATCTCTGGTCTCCGACAAATCCAACGTAGTTTCAGCTTTGCATATTCAGGCTGAAATATTCTAATCAACGTATCTCCGCTTCTGTTGCAGATATGCCGACAACGTAAAGCGTGTTATACGCCAAAATTGTTGCCAAATACAACACACATCAGCCGCTTTTGGCTATGTCGATTCTGGACCCTGTGAAGTGCAGCGTAATTGTAGTTTTGCATACTCAGGAATAAACGTTCAGATCAATGTGTCTCCGCCTCTATAACATATGTGCCGACATCCACTCCATATTTGCTGCCAAATACAGCGCACATTAGTGGGCTGGCGCTATGTCAACTCTGGCCCGTGTCAAACCCGCGTAATTGCAGTTTTGCAAATTCGTGCATAAATAATCAAATCAACGTATCTACGATTCTGTTACAGATATGCCGACAATTCGACTCAGGTTATACTTCACATTTGCCGCCAGTACAGTGCACATCATTCGATTTAAACTATGTCATCTCCGATCACCGACAAATCCAGCGTAATTGCAGTTTTTCATATACATTATTATATATTCAAATCCACGCATCTCCGCTACTGTTGGAAATGTGTCGCCAATACTTGCATTCCACATTTGTTGCAAATTAAACCAATATCATCCAATTAGCGCTATGTCCACTCTGGTCCGGTCAAACCCAACGCAACTGCAGTTTTGCATTATCACACCTAAATAATCAAATCAACGAATCTCCGTTTCGATTGCAGATATGTGGAAAATTCGATGCGCTTTATACTCCGTAGTTGCTATTAAATACAGCTCGCATCATCTGGTTTGCGCTATGTCAAATCCAGACCCCGTGAAATCAAGCGTAAATGCAGTAATGCATGATCAGGGTTCAATATTCAGATCGACGTGGCTCAGTTTCTGTTGCAGATATGTCGACAAATCGGTGCGCGTTATATTCCACATCGACTGCCATACACTGGGCGCTTGATCTGGTTTAAGCCATGTTAAATACGGAACGAGTCAAATCCAGCGTATTTGTAGTTTTGCTCATTCAAGCCTAAATATTCAACTGAATGTATCTCCGTTTTCATAGTAAGTATGTTCACAATAGGATGCATGTTATACTCCACATTTGCTGCCAAATACAGCATACTCCAGCCGGTTTGCTCTATGTCAACTCTGGGCCGTGTCAAATACGGCGTCATTGCAGGTTTGCATATTCAGACTCAAATATTCAAATCCCCGTATTTCCGTTGCTGTTGCAGACATGCCGAGTATTCGATATGCCCGGTACTCCAGATTTCTTGCCCAATTCAGCGCACACTAGACAATTAGCGCTATGTCCGTGTAACGTAAATCACATCAGAGACCAGGACACACACACACCGCGGGCAGGATGGTGTCCCGGTCGGCATACTTCGAACCCGATGGACCGACGAGAGAAACACATGGCGACCTTGGCGACAATGTATATTGGCGGAGTACCTGAGGATTCATTTATGGCCTAACGGTCCTTCCACCAAATGTTCCAGAAGCGTAGCAACGGTCACGTACGCCTACAGGGTAATGGGGATAATGAGAGAACAGATGACCGAATGTAAAAAGATTGTAAGAGACTCACTCTCGTACGGTCACGGCTAGAGCTCGGAAGTGTCTTATAATTGTATAAACGAAGTAAAAATAAAGTTTTCTTCTTCTTACAAAATTTCTCTTTTATTTTACGTGACATCCGCACTGATCCCTGTCAAATCGAGCGTATCAGGTCTGTAAATATGAAACCGGAATTTGCCTATAGATGGCCCTAGCTGATAGTGTAGTTATCACTACACTACGTCATTGATGCCAAAAGTCGTTGTTGACATCTCACGAACATTTTCGACTGAGAACAGTACAATGATTCTGGCAATGATTCTTTGGAAGAAATTGCACACTTCATCCTATAGGCATACCGGACGATACAAGGGCTGGTCGTCCCTCCTTCCGAAGCAATACCAGCCTCGCCGTGCGCCATATCCGAGGGTTGGCACCCTCCTTCGATCACGATGTAAATAGAAGTCGCAGTCTAGGTGCCATGACCCGCATCATCTCCCATCATACCCGTCACGGGACTCCGTCAGGGCCAGGCGCTACTTCGCGGGAGGCTATCATCCTCGCCTCGTCCATCACCTCCCTGTGTGCATATACGCCGACGCAGCATCATACTAGCTTTTGCGATGGCGTGAACGATATTGAAATATGTAACCAAACCTAGTAACACTGTAAATTACTTCCCTACAGTACTTCAGCTTATTATATATTTTAGATAGTTCATAAGTACCTATACATGAGCACAAACTATAAAAATTTGTTGCGGCATATGAGCCAGAGGGAAATTCAAATCCTATTGTTATTTTGCCTCGGAGTGTCAGGATCGTAAGGATACAAGTAAATACACTCGGAGCATAAAAATGTTGCCGCTACTTCGAACAAAGTCGATTTTGAATCTTCCGACTTCCGCCCCGACCAGTATAAGTAAACCGAGGCAACCCAAAGAGTAAAGTATCTTCGAATACCTACGAGTATCAACGAGCGATCTGCTGAATTTCGTGACGAACATTTATGGAATATTTTTACACATTGTATCTACGACTCAGGGCCCATAGGCTGTACCTTACCTTATTATTTTAAGTAAATTCGGCGATTACGACGACAATCGATAACCTCAAATAAGTCTGACGGTCAAAAGTCCCATATACCCTGTCCTCTACATATTTCATTATAAAAGACCTGAGTCAAATATTGATGTTGGGAAGTAATGGATTGTAGACTAAGGTACTGCAACTTATTCTATTATGGGAGCAGCTGCCACAAGCAGGTATCTAATCATTCCAAATAAAGACAAATTGTGTCGACTAAATATTTGTTATACAAATAGCATTGTCTTTTGGTAACGGGTGCTTTCCTCGATTATAATTCCACACAGTAGCTGGGCCCCTAGGACCATAGGAGTTGAGATTACGCCCAACCATCGCACAAGGCACCCAATAACTTGCTCCCTGGATCAGCTTAGTCTGCAGGAGCTGTCGCTCCTATCAGGTCGAACGGGGCACATTCTAAGCCCTCCCGTCTCACCAGTACGGTTTCGGAGCAGGTGGGACGCTGCTCATCCGCCGAAGTCCATTCGGTGGAGTCTCCACCTTAAATCTGCCCTCTTGCCAGCATCTTGTCCATCAACCACTGCCACCACGAGTCCATACCCATTAATTGGCCGATCAGAGGGGTCGCTACTCCCTCCGGGCTGTAACTCGATCGCCCGTGGTACCAACCTTAGTCGTTGGTGGGACTATCGTATGGATGTACGACCACGTGACAGCCGGCCAGCGACCTGCTAACCGATCTCGGCAGTTCCAGATGGGACTCACGTAAGCGGGGGCCTCTAGGTACTTTTGTACCCGGGAACTTATCCCGGCGGTCCCATCCTTGGCATCAGGATCGTGGGTGCGCTACTGCCCAAGGCCACGTAGAGAGGATGTAATAGTAATTAAACGCCTTACACCTCCGACGACCTTCCCTGCGGAGTACATAGGGACTCACGTAAGCGGGACCCTTGTCCCGACGGTCCCCCTGGCTTCGGGAAAGTGGGTTTGCCAGCCCTCATAGGCTCACATAAGCGAGCCCTCCCTGCGGGAAATATTTGTTATACAATTATATAATATGCTATGCAATCGTATCGTACAGTTTAACGTCATCATTCTTTCCTATAACCATTCAGTTATTATACGAAATGCCGCATATGATTTGAAAAAGTATATTTCATCCCAAATAGTATTGCAATTAAACCACTCAGAAGACCATCTTATTAATTATATTTTCCGGTATTACCTCTGTAGTTGTCGTGTGTGAAGAGGACGAAGGTCATGTGGACTAATAACGGAGTCTTTGTTGTTGTAAGCGTCAGATGTATTTGAGTTAAGGGGGAGGGGGGGTTAAAAGAATTCGTATTTGCCTACCTGACGACAATTGCTGGTTGCGGTGACATTGTTTTTACATTAATTGTAGCTCAGCGGTCTAGGTACTTCGAGGCGACAACGACGTTATTTGCTTTGTCCTATGACACATGTACCGCTACACTTCTATTTCTATACAAATATAATGCTAAATACTGAAATATATCACAAGTATTTCATATTTGAAATAACAGTCAAATTAACGGAATTAATCTGTTTGACATCTATGCGGATCAAGTCGTGTACGAATATATGTACAGCCTGTAGTTTTAATATTCTAAGCACGTATTGTATGCCGGACACTTATCTTTAATAAATTTTGCAAATCTGTTTATAGTAAGTGATGAATCATTAGGCCAATGACAAATAAGGCGACCTTTAAAAGATTTAACGAAACTTGCTTCTGCTGAACTTGGTCTATGAAGGTCGAATAGCTTCTCGTTTGTTTTTCAATTAAAGACATACTTTATGGAATGTGTTTTACTGACATACCGATTCCAAGGATTTCCGGTGCTTCTTAAAAATATTACAATCTGTTGTATGAAATATAATTTGCCCTTATTATAACCATTAACATCTAATGTCTTTTCTGGAAGTTCGTATACTATGGCATCGGAATTATTTTTCATTTTACGCTGTGTTAGTCGCAACTTTTCACAGATATATGTACCAACAGGAAGTAGATCTTTGGCACGTATTCGAGTATAGTTATTTCCTGCTGGTTTCCACAAAGCTTCACAGAACAACGTCGCTTCCTCGTTCCTTTAAACAACAGTCATACATTAGTATTACATGAACGTACTTCTTGAAAAAACATTTCATTACTGGAAATCTAAAAGTTAATTATTGAACTCAATAACATTCAGTTGCTTACCTGCTCCTCAAATATTTTTTGCTAATGTCCACTTCTCCTAAGTAGAATGCATCTATAATATGCAATGCAAGTACTTTTTGCTGATATATAAACTCCTTAGTTATTTCATATACAACCTCTGCGATTACAAGTGTATTTGGTGGTAATTCCAATACTCTAGATATTGTTTGCGCATATCAGCTTGTTTTGTCTCAACAAGAGTATTATCCGCATAAAATGCTGCAATTTTACACAGGTCGAGTATTTGCTTTCCGGCCAAATCTTTGTTAGAAGCACGTAGATATTGAACAAATTGTTTCTCTCTTTTTAATTCATTATATGATACTAGTTGTAAAACGTCGTCATTTACACCACCTTTTAAAAGCAGACGATTAACATGCTTCAGATATTCAACAAAATCTTGTACCCCAGATCGTTTCTTCTTACATATTATGTAACCTTCTGAATTTCCTGGTCTAGAAGAGTTTGGTTTAAAAATACAAACTTCTTCAAAGCAGCGATACATTAAATAAACTAAACCAGCACTAAAGGGTGTAAAAAGGTTGAATAATTTTGTCACAAAATCACCACCCTCTCTTTCAACCATCAATGCTATTAAGCATCGACAAAGATACAGTTGATTTGAAAGAATTTCTTGTACATTTTCTTGTCGTTCTACTGAGAATCCTCAATCAGACATCACAAAATGTACTCCTTTGCCATGGGTATGCTGCATTATATGATTTGTAAATGCCTCTTCATTTTCTGGGTCAAAGACATCACCACTTTCCTTTGGTCCGTGGTATGGATGAAATGTTTCACAAGGACCCGCATAAAAATCTTCTAATTTGAAATCATGTTCATTTTCTAAAGTAAGAGCAAATCCTTTAGCACGTCATTTCTTTCGCCATAGAACATGTTCCCTAAAACCTCCTGGTCCAGCACATACATCTGCAAAGTATAGCAGCCCATTCTCCCTCAAACCTTTTGGGTTAGTAAACATAAAGTTACATGCTCTATCTGTATTTGCAGTTTTAACAGTAGCACGATTTAAAAAAAATGCACCACGAATTGTTTCATGAGGATTACAACGTGTCCTTGCTCGACGCACTTCAACGTCATCCAAATGGGCGAATACCGTTTTCGCATTGATAAAAGTTTTCACTATATCTTCACAACAGAAATCAATTTCATCATCTGTGGTCAACTTTTCATATCACCATTTCATATCTTTTACACACTTTATAACTTCCTCTGCAGGATTCCATTTAAGACCTGAATCTTCATGTCCAGGAACATGATGTCCAAAGCCTCTGCGACCATGCTGTCTAGGTGCTTGAACTGACTCTAAACGACCTTGTTCATTATTTCCGAGGCCGTAACCGCCTTATATCCCATCATTCGCATCATACTTTTGCCGTTATCGAGGAGATTGTTTGACTCTTGTGTTATTACTTGTATTCTTCTATTGTCAACTACCTTTTCATCAATATCCTCCTCGTCAGATTCACTTGAACATCTACGAATTTTTTGTCGTTTACTATGACTATAAGTATCTCTTTCAAAGCTCTTCCTTTTTGTCCTAGTTTCCAATTCTTCTTGCATGGTATGTTGATGCATCAGTCGCATAACAATTCTGCTAGGAATATGATACATTTACACTGTACATGTGAATGTGTGTATAAGCGTCAGAGGATGTCCAGGCCTTAGTTGGGACAAAAGACAAGAGTCAGTGGTTAGAAGTATCTGGAAGAGTCTGTTGACAACAAGCGTGCGTGCGGGTAGGATTTCGAGGTCTTTAGAGTATAAGATATATGTATAACTGTTGTGTGCTAAATAAAGGGAATTATTTGTATTTCCGAGTCCATTCTATATCTTTACATGGTAGCAGAGCGTGGTTCATAGTTTTGCCAGTTATTTTAGTGCATGGTTTTCAATATTGCGAGTTAGATCGAGTGAGTGTTCAGTAAAGAAAGAAACGTTCAAAGGTTACAAAGAGGAAAAATACACCTCGAGCACGTAGGAACGCTTGAGTAACTGATAAGGAATCATTTAATATGGAGAGATTGGAAATCATGATACCTATTTTCGATGAATATTTACGGTATGTGGAAGCAAAGAATAACAACGTTTCTCAAGTATAGAGAATGCGAGGTTGTCACAACTAGGGTGAAGACAGAAACAGACAGTGAAGACTGGGACAAAAAGGATCCGAAGACAATAAATATAATTTATAGTGCCATCACAAACAGACAATTGGAATATATTAGAGAAGAAAAAACGGCGTATGAGATAGTAAAAAAGTTTGATGAAATGAAACTTGAAAGAGTCGACGGCACTACAGGTCGTATGCAGAAGGAGATTGGAAAAGATAAAACTTGAGAACTACAGTGATTCAGCATCGTTATTTAGCGGTTTCGAAAAATTAATAAACGAATTAAGATGTGCTGGCGCACAAGTGAGTGAGAGGGAAAAACTAACTTACATGCTGATTACGTTACCCGAAGAATACAGCTACATAGCGGATATAGTAGATGCACTGAAAGCCGAAAATCAAACGGCAGTGTATGTAAAAAATAAAATTGAAATAGCGGAGAAGAAAAATAAGTCCAATCGAGGAGAAATGCAAACCAACGCCTATTCTGCAAAAAAGGAAGGATGCTTCAGATGTGGAAGAGTAGGACATTTTGCGAGAGAGTGTCAAAATGGCGTCGAAGTGGGAAACAGTATCAGTTTTTGGCTTGGGTCAACACGTTGTCGCAGCAGAGGAGGAGGAAACAAAGGAAATACGAGCAGGGGACATGGAAATTTCCATCGTCAGTCAACAACCGGCACGAGCGAGCATGGTATCTCAAGATAAAGCACATGGATAGCAACGGCGCACTCAGCACACAGCGGCGAGGCGAACGAGATAAGTAATAATGAAGTAATGTGGCTATTAGATAGCGGTTGCACAGATCACATAATAAACAGCGTAAATTATTTCGATAAATGTATTGACCTTAAAGAACCGGTAAATATATATTTAGGCGATAATAGATCGAAAGGCAACAAAATTAGGGAATGTTATAAGTTATTTTGAAGCATTTGGAATGCAAAATGAAATAAATGTGGATAATGTTTTTTGCGCGAAAGAAATGTCCGCAAACTTGATTAGTTTAGGCAAGTTAACAGATAATAGGAACAAGGTCATTTCAATAGGAAATATTGCAAAAGTAATAGATGTGGACAATAAGCTTACAGCAGTAGCGGTTAAAGAAAAGGGAACATATACAATGAAAAGTATATTGAAACGGAAGGAGCACTTAGCAAACAGCGCCGAACGTAGTGATATGAGTAAAAGGAAAAGATGGCATAGGATGCTAGGACACGTAAATTTTAAATATTTAAATATTTTGGGTAAAGAGCAGCTAGTTACTGGTATAACGAATGAATTTAAAAAGGAATTTTTGAAATGTAGGGTGTGTATGGAAAGGAAAATGCAAAATTTACCATTCAAAAATAATCGAACCAAGGCTATGGAGATAATGGAAATTATTCACTCGGACGTGTGCGGTTTTAAGACTACCGAATTCAATGAAGAGAAACATTTCATCTCATTTATCGATAATTATAGCAAAATAGCTAGAAGTTATTGTATAAAATCAAAAGATGAGGTCTTTGATTGTTTCGTACAGTTTGTAAATGAAGCCGAGAATTTAACTGGCAAGAGGTTTATAATATTCAGATGTGATAATGGAAAAGAGTACTTGAATAATCGAATTTATAAATTTGCTAGGGATAAAGGTATCAGAATAAATAATTGCCCAACCTACGTACATGAATTAAACGGGACAACGGAAAGGTATAATAGAACAGTGATGGACATGGCGCGTTGCTTGTTAGCGGAAGCGAAAGTACATAAAATGTACTGGCTGGAAATTGATTGGACAGCGGTATACTTGAAAAATCGAATACTGGCAAATACAATAGAGAGAAAGACACCTTTGGAAATATTCTTCGGGAGTGTTGAAAATCTACATCTATATGGAAGTAAAGTTTTTGTAAGAACAAAAGAGAGTTTCAAAATGGGATAAGAAGGCAGATATGGGAATTTTGTTTGGATATAGTGAAGTAGGTTACAGAGTCTTATTAGGTGGGAAAATAACAATAGCGAGACATGTAGAGGTCATAGAAACAGACACAAAATGTATCGGTTTTGTGGAGAATTCATTCGATAAAGATAACGATGACATTGAGGATAATGATTTATTGGTAAACATGAATAAGGAAGAGTTAGAAAATAGGGAAGATGAAAATGATAACAGTCTTGAAAGCATAAACATCCCTAGAAGATCTACACGTAATAAGAGAACTCCAGTAAGATATCCAGAAAAAGAAAACATTAGTGAAATCCATGCAAATTATTGTAGAGTAGATATCCTTTGTACATTTGAGGAGGCGATTTGTTGCGAAGATAGTGAAGATTGGAAACAAGCTATGGATAAGGAAATGGAATGACTTTATAAGAATAAAACTGGGAAATTGTTGGAAAGGGTAAAAGGCAAAGACGTATTAGATGTAAAATGGGTTTACACGAGAAAATCAGATGACAGGTATAAGACTAGATTAGTGGTAAGAGGATTCCAACAAAGAAACATAGCTGATGACATATACTCCCCAGTAGCGAGTAATCAGACCTTTAAGATATTGCTAACATGTTGTTGTCGAAATGGATTAATTATCGAGCAAATGAATGTCGAAACTGCTTTTTTAAATGGTGAAGTAACCTCGGAGGTATATGTAAATCAATCAAAGGGATATGCGGACGGAACGAATAGAGTTTGTAAACTATCGAAAGCGCTTTATGGGTTAAAAGAAAGTCGAAGGGAGTGGTATGAGTGTCTTGATAAGTATGTGACGAGATTAGGTTTTAAGAAGAATAACATAGAGTTGTGCCTATATACACATGGAGAGGGAGAAAATGTTGTTTATTTGCTAATGTATGTAGACGATTTGCTAATTTGTAGTAAAAATAAAAGGAAGATACAAAGGGTAAAGAACTTATTAACTAATAGATTTGAAATGAAAGATTTAGATGAAGTCAAAGAATATCTTGGAATAAATATAGACTATGATTATTTCAAAAATGAAATAAGATTAAGCCAAAAGAAATACATTGAATCATTAGCAAACAAATGTAAGTTACAAAATAGCAAATTGTACTGTACACCTATGGAGACCAACTTAAGAATTGAAAAAGCTGAGATAAATAGAGAGGATATTGAATACAAAAATTTAATTGGCGCATTGTTGTATATTAGTGAAAATACCAGACCCGATAGAAATTATAGTGTGAATTATTTGCGTAGATTTCAAGATTGTTGTAATGAGACACACTTTAAATATGCTATGCAAATATTGAAGTATTTGTACCGGACTAGAGATTTAAGATTAGATTATAAAAGGAATGAAAAATGTGAAACGATAGATTGTTATGTGGACGCTGATTAGGCAGGAGATCATTTAGAAAGGAAATCGACTTCTGAATATGTAATTAGATTGTATGGAAATGTAATTGGTTGGAAGTCTAAAAAACAAAGGTGTGTGACAAAAGACTCGACGTATGCAGAGTATGTAGCTCTATCGGAAGCGGTGAGTGAATTAATGTCCATTAGGGAAATTATGAAAATCTTCAATGTAAATCTAGACGATAACCCTGTAAAAATTTATGAGGATAACTCTGGAGTGATAAGTATAGCCAGGCACGGAAATTTTACAAAAAATTCTAAACACATTGAAGTTCATTAGCACTACGTTCACGAGTGCTTAAAGGAGAATAAGATAAACATATTTAAAGTAATTACAGGCGAAAATACTGCGGATATTTTTACGAATTCACTGCGTAGAGAGAAATTCGAAAGGTTTAGGTCATGAATGAATGTAAACTAAGAGGAATGTAGATAAAGCAATAAGTGTTAAAGTTTCTGTTACGTAATTCGTCAAAGCATGTAAATACGATTAAGTGTACAGTATAAATGTAAGGAGGCGTGTTAGGAACATGATACATTTAAGCTGTACATGTAAATGTGCGTGTAAGCGTCAGAGGACGTCCAGGCCTTAGTTGGGACAAAAGACAAGAGTCAGGCGTTAGAAGTATCTGGAGGAGCCGGTTGACAAAAAGCGTGCGTGCTAGTAGCATTTCGAGGTCTTTAGAGTATAGGATATATGTATAAATGTTGTGTGCTAAATAAAGGAAATTATTTGTATTTCCGAATCCATTCTATACCATTACAAATACACTAATGTACCAGAACATTATAATATTCAGTAACAACGATAGAATTAACCAGTTCGCAAGTATAAAAAAGACACATTTTACACTGTGACGAAATAATATCCAAGAAATCTGATATGACATACATGGAAAATACACGAATCAGACTGAGAAACCACTGCGCACTTTCATAACTGACTTCGACATAGCCGCTCCCAACTACTCGCGGAGTGAGATTGACCGAAGCGGCCCAGAGGCAACGCCCACGTACCCCAAGCGGCTACTGCCCCGCCACCAATAGTAACCCGAAAGCACAGGATAATACTTGAATTCGTTGTTCCCTCAATTTTGAATTTATTTACCTCAACAATATATATTATGTACAAAAATTTATAATAATTTATAATACAGTTTATAATAACATGTAAATTATATTTATTATCTGACGAACGCAATGAGAGAAAGGTAAAGACCAGCGTAGTCAATGCGGCACTAACTCTACATCCGGTTGACCTCAATTTACCTACCTACGTACCTACACAGTGACGCCTACGCTTTAAAACTTTTGTCGAAATCTTAAAGTTTTAATGGTAAACTCTTCGTTCTTATAATATCTCACTGACAGGCATGCACCATTTATAGAAGAGTCAACATAAATTTCGTAGTTGAGGATTATTGAAAGTATCTAATTTAATTCAGAAAGGCAATAATTTGTTTAACGAAATAAGCCATTTATTTATCATCCGGGTTTCTACCATGACATTTATGTTATAATAGCAATATGAAAATAAGGCAAGTTGAGTAAAGAAATACTCTTTCAAATCATTTTCGCCCATACTTCTTAAGTGGTTTATAAATGATTCGTGTATACCCTTCTTTCCTTCTGCCCCTACTCACGTGAAACTATATCTAGCATTTAAACAAAATCAACTATGTTTCGCGTAAACGAGAGTCGTAACCGTTACCATCAGATAATCGACGCCACTGTAAGGACATAGAAGGGGTTCGGAAATACAAATAATTCCCTTTATTTAGCACACAACAGTTATACATATATCTTATACTCTAAAGACCTCGAAATCCTACTCGCACGCACGCTTGTTGCCAACCAACTCTTCCAGATACTTGAAACGACTGACTCTTGTCTTTTGTCCCAACTAAGGCCTCGACGTCCTCTGACGCTTACACGCACATTCACATGTACAGTGTAAATGTATCATGTTCCTAACAGCCACGAACAGATCGATAACCTTATTTCTGTTAGGATCATCGGGGTGGTTCAATTAAGTATACACTGATTTAACAGGTATAAATTACAGTTCATTCAAACAACTTGCCTAGAGAAATATAAACTGCTAGAGCATAATTAGGAACGTGACGCTGGGCAAATGCCTCAGCGATCAACAGCTACAGGACGTCGATGACCTTATGACAAACCCCCCCAGACACGGTACGCTAGGATACCGACATTGCCTGGCGAAAATCGATCGTTTTTCGCGTTAGACCGAAGCCGTTCCCATCGCCGACATGGAGGCGGCAACCGTTGTTTCAGCCATCCTTTCCACGTGGATATTCCGTTTCGACGTACCTTTAAGGATAAGGACCGATCAAGGACGCCAGTTCCAATCAAACATATTTAACGAATTATGCCTGTTCCTGGGCATTAGGCATTTACGAACGACAGCCTATCACCCCGCGACCAACGGGATGGTAGAGCGCCTGCACCGTCAACTAAAAGCAGCAATCAAATGCCACGATACGAGCAACTGTGTAGAAATCTTGCCAACAGTTTTATTTGGCATACGAACAGTTATTACGGACGTGAAAACGACGACAGCCGAAATGATTTATGGCACCGGCATACGATTGCCGGCAGAATTCTGTGTACCAACGAAGCAACAGGCCAAGTCGAAATACGGAAGCCGTCTAAAACTACGAATAGAAAAGGTCAGGCCTCATCCGATTACGCGACACGGCGAAAAAGAAACCTCCGTGTTCCACTCGAAACATCGTCTTACGTATTTCTACGTCACGATGCCATCGGATACCCCTTACAACCACCCTACGGCGGACCGCATCAATTTATATCGAGAGCAAAAGGGACCATTGCGATTGAAGTTAGCAACAAGAACGTAATCGTACCCTTAGACCGTCCGAAATGCGTGAATTTTTATTGCACGGTAACATTGAACACCATTACAGCGAAAATCGCGAAGTAATAATACCACCTGATGTTTGAGATGAGCAAAACGAAGACGACTCTGGAATTCATCACTCCAGGCGCGCGGGCAGAAAAGTTCGCTTCCCTGATCGTTCCCAGCCAGGCCGTCGATAAGCTAATGCGTAAGAACTACCAGCGACATAAATATAAGTCGCAGATGAAAGAACACCGCAACATTCCGTTTGGAATTTTGGGAAAATCCCGAAACATTGTAATCTAGATTCTACGGTAGCGGTAATTAAACAATTGTAGTCATCCAGTCCGATTGTAATTGTTCGAAACTTGTGATACCGAACATGGCCTCGAGGCGACAACCAGTCACCGAACGTAGCCGCGGTCAAGGGATGAACGTTTTGTCTAATAAAGGCATGGAGTAATTCTATAGCTGTCCTGAAATGAAGTAATCGTAGCGGCACGTGACAGTAAACATTCCAACGGTTTCTGTCCCGTGTCTCGCCACACGCAGACTCCATCCGTCGGATAAGATGATTGCCAGATGTCAACGCTTCTCAACAGTATATGTTTAGCTAGCCTGAGGACCCATTATAAACCTTAAGATTTAGTTAATTAAAGTCCTTAACAGTCCTAAACAGGCAAACAGTCTTTGTTACAACTACGGGATGATAGGTGAAATCTATTTTTCCACGGACGACGCTTCCCGCTAGCAACGTTCCCTCAAGGGCTACTAGCATCCTTCTCTAACCATCAACATGGAAATTGTCCAATTAACAGTAACGTCACTTTCAATCTCTTTCCGAGCGAAGTCATTTCTCCACGTATCCGATGTTCTGGTGCCCTTAGACACACCCATCATAGTTTTCCTCTACAGCATCATCGTGCCGGAAAATCATTCTCTCTTGAGGTCACATTAGCCAGTTACAAAGAGCCTTAACACTCGGTGGATATTCTATGTTTTGACAAAGAGTTTGTTCAGTCCTACCTATACCGTAGATAAGGAAGTATGGTACAACTTGGAATCAGGATGAAAACGAATTCTGTTATCCCGTTGACCGCGGCTTTGTTATTGAACCCAGGATCATTGTCATTAGCTTCTCGAGTACCTAATTACCACGACTACTTGTCAAATTATATAACAATCAAATTTACACTAGTAAATATCTGCTCTATTGCATAACTACAACGTCTAAACCAAATGAAGATCCGTTTCGCGCCTCTAACTCTAATCATAATGTGAACCCGATGTAAGTGAAAATACATGCACATACCATCGATTCTGCCTGTCCAGGACTCTCACCGGAGCCGGAACTCGCAGTGCACCGTGACGAACGGCACATATATAAGAATTCATTCTCAGCCAGACCGTCAGTCGTGCTCGCGCCACAATAGAAGCAACATGGAGTTTCTTTAGATCTGTGCTACGCGTCGTTGGTTTGTTCGTGCCAAGTAAGGTAGATATCATTTCAGAACTACCACTGGAGGTTTCGCACTTGATACTTCGAAAATTGGATCCCTCGTCCCTGCGGAGCGCCGCGATTGTCTCGCGCAAATGGTTCAACGTATATAGATCCGACAAGAGTCTACGGCGGAAAGTGAGACGCCACATGCGACATACGAGAAAGCGGGTCAAGATGCAATTTCTCGGAGCTGCAGCCGCTAAAGCTACCAACCAAGAATCAAGAAGTAGAGGACGCGGTGAGGACAACTTAAGGAACGAAATAAGTTTATCCGCTGCTCGTACGGCGGTCGTCGTTGGAAGATTACGCGGTCCTCCGAAAATTTCGGTGCGAGATCGCCCCATCGATGTTGGACCAGTAAAATGTATTAGACTCTAACTCGTGTAAGTACCGTAATTTGACTGCTTGCTTTTGCGAGAACTTGAAACGGTCTTGTCCGGATTCAGAACTGTAGCGTGAAGCTTGAAATAAAATGGTTTTACTGAGACGGCAATGTGTTTCAGTCACGCTAATACTATCTGTATCGTAATAGGCTCATTATTGAATATTAACTACAATGTATCACCGCTGCAATTGCAGATTTGTCGTCAATTAGGTGCGAGATATACTCCTCATTGGCTGCCAAATACAGCGCACTTCAGCTGGCTCGAGCTACTATATCATCTCTGGTCCTTGACATATCCAGCGTAATTGCAGTTTTGCATATTCAGGTTAGAATATTCAAATCCACGTATCTCCGTTTCTATAGCGCAAATGGGTACAATGCGATGCCCGTTATATTTCATATCCCATGTCATAACCAGCGCACATCTGCAAGTTTGCGGTCAACTCTAGGCTCTGTCAATGACACCGTAACTGCTGTTGCGCATATTCAGGCTTACGTATTCACAAAAACGTATCTCCGCTTCTATTGCATATATTTCGATTATAAATAGCGCGTTACACTTCATATTTGCACTCAGATACACCGCACATTAGCTGGTTACAGCCATATCAGATCTGGTCCTTGAAACATCCATCGCAATTGTAGTATTGCGTTTGCAGTCGTAAATATTCAAATCATGGTATGTCCGTTTCTGCGGAACATTTTCGAAAAATTCGATGCGCGTTATATGTCACATTTGCTGTCATGTGCACTGCATGTCAGCTGGTTTGCGCTATTTCAACTCTGGTCCCTGTCAAATCCAGCGTAATTGTAGTTTTGCATATTCAGGTTAAAATATTCAAATGAATGTATTTCCGCTTCTATTGCACATATGGCTACAATTCGATGTCCGTTACATTTCACATCTGATGTCATATGCACCACACATCAGCAGGTTTGTACTATGTCAACTCCGGGATCTGTCAAATCCAGCGAATTGCTGCTATACATATTCATGGTTAATTATTCAAATCACCGTATCGCCGTTTGCATTGCAGATATGCCGACATTTCGATGCGCGATATACGCCACTTTTTCTGCCAAACACAATGTATATTATCTGGTTTGAGTTATGTAACGTGTGGGCGCAGCCAAACTGAGCGTATACGCAATTATGCATTTTCAGGCGAAATATTCAAATATTACATATTCAAATGAACGTATCTTGGTTTCTATGTCGCCTATTCGATGCGCAGAATACTCCACATATGATGCCAAATCAGCCGGTCTGTGCTATGTCAACTCTGGACCCTGTAAAATCCAGCGTAATTGTAGTTTTTGTTGTTAATGCTTAAATATTGCATTCAAAGATTCGCCGCTTCTTTTGCACATATGTCGACAATTCCATACGCCTTGTACTCCGCATTTGCTGCAGTTACATTGCCCATCAGCTCGTTTGCGCTGTGTCAACTCTGGTCCCTGCAAAATCCAGCCCAAATGCAATTTTGTATGTTCGGGCTTAAATATTCAAATCAACGTTACTCCGATTCAATAGCACATATGTCGACAATACGATACGCTTTATATTCCACATTGACTGCCATACGCAGAGCGCTTCATCTGGTTTAAGCCGTGTTAAATCCGGACCGAGTCAAATCCAGCGTATTTGTAGTTTTGCATATTCAAGCCTTGTTATTCAAGTGAAAGTATCTCCGTATCCATTGTAGGTACGACGACAACAGGATGTACGTAATACTGCACATTTGCTGCCAAATACAGCAAACATCAGCCCGTTTGCACACTGTCAAGACTGGACTCGGAGAAATCCATCGAAATTGCAGTTTTGGATATTAATGCTTACATATTCGAATCAAGGTATCTCCGCTTGTTTTCCAGAAACATTGGCCATGCGATGCGCGTTATATTCCACATCTGATGCCAAGTACAGTGCACATCATCCGGTTTACGCTATGTAAAATCTGGACCCAGCCAGATCCAGCGTAGTTGCAGTTTCGTATATTCAGGATTAAGTATTCAAACCGACGTATCTCCGATTCTATGGCACATATGGCTACAATTAGAGGCTCGTTATACTCCAAATTTGCTGCCAAACACAGTGCATGTTATTCCGTTTGATACATGTAAAATCGGGACCCAGCCGAACCCTGCGTATTTGCAGCTTTACATATTCAGTATTAAATATTCCAACCAACGAATCTCCGTTTCTATGGCACACTTACAGACAATTCGGTGCGCGTTATATTTGACAACTGATGTCATATACAGCGCACATCAGTAGGTTAGCGTTTTGTTCACTCTTGTCCCTGTCAAATACACCATAATAGCAGTTTAGCATATTCATGCTTGAATATCGAAAGCAACGTATCTTCGTTTCTATGGCAGATATGACGACAATTCGGTGAGCGTTATGCTCCTGATTTGCTGGTGAGCACAGAGCACATCTTCCGATTCTATCATCTCTTCTGTCTTACGTCTTCTCTGGTCACCGACAGATTCAGCGCAATTGCTGTTTTGCATATTCATGCCTAAATGTTCAAACCAACGTATCAGCGCTGCTATTGGATACATATCGCAAATGCGATGCGCGCTATACTCCACAATTACAGCCAAATACAGTACTTATTCGGTTTGCGCTATGTCGACTGTATTTTCGAGCTATCGCGGGGAGACGCGTTCGTTTGAATACGCGTCAATGGGTGTCGTAAATTCCCGTTACGATTGGAATAATCGACTCCACGGATAGTACGATCCCCGTATTTCGCTTAGGATAATAGGTGTAGTCGTTGTGGTATAACACTGGGGGTCACAAAGTTATAAAAAATATACGTATTTCCAACGATTTATACAATCACACTGAGTAAGAACGCCGTTGCTTAAGATACAGATAACGAAGAAATGGATTATTCTTAGATGAGAGTGTGAGCTATAGAAGCTCTAGGTCCGTGAGAGCTGTAGGAGCTGTCGGACTTCTGGATACTGTGAGAGAAATAGGAGGCTCTTAGAGATATAGGAACGGTGAGAGTTATAGGGATTGCAGGAACTTTAGTCACCGCGAGAGACGATGGAACTCTGAGAGATATAGGAACGGTAAGAGTTATAGGGATTGCAGGAACTCTAGTCACCGTGAGAGATGATGTAACTCTAAAGTTTATTCTGATGTGAGTACGAAGCTCGGTATTGGTGTGCCCTTTGAGCGAAGAACGCGGATTCGTTGATTACATTGTTAGTTAGGAAAGTGAGGGCAATGATCCGCGATGCCGATTGGTTATGTCTAATGTTAGAAAGGAAGAGAGGATGAAGAAGCCTCCTACCAACGTGGGTCCTAGGCGACATTGTTTATGGGAAATCTCAGATTTTCCGTTAGGTAGATGTCCGCTTTTTTCGTTAGGCCAATACCCGCCTTCTCCGTAATTCTTAAGAGGGCGTAACAAACGCAAGGACCTTTCTAAAAACCGACCGAAAACACTTCTAGAATTAGAAAGTCTTTTCGGGCAAACAGATTGACTTAGACCATATGTGCGAACAATGCAGTTGGGATTTCGGCTTTATGATAGGTCCTTGGGCCAATGGAGGATTCGAAGGATGGCACGTGGACCGTTGGATGCCAAGCCGCGCGGGATGGAGTGCAGATGTGTTGCGCGCCAGAACATCGACTCTGGTCTCTGTTATATGCAGTGTAATTGTTGTTTTGCAGATTCAGACTCAAATATTCAACTCCACGTATCTCCGTTGCTGTTGCTGATATGTCGACAATTCGATGTGCCAGGTACTCCACATTTCTTGCCAAATACATCGTTTGCCAGCCAGTTTGCGCTATATCCAGACTGGTCCCAGACAGATCAAGCATAAATATAAATCGGAGATGATAGAACACGGGAACCTTCCGTTTGGAATTTTGGGAAAATCCCGTAACATTGTAATCTAGATTCTACCATAGCTGTAATTAAACAATCGTAGTCATCTAGTCCGATTGTAATTGTTCGAAACTTGTGATACTGCACTTGGCCTCGAGGCGACAACCAGTCACCGAACGTAGCCGCGGTCAAGGGATGAACGTTTTGTCTAATAAAGGCATGGAGTAATTCTATAGCTGTCCTTAAATGAAATAATCGTAGCGGCACGTGACAGTAAACATTCCAACGGTTTCTGTCCCGTGACTCGCCACACGCAGACTCTATCCGTCGGATAAGATGATTGCCAGATGTCAACACATCTCAACAGTATATGTTTAGCTAGCCTGAGGACCCATTATAAACCTTAAGATTTAGTTAATTAAAGTCCTTAACAGTCCTAAACAGGCAAACAGTCTTCGTTTCAACTACGGGATGATAGGTGAAATCTATTTTTCCACGGACGACGCTTCCCGCTAGCAACGTTCCCTCAAGGGCTACTAGCATCCTTCTCTAACCATCAACATGGAAATTGTCCAATTAATAGTAACGTCACTTCCAATCTCTTTCCGAGCGAAGTCATTTCTCCACGTATCCGATGTTCTGGTGCCCTTAGACACACCCATCATAGTTTTCCTCTGCAGCATCATCGTGCCGGAAAATCATTCTCTCGTGAGGTCACATTAGCCAGTTACAAAGAGCCTTAACACTCGGTGGATATTCTATGTTTTGACAAAGAGTTTGTTCAGTCCTACCTATACCGTAGATAAGGAAGTATGGTACAACTTGGAATCAGGATGAAAACGAATTCTGTTATCCCGTTGACCGCGGCTTTGTTATTGAACCCAGGATCATTGTCATTAGCTTCTCGAGTACCTAATTACCACGACTACTTGTCAAATTATATAACAATCAAATTTACACTAGTAAATATCTGCCCTATTGCATAACTACAACGTCTGAACCAAATGAAGATCCGTTTCGCGCCTCTAACTCTAATCATAATGTGAACCCGATGTAAGTGAAAATACATGCACATACCATCGATTCTGCCTGTCCAGGACTCTCACCGGAGCCGGAACTCGCAGTGCACCGTGACGAACGGCACATATATAAGAATTCATTCTCAGCCAGACCGTCAGTCGCGCTCGCGCCACAATAGAAGCAACATGGAGTTTCTTTAGATCTGTGCTACGCGTCGTTGGTTTGTTCGTGCCAAGTAAGGTAGATATCATTTCAGAACTACCACTGGAGGTTTCGCACTTGATACTTCGAAAATTGGATCCCTCGTCCCTGCGGAGCGCCGCGATTGTCTCGCGCAAATGGTTCAACGTATATAGATCCGACAAGAGTCTACGGCGGAAAGTGAGACGCCACATGCGACATACGAGAAAGCGGGTCAAGATGCAATTTCTCGGAGCTGCAGCCGCTAAAGCTACCAACCAAGAATCAAGAAGTAGAGGACGCGGTGAGGACAACTTAAGGAACGAAATAAGTTTATCCGCTGCTCGTACGGCGGTCGTCGTTGGAAGATTACGCGGTCCTCCGAAAATTTCGGTGCGAGATCGCCCCATCGATGTTGGACCAGTAAAATGTATTAGACTCTAACTCGTGTAAGTACCGTAATTTGACTGCTTGCTTTTGCGAGAACTTGAAACGGTCTTGTCCGGATTCAGAACTGTAGCGTGAAGCTTGAAATAAAATGGTTTTACTGAGACGGCAATGTGTTTCAGTCACGCTAATACTATCTGTATCGTAATAGGCCCATTATTGAATATTAACTACAATGTATCACCGCTGCAATTGCAGATTTGTCGTCAATTAGGTGCGAGATATACCCTCATTGGCTGCCAAATACAGCGCACTTCAGCTGGCTCGAGCTACTATATCATCTCTGGTCCTTGACATATCAAGCGTAATTGCAGTTTTGCATATTCAGGTTAGAATATTCAAATCCACGTATCTCCGTTTCTATAGCGCAAATGGGTACAATGCGATGCCCGTTATATTTCATATCCCATGTCATAACCAGCGCACATCTGCAAGTTTGCGGTCAACTCTAGGCTCTGTCAATGACACCGTAACTGCTGTTGCGCATATTCAGGCTTACGTATTCACAAAAACGTATCTCCGCTTCTATTGCATATATTTCGATTATAAATAGCGCGTTACACTTCATATTTGCACTCAGATACACCGCACATTAGCTGGTTACAGCCATATCAGATCTGGTCCTTGAAACATCCATCGCAATTGTAGTATTGCGTTTGCAGTCGTAAATATTCAAATCATGGTATGTCCGTTTCTGCGGAACATTTTCGAAAAATTCGATGCGCGTTATATGTCACATTTGCTGTCATGTGCACTGCATGTCAGCTGGTTTGCGCTATTTCAACTCTGGTCCCTGTCAAATCCAGCGTAATTGTAGTTTTGCATATTCAGGTTAAAATATTCAAATGAATGTATCTCCGTTTCTATTGCACATATGGCTACAATTCGATGTCCGTTACATTTCACATCTGATGTCATATGCACCACACATCAGCAGGTTTGTACTATGTCAACTCCGGGATCTGTCAAATCCAGCGAATTGCTGCTATACATATTCATGGTTAATTATTCAAATCACCGTATCGCCGTTTGCATTCCAAATATGCCGACAGAACGAAGCGCGTTATACTCCATGTTCGCTGCCAAATACAGTGCATATTATCTGGTTTGAGTTATGTAACGTGTGGGCGCAGCCAACCTCAGTGCATTTGCAGTTTTGCATATTCAGGCTTAAATATTCAAGTCAACATATTGTAGTATCCTGAGGAAAAATCCTCATTAGAAATCGATCAAAACAATGTCGTCTGTCCTTCGGTTGTTAGTTTACATCGGGGAGAAAGCCTATGTGACTAAAGTCACCTTGTACTTGCGGAGCGTTAATAGAATGAGGTTAGAGAGTTGGAAAAACAAACGCTAATGGTAGGGGACGATTTAACTTTAAAGATTGGCTGACCGAGAAGCGTTGAGCGGTTGATCGAGAAATAAGAGTTGAGTCGAGAGCTCGGAGTTAATCGAGAAGTCGAAGAGTAGAGTTGTTAGCGCTGTCGAGTTGCGAGAGGTGTTAGCGTTGTTGAGAGTGGAGTTGTTAGCGTTGTCAAGTTGTGAGAGGTGTTAGCGTTGCTGAGAGTGGTGTTGATAGCGCTTTCCATTTTCAGGATTAAATATTCAAATCAAGCTATTTCGGATTCCGTTGCAGATATGTCCACAATTCGAGTTAGTATCGTACTGCCAAATGTATTACTCATCAGCCGGTTTGCGCTATGTCGATTCTGACCATTGTTAAATCCAGCGCAATTGCAATTTTGGATACTCATGCACGAATAATAAAATCAACGTATCTCCGTTATTGTGGAAAATATGTCGAGAATTCGATGTGACTCGTACCCCACATTTCTTGCCAAATGCAGCGCACACCAGCCTGTTTCCGTTATGTCCTCTCTGGTTTCAGTCAAATCCGGCATGATTGTAGTTTCGCATATTCATGCTTAGATGTTCAAATAAACCTATACAGCGCATATCTGCCAGTTTGTGCAATGTCAATTCTGGACCGTGTCAAATCCAGCGTATTTGCAGTTTTGCATACTCAGTCTAAAATATTTAAATCCACGTATATCCGCCTCAAGAGCTCAAATGACGACCATTCGATGCGCATAATACTGCACATATGCTGCCAAATCAGCCGGGTTGTGCCACGTCAACTCTGGACCCGATCAAATTCTGTATAATTGCAAATTTGCATATTCAGGCTTAAATATTCAAATGAAGGTATCTTCGTTCCTATTACAGATATGTCGACAATACTATGCAAGTTGTATTCCACATTTACTACTAAATACAGCGCGCATCATCCGGGATGCGACTTTTCAACTGCTGCACTGGGATTGGATATACGTCGAAAATACTATGCGCGGTAGCTCCACATTTGCTGCCAAATAGAGCGCACCTAAGTGGGCTGGCGCTAAGTTAACACTGGAACGTGTGAAATCCAGCGAAATTGCAGTTTTGCATATTCAGGCTTAAATACTCAAATCTACGTATCTCTGTTTCTAATGCAGATATGACGATGAATTTATGTGTGTTATACTCCACATTGTCTCCCAAATTAAGCACACATCGGAGGGTTTGTGCTATGTCATCTCTGGTCTCCGACAAATCCAACGTAGTTTCAGCTTTGCATATTCAGGCTGAAATATTCTAATCAACGTATCTCCGCTTCTGTTGCAGATATGCCGACAACGTAAAGCGTGTTATACGCCAAAATTGTTGCCAAATACAGCACACATCAGCCGCTTTGGGCCATGTCGATTCTGGACCCTGTGAAGTGCAGCGTAATTGTAGTTTTGCATACTCAGGAATAAACGTTCAGATCAATGTGTCTCCGCCTCTATAGCATATGTGCCGACATCCACTCCATATTTGCTGCCAAATACAGCGCACATTAGTGGGCTGGCGCTATGTCAACTCTGGCCCGTGTCAAACCCGCGTAATTGCAGTTTTGCAAATTCGTGCATAAAAATTCAAATCAACGTATCTACGATTCTGTTACAGATATGCCGACAATTCGACTCAGGTTATACTTCACATTTGCTGCCAATACAGTGCACATCATTCGATTTAAACTATGTCATCTCCGATCACCAACAAATCCAGCGTAATTGCAGTTTTTCATATACATTATTATATATTCAAATCCACGCATCTCCGCTACTGTTGGAAATGTGTCACCAATACTTGCATTCCACATTTGTTGCAAATTAAACCAATATCATCCAACTAGCGCTATGTCCACTCTGGTCCGGTCAAACCCAACGCAACTGCAGTTTTGCATTATCACACCTAAATAATCAAATCAACGTATCTCCGTTTCGATTGCAGATATGTGGAAAATTCGATGCGCTTTATACTCCGTAGTTGCTATTAAATACAGCTCACATCATCTGGTTTGCGCTATGTCAAATCCGGACCCCGTGAAATCAAGCGTAAATGCAGTAATGCATGATCAGGGTTCAATATTCAGATTGACGTGACTCAGTTTCTGTTGCAGATATGTCGACAAATCGGTGCGCGTTATATTCCACATCGACTGCCATACACTAGGCGCTTCATCTGGTTTAAGCCATGTTAAATACGGAACGAGTCAAATCCAGCGTATTTGTAGTTTTGCTCATTCAAGCCTAAATATTCAACTGAATGTATCTCCGTTTTCATAGTAAGTATGTTCACAATAGGATGCATGTTATACTCCACATTTGCTGCCAAATACAGCATACTCCAGCCGGTTTGCTCTGTGTCAAATCTGGGCCGTGTCAAATACGGCGTCATTGCAGGTTTGCATATTCAGACTCAAATAGTCAAATCCCCGTATTTCCGTTGCTGTTGCAAATATGCCGAGTATTCGATGTGCCCGGTACTCCAGATTTCTTGCCCAATTCAGCGCACACTAGACAATTAGCGCTATGTCCGCACTGATCCCTGTCAAATCGAGCGTATCAGGTTTGTAAATATGAAACCGGAATTTGCCTATAGATGGCCCTAGCTGATAGTGTAGTTATCACTAAACTACGTCATTGATGCCAAAAGTCGTTGTTGACATCTCACGAACATTTTCGACTGAGAACAGTACAATGATTCTGGCAATGATTCTTTGGAAGAAATTGCACACTTCATCCTATAGTCATACCGGACGATACAAGGGCTGGTCGTCCCTCCTTCCGAAGCAATACCAGCCTCGCCGTGCGCCATATCCGAGGATTGGCACCTTCCTTCGAACATGATGTAAATACTAGTCGCAGTCTAGGTGCCATGACCCGCATCATCTCCCCTCATACCCGTCGCGGGACTCTGTCAGGGCCAGACGCTACTTCGCGGGAGGCTATCATCCTCGCCTCGTCCATCACCTCCCCGTGTGCATATACGCCGACGCAGCGTCATACAAGCTTTTGCGATGGCGTGAACGATATTGAAATATGTAACCAAACCTAGTAACACTGTAAATTACTTTCCTACAGTACTTCAGCTTATTATACATGTCGGAGATGAAAGAACGCCGGAGCTCCTCCTTGGATTCGCGGGAATACCGCAACTCTGTAACTTGGATTAAACGAATGCCGCTCCGATTGTTCGAGATTTATGATCATGAGCTTGGGCTCGAGGCGACAATCAGTCGCCGAACGTAGCCGCGGTCAAAGGGATGAACGTTTTATCTAACAAAGGCACAGAGTAACTCTATACCTCTCCTTAAAAGAAATAGTCGTAGCGATACGTGGCAGTAAATACTTCAATAGTTTCTATCCCGCGGCCCGCCACACGCAGATTTTGTCCTTCGGGTAAGATGATCGCCGGGTGTCGGCATGCCTTTGTGGCGTATGTTTAGCTAACGTAAGGACCCGCTATAGATCTTAAGATTTAGTCAAGCGAAGTCCGTCAAATAGACTTTGTTGCAACTACGGAAAGATAGGAGAAACCTATCCTCCACGAGCGTTGCCCCCCGTCAACAATCTCCCCTCAAGGGCGGCCAGCATCTCTTTCAAAACGCCGATATGGAGATCGACCAATTAGCAACAGCGCTAATTTCCCTCTCCTTTGGAACGAAAGCTTTCTTTGACGAATCCGAGGATCTCATATCCTTAGACCCACTCAATATAGTTTTCCTCGACGACATCATCGAGACGGAGATTCATTCTTTCGTACGATCTCATCGACGAATGACAGTGCCACCTTACAACCAGCGAATACATCGCATCTAGTTAATAAAGAGTTAGACTTGAACAGTGCGAGAACATACGTTTACCATCCCGTGACCGCGGATTCGTTTCGAACCTAAGGTCATCATCACTAGTGCGTAATCTTGTTAATAAGCCCGTGCTAATAAACTCTCCATTGTACCACGGCAATGGCTAATTCCAATGAAAATTCATTAAACGCCCATCTCCATAATCCTGACTTCAATCCGACATATATTTTAGATAGTTCATAAGTACCTATACATGAGCACAAACTATAAAAATTTGTTGCGGCATATGAGCCAGAGGGCAATTCAAATCCTATTGTTATTTTGCCTCGGAGTATCAGGATCGTAAGGATACAAGTAAATACACTCGGATCATAAAAATGTTGCCGCTACTTCGAACAAAGTCGATTTTGAATCTTCCGACTTCCGCCCCGACCAGTATAAGTAAACCGAGGCAACACAAAGAGTAAAGTATCTTCGAATTCCTACGGGTATCAACGAGCGATCTGCTGAATTTCGTGACGAACATTTGTGGAATATTTTTACACATTGTATCTACGACTCAGGGCCCATAGGCTGTACCTTACTTTATTATTTTAAGTAAATTCGGCGATTACGACGACAATCGATAACCTCAAGTAAGTCTGACGGTCAAACTTCCCATATACCCTGTCCTCTACATATTTCATTATAAAAGACCTGAGTCAAATATTGATGTTGGGAAGTAATGGATTCTAGACTAAGGTACTGCAACTTATTCTATTATGGGAGCAGCTGCCACAAGCAGGTATCTAATCATTCCAAATAAAGACAAATTGTGTCGACTAAATATTTGTTATACAAATAGCATTGTCTTTTGGTAACGGGTGCTTTCCTCGAATATAATTCCACACAGTAGCCGGGCCCCCTAGGACCATAGGAGTTGAGATTACGCCCAACCATCGCACAAGGCACCCAATACCTTGCTCCCTGGATCAGCTTAGTCTGCAGGAGCTGTCGCTCGTATCAGGTCGAACGGGGCACATTCTAAGCCCTCCCGTCTCACCAGTACGGTTTCGGAGCAGGTGGGACGCTGCTCATCCGCCGAAGTCCATTCGGTGGAGTCTCCACCTTAAATCTGCCCTCTTGCCAGCATCTTGTCCATCAACCACTGCCACCACGAGTCCATACCCATTAATTGGCCGATCAGAGGGGTCGCTACTCCCTCCGGGCTGTAACTCGATCGCCCGTGGTACCAACCTTAGTCGTTGGTGGGACTATCGTATGGATGTACGACCACGTGACAGCCGGCCAGCGACCTGCTAACCGATCTCGGCAGTTCCAGATGGGACTCACGTAAGCGGGGGCCTCAAGGTACTTTTGTACCCGGGAACTTATCCCGGCGGTCTCATCCTTGGCATCAGGATCGTGGGTGCGCTACTGCCCAAGGCCACGTAGAGAGGATGTAATAGTAATTAAACGCCTTTCACCCCCGACGACCTTCCCTGCGGAGTACATAGGGACTCGCGTATGCGAGACGCTTGTCCCGACGGTCCCCCTGGCTTCGGGAAAGTGGGTTTGCCAGCCCTCATAGGCTCACATAAGCGAGCCCTCCCTGCGGGAAATATTTGTTATACAATTATAAAATATGCTATGCAATCGTATCGTACGGTTTAACGTCATCATTCTTTCCTATAACCATTCAGTTATTATACGAAATGCCGCACATGATTTGAAAAAGTATATTTCATCCCAAATACTATTGCAATTAAACCACTCAGAAGACCATCTTATTAATTATATTTTCCGGTATTACCTCTGTAGTTGTCGCGTGTGAAGAGGACGAAGATCATGTGGACTAATAACGGAGTCTTTGTTGTTGTAACTGTCAGATGTATTTGAGTTAAGGCTACCTATACTAGTCGGGGGGGGGGGTTGAAATAATTCGTATTTGAATTCGTAATTTGAATTCGTATTCGCCATAGAAAATGTTCCCTAAAACCTCCTGGCCCAGCACATACATCTGCAAAGTATAGCAGCCCATTCTCCCTCAAACCTTTTGGGTTAGTAAACATAAAGTTACATGCTCTATCTGTATTCGCCATTTTAACAGTAGCACGATTTAAAAAAAGTGCACCACGAATTGTTTCATGAGGATTACAACGTGTCCTTGCTCGACGCACTTCAACGTCATCCAAATGGGCGAATACCGTTTTCGCATTGATAACAGTTTTCACTATATCTTCACAACAGAAATCAATTTCATCATCTGTGGTCAACTTTTCATATCACCATTTCATATCTTTTACAAACTTTATAACTTCCTCTGCAGGATTCCATTTAAGACCTGAATCTTCACGTCCAGGAACATGATGTCCAAAGACTCTGCGACCATGCTGTCTAGGTGCTTGAACTGACTCTAAACGACCTTGTTCATTATTTCCGAGGCCGTAACCGCCTTATATCCCATCATTCGCATCATCCTTTTGCCGTTATCGAGGAGATTGTTTGACTCTTGTGTTATTACTTGTATTCTTCTATTGTCAACTACCTTTTCATCAATATCCTCCTCGTCAGATTCACTTGAACATATACGAATTTTTTGTCGTTTACTATGATTATAAGTATCTCTTTCAAAGCTCTTCCTTTTTGTCCTAGTTTCCAATTCTTCTTGCATGGTATGTTGATGCATCAGTCGCATAACAATTCTGCTAGGAATATGATACATTTACACTGTACATGTGAATGTGTGTATAAGCGTCAGAGGATGTCCAGGCCTTAGTTAGGACAAAAGACAAGAGTCAGTGGTTAGAAGTATCTGGAAGAGTCTGTTGACAACAAGCGTGCGTGCGGGTAGGATTTCGAGGTCTTTAGAGTATAAGATATATGTATAACTGTTGTGTGCTAAATAAAGGGAATTATTTGTATTTCCGAGTCCATTCTATATCTTTACATGGTAGCAGAGCGTGGTTCATAGTTTTGCCAGTTATTTTAGTGCATGGTTTTCAATATTGCGAGTTAGATCGAGTGAGTGTTCAGTAAAGAAAGAAACGTTCAAAGGTTACAAAGAGGAAAAATACACCTCGAGCACGTAGGAACGCTTGAGTAACTGATAAGGAATCATTTAATATGGAGAGATTGGAAATCATGATACCTATTTTCGATGAATATTTACGGTATGTGGAAGCAAAGAATAACAACGTTTCTCAAGTATAGAGAATGCGAGGTTGTCACAACTAGGGTGAAGACAGAAACAGACAGTGAAGACTGGGACAAAAAGGATCCGAAGACAATAAATATAATTTATAGTGCCATCACAAACAGACAATTGGAATATATTAGAGAAGAAAAAACGGCGTATGAGATAGTAAAAAAGTTTGATGAAATGAAACTTGAAAGAGTCGACGGCACTACAGGTCGTATGCAGAAGGAGATTGGAAAAGATAAAACTTGAGAACTACAGTGATTCAGCATCGTTATTTAGCGGTTTCGAAAAATTAATAAACGAATTAAAATGTGCTGGCGCACAAGTGAGTGAGAGGGAAAAACTAACTTACATGCTGATTACGTTACCCGAAGAATACAGCTACATAGCGGATATAGTAGATGCACTGAAAGCCGAAAATCAAACGGCAGTGTATGTAAAAAATAAAATTGAAATAGCGGAGAAGAAAAATAAGTCCAATCGAGGAGAAATGCAAACCAACGCCTATTCTGCAAAAAAGGAAGGATGCTTCAGATGTGGAAGAGTAGGACATTTTGCGAGAGAGTGTCAAAATGGCGTCGAAGTGGGAAACAGTATCAGTTTTTGGCTTGGGTCAACACGTTGTCGCAGCAGAGGAGGAGGAAACAAAGGAAATACGAGCAGGGGACATGGAAATTTCCATCGTCAGTCAACAACCGGCACGAGCGAGCATGGTATCTCAAGATAAAGCACATGGATAGCAACGGCGCACGCAGCACACAGCGGCGAGGCGAACGAGATAAGTAATAATGAAGTAATGTGGCTATTAGATAGCGGTTGCACAGATCACATAATAAACAGCGTAAATTATTTCGATAAATGTATTGACCTTAAAGAACCGGTAAATATATATTTAGGCGATAATAGATCGAAAGGCAACAAAATTAGGGAATGTTATAAGTTATTTTGAAGCATTTGGAATGCAAAATGAAATAAATGTGGATAATGTTTTTTGCGCGAAAGAAATGTCCGCAAACTTGATTAGTTTAGGCAAGTTAACAGATAATAGGAACAAGGTCATTTCAATAGGAAATATTGCAAAAGTAATAGATGAGGACAATAAGCTTACAGCGGTAGCGGTTAAAGAAAAGGGAACATATAGAATGAAAAGTATATTGAAAGGGAAGGAGCACTTAGCAAACAGCGCCGAACGTAGTGATATGAGTAAAAGGAAAAGATGGCATAGGATGCTAGGACACGTAAATTTTAAATATTTAAATATTTTGGGTAAAGAGCAGCTAGTCACTGGTATAACGAATGAATTTGAAAAGGAATTTTTGAAATGTAGGGTGTGCATGAAAAGGAAAATGCAAAATTTACCATTGAAAAATAATCGAACCAAGGCTATGGAGATAATGGAAATTATTCATTCGGACGTGTGCGGTTTTAAGACTACCGGATTCAATGAAGAGAAATATTTCATCTCATTTATCGATAATTACAGCAAAATAGCTAGAAGTTATTGTATAAAATCAAAAGATGAGGTCTTTGATTGTTTCGTACAGTTTGTAAATGAAGCCGAGAATTTAACGGGCAAGAGGTTTATAATATTGAGATGTGATAATGGAAAAGAGTACTTGAATAATCGAATTTATAAATTTGCTAGGGATAAAGGTATCAGAATAAATAATTGCCCAACCTACGTACATGAATTAAACGGGACAACGGAAAGGTATAATAGAACAGTGATGGACATGGCGCGTTGCTTGTTAGCGGAAGCGAAAGTACATAAAAGGTACTGGCTCGAAATTGATTGGACAGCGGTATACTTGAAAAATCGAATACTGGCAAATACAATAGAGAGAAAGACACCTTTTGAAATATTCTTCGGGAGTGTTGAAAATCTACATTTATATGGAAGTAAATTTTTTGTAAGAACAAAAGAGAGTTTCAAAATGGGATAAAAAGGCAGATATGGGAATTTTGTTTGGATATAGTGAAGTAGGCTACAGAGTCTTATTAGGTGGGAAAATAACAATAGCGAGACATGTAGAGGTCATAGAAACAGACACAAAATGTATCGGTTTTGTGGAGAATTCATTCGATAAAGATAACGATGACATTGATGATAATGATTTATTGGTAAACATGAATAAGGAAGAGTTAGAAAGTAGGGAAGATGAAAATGATAACAGTCTTGAAAGCTTAAACATCCCTGGAAGATCTACACGTAATAGGAGAACTCCAGTAAGATATCCAGAAAAAGAAAACATTAGTGAAATCCATGCAAATTATTGTAGTGTAGATATCCCTTGTACATTTGAGGAGGCGATTTGTTGTGAAGATAGTGAAGATTGGAAACAAGCTATGGATAAGGAAATAGAATGTCTTTATAAGAATAAAACTTGGAAATTGGTAGAAAGGGTAAAAGGCAAAGACGTATTAGATGTAGAATGGGTTTACACGAGAAAATCAGATGACAGGTATAAGGCTTGATTAGTGGTAAGAGGATTCCAACAAAGAAACGTAGCCGATGACATATAATCCCCAGTAGCGAGTAATTAGACCTTCAAGATATTGCTAACATATTGTTGTCGAAATGGATTAATTATCGAGCAAATGAATGTAGAAACTGCTTTTTTAAATGGTGAAGTAACCTCGGAGGTATATGTAAATCAACCAAAGGGATATGCGGACGGAACGAATAGAGTTTGTAAACTATCGAAAGCGCTTTATGGGTTAAAAGAAAGTCGAAGGGAGTGGTATGAGTGTCTTGATAAGTATGTGACGAGATTAGGTTTTAAGAAGAATAACATAGAGTTGTGCCTATATACACATGGAGAGGGAGAAAATGTTGTTTATTTGCTAATGTATGTAGACGATTTGCTAATTTGTAGTAAAAATAAAAGGAAGATACAAAGGGTAAAGAAGTTATTAACTAATAGATTTGAAATGAAAGATTTAGATGAAGTCAAAGAATATCTTGGAATAAATATAGACTATGATTATTTCAAAAATGAAATAAGATTAAGCCAAAAGAAATACATTGAATCATTAGCAAACAAATGTAAGTTACAAAATAGCAAATTGTACTGTACACCTATGGAGACCAACTTAAGAATTGAAAAAGCTGAGATAAATAGAGAGGATATTGAATACAAAAATTTAATTGGCGCATTGTTGTATATTAGTGAAAATACCAGACCCGATAGAAATTATAGTGTGAATTATTTGCGTAGATTTCAAGATTGTTGTAATGAGACACACTTTAAATATGCTATGCAAATATTGAAGTATTTGTACCGGACTAGAGATTTAAGATTAGATTATAAAAGGAATGAAAAATGTGAAACGATAGATTGTTATGTGGACGCTGATTAGGCAGGAGATCATTTAGAAAGGAAATCGACTTCTGAATATGTAATTAGATTGTATGGAAATGTAATTGGTTGGAAGTCTAAAAAACAAAGGTGTGTGACAAAAGACTCGACGTATGCAGAGTATGTAGCTCTATCGGAAGCGGTGAGTGAATTAATGTCCATTAGGGAAATTATGAAAATCTTCAATGTAAATCTAGACGATAACCCTGTAAAAATTTATGAGGATAACTCTGGAGTGATAAGTATAGCCAGGCACGGAAATTTTACAAAAAATTCTAAACACATTGAAGTTCATTAGCACTACGTTCACGAGTGCTTAAAGGAGAATAAGATAAACATATTTAAAGTAATTACAGGCGAAAATACTGCGGATATTTTTACGAATTCACTGCGTAGAGAGAAATTCGAAAGGTTTAGGTCATGAATGAATGTAAACTAAGAGGAATGTAGATAAAGCAATAAGTGTTAAAGTTTCTGTTACGTAATTCGTCAAAGCATGTAAATACGATTAAGTGTACAGTATAAATGTAAGGAGGCGTGTTAGGAACATGATACATTTAAGCTGTACATGTAAATGTGCGTGTAAGCGTCAGAGGACGTCCAGGCCTTAGTTGGGACAAAAGACAAAAGTCAGGCGTTAGAAGTATATGGAGGAGCCGGTTGACAAAAAGCGTGCGTGCTAGTAGCATTTCGAGGTCTTTAGAGTATAAGATATATGTATAAATGTTGTGTGCTAAATAAAGGGAATTTATTTATAGCTATTTTATTTATAGCTTCTCGAGTACCTCATCACCACGACTACTTGCCAATTATATAACAATCATATTTACACTAGTAAATATCTGCTCTATTGCATAACTACAAACGTCTAAACCAAATGAAGATTCGTTTCGCGCCTCTAACTCTAATCATAATGTGAACCCGATGTAAGTGAAAATACATGCACATACCATCGATTCTGCCTGACCAGCACTCTCACCCGCAACCGGAACTCGAAGTGCACCGTGACGAACAGCACATATATAAGCCTCCACTCTTAGCCAGACCGTCGGTCGTGCTCGCGCAACAGTAGAAGCAACATGGAGTTTTTTAGATCTCTACTACGCGTCGTTGGTTTGTTCGTGCCAAGTAAGGTAGATATCACTTCCGAACTACCACTGGAGGTTTCGCACTTGATACTTCGAAAATTGGATCCCTCGTCCCTGCAGAGCGCCGCGCTTGTCTCGCGCAAATGGTTCAACGTATGTAGATCCGACAAGTGTCTACGGCGGAAAGTGAGACGTCACATGCGACATACGAGAAAGCGGGTCAAGATGCAATTTCTCGGACCTGCAGCCGCTAAAGCTACCAACCAAGAATCAAGAAGTAGAGGACGTGGTGAGGGCAACCTAAGGCACGAAATAAGTTTATCCGCTGCTCGTACGGCGGTCGTCGTTGGAAGGTTACGCTGTCCTCTGAAAATTTCGATGCGAGATCGCCCCATCGATGTGGGACCAATAAAATGTATTAGACTCTAACTCGTGTAAGTACCTTAATTTGACTGCTTGCTCTTGCGAGATCTTGAATCGGTCTTGTCCGGATTCAGAACTGTAGCGTGAAGCTTGAAATAAAATGGTTTTATTGAGACGGCAATGTGTTTCAGTCACGCTAATACTATCGGTATCGTAATAGGCCCATTATTGAATATTAACTACAATGTATCACCGCTGCAATTGCAGATTTGTCGTCAATTAGATGCGAGATATACTTCTCATTGCCTGCCAAATACAGCTCACATGAACTGGCTCGTGCTATTATATCATCTCTGGTCCTCGACATATCAAGCTTAACTGCAGTTTTACAAATTAAGGTTAACATATTTAAATGAATGTATCTCCGTTTCTATTGCACATATGGCGACAAAGCGATGCCCGTTACATTTCACATCCGATCTCATGTGCACCGCACATCTGCTGGTTTGTACCATGTCAACTCCGGTTTCTGTCAAACCTAGCGGAATTGCTGCTTTACATATTCATGATTAATTATTCAAATCACCGTATCGCCGTTTGCATTGCAGTTATGCCGACAATTCGATGCGCGATATACGCCACTTTTGCTGCCAAACACAATGTATATTACCTGGTTTGAGCTATGTAACGTGTGGGCGCAGCCAAACTAAGCGTATACGCAATTATGCATTTTCTGGAGAAATTTTCAAATATTACATATTCAAATGAACGTATCTTGGTTTCTATGTCGCCTATTCGATGCGCAGAATACTCCACATATGATGCCAAATCAGCCGGTCTGTGCTGTGTCAACTCTGGTCCCTGCAAAATCCAGCCCAAATGCAATTTTGTATGTTCAGGCTTAGATATTCAAATCAACGTGACTCCGATTCCATAGCACATATGTCGACAATACGATGCGCGTTATATTCCACATTGACTGCCATACGCAGAGCGCTTCATCTGGTTTAAGCCGTGTTAAATCCGGACCGAGTCAAATCCAGCGCATTTGTAGTTTTGCATATTCAAGCCTAGTTATTCAAGTGAAAGTATCTCCGTATCCATTGTAGGTACGTCGACAATAGGATGCATGTTATACTCCACATTTGCTGCCAAATACAGCACACATCAGCCCGTTTGCACACTGTCAAGACTGGACTCGGAGAAATCCAGCGTGATTGCAGTTTTGGATATTAATGCTTACATATTCGAATCAAGGTATCTCCGCTTGTTTTGCAGAAACATTGGTCATACGATGCGCGTTATATTCCACATCTGATGCCGGTTTACTCTATGTAAAATCTGGACCCAGCCAGATCCAGCGTAGTTGCAGTTTCGTATATTCAGGATTAAGTATTCATCCGACGTAACTCCGATTCTATGGCACATATGGCTACAATTAGAGGCTCGTTATACTCCAAATATGCTGGCAAGCACAGTGCATGTTATCCCGTTTGATGCATGTAAAATCGGGACCCAGCCGAACCCTGCGTATTTGCAGCTTTACATATTCAGTATTAAATATTGCAACCAACGAATCTCCGTTTCTATGGCACACTTACAGACAATTCGGTGCGCGTTATATTTGACAACTGATGTCATATACAGCGCACATCAGTAGGTTAGCGTTTTGTTCACTCTTGTCCCTGTCAAATACACCATAATAGCAGTTTAGCATATTCATGCTTGAATATCGAAAGCAACGTATCTTCGTTTCTATGGCAGATATGACGACAATTCGGTGAGCGTTATGCTCCTGATTTGCTGGTGAGCACACAGCACATCTTTCGATTCTATCATCTCTTCTGTCTTTCGTCTTCTCTGGTCACTGACAGATGCAGCGTAATTGCTGTTTTGCATATTCATGCCTAAATGTTCAAACCAACGTATCAGCGCTGCTATTGGATACATATCGCAAATGCGATGCGCGCTATACTCCACAATTACAGCCAAATACAGTACTTATTCGGTTTGCGCTATGTCGACTGTATTTTCGAGCTATCGCGGGGAGACGCGTTCGTTTGAATACGCGTCAATGGGAGTCGTAAATTCCCGTTACGATTGGAATAATCGACTCCACGGATAGTTCGATCCCCGTATTTCGCTTAGGATAATAGCTGTAGTCGTTGTGGTATAACACTGGGGGTCACAAAGTTATAAAAAATATACGTATTTCCAACGATTTATACAATCACACTGAGTAAGAACGTCGTTGCTTAAGATACAGATAACGAAGAAATGGATTATTCTTAGATGAGAGTGTGAGCTATAGGAGCTCTAGGTCCGTGAGAGCTGTAGGAGCTGTCGGACTTCTGGATACTGTGAGAGAAATAGGAGGCTCTTAGAGATATAGGAACGGTGAGAGTTATAGGGATTGCAGGAACTTTAGTCACCGCGAGAGACGATGGAACTCTGAGAGATATAGGAACGGTAAGAGTTATAGGGATTGCAGGAACTCTAGTCACCGTGAGAGATGATGTAACTCTAAAGTTTATTCTGATGTGAGTACGAAGCTCGGTATTGGTATGCCCTTTGAGCGAAGAACGCGGATTCGTTGATTACATTGTTAGTTAGGAAAGTGAGGGCAATGATCCGCGATGCCGATTGGTTATGGCTAATGTTAGAAAGGAAGAGAGGAGGAAGAAGCCTCCTACCAACGTGGGTCCTAGGCGACATTGTTTATGGGAAATCTCAGATTTTCCGTTAGGTAGATGTCCGCTTTTTTCGTTAGGCCAATACCCGCCTTCTCCGTAATTCTTAAGAGGGCGTAATAAACCCAAGGACCTTTCTAAAAACCGACCGAAAACACTTCTAGAATTAGAAAGTCTTTTCGGGCAAACAGATTGATTTAGGCCATATGTGCGAACAATGCAGTTGGGATTTCGGCTTTATGATGGGTCCTTGGGCGAATGGAGGTTTCGAAGGGTGGCACGTGGACCGTTGGATGCCAAGCCGCGCGGGATGGAGTGCAGATGTGTTGCGCGCCATAACATCGACTCTGGTCTCTGTTATATGCAGTGTAATTGTTGTTTTGCAGATTCAGACTCAAATATTCAACTCCACGTATCTCCGTTGCTGTTGCTGATATGTCGACAATTCGATGTGCCAGGTACTCCACATTTCTTGCCAAATACATCGTTTGCCAGCCAGTTTGCGCTATATCCAGACTGGTCCCAGACAGATCAAGCATAAATATAAATCGGAGATGATAGAACACGGGAACCTTCCGTTTGGAATTTTGGGAAAATCCCGTAACATTGTAATCTAGATTCTACCATAGCTGTAATTAAACAATCGTAGTCATCTAGTCCGATTGTAATTGTTCGAAACTTGTGATACTGCACTTGGCCTCGAGGCGACAACCAGTCACCGAACGTAGCCGCGGTCAAGGGATGAACGTTTTGTCTAATAAAGGCATGGAGTAATTCTATAGCTGTCCTTAAATGAAATAATCGTAGCGGCACGTGACAGTAAACATTCCAACGGTTTCTGTCCCGTGACTCGCCACACGCAGACTCTATCCGTCGGATAAGATGATTGCCAGATGTCAACGCATCTCAACAGTATATGTTTAGCTAGCCTGAGGACCCATTATAAACCTTAAGATTTAGTTAATTAAAGTCCTTAACAGTCCTAAAGAGGCAAACAGTCTTTGTTTCAACTACGGGATGATAGGTAAAATCTATTTTTCCACGGACGACGCTTCCCGCTAGCAACGTTCCCTCAAGGGCTACTAGCATCCTTCTCTAACCATCAACATGGAAATTGTCCAATTAACAGTAACGTCACTTTCAATCTCTTTCCGAGCGAAGTCATTTCTCCACGTATCCGATGTTCTGGTGCCCTTAGACACACCCATCATAGTTTTCCTCTGCAGCATCATCGTGCCGGAAAATCATTCTCTCTTGAGGTCACATTAGCCAGTTACAAAGAGCCTTAACACTCGGTGGATATTCTATGTTTTGACAAAGAGTTTGTTCAGTCCTACCTATACCGTAGATAAGGAAGTATGGTACAACTTGGAATCAGGATGAAAACGAATTCTGTTATCCCGTTGACCGCGGCTTTGTTATTGAACCCAGGATCATTGTCATCAGCTTCTCGAGTACCTAATTACCACGACTACTTGTCAAATTATATAACAATCAAATTTACACTAGTAAATATCTGCCCTATTGCATAACTACAACGTCTGAACCAAATGAAGATCCGTTTCGCGCCTCTAACTCTAATCATATTGTGAACCCGATGTAAGTGAAAATACATGCACATACCATCGATTCTGCCTGACCAGCACTCTCACCCGGAACCGGAACTCGCAGTGCACCGTGACCAACAGCACATATATAAGCCTCCACTCTTAGCCAGACCGCCAGTCGTGCTCGCGCAACAGTAGAAGCAACATGGAATTTTTTAGATCTCTACTACGCGTCGCTGGTTTGTTCGTGCCAAGTAAAGTAGATATCATTTCCGAACTACCACTGGAGGTATCGCACTTGATACTTCGAAAATTGGATCCCTCGTCCCTGCAGAGCGCCGCGCTTGTCTCGCGCAAACGGTTCAACGTTTGTAGATCCGACAAGTGTCTACGGCGGAAAGTGAGACGTCACATGCGACATACGAGAAAGCGTGTCAAGATGCAATTTCTCGGACCTGCAGCCGCTAAAACTACCAACCAAGAATCAAGAAGTAGAGGACGTGGTGAGGGCAACCTAAGGCACGAAATAAGTTTATCCGCTGCTCGTACGGCGGTCGTCGTTGGAAGGTTACGCGGTCCTCTGAAAATTTCGATGCGAGATCGCCCCATCGATGTTGGACCAATAAAATGTATTAGACTCTAACTCGTGTAAGTACCTTAATTTGACTGCTTGCTCTTGCGAGAACTTGAAACGGTCTTGTCCGGATTCAGAACTGTAGCGCGAAGCTTGAAATAAAATGGTTTTACTGAGACGGCAATGTGTTAAAGTCACGATAATACTATCTGTATCGTAATAGGCCCATTATTGAATATTAACTACAATGTATCATCGCTGCAATTGCAGATTTGTCGTCAATTAGATGCGAGATATACTCCTCATTGCCTGCCAAATACAGCTCACATCAGCTGGCTCGTGCTATTATATCATCTCTGGTCCTCGACATATCAAGCGTAATTGCAGTTTTACAAATTAAGGTTAACATATTCAAATGAATGTATCTCCGTTTCTATTGCACATATGGCGACAAAGCGATGCTCGTTACATTTCACATCCGATGTCATGTGCACCGCACATCTGCTGGTTTGTACCATGTCAACTCCGGTCTCTGTCAAACCTAGCGAAATTGGTGCTTTGCATATTCATGATTAATTATTCAAATCACCGTATCGCCGTTTGCATTGCAGATATGCCGACAATTCGATGCGCGATATACGCCACTTTTGCTGACAAACACAATGTATATTATCTGGTTTGAGTTATGTAACGTGTGGGCGCAGCCAAACTCAGCGTATACGCAATTATGCATTTTCAGGCGAAATATTCAAATATTGCATATTCAAATGAACGTATCTTGGTTTCTATGTCGCAGATTCGATGCGCAGAATACTCCACATATGATGCCAAATCAGCCGGTCTGTGCTATGTCAACTCTGGACCCTGTAAAATCCAGCGTAATTGTAGTTTTTGTTGTTAATGCTTAAATACTGCATTCAAAGATTCGCCGCTTCTTTTGCACATATGTCGACAACTCCATACGCCTTGTACTCCGTATTTGCTGCAGTTACATTGCCCATCAGCTCGTTTGCGCTGTGTCAACTCTGGTCCCTGCAAAATCCAGCCCAAATGCAATTTTGTATGTTCGGGCTTAAATATTAAAATCAACGTTACTCCGATTCAATAGCACATATGTCGACAATACGATGCGCTTTATAATCCACATTGACTGCCATACGCAGAACGCTTCATCTGGTTTATGCCGTGTTAAATCCGGACCGAGTCAAATCCAGCGTATTTGTAGTTTTGCATATTCAAGCCTTGTTATTCGAGTGAAAGTATCTCCGTATCCATTGTAGGTACGTCGACAACAGGATGTACGAAATACTGCACATTTGCTGCCAAATACAGCACACATCAGCCCGTTTGCACACTGTCAAGACTGGACTCGGAGAAATCCAGCGTAATTGCAGTTTTGGATATTAATGCTTACATATTCGAATCAAGGTATCTCCGTTTGTTTTGCAGAAACATAGGCCATGCTATGCGCGTTATATTCCGCATCTGATGCCAAGTACAGTGCACATCATACGGTTTACGCTATGTAAATTCTGGACCCAGCCAGATCCAGCGTAGTTGCAGTTTCGTATATTCAGGATTAAGTATTCAAACCGACGTATCTCCGATTCTATGGCATACATGGCTACAATTAGAGGCTCGTTAAACTCCAAATTTGCTGGCAAACACAGCGCACGTTATTCCGTTTGATGCATGTAAAATCGGGACCCAGCCGAACCCTGCGTATTTGCAGCTTTACATATTCAGTATTAAATATACGAACCAACGAATCTCCGTTTCTATGGCACACTTACAGACAATTCGGTGTGCGTTTTATTTGACAACTGATGTCATATACAGCGCACATCAGTAGGTTAGCGTTTTGTTCACTCTTGACCCTGTCAAATACACCATAATAGCAGTTTAGCATATTCATGCTTGAATATCGAAAGCAACGTATCTTCGTTTCTATGGCAGATATGACGACAATTCGGTGATCGTTATGCTCCTGATTTTCTGGTGAGCACTGAGCACCTCTTCCGATTCTAACATCTCTTCTGTCTTACGTCTTCTCTGGTCACTGACAGATTCAGCGTAATTGCTGTTTTGCATATTCATGCCTAAATGTTCAAACCAACGTATCAGCGCTGCAATTGGATACATATCGCAAATGCGATGTGCGATATACTCCACAATTACAGCCAAATACAGTACTCATTCGGTTTGCTCTATGTCGACTGTATTTTCGAGCTATCGCGGCGAGACGCGTTCGTTTGAATACGCGTCAATGGGAGTCGTTAATTCCCGTTACGATTGGAATAATCGACTCCACGGATAGTTCGATCCCCGTATTTCGCTTAGGATAATAGGTGTAGTCGTTGTGGTATAACACTGGGGGTCACAAAGTTATAAAAAATATATGTATTTCCAACGATTTATACAATCACACTGAGTAAGAACGCCGTTGCTTAAGATACAGATAACGAAGAAATGGATTATTCTTAGATGAGAGTGTGAGCTATAGGAGCTCTAGGTCCGTGAGAGCTGTAGGAGCTGTCGGACTTCTGGATACTGTGAGAGAAATAGGAGGCTATTAGAGATATAGGAACGGTGAGAGTTATAGGGATTGCAGGAACTTTAGTCACCGCGAGAGACGATGGAACTCTGAGAGATATAGGAACGGTATGAGTTATAGGGATTGCAGGAACTCTAGTCACCGTGAGAGGTGATGTAACTCTAAAGTTTATTCTGATGTGAGTACGAAGCTCGGTATTGGTGTGCCCTTTGAGCGAAGAACGCGGAATCGTTGATTACATTGTTAGTTAGGAAAGTGAGGGCATTGATCCGCGATGCCGATTGGTTATGACTAATGTTAGAAAGGAAGAGAGGAGGAAGAAGCCTCCTACCAACGTGGGTCCTAGGCGACATTGTTTATGGGAAATCACAGATTTTCCGTTAGGTAGATGTCCGCTTTTTTCGTTAGGCCAATACCCGCCTTCTCCGTAATTCTTAAGAGGGCGTAATAAACCCAAGGACCTTTCTAAAAACCGACCGAAAACACTTCTAGAATTAGAAAGTCTTTTCGGGCAAACAGATTGACTTAGACCATATGTGCGAACAATGCAGTTGGGATTTCGGCTTTATGATGGGTCCTTGGGCCTATGGAGGATTCGAAGGATGGCACGTGGTCCGTTGGATGCCAAGCCGCGGGGGATGGAGTGCAGATGTGTTGCGCGCCAGAACATCGACTCTGGTCTCTGTTATATGCAGTGTAATTGTTGTTTTGCAGATTCAGACTCAAATATTCAACTCCACGTATCTCCGTTGCTGTTGCTGATATGTCGACAATTCGATGTGCCTGGTACTCCACATTTCTTGCCAAATACATCGTTTGCCAGCCAGTTTGCGCTATATCCAGACTGGTCCCAGACAGATCAAGCATAAATATAAATCGGAGATGATAGAACACGGGAACCTTCCGTTTGGAATTTTGGGAAAATCCCGTAACATTGTAATCTAGATTCTACCATAGCTGTAATTCAACAATTGTAGCCATCCATTCCGACGTTTTGTCTAATAAAGGCATGGAGTAATTCTATAGCTGTCCTTAAATGAAATAATCGTAGCGGCACCTGACAGTAAACATTCCAACGGTTTCTGTCCCGTGTCTCGCCACTCGCAGACTCTATCCGTCGGATAAGATGATTGCCAGATGTCAACGCATCTCAACAGTATATGTTTAGCTAGCCTGAGGATTCATTATACACCTATAGCGGCACTCGTCGGTAAAATTCATATCGGTTTCGGTCCAGTGAACCCGCTACACAAGAAATCGTGTTTACTGAAATATGAGTTTATTATAGATTCGACAACTTTAGGCGGTTACCGAAGGCTAATCAAATTCCGTCGTTTTTGTCGTGATCACATGCCCTCGAGTCAACTACCCGAAATGTCAACATTTGTAAACAAGGTCGAGAGTTCAGCGTCCGTTGTGATTTTTCGAGAACATCTTGGAAATTTAAATCCCAACGTCTTTTGTCAACTCCGACGCATATAAATATAGCGAACAGGGTAGCGAGGCATTCTTTGTTATCGAATGACACGAGCAGTAGCAGTTAAGTCGATACTTCTTTGCGCCGATCTATTCGTAATCACGAATCAAGATAACAAGTGTATTATACGTCTAGTGTACACGTAGGGTATATTTTAATAAACTACACAGTTAAATATACTCTTGTGTTTTTAAGCCTAAATCGCTACCATACATCTCAAACTGGTGACACCGACGTGATTTTTGTGTAAGAGGTGACAGCGATAGGCTAGTCGCAGTTTGAATATCATAGTCCGCAACTCACACAATGGAAAAGGAGAGCAAACGAACTCCAGCCGGCTCATCGTTCCGCGTGCCGCCCTTTATGCCCACGATGACCAGGATTTGGTTTTCCATTTTAGAGAAATATTTCGGGGTAGCCGGCATCTTCCACGACGATGAAAAATCCTTAGCCCTCATGGGATTCCTCGACCCACATTACCTCGCGAAGATTGAGGATACAGTGACCAACCTCCTCGCCACAGGCCAGTACGATAAATTGAAGAGCGAGCTGATCCGCGCCCTGACCGAATCGGACAGCGCCAAGTTCGAAAGGTTAGTCGAACGTGAAGAGATGGGCGACAGAAAACCCTCACAGTTTTATAATGACTTAAAAAATTAGCCAGCCCCCTCGCTTCCGATGAATTCATCCACAGCTTGTGGAGGAATCGCATCAGGGATGTCCTGGCTGCAGTGGACGATACGAGTATCGAGAAACTGACCAGGAGAGCGGATAAACTCGATGAGGCGTATAATCGTAATGGGCAGCGCGCTAAGGTAGTCACAATCGAGCCACCGGCATCACACGAAGGCAAAAACGACGCACTGGCCGCCGAGGTCAGTAGACTGCGAGAACAGATTAAGTCTATGGGAATCAGCGGGTATCATCGACTACGAAGACGTTCGAATTCTCTCACTCGACCCCGCCGCCGTTCGCGTTCCCGAGACTATCCGCGCCAGGACGGAATTTGCTTCTATCATGCGAGGTTCGGCGATCGCGCCACGATTGTAAGTGGAAGTCGGGAAACGACCCCTGCCGTCCGTAAAAGCGGAGGACGGCGACGGCTTGGGATCTCGCCGCATCTTTATTTTGGACAAGAGAACGAAGACTTCGTTCTTAGTTGACACCGGTGCTGATATCGGCGTTCATCCTCGAAGCAGGCTATCTAGGGACGTAAAGAAAACAACGTATGAACTATTCGCTGCCAATGGGACGCGCATCGCAACGTACGGTACTATAGCGATGGAGCTGAACCTGTCCCTTAGACGTGCCGTCAAATGGCACTTCACTGTCGCCGATGTGCAAACCCCCATCATCGACCTAGATTTCCTAAGTCATTACAGGTTGCTTGTGGATCCAAGAAAAAGACGACTTCTCGACACAACAAACCAGCTATCGACCAGGGGATACGCCGCCAACTGCGAACAGCTTATGATTAAGACCGTAAACGGGGATTTGGTCTACCACCAATTTGGCGAAATGTGCAGATCTAACGCGCCCACCGGCCTTTGGGTGAGTGAAAATACGGCACAGTGTGGAGCACCACATCGATACCACACCCCGCCCGCCCGTATGTTGCAAACCCCGCCCTCTCGCACCGGACCGTCCCAAGCCAATCAAGGCGGAATTTGCAACACTTATCGAGCAAGGAGTCATGCGCCCATCGAAGAGTTCCCGGGCATCTCGACTGCACGTCGTCCCAAAGAAGGATGGAAGTCTGCGACATTGCGGTGACTACAGGGCGCTAAACGCCCGCACTGTACCCGACAGGTACTCTCCACCGCACATACAAGACTTCGCGCAGCATTTACACGGTCGGCGAATATTCTCAAAAATTGGTTTAGTGCGAGCCTACCATCAAATCTCAATCGCGCCTGAGGACGTTACCAAAACCGCGATTTCGACACCATTCGGCCATTTCGAGGCAAACAACATGATGTTTGGGCTTCGAAACGCCGCGCAAACGTGTCAAAGATTTGTCGACGCGAGGCTTAGATTTCGTTTACGCGTACATAGATGACTTCTTGGTAGCTTCGGAAACCGAGGAGCAGCACCGCTGGCACTTGCGGATCTTGTTCAAACGTCTAAACCAGTAGGGCGTAGTAATCAACCTCGCAAAATGCGAGTACGGAATTAATGAAATAGCCTGCCTAGGCCATACGGTAAACGCGCACGGAATAAAACCGCTCGCCGATCGCGTTAGAGCCATAAACGAAGCACCGCTCCTCGCGAACATCAAGGCACTACGCGGATACCTCGGTATGATTAACGTTTACCGACGTTTCATACCGGGGGCAGCTAAAATTTTGCAACCCCTCAACGATTTGTTGCAAAGGGCGAAAAAGGGCAACATGCCCATTATTTAGTCGGAGGAAGCCAAAACGAGCTTTAGCGAGTCAAAACGCGCCCTAGCTAACGCTACGATGTTAGCGCATCGTATACCTGGCGCGCCCATCAGCCTCGCAGTAGACGCGTCCGACTTTGCAATAGGGGCGGTGTTGCAGTAACGCGCGAATGACACTCGGCAACCATTGGGTTTCTTAACTAAAGCCTCAAATTTCGCGCAGCGAAAATATAGCGCGTACGATCGCGAATTACTCGCTATGTATACTGCGGTCAAGCGATTTAGACACGCCGTAGATGGGTGGAATTTCATTATTTTCATAGATCACAAACCCCACACCTATGCGTTCAGTCAAAATCCCGACAAGTGATCGCCGAGACAATTCCGTCAACTAGATTATATCGGGCAGTTCACGACCGATATAGACACTCGATGATGGCGGCAAGCAGAACGGTCACGTGCACGACGCTCCGTAGGCATAACCGAAATATCTGGGTAAATTAAAGAACTCGGGCGGAAAAGTGCACGAAAGTGAAGTTTCTAGTGCTCCGGAATGAGTGGGTATACAAGAAATAGGGGAGCTCGCTGGTATAAAAGCGAGAGAAACGATTGAAAGTGCTGTGTGTGGAAAGTGAGGTTAGGGGCAGAGCGAAGGCCATCTTGGGTCGCGAGACCGAAGCGCCACCGTGCGGGCTACCTGGGTAACCAAGGAGTGGGAGAGCGCCCCCGTGGAGGGCCAGTCTAAACTCCCCGCGTCGAACAGTGATAGGGACTCTGCGAGTTTAAGTATCCGGTCATCAGACAGACGACAGGCGACCTTACGACGACATCGGCAAGTATTTAGGACACGAATCGCATACACGCGGAAGGATACACCTCAAACATACATATATATATATGTATATTAAAGTCATAAACACAATATGGACAAGTACTACAAGGTAAGTAAACCTACGGCTCAGGGGGTTTCGGAGCTTCCAGGCCCCGTCGGGGATTCGAGTAGCGTCCCAGGCTCGACCCGACGGTCACACAACGACTGGACGAACGGCGAGGGGAAGGTCGATCCCAGGGCCTCCCCTCGTTCGGTAAACACGACCGGGGACCAAGAAACACCCGCAGATGTCACAGAGGGAAAGATGTGCAAAAAAAGCACAAGAAGATACCTCGAATTTGATGAAGACATCGCGGGATTCATCGAGGATGTCGAGATGCCAATGCAGGCACTCAAGGATAAGACACCACCCACCGTAAAGGCGACCCGATTCGCAAAGGAAAAAATCCCGAAAGGTGACAAGATCACCAGATATTTGAGAAAGTCCCCAGTGGAGGGGAGTGCGTGCAAGACAACGAGAAACCTGGCCAGAAGCCAGCCGATGGCAACGAAGGACGAAGCGGCCAGCACCTCGGAGATAGACACACCGGCGGAAATGTCGGACAGCGGCAGCGAAGCGGCGGCACCAAGGGAATGTCTCAGGAGGAAGGCCATGGCGAACAGAGCAACGGCCGAGACCGAAAGCAATGACGAGGACAGTATCGTCATCAAAATGAGCGAATGGAAGGCGATGACGGAAATCATCACAGAAGTCTTCCGCGAAATCCAATGCATAGGTAGCAGACTCTACCTCATGAGCAAAAAGGATACCGACATCAAGAAAAGGAGGGACGCTATCAGTAAAAAAGCGTCCAAGCTCCACTCGATGTTGGACGAGATGAGGCTCAAGAGGAACGCTAGGACAGTCACGGCCACCAGGATCACCACCCATCCGGGGAGGAGTGAGGAGAAGGAAGGAAAAAGGAAGGAGAGATCGCCCGTCGAGGGGAAGGGCGACACCAAGAGAAAGAGACCAACGACCATGGAGGCCTCCTACGCAGGAGCCTGTGCCGGCAACAGCTCGGCAAAAGCGACTACTGACTACACGGACAGCGATGTAAAGGATGACTGGATCCCTGTCCGCGGAAGGAGAGGAAAAAAAACGGACACCGCGACGGTGGTCAGTAAGGCGAACGCAGGAAGGGCGGCATTGGACAAGCCAAAGAGGCCGGAGGGACCGAAGAGGATACGTAACAGACCCGAAGCCATCCTCGTCAAAGTAGGGCAAGACAAGGAGTGGATCCAGGCCTACAAAGACCTGATGGGGGCAAAGGAGACCCTAAAAGAGAGCTGTGGAATTAGGAGGACCAGAACAGGTGACATTCTGATCGAGCTGAAAGCAGGTAGCAACGCCAAAAAGACCGCGGCGGATATGAACACGGCGCTAAGAGGCAAGGTGAGAGCGCTACCAATGCGCGACAAGACCTCCGTAGAGATCAGGGATATAGACCCGCTCGTAGGCAAGGAAGAACTAGCCAGGGTGATAGGAATGCATCTGGGCATAAGCGACATCACTGAGGTCGAAGTAAAGACCCTAAAAATGGCGCCGTGGGGCACCCAATCGGCAATAGTGACGATGCCGAAAGCCTACCTGGCCAAAGAGGGGGCGAGCCGGAAGATCAGAACCGGCTTGACGATAGCCTCGATAAAGGCACTACCCAATGTAGTAAAGTGCTACAGATGTCACATGTTCGGTCATATCGCGAACAAATGCACGGCGATAAGCCCTGGAAAGGAGATTTGCAGGAAGTGCGGAGCCAAAGACCACACGATAGCTGCCTGCGCCAACGCACCCTGCTGCTCCATCTGCAGCAAGGAGAAAGGTGTGAAATTTGACCACGTAACCGGATCCCTGGCTTGTCCAGAGTATAGAAGGCGGTTGAAAGCGAATAAATGAGGATACTGCAGATAAACCTCAACAGATGCAAGCTGGCGCAGGACATGATGCACCAATGCGCGATCGAACTTAGGCCGGATATAATAATAATTTCCGAGCCGAACAGGCAACTACCGCACTGGTTTAATGACACCAAAGGAGACGCCTCGATATGGGTCACACTCCTCAACGGCAAACTGCCTGATGAAACAACAGAGGTCAAGAGCGACGGGATAGTGGGCGTCCGCGTCGGCGACGTCTTCTGCTTCAGCGGATACTGTTCGCCCAACATAAATATGCTAGCATACTCCGAATACATAGACACGCTGTCGACTATGACGAAGAGTGCTGCTAGAAGACACGACAAGGTCGTCGTGGCCGGAGACTTCAACGCAAAGTCAACCTGTTGGGGAGGATCGACCACAGACAAGAGAGGGAGAGTCTTAATGGAGGCACTAAGCAGCCACCGGGTGTTTCCACTGAGGCTCAAGGAAAAGTATACCTTCTTCATGAACGCGAAGACGAGCTTCCCCGACATAATAAGCGTATCCAATAAGGTCAGCGAGATACACGCCGGAAGCGCGGTCTTGGACAAATACTCGGCCTCGGACCATCTGTACGTGCTCCACAGGTTTAAGGCGAGGAAGACCCGAACCGTATCGAAGTTCTACAGGTACGTGACCAAGGACATATCGCCGGAGGAGTTCCTGAGCAGATTCGACGACACACTGAAGAAGGAAGACCTCAACGCGGCTATCGGAGAGGATGGGGCCGAGCCCCTGCAAAAGAGCATCGAAGGTACGTGCGAAGGGATGCTAAGGAAGTCGAACTTTGCGGCGACCCGCAAGTACGCGAACTACTGGTGGAACCCGATGATCGCGGAACTGAGAGCGCAGGCGCACAAAGCGCTCAGGAAGGTGACGAGAGAAAGGAAGAAGAACGCCGGCAACACCGAGCCCCTCGTCAACGCCTACAAGGAGATCCGAAGGCAATTAAAAAAGGAGATCGCCCGCAGCAAAAAAACAGCCTGGGCAGAATACTGCAAGATACTGGAGAGCGACCCTTGGGGCAAACCCTATCGCACGGTCATGAAGATATGTAAAAGCAAGGGACCAACCAACGACATGCCGATCGACATGGTGAAGGCAGTCCTACAGAGGCTATTCACCTTGGGACACGGACCCCCCCATTATGAGGGCCGCGAAGAGGCAGAGACCGAAGAAGAAGGAGATATTAGCCTCAGCGTCGCCATCGGCGAAGGCGATGTCGTCGATGCCGCCGGAAGAATGAACACCAAGAAGGCTGCAGGAGTCGATGGCGTGCCGGGCGAGATCGCGAAGCTGGTAGCGAGTCGCAGGAGCGAACTCGTGACAAGGGCGTTCAACGGCATCACTGAATCAGGAAGGATCCCAGTCTGCTGGAAGACGGCCAGAGTAATACTGCTAAGGAAACCGGGTAAGGATCCCAGTCTCCCTAACGCGTACCGGCCGATAAGCATACTCCCAACCATGAGCAAGATCTGGGAAAAATGCTTTAAGAAGATCATCGAGAGATGCATCGGAATGGACCCGTTCCATCGGAGGCAATATGGCTTCAGAAAGAAGAGGAGTACGGTAGACGCCATCACGCAGGTGATGAAGTTTGCCAACATCTGCAGACAGAAGAAGGTAGTATGCGTGATGATCACCCTAGATATTAGCAATGCCTTCAATTCGCTTAGCTGGAAGAGCATATACGAGGAATTTGACAAGAGGAAGCTGCCATGGAAGGTCAAAAGGCTAATCGGCAGTTACCTATCCGGAAGGAGGATCATCGTGAGCAACCAGCACGGCACGGTGGAGCACGAGGTGGCGGCGGGAGTCCCGCAGGGACCCATCCTCGGACCATTCCTGTGGAACTTGGTATACGACCGGTTGCTCGAGAGACTCGACAACATGCCAATGGTCAGAGCAACCGCCTTCGCGGATGATCTGGCCATCACATGCTCCGTCGGGAGGAACGAAGAGGCCTCCGCCAAGGTCAACACGATGCTAAGGATCGCCAACGACTGGTGCACGACTGTCGGGCTCACCCTGGCGAGAGAAAAGACGGAGGTCATGTTCATCACAAGCTTGCGAGTGCCGAGAGTGGTGAAACTCAGGTTGGGCTCCTCGGACATCGAAACGGTCGATCGCATCAGGTATCTCGGAGTCGTCATTGACTCCAGTCGGAGGTTCGGTGCGCATATCGAGATGGTGTGTAACAGAGCCGACAAGTTAATAGGAGCACTTAGGGGAATTCTACCCAACATCAACGGGCCGCCCAGCTTGGCTCGTAGGCTCTACTACAATGTGTGGGAGTCCATCGTAACTTACGGAGCACCGGTGTGGGCTAGAGCAGCGAATACCGATAAGAACAGGAAAAAGCTGAAACGTGCACAACGAACGGCCCTGTGCATAACAACGACGGCATACCGTACCGTCTTCCACGCGGCACTTTGCGTGTTGACCGGGAATCTCCCGATTTACATACAGATAAAGATGCTCGGAGAGACCTACGAGAGGAACAAGATCCATGGGCCCAGGAGTGGCACGGATGACGACTGCAAGCTGAAGGAGGAACTGGAGGCGATTCGCAAGAAGGCCCAAGAGGACTGGCAGAAGGAGTGGAACAACTACAAAAAAGAAAATATCACAAAGAAGCTAATACCGAGTGCGCTGTTATTTACCAAAAAGAAGATGGACATCGATCACCACACCATGCAGCTGCTAACCGGGCATGGGAGCTTCGGTGTCTATAGGAAAAGGATTGGCAGGGACAGCGACAGCAACTGTCTCGACTGTGGAGACCCGAACGACGATGCAGAGCACGCCCTCTTCGCGTGCCCGAAGTGGACGGACAGAAGGATCGAGCTGGAGAACGCTCTGGGCGGGAAGATAGACGTGGGCAATCTGATCGCCACGGTGACCGCCAAGGACGAGAGCTGGAATAAATTTAGGCAATTCTGCAAGACCGTCATGTGTCACAGGAGGGTGACAGCGAGGGCCTGGGAAGAAGCAAGGAGGAGAACGAGCGAAACAACAACTACGCGGAGCAATGAGGGCAAGAACATGAAACAACGAAAAACCGCAGAAGGAGACCAGCCCAGTATTCTGAACTGGCTGAGAGGACGACATGAGCAGTAACGGCCCGAAGAAGTAGATACTACGGGGCACGAAAGGACAACCCTGATGACTGCCGACAGGTTTTACTGGGGTTGTCTGCCCCCCAAGCGGAGGAAGAAGGAGGAGGGGTTTTTAGTGGGTATGGCAACGACATCCGACCGACTCCCACATAACCCAGCGATGCGGGTCACTGGGCATGCGTAATAGCATTTTCCCCTCCCCACGCAAAAAAAAAAAAATAAGTTCACGACCGATATAAGGCATATAAAAAGGCTGAATAACAATGCAGCCGACGCCCTATCTCGCATCGAAGCCATAGGAAAATCCGTGGATCACACAATTCTCGCCGCCGCGCAAGAAAACGACAAGGAGCTCCGCGACATCATCAACTCCGATATATCCGCGTTGCAGGTTAAGAAAATTCGTTTTCCGCATTACGACGCGGAAATATACTGCGACGTATCAGGCGACATCGTACGACCGTACGTACCGAAACCCTTGCGGCGCGACGTATTCAATTCGCTCCACGGACTTTCCCATCTAGGGATACGCGCGACCCAAAAATTCGTAAAATCGCGTATAGTTTGGCCGGCGGTAAACAAAAATTGCCAAACATGGACAAGGCAATGCATCCCGTGTCAACATTGTAAAATAGCGAGACACGTATCAACGCCGACCGGAACATTCGGAGAGCTCGCAGGACGATTCGAGCATATACATTTAGACATCATCGTCATGCAATATTCACAAGGCTACCGATATTGTCTAACATGTATCGACCGTTTTTCACGTTGGCCCGAAGCAATTCCAATACCAGATATGGAAGCGACGACCGTTGCCTCGGCTCTTCTTTCCACATGGATAGCGCGTTTTGGCGTCCGTGCAAAAATAACAACCGATCAAGGACGCCAATTCGAATCCAGTCTTTTCAACGAACTATGCCGGATGCTCGGCATTAAGCATTTGCGTACCACAGCCTACCACCTCGCGTCCAACGGGATGGTAGAGCGCTTTCACAGGCAGCTTAAGGCCGCAATCAAATGCCACAATTCGAGCAACTGGGTTGAAAGCCTTCCCATAGCTCTTTTAGGCATTAGAACCGCTATCAAGGAGGACCTGAGCGCAACGGCAGCCGAAATGATTTATGGTACGGACATACGATTGCCAGCAGAATTCTTTGTACCAGCAAAACAACCGGCCAACGCGGAATTCGCAAACTGTCTGCGAGAGCGAATGAGCGATATTAGACCTCTGCCGACTTCACGACACGGCGAAAAGGAAACGTTCATGTTCCGCGATTTAGAAACGTCGCCGTGCGTTTTCGTACGCCACGATGCAATCGGAGGTCCACTGCAACCACCATACGATGGCCCCTATCAGGTTACACAGCGTGGATGAAAACCATTACCATACGGATGAAGGACAAAAGCGTGAAAGTCTCCGTAGATCGTATAAAACCCGCCTTCATCGTGTCGGAAGATATTGAGCATCTGGAAAGGAGCGCAGAAACCTACGACGTATTTTTACCTGGGAAAATCTTCCGACCGCAAAGCAGCGAGCAAGCGCAACAAAGCGACGGAGACGCAAGAACCAATTATACCACGCGTTCGGGCAGGAGAGTTCGTTCTCCTCCTCAAACGGGTTTGAATTAAGCGGTTAGCATGGGCACCGCGCTAACATACATAAACAAACATAAAAAGAAGTAACGTTAACACTGGCAAGCGGGTACTGTAGCGGCACTCGTAGGTAAAATTCATAACGGTTTCGGTCTAGAGTGAACCCGCTACACAAAAAATCGTGTTTACTGAAAGATGAGTTTATTATAGATCCGACAACCTTAGGCGGTTACCGAAGGTTAATCAAAATCCGTAGATTTTGTCGTGATCATATGCCCTCGAGTCAACTACCCGAAAATTCAACATTTGTAAACAAGGTCGAGAGTTCAGCGTCAGTTGCGAATTTTCGAAAACACCTTCAAAATTCAAATCCCAACGCCTTTTGTCAACTCCAACGCATATGAATATAGCGAGCAGGGTAGCGAGGCATTCTTTTTTATCGAGTGACACGAGGAGTAGCAGCTAAGTCGATACTTCTTTGCGCCCATCTATTCGTAATCACGAATCAAGACAACAAGTGTATTATACGACTAGTGTACACGTAGGGTATATTTCAATAAGCTACATAGTTAAATATACTCTTGTGCCTTTAAACCTAAATCGCTACCATACACCTCAAATCAAATTCGCACTAGTGAATATCTGCTCTATTGCATAACTACAACGTCTAATCCAAATGAAGATTCGTTTCACGCATCTAACACTAATAATAATGTGAACCCGATCTATAGGATGATACATGCACATGCGATCGATTCTGACTGTCCAGGACTCTCACCGGAGCCGGAACTCGCAGTGCACCGTGACGAACGGCACATATATAAGAATTCATTCTCAGCCAGACCGTCAGTCGTGCTCGCGCCACAATAGAAGCAACATGGAGTTTCTTTAGATCTGTGCTACGCGTCGTTGGTTTGTTCGTGCCAAGTAAGGCAGATATCATTTCAGAACTACCACTGGAGGTTTCGTACTTGATACTTCGAAAATTGGATCCCTCGTCCCTGCGGAGCGCCGCGATTGTCTCGCGCAAATGGTTCAACGTATATAGATCCGACAAGAGTCTACGGCGGAAAGTGAGACGCCACATGCGACATACGAGAAAGCGGGTCAAGATGCAATTTCTCGGAGCTGCAGCCGCTAAAGCTACCAACCAAGAATCAAGAAGTAGAGGACGCGGTGAGGACAACTTAAGGAACGAAATAAGTTTATCCGCTGCTCGTACGGCGGTCGTCGTTGGAAGATTACGCGGTCCTCCGAAAATTTCGGTGCGAGATCGCCCCATCGATGTTGGACCAGTAAAATGTATTAGACTCTAACTCGTGTAAGTACCGTAATTTGACTGCTTGCTTTTGCGAGAACTTGAAACGGTCTTGTCCGGATTCAGAACTGTAGCGTGAAGCTTGAAATAAAATGGTTTTACTGAGACGGCAATGTGTTTCAGTCACGCTAATACTATCTGTATCGTAATAGGCCCATTATTGAATATTAACTACAATGTATCACCGCTGCAATTGCAGATTTGTCGTCAATTAGGTGCGAGATATACTCCTCATTGGCTGCCAAATACAGCGCACTTCAGCTGGCTCGAGCTACTATATCATCTCTGGTCCTTGACATATCAAGCGTAATTGCAGTTTTGCATATTCAGGTTAGAATATTCAAATCCACGTATCTCCGTTTCTATAGCGCAAATGGGTACAATGCGATGCCCGTTATATTTCATATCCCATGTCATAACCAGCGCACATCTGCAAGTTTGCGGTCAACTCTAGGCTCTGTCAATGACACCGTAACTGCTGTTGCGCATATTCAGGCTTACGTATTCACAAAAACGTATCTCCGCTTCTATTGCATATATTTCGATTATAAATAGCGCGTTACACTTCATATTTGCACTCAGATACACCGCACATTAGCTGGTTACAGCCATATCAGATCTGGTCCTTGAAACATCCATCGCAATTGTAGTATTGCGTTTGCAGTCGTAAATATTCAAATCATGGTATGTCCGTTTCTGCGGAACATTTTCGAAAAATTCGATGCGCGTTATATGTCACATTTGCTGTCATGTGCACTGCATGTCAGCTGGTTTGCGCTATTTCAACTCTGGTCCCTGTCAAATCCAGCGTAATTGTAGTTTTGCATATTCAGGTTAAAATATTCAAATGAATGTATCTCCGTTTCTATTGCACATATGGCTACAATTCGATGTCCGTTACATTTCACATCTGATGTCATATGCACCACACATCAGCAGGTTTGTACTATGTCAACTCCGGGATCTGTCAAATCCAGCGAATTGCTGCTATACATATTCATGGTTAATTATTCAAATCACCGTATCGCCGTTTGCATTCCAAATATGCCGACAGAACGAAGCGCGTTATACTCCATGTTCGCTGCCAAATACAGTGCATATTATCTGGTTTGAGTTATGTAACGTGTGGACGCAGCCAACCTCAGTGCATTTGCAGTTTTGCATATTCAGGCTTAAATATTCAAGTCAACATATTGTAGTATCCTGAGGAAAAATCCTCATTAGAAATCGATCAAAACAATGTCGTCTGTCCTTCGGTTGTTAGTTTACATCGGGGAGAAAGCCTATGTGACTAAAGTCACCTTGTACTTGCGGAGCGTTAATAGAATGAGGTTAGAGAGTTGGAAAAACAAACGCTAATGGTAGGGGACGATTTAACTTTAAAGATTGGCTGACCGAGAAGCGTTGAGCGGTTGATCGAGAAATAAGAGTTGAGTCGAGAGCTCTGAGTTAATCGAGAAGTCGAAGAGTAGAGTTGTTAGCGCTGTCGAGTTGCGAGAGGTGTTAGCGTTGTTGAGAGTGGAGTTGTTAGCGTTGTCAAGTTGTGAGAGGTGTTAGCGTTGCTGAGAGTGGTGTTGATAGCGCTTTCCATTTTCAGGATTAAATATTCAAATCAAGCTATTTTGGATTCCGTTGCAGATATGTCCACAATTCGAGTTAGTATCGTACTGCCAAATGTATTACTCATCAGCCGGTTTGCGCTATGTCGATTCTGACCATTGTTAAATCCAGCGTAATTGCAATTTTGGATACTCATGCACGAATAATAAAATCAACGTATCTCCGTTATTGTGGCAAATATGTCGAGAATTCGATGTGACTCGTACCCCACATTTCTTGCCAAATGCAGCGCACACCAGCCTGTTTCCGTTATGTCCTCTCTGGTTTCAGTCAAATCCGGCATGATTGTAGTTTCGCATATTCATGCTTAGATGTTCAAATAAACCTATACAGCGCATATCTGCCAGTTTGTGCAATGTCAATTCTGGACCGTGTCAAATCCAGCGTATTTGCAGTTTTGCATACTCAGTCTAAAATATTTAAATCCACGTATATCCGCCTCAAGAGCTCAAATGACGACCATTCGATGCGCATAATACTGCACATATGCTGCCAAATCAGCCGGGTTGTGCCACGTCAACTCTGGACCCGATCAAATTCTGTGTAATTGCAAATTTGCATATTCAGGCTTAAATATTCAAATGAAGGTATCTTCGTTCCTATTACAGATATGTCGACAATACTATGCAAGTTGTATTCCACATTTACTACTAAATACAGCGCGCATCATCCGGGATGCGACTTTTCAACTGCTGCACTGGGATTGGATATACGTCGAAAATACTATGCGCGGTAGCTCCACATTTGCTGCCAAATAGAGCGCACCTAAGTGGGCTGGCGCTAAGTTAACACTGGAACGTGTGAAATCCAGCGAAATTGCAGTTTTGCATATTCAGGCTTAAATACTCAAATCTACGTATCTCTGTTTCTAATGCAGATATGACGATGAATTTATGTGTGTTATACTCCACATTGTCTCCCAAATTAAGCACACATCGGAGGGTTTGTGCTATGTCATCTCTGGTCTCCGACAAATCCAACGTAGTTTCAGCTTTGCATATTCAGGCTGAAATATTCTAATCAACGTATCTCCGCTTCTGTTGCAGATATGCCGACAACGTAAAGCGTGTTATACGCCAAAATTGTTGCCAAATACAGCACACATCAGCCGCTTTGGGCTATGTCGATTCTGGACCCTGTGAAGTGCAGCGTAATTGTAGTTTTGCATACTCAGGAATAAACGTTCAGATCAATGTGTCTCCGCCTCTATAGCATATGTGCCGACATCCACTCCATATTTGCTGCCAAATACAGCGCACATTAGTGGGCTGGCGCTATGTCAACTCTGGCCCGTGTCAAACCCGCGTAATTGCAGTTTTGCAAATTCGTGCATAAAAATTCAAATCAACGTATCTACGATTCTGTTACAGATATGCCGACAATTCGACTCAGGTTATACTTCACATTTGCTGCCAATACAGTGCACATCATTCGATTTAAACTATGTCATCTCCGATCACCAACAAATCCAGCGTAATTGCAGTTTTTCATATACATTATTATATATTCAAATCCACGCATCTCCGCTACTGTTGGAAATGTGTCACCAATACTTGCATTCCACATTTGTTGCAAATTAAACCAATATCATCCAATTAGCGCTATGTCCACTCTGGTCCGGTCAAACCCAACGCAACTGCAGTTTTGCATTATCACACCTAAATAATCAAATCAACGTATCTCCGTTTCGATTGCAGATATGTGGAAAATTCGATGCGCTTTATACTCCGTAGTTGCTATTAAATACAGCTCACATCATCTGGTTTGCGCTATGTCAAATCCGGACCCCGTGAAATCAAGCGTAAATGCAGTAATGCATGATCAGGGTTCAATATTCAGATTGACGTGACTCAGTTTCTGTTGCAGATATGTCGACAAATCGGTGCGCGTTATATTCCACATCGACTGCCATACACTAGGCGCTTCATCTGGTTTAAGCCATGTTAAATACGGAACGAGTCAAATCCAGCGTATTTGTAGTTTTGCTCATTCAAGCCTAAATATTCAACTGAATGTATCTCCGTTTTCATAGTAAGTATGTTCACAATAGGATGCATGTTATACTCCACATTTGCTGCCAAATACAGCATACTCCAGCCGGTTTGCTCTGTGTCAAATCTGGGCCGTGTCAAATACGGCGTCATTGCAGGTTTGCATATTCAGACTCAAATAGTCAAATCCCCGTATTTCCGTTGCTGTTGCAAACATGCCGAGTATTCGATGTGCCCGGTACTCCAGATTTCTTGCCCAATTCAGCGCACACTAGACAATTAGCGCTATGTCCGCACTGATCCCTGTCAAATCGAGCGTATCAGGTTTGTAAATATGAAACCGGAATTTGCCTATAGATGGCCCTAGCTGATAGTGTAGTTATCACTAAACTACGTCATTGATGCCAAAAGTCGTTGTTGACATCTCACGAACATTTTCGACTGAGAACAGTACAATGATTCTGGCAATGATTCTTTGGAAGAAATTGCACACTTCATCCTATAGTCATACCGGACGATACAAGGGCTGGTCGTCCCTCCTTCCGAAGCAATACCAGCCTCGCCGTGCGCCATATCCGAGGATTGGCACCTTCCTTCGAACATGATGTAAATAGGAGTCGCAGTCTAGGTGCCATGACCCGCATCATCTCCCCTCATACCCGTCGCGGGACTCCGTCAGGGCCAGACGCTACTTCGCGGGAGGCTATCATCCTCGCCTCGTCCATCACCTCCCCGTGTGCATATACGCCGACGCAGCGTCATACAAGCTTTTGCGATGGCGTGAACGATATTGAAATATGTAACCAAACCTAGTAACACTGTAAATTACTTTCCTACAGTACTTCAGCTTATTATATATGTCGGAGATGAAAGAACGCCGGAGCTCCTCCTTGGATTCGCGGGAATACCGCAACTCTGTAACTTGGATTAAACGAATGCCGCTCCGATTGTTCGAGATTTATGATCATGAGCTTGGGCTCGAGGCGACAATCAGTCGCCGAACGTAGCCGCGGTCAAAGGGATGAACGTTTTATCTAACAAAGGCACAGAGTAACTCTATACCTCTCCTTAAAAGAAATAGTCGTAGCGATACGTGGCAGTAAATACTTCAATAGTTTCTATCCCGCGGCCCGCCACACGCAGATTTTGTCCTTCGGGTAAGATGATCGCCGGGTGTCGGCATGCCTTTGTGGCGTATGTTTAGCTAACGTAAGGACCCGCTATAGATCTTAAGATTTAGTCAAGCGAAGTCCGTCAAATAGACTTTGTTGCAACTACGGGAAGATAGGAGAAACCTATCCTCCACGAGCGTTGCCCCCCGTCAACAACCTCCCCTCAAGGGCGGCCAGCATCTCTTTCAAAACGCCGATATGGAGATCGACCAATTAGCAACAGCGCTAATTTCCCTCTCCTTTGGAACGAAAGCTTTCTTTGACGAATCCGAGGATCTCATATCCTTAGACCCACTCAATATAGTTTTCCTCGACGACATCGTCGAGACGGAGATTCATTCTTTCGTACGATCTCATCGACGAATGACAGTGCCACCTTACAACCAGCGAATACATCACATCTAGTTAATAAAGAGTTAGACTTGAACTGTGCGAGAACATACGTTTACCATCCCGTGACCGCGGATTCGTTTCGAACCTAAGGTCATCATCACTAGTGCGTAATCTTGTTAATAAGCCCGTGCTAATAAACTCTCCATTGTATCACGGCAATGGCTAATTCCAATGAAAATTCACTAAACGCCCATCTCCATAATCCTGACTTCAATCCGACATATATTTTAGATAGTTCATAAGTACCTATACATGAGCACAAACTATAAAAATTTGTTGCGGCATATGAGCCAGAGGGCAATTCAAATCCTATTGTTATTTTGCCTCGGAGTATCAGGATCGTAAGGATACAAGTAAATACACTCGGATCATAAAAATGTTGCCGCTACTTCGAACAAAGTCGATTTTGAATCTTCCGACTTCCGCCCCGACCAGTATAAGTAAACCGAGGCAACACAAAGAGTAAAGTATCTGCGAATACCTACGGGTATCAACGAGCGATCTGCTGAATTTCGTGACGAACATTTATGGAATATTTTTACACATTGTATCTACGACTCAGGGCCCATAGGCTGTACCTTACTTTATTATTTTAAGTAAATTCGGCGATTACGACGACAATCGATAACCTCAAGTAAGTCTGACGGTCAAACTTCCCATATACCCTGTCCTCTACATATTTCATTATAAAAGACCTGAGTCAAATATTGATGTTGGGAAGTAATGGATTGTAGACTAAGGTACTGCAACTTATTCTATTATGGGAGCAGCTGCCACAAGCAGGTATCTAATCATTCCAAATAAAGACAAATTGTGTCGACTAAATATTTGTTATACAAATAGCATTGTCTTTTGGTAACGGGTGCTTTCCTCGAATATAATTCCACACAGTAGCCGGGCCCCCTAGGACCATAGGAGTTGAGATTACGCCCAACCATCGCACAAGGCACCCAATACCTTGCTCCCTGGATCAGCTTAGTCTGCAGGAGCTGTCGCTCGTATCAGGTCGAACGGGGCACATTCTAAGCCCTCCCGTCTCACCAGTACGGTTTCGGAGCAGGTGGGACGCTGCTCACCCGCCGAAGGCCATTCGGTGGAGTCTCCACCTTAAATCGGCCCTCTTGCCAGCATCTTGTCCATCAACCACTGCCACCACGTGTCCATACCCATTAATTGGCCGATCAGAGGGGTCGCTACTGCCTCCGGGCTGTAACTCGACCGCCCGTGGTACCAACCTTAGTCGTTGGTGGGAATATCGTATGGATGTACGGCCATCTGACTGCCGGCCAGCGACCTGCTAACCGAGCTCGGCGTTCCAGATGGGACTCACGTAAGCGGGGGCCTCAAGGTACTTTTGTACCCGGGAACTTATCCCGGCGGTCTCATCCTTGGCATCAGGATCGTGGGTGCGCTACTGCCCAAGGCCACGTAGAGAGGATGTAATAGTAATTAAACGCCTTTCACCCCCGACGACCTTCCCTGCGGAGTACATAGGGACTCGCGTATGCGAGACGCTTGTCCCGACGGTCCCCCTGGCTTCGGGAAAGTGGGTTTGCCAGCCCTCATAGGCTCACATAAGCGAGCCCTCCCTGCGGGAAATATTTGTTATACAATTATAAAATATGCTATGCAATCGTATCGTACGGTTTAACGTCATCATTCTTTCCTATAACCATTCAGTTATTATACGAAATGCCGCATATGATTTGAAAAAGTATATTTCATCCCAAATACTATTGCAATTAAACCACTCAGAAGACCATCTTATTAATTATATTTTCCGGTATTACCTCTGTAGTTGTCGCGTGTGAAGAGGACGAAGATCATGTGGACTAATAACGGAGTCTTTGTTGTTGTAACTGTCAGATGTATTTGAGTTAAGGCTACCTATACTAGTCGGGGGGGGGGGGGGTTGAAATAATTCGTATTTGATTTCGTAATTTGAATTCGTATTCGCCATAGAAAATGTTCCCTAAAACCTCCTGGCCCAGCACATACATCTGCAAAGTATAGCAGCCCATTCTCCCTCAAACCTTTTGGGTTAGTAAACATAAAGTTACATGCTCTATCTGTATTCGCCATTTTAACAGTAGCACGATTTAAAAAAAGTGCACCACGAATTGTTTCATGAGGATTACAACGTGTCCTTGCTCGACGCACTTCAACGTCATCCAAATGGGCGAATACCGTTTTCGCATTGATAACAGTTTTCACTATATCTTCACAACAGAAATCAATTTCATCATCTGTGGTCAACTTTTCATATCACCATTTCATATCTTTTACAAACTTTATAACTTCCTCTGCAGGATTCCATTTAAGACCTGAATCTTCACGTCCAGGAACATGATGTCCAAAGACTCTGCGACCATGCTGTCTAGGTGCTTGAACTGACTCTAAACGACCTTGTTCATTATTTCCGAGGCCGTAACCGCCTTATATCCCATCATTCGCATCATCCTTTTGCCGTTATCGAGGAGATTGTTTGACTCTTGTGTTATTACTTGTATTCTTCTATTGTCAACTACCTTTTCATCAATATCCTCCTCGTCAGATTCACTTGAACATATACGAATTTTTTGTCGTTTACTATGATTATAAGTATCTCTTTCAAAGCTCTTCCTTTTTGTCCTAGTTTCCAATTCTTCTTGCATGGTATGTTGATGCATCAGTCGCATAACAATTCTGCTAGGAATATGATACATTTACACTGTACATGTGAATGTGTGTATAAGCGTCAGAGGATGTCCAGGCCTTAGTTAGGACAAAAGACAAGAGTCAGTGGTTAGAAGTATCTGGAAGAGTCTGTTGACAACAAGCGTGCGTGCGGGTAGGATTTCGAGGTCTTTAGAGTATAAGATATATGTATAACTGTTGTGTGCTAAATAAAGGGAATTATTTGTATTTCCGAGTCCATTCTATATCTTTACATGGTAGCAGAGCGTGGTTCATAGTTTTGCCAGTTATTTTAGTGCATGGTTTTCAATATTGCGAGTTAGATCGAGTGAGTGTTCAGTAAAGAAAGAAACGTTCAAAGGTTACAAAGAGGAAAAATACACTTCGAGCACGTAGGAACGCTTGAGTAACTGATCAGGAATCATTTAAAATGGAGAGATTGGAAATCATGATACCTATTTTCGATGAATATTTACGGTATGTGGAAGCAAAGAATAACAACGTTTCTCAAGTATAGAGAATGCGAGGTTGTCACAACTAGGGTGAAGACAGAAACAGACAGTGAAGACTGGGACAAAAAGGATCCGAAGGCAATAAATATAATTTATAGTGCCATCACAAACAGACAATTGGAATATATTAGAGAAGAAAAAACGGCGTATGAGATAGTAAAAAAGTTTGATGACATGAAACTTGAAAGAGTCGACGGCACTACAGGTCGTATGCACAAGGAGATTGGAAAAGATAAAACTTGAGAACTGCAGTGATTCAGCATCGTTATTTAGCGATTTCGAAAAATTAATAAACGAATTAAAATGTGCTGGGGCACAAGTGAGTGAGAGGGAAAAACTAACTTACATGCTGATTACGCTACCCGAAGAATACAGCTACGTAGCGGATATAGTAGATGCACTGAAAGCCGAAAATCAAACGGCAGCGTATGTAAAAAATAAAATTGAAATAGCGGAGAAGAAAAATAAGTCCAATCGAGGAGAAATGCAAACCAACGCCTTTTCTGCAAAAAAGGGAGGATGCTTCAGATGTGGAAGAGTAGGACATTTTGCGAGAGAGTGTCAAAATGGCGTCGAAGCGGGAAACAGTATATCAGTTTTTGGCTTGGGTCAACACGTTGTCGCAGCAGAGGAGGAGGAAACAAAGGAAATACGAGCAGGGGACATGGAAATTTCCATCGTCAGTCAACAACCGGCACGAGCGAGCATGGTAACTCAAGATCAAGCACATGGATAACAACGGCGCACGCAGCACACAGCGGCGAGGCGAACGAGATAAGTAATTATGAAGTAATGTGGCTATTAGATAGCTGTTGCACAGATCACATAATTAACAGCGTAAATTATTTAGATAAATGTATTGACCTTAAAGAACCGGTAAATATATATTTAGGCGATAATAGATCGAAAGGCAACAAAATTAGGGAATGTTATAAGTTACTTTGAAGCATTTGGAATGCAAAATGAAATAAATGTGGATAATGTTTTTTGCGCGAAAGAAATGTCCGCAAACTTGATTAGTTTAGGCAAGTTAACAGATAATAGGAACAAGGTCATTTCAATAGGAAATATTGCAAAAGTAATAGATGAGGACAATAAGCTTACAGCGGTAGCGGTTAAAGAAAAGGGAACATATAGAATGAAAAGTATATTGAAAGGGAAGGAGCACTTAGCAAACAGCGCCGAACGTAGTGATATGAGTAAAAGGAAAAGATGGCATTGGATGCTAGGACACGTAAATTTTAAATATTTAAATATTTTGGGTAAAGAGCAGCTAGTCACTGGTATAACGAATGAATTTGAAAAGGAATTTTTGAAATGTAGGGTGTGCATGAAAAGGAAAATGCAAAATTTACCATTGAAAAATAATCGAACCAAGGCTATGGAGATAATGGAAATTATTCATTCGGACGTGTGCGGTTTTAAGACTACCGGATTCAATGAAGAGAAATATTTCATCTCATTTATCGATAATTATAGCAAAATAGCTAGAAGTTATTGTATAAAATCAAAAGATGAGGTCTTTGATTGTTTCGTACAGTTTGTAAATGAAGCCGAGAATTTAACGGGCAAGAGGTTTATAATATTGAGATGTGATAATGGAAAAGAGTACTTGAATAATCGAATTTATAAATTTGCTAGGGATAAAGGTATCAGAATAAATAATTGCCCAACCTACGTACATGAATTAAACGGGACAACGGAAAGGTATAATAGAACAGTGATGGACATGGCGCGTTGCTTGTTAGCGGAAGCGAAAGTACATAAAAGGTACTGGCTCGAAATTGATTGGACAGCGGTATACTTGAAAAATCGAATACTGGCAAATACAATAGAGAGAAAGACACCTTTTGAAATATTCTTCGGGAGTGTTGAAAATCTACATTTATATGGAAGTAAATTTTTTGTAAGAACAAAAGAGAGTTTCAAAATGGGATAAAAAGGCAGATATGGGAATTTTGTTTGGATATAGTGAAGTAGGCTACAGAGTCTTATTAGGTGGGAAAATAACAATAGCGAGACATGTAGAGGTCATAGAAACAGACACAAAATGTATCGGTTTTGTGGAGAATTCATTCGATAAAGATAACGATGTCATTGATGATAATGATTTATTGGTAAACATGAATAAGGAAGAGTTAGAAAGTAGGGAAGATGAAAATGATAACAGTCTTGAAAGCTTAAACATCCCTGGAAGATCTACACGTAATAGAAGAACTCCAGTAAGATATCCAGAAAAAGAAAACATTAGTGAAATCCATGCAAATTATTGTAGTGTAGATATCCCTTGTACATTTGAGGAGGCGATTTGTTGTGAAGATAGTGAAGATTGGAAACAAGCTATGGATAAGGAAATAGAATGTCTTTATAAGAATAAAACTTGGAAATTGGTAGAAAGGGTAAAAGGCAAAGACGTATTAGATGTAGAATGGGTTTACACGAGAAAATCAGATGACAGGTATAAGGCTTGATTAGTGGTAAGAGGATTCCAACAAAGAAACGTAGCCGATGACATATACTCCCCAGTAGCGAGTAATTAGACCTTCAAGATATTGCTAACATATTGTTGTCGAAATGGATTAATTATCGAGCAAATGAATGTAGAAACTGCTTTTTTAAATGGTGAAGTAACCTCGGAGGTATATGTAAATCAACCAAAGGGATATGCGGACGGAACGAATAGAGTTTGTAAACTATCGAAAGCGCTTTATGGGTTAAAAGAAAGTCGAAGGGAGTGGTATGAGTGTCTTGATAAGTATGTGACGAGATTAGGTTTTAAGAAGAATAACATAGAGTTGTGCCTATATACACAAGGAGAGGGAGAAAATGTTGTTTATTTGCTAATGTATGTAGACGATTTGCTAATTTGTAGTAAAAATAAAAGGAAGATACAAAGGGTAAAGAAGTTATTAACTAATAGATTTGAAATGAAAGATTTAGATGAAGTCAAAGAATATCTTGGAATAAATATAGACTATGATTATTTCAAAAATGAAATAAGATTAAGCCAAAAGAAATACATTGAATCATTAGCAAACAAATGTAAGTTACAAAATAGCAAATTGTACTGTACACCTATGGAGACCAACTTAAGAATTGAAAAAGCTGAGATAAATAGAGAGGATATTGAATACAAAAATTTAATTGGCGCATTGTTGTATATTAGTGAAAATACCAGACCCGATAGAAATTATAGTGTGAATTATTTGAGTAGATTTCAAGATTGTTGTAATGAGACACACTTTAAATATGCTATGCAAATATTGAAATATTTGTACCGGACTAGAGATTTAAGATTGGATTATAAAAGGAATGAAAAATGTGAAACGATAGATTGTTATGTGGACGCTGATTAGGCAGGAGATCATTTAGAAAGGAAATCGACTTCTGAATATGTAATTAGATTGTATGGAAATGTAATTGGTTGGAAGTCTAAAAAACAAAGGTGTGTGACAAAAGACTCGACGTATGCAGAGTATGTAGCTCTATCGGAAGCGGTGAGTGAATTAATGTCCATTAGGGAAATTATGAAAATCTTCAATGTAAATCTAGACGATAACCCTGTAAAAATTTATGAGGATAACTCTGGAGTGATAAGTATAGCCAAGCACGGAAATTTTACAAAAAATTCTAAACACATTGAAGTTCATTAGCACTACGTTCACGAGTGCTTAAAGGAGAATAAGATAAACATATTTAAAGTAATTACAGGCGAAAATACTGCGGATATTTTTACGAATTCACTGCGTAGAGAGAAATTCGAAAGGTTTAGGTCATGGATGAATGTAAACTAAGAGGAATGTAGATAAAGCAATAAGTGTTAAAGTTTCTGTTACGTAATTCGTCAAAGCATGTAAATACGATTAAGTGTACAGTATAAATGTAAGGAGGCGTGTTAGGAACATGATACATTTAAGCTGTACATGTAAATGTGCGTGTAAGCGTCAGAGGACGTCCAGGCCTTAGTTGGGACAAAAGACAAAAGTCAGGCGTTAGAAGTATATGGAGGAGCCGGTTGACAAAAAGCGTGCGTGCTAGTAGCATTTCGAGGTCTTTAGAGTATAGGATATATGTATAAATGTTGTGTGCTAAATAAAGGGAATTTATTTATAGCTATTTTATTTATAGCTTCTCGAGTACCTCATCACCACGACTACTTGCCAATTATATAACAATCATATTTACACTAGTAAATATCTGCTCTATTGCATAACTACAAACGTCTAAACCAAATGAAGATTCGTTTCGCGCCTCTAACTCTAATCATAATGTGAACCCGATGTAAGTGAAAATACATGCACATACCATCGATTCTGCCTGACCAGCACTCTCACCCGCAACCGGAACTCGAAGTGCACCGTGACGAACAGCACATATATAAGCCTCCACTCTTAGCCAGACCGTCGGTCGTGCTCGCGCAACAGTAGAAGCAACATGGAGTTTTTTAGATCTCTACTACGCGTCGTTGGTTTGTTCGTGCCAAGTAAGGTAGATATCACTTCCGAACTACCACTGGAGGTTTCGCACTTGATACTTCGAAAATTGGATCCCTCGTCCCTGCAGAGCGCCGCGCTTGTCTCGCGCAAATGGTTCAACGTATGTAGATCCGACAAGTGTCTACGGCGGAAAGTGAGACGTCACATGCGACATACGAGAAAGCGGGTCAAGATGCAATTTCTCGGACCTGCAGCCTCTAAAGCTACCAACCAAGAATCAAGAAGTAGAGGACGTGGTGAGGGCAACCTAAGGCACGAAATAAGTTTATCCGCTGCTCGTACGGCGGTCGTCGTTGGAAGGTTACGCTGTCCTCTGAAAATTTCGATGCGAGATCGCCCCATCGATGTGGGACCAATAAAATGTATTAGACTCTAACTCGTGTAAGTACCTTAATTTGACTGCTTGCTCTTGCGAGATCTTGAATCGGTCTTGTCCGGATTCAGAACTGTAGCGTGAAGCTTGAAATAAAATGGTTTTACTGAGACGGCAATGTGTTTCAGTCACGCTAATACTATCGGTATCGTAATAGGCCCATTATTGAATATTAACTACAATGTATCACCGCTGCAATTGCAGATTTGTCGTCAATTAGATGCGAGATATACTCCTCATTGCCTGCCAAATACAGCTCACATCAGCTGGCTCGTGCTATTATATCATCTCTGGTCCTCGACATATCAAGCGTAATTGCAGTTTTACAAATTAAGGTTAACATATTCAAATGAATGTATCTCCGTTTCTATTGCACATATGGCGACAAAGCGATGCTCGTTACATTTCACATCCGATGTCATGTGCACCGCACATCTGCTGGTTTGTACCATGTCAACTCCGGTCTCTGTCAAACCTAGCGAAATTGGTGCTTTGCATATTCATGATTAATTATTCAAATCACCGTATCGCCGTTTGCATTGCAGATATGCCGACAATTCGATGCGCGATATACGCCACTTTTGCTGACAAACACAATGTATATTATCTGGTTTGAGTTATGTAACGTGTGGGCGCAGCCAAACTCAGCGTATACGCAATTATGCATTTTCAGGCGAAATATTCAAATACTGCATATTCAAATGAACGTATCTTGGTTTCTATGTCGCCTATTCGATGCGCAGAATACTCCACATATGATGCCAAATCAGCCGGTCTGTGCTATGTCAACTCTGGACCCTGTAAAATCCAGCGTAATTGTAGTTTTTGTTGTTAATGCTTAAATATTGCATTCAAAGATTCGCCGCTTCGTTTGCACATATGTCGACAATTCCATACCCCTTGTACTCCTCATTTGCTGTAGTTACATTGCCCATCAGCTCGTTTGCGCTGTGTCAACTCTGGTCCCTGCACAATCCAGCCCAAATGCAATTTTGTATGTTCGGGCTTAAATATTCAAATCAACGTTACTCCGATTCAATAGCACATATGTCGACAATACGATGCGCGTTATATTCCACATTGACTGCCATACGCAGAGCGCTTCATCTGGTTTTAGCCGTGTTAAATCCGGACCGAGTCAAATCCAGCGTATTTGTAGTTTTGCATATTCAAGCCTTGTTATTCAAGTGAAAGTATCTCCGTATCCATTGTAGGTACGTCGACAATAGGATGTACGTAATACTGCACATTTGCTGCCAAATACAGCACACATCAGCCCGTTTGCACACTGTCAAGACTGGACTCGGAGAAATCCATCGAAATTGCAGTTTTGGATATTAATGCTTACATATTCGAATCAAGGTATCTCCGCTTGTTTTCCAGAAACATTGGCCATGCGATGCGCGTTATATTCCACATCTGATGCCAAGTACAGTGCACATCATCCGGTTTACGCTATGTAAAATCTGGACCCAGCCAGATCCAGCGTAGTTGCAGTTTCGTATATTCAGGATTAAGTATTCAAACCGACGTATCTCCGATTCTATGGCACATATGGCTACAATTAGAGGCTCGTTATACTCCAAATTTGCTGCCAAACACAGTGCACGTTACTCCGTTTGATGCATGTAAAATCGGGACCCAGCCGAACCCTGCGTATTTGCAGCTTTACATATTCAGTATTAAATATTCCAACCAACGAATCTCCGTTTCTATGGCACACTTACAGAAAATTCGGTGCGCGTTATATTTGACAACTGATGTCATATACAGCGCACATCAGTAGGTTAGCGTTTTGTTCACTCTTGTCCCTGTCAAATACACCATAATAGCAGTTTAGCATATTCATGCTTGAATATCGAAAGGAACGTATCTTCGTTTCTATGGCAGATATGACGACAATTCGGTGAGCGTTATGCTCCTGATTTTCTGGTGAGCACAGAGCACCTCTACCGATTCTATCATCTCTTCTGTCTTACGTCTTCTCTGGTCACTGACAGATTCAGCGTAATTGCTGTTTTGCATATTCATGCCTAAATGTTCAAACCAACGTATCAGCGCTGCTATTGGATACATATCGCAAATGCGATGCGCGATATACTCCACAATTACAGCCAAATACAGTACTTATTCGGTTTGCGCTGTGTCGACTGTATTTTCGAGCTATCGCGGGGAGACGCGTTCGTTTGAATACGCGTCAATGGGAGTCGTAAATTCCCGTTACGATTGGAATAATCGACTCCACGGATAGTTCGATCCCCGTATTTCGCTTTGGATAATAGGTGTAGTCGTTGTGGTATAACACTGGGGGTCACAAAGTTATAAAAAATATATGTATTTCCAACGATTTATACAATCACACTGAGTAAGAACGCCGTTGCTTAAGTTACAGATAACGAAGAAATGGATTATTCTTAGATGAGAGTGTGAGCTATAGGAGCTCTAGGTCCGTGAGAGCTGTAGGAGCTGTCGGACTTCTGGATACTGTGAGAGAAATAGGAGGCTCTTAGAGATATAGGAACGGTGAAAGTTATAGGGATTGGAGGAACTTTAGTCACCGCGAGAGACGATGGAACTCTGAGAGATATAGGAACGGTAAGAGTTATAGGGATTGCAGGAACTCTAGTCACCGTGAGAGATGATGGAACTCTAAAGTTTATTCTGATGTGAGTACGAAGCTCGGTATTGGTGTGCCCGTTGAGCGAAGAACGCGGATTCGTTGATTACATTGTTAGTTAGGAAAGTGAGGGCAATGATCCGCGATGCCGATTGGTTATGACTAATGTTAGAAAGGAAGAGAGGAGGAAGAAGCCTCCTACCAACGTGGGTCCTAGGCGACATTGTTTATGGGAAATCTCAGATTTTCCGTTAGGTAGATGTCCGCTTTTTTCGTTAGGCCAATACCCGCCTTCTCCGTAATTCTTAAGAGGGCGTAATAAACCCGAGGACCTTTCTAAAAACCGACCGAAAACACTTCTAGAATTAGAAAGTCTTTTCGGGCAAACAGATTGACTTATGCCATATGTGCGAACAATGCAGTTGGGATTTCGGCTTTATGATGGGTCCTTGGGCCTATGGAGGATTCGAAGGATGGCACGTGGACCGTTGGATGCCAAGCCGCGCGGGATGGAGTGCAGATGTGTTGCGCGCCAGAACGTCGACTCTGGTCTCTGTTATATGCAGTGTAATTGTTGTTTTGCAGATTCAGACTCAAATATTCAACTCCACGTATCTCCGTTGCTGTTGCTGATATGTCGACAATTCGATGTGCCAGGTACTCCACATTTCTTGCCAAATACATCGTTTGCCAGCCAGTTTGCGCTATATCCAGACTGGTCCCAGACAGATCAAGCATAAATATAAATCGGAGATGATAGAACACGGGAACCTTCCGTTTGGAATTTTGGGAAAATCCCGTAACATTGTAATCTAGATTCTACCATAGCTGTAATTAAACAATCGTAGTCATCTAGTCCGATTGTAATTGTTCGAAACTTGTGATACTGCACTTGGCCTCGAGGCGACAACCAGTCACCGAACGTAGCCGCGGTCAAGGGATGAACGTTTTGTCTAATAAAGGCATGGAGTAATTCTATAGCTGTCCTTAAATGAAATAATCGTAGCGGCACGTGACAGTAAACATTCCAACGGTTTCTGTCCCGTGACTCGCCACACGCAGACTCTATCCGTCGGATAAGATGATTGCCAGATGTCAACGCATCTCAACAGTATATGTTTAGCTAGCCTGAGGACCCATTATAAACCTTAAGATTTAGTTAATTAAAGTCCTTAACAGTCCTAAACAGGCAAACAGTCTTTGTTTCAACTACGGGATGATAGCTGAAATCTATTTTTCCACGGACGACGCTTCCCGCTAGCAACGTTCCCTCAAGGGCTACTAGCATCCTTCTCTAACCATCAACATGGAAATTGTCCAATTAACAGTAACGTCACTTTCAATCTCTTTCCGAGCGAAGTCATTTCTCCACGTATCCGATGTTCTGGTGCCCTTAGACACACCCATCATAGTTTTCCTCTACAGCATCATCGTGCCGGAAAATCATTCTCTCTTGAGGTCACATTAGCCAGTTACAAAGAGCCTTAACACTCGGTGGATATTCTATGTTTTGACAAAGAGTTTGTTCAGTCCTACCTATACCGTAGATAAGGAAGTTTGGTACAACTTGGAATCAGGATGAAAACGAATTCTGTTATCCCGTTGACCGCGGCTTTGTTATTGAACCCAGGATCATTGTCATTAGCTTCTCGAGTACCTAATTACCACGACTACTTGTCAAATTATATAACAATCAAATTTACACTAGTAAATATCTGCTCTATTGCATAACTACAACGTCTAAACCAAATGAAGATCCGTTTCGCGCCTCTAACTCTAATCATAATGTGAACCCGATGTAAGTGAAAATACATGCACATACCATCGATTCTGCCTGACCAGCACTCTCACCCGGAACCGGAACTCGCAGTGCACCGTGACGAACAGCACATATATAAGCCTCCACTCTTAGCCAGTCCGTCAGTCGTGCTCGCGCAACAGTAGAAGCAACATGGAATTTTTTAGATCTCTACTACGCGTCGTTGGTTTGTTCGTGCCAAGTAAAGTAGATATCATTTCCGAACTACCACTGGAGGTATCGCACTTGATACTTCGAAAATTGGATCCCTCGTCCCTGCAGAGCGCCGCGCTTGTCTCGCGCAAATGGTTCAACGTTTGTAGATCCGACAAGTGTCTACGGCGAAAAGTGAGACGTCACATGCGACATACGAGAAAGCGGGTCAAGATGCAATTTCTCGGACCTGCAGCCGCTAAAGCTACCAACCAAGAATCAAGAAGTAGAGGACGTGGTGAGGGCAACCTAAGGCACGAAATAAGTTTATCCGCTGCTCGTACGGCGGTCGTCGTTGGAAGGTTACGCGGTCCTTTGAGAATTTCGATGCGAGATCGCCCCATCGATGTTGGACCAATAAAATGTATTAGACTCTAACTCGTGTAAGTACCTTAATTTGACTGCTTGCTCTTGCGAGAACTTGAAACGGTCTTGTCCGGATTCAGAACTGTAGCGCGAAGCTTGAAATAAAATGGTTTTACTGAGACGGCAATGTGTTTCAGTCACGATAATACTATCTGTATCGTAATAGGCCCATTATTGAACATTAACTACAATGTATCATCGCTGTAATTGCAGATTTGTCATCAATTAGATGCGAGATATACTCCTCATTGCCTGCCAAATACAGCTCACATCAGCTGGCTCGTGCTATTATATCATCTCTGGTCCTCGACATATCAAGCGTAATTGCAGTTTTACAAATTAAGGTTAACATATTCAAATGAATGTATCTCCGTTTCTATTGCACATATGGCGACAAAGCGATGCTCGTTACATTTCACATCCGATGTCATGTGCACCGCACATCTGCTGGTTTGTACCATGTCAACTCCGGTCTCTGTCAAACCTAGCGAAATTGGTGCTTTGCATATTCATGATTAATTATTCAAATCACCGTATCGCCGTTTGCATTGCAGATATGCCGACAATTCGATGCGCGATATACGCCACTTTTGCTGACAAACACAAAGGACATTATCTGGTTTGAGTTATGTAACGTGTGGGCGCAGCCAAACTTAGCGTATTTGCAATTATGCATTTTCAGGCGAAATGTTCAAATACTACATATTCAAATGAACGTAGCTTGGTTTCTATGTCGCCTATTCGATGCGCAGAATACTCCACATATGATGCCAAATCAGCCGGTCTGTGCTATGTCAACTCTGGACCCTGTAAAATCCAGCGTAATTGTAGTTTTTGTTGTTAATGCTTAAATATTGCATTCAAAGATTCGCCGCTTCGTTTGCACATATGTCGACAATTCCATACCCCTTGTACTCCTCATTTGCTGTAGTTACATTGCCCATCAGCTCGTTTGCGCTGTGTCAACTCTGGTCCCTGCACAATCCAGCCCAAATGCAATTTTGTATGTTCGGGCTTAAATATTCAAATCAACGTTACTCCGATTCAATAGCACATATGTCGACAATACGATGCGCGTTATATTCCACATTGACTGCCATACGCAGAGCGCTTCATCTGGTTTTAGCCGTGTTAAATCCGGACCGAGTCAAATCCAGCGTATTTGTAGTTTTGCATATTCAAGCCTTGTTATTCAAGTGAAAGTATCTCCGTATCCATTGTAGGTACGTCGACAATAGGATGTACGTAATACTGCACATTTGCTGCCAAATACAGCACACATCAGCCCGTTTGCACACTGTCAAGACTGGACTCGGAGAAATCCATCGAAATTGCAGTTTTGGATATTAATGCTTACATATTCGAATCAAGGTATCTCCGCTTGTTTTCCAGAAACATTGGCCATGCGATGCGCGTTATATTCCACATCTGATGCCAAGTACAGTGCACATCATCCGGTTTACGCTATGTAAAATCTGGACCCAGCCAGATCCAGCGTAGTTGCAGTTTCGTATATTCAGGATTAAGTATTCAAACCGACGTATCTCCGATTCTATGGCACATATGGCTACAATTAGAGGCTCGTTATACTCCAAATTTGCTGCCAAACACAGTGCACGTTACTCCGTTTGATGCATGTAAAATCGGGACCCAGCCGAACCCTGCGTATTTGCAGCTTTACATATTCAGTATTAAATATTCCAACCAACGAATCTCCGTTTCTATGGCACACTTACAGAAAATTCGGTGCGCGTTATATTTGACAACTGATGTCATATACAGCGCACATCAGTAGGTTAGCGTTTTGTTCACTCTTGTCCCTGTCAAATACACCATAATAGCAGTTTAGCATATTCATGCTTGAATATCGAAAGGAACGTATCTTCGTTTCTATGGCAGATATGACGACAATTCGGTGAGCGTTATGCTCCTGATTTTCTGGTGAGCACAGAGCACCTCTACCGATTCTATCATCTCTTCTGTCTTACGTCTTCTCTGGTCACTGACAGATTCAGCGTAATTGCTGTTTTGCATATTCATGCCTAAATGTTCAAACCAACGTATCAGCGCTGCTATTGGATACATATCGCAAATGCGATGCGCGATATACTCCACAATTACAGCCAAATACAGTACTTATTCGGTTTGCGCTGTGTCGACTGTATTTTCGAGCTATCGCGGGGAGACGCGTTCGTTTGAATACGCGTCAATGGGAGTCGTAAATTCCCGTTACGATTGGAATAATCGACTCCACGGGTAGTTCGATCCCCGTATTTCGCATTGGATAATAGGTGTAGTCGTTGTGGTAGAACAATGGGGGTCACAAAGTTATAAAAAATATATGTATTTCCAACGATTTATACAATCACACTGAGTAAGAACGCCGTTGCTTAAGATACAGATAACGAAGAAATGGATTATTCTTAGATGAGAGTGTGAGCTATAGGAGCTCTAGGTCCGTGAGAGCTGTAGGAGCTGTCGGACTTCTGGATACTGTGAGAGAAATAGGAGGCTCTTAGAGATATAGGAACGGTGAAAGTTATAGGGATTGGAGGAACTTTAGTCACCGCGAGAGACGATGGAACTCTGAGAGATATAGGAACGGTAAGAGTTATAGGGATTGCAGGAACTCTAGTCACCGTGAGAGATGATGGAACTCTAAAGTTTATTCTGATGTGAGTACGAAGCTCGGTATTGGTGTGCCCGTTGAGCGAAGAACGCGGATTCGTTGATTACATTGTTAGTTAGGAAAGTGAGGGCAATGATCCGCGATGCCGATTGGTTATGACTAATGTTAGAAAGGAAGAGAGGAGGAAGAAGCCTCCTACCAACGTGGGTCCTAGGCGACATTGTTTATGGGAAATCTCAGATTTTCCGTTAGGTAGATGTCCGCTTTTTTCGTTAGGCCAATACCCGCCTTCTCCGTAATTCTTAAGAGGGCGTAATAAACCCGAGGACCTTTCTAAAAACCGACCGAAAACACTTCTAGAATTAGAAAGTCTTTTCGGGCAAACAGATTGACTTATGCCATATGTGCGAACAATGCAGTTGGGATTTCGGCTTTATGATGGGTCCTTGGGCCTATGGAGGATTCGAAGGATGGCACGTGGACCGTTGGATGCCAAGCCGCGCGGGATGGAGTGCAGATGTGTTGCGCGCCAGAACGTCGACTCTGGTCTCTGTTATATGCAGTGTAATTGTTGTTTTGCAGATTCAGACTCAAATATTCAACTCCACGTATCTCCGTTGCTGTTGCTGATATGTCGACAATTCGATGTGCCAGGTACTCCACATTTCTTGCCAAATACATCGTTTGCCAGCCAGTTTGCGCTATATCCAGACTGGTCCCAGACAGATCAAGCATAAATATAAATCGGAGATGATAGAACACGGGAACCTTCCGTTTGGAATTTTGGGAAAATCCCGTAACATTGTAATCTAGATTCTACCATAGCTGTAATTAAACAATCGTAGTCATCTAGTCCGATTGTAATTGTTCGAAACTTGTGATACTGCACTTGGCCTCGAGGCGACAACCAGTCACCGAACGTAGCCGCGGTCAAGGGATGAACGTTTTGTCTAATAAAGGCATGGAGTAATTCTATAGCTGTCCTTAAATGAAATAATCGTAGCGGCACGTGACAGTAAACATTCCAACGGTTTCTGTCCCGTGACTCGCCACACGCAGACTCTATCCGTCGGATAAGATGATTGCCAGATGTCAACGCATCTCAACAGTATATGTTTAGCTAGCCTGAGGACCCATTATAAACCTTAAGATTTAGTTAATTAAAGTCCTTAACAGTCCTAAACAGGCAAACAGTCTTTGTTTCAACTACGGGATGATAGCTGAAATCTATTTTTCCACGGACGACGCTTCCCGCTAGCAACGTTCCCTCAAGGGCTACTAGCATCCTTCTCTAACCATCAACATGGAAATTGTCCAATTAACAGTAACGTCACTTTCAATCTCTTTCCGAGCGAAGTCATTTCTCCACGTATCCGATGTTCTGGTGCCCTTAGACACACCCATCATAGTTTTCCTCTACAGCATCATCGTGCCGGAAAATCATTCTCTCTTGAGGTCACATTAGCCAGTTACAAAGAGCCTTAACACTCGGTGGATATTCTATGTTTTGACAAAGAGTTTGTTCAGTCCTACCTATACCGTAGATAAGGAAGTTTGGTACAACTTGGAATCAGGATGAAAACGAATTCTGTTATCCCGTTGACCGCGGCTTTGTTATTGAACCCAGGATCATTGTCATTAGCTTCTCGAGTACCTAATTACCACGACTACTTGTCAAATTATATAACAATCAAATTTACACTAGTAAATATCTGCTCTATTGCATAACTACAACGTCTAAACCAAATGAAGATCCGTTTCGCGCCTCTAACTCTAATCATAATGTGAACCCGATGTAAGTGAAAATACATGCACATACCATCGATTCTGCCTGACCAGCACTCTCACCCGGAACCGGAACTCGCAGTGCACCGTGACGAACAGCACATATATAAGCCTCCACTCTTAGCCAGTCCGTCAGTCGTGCTCGCGCAACAGTAGAAGCAACATGGAATTTTTTAGATCTCTACTACGCGTCGTTGGTTTGTTCGTGCCAAGTAAAGTAGATATCATTTCCGAACTACCACTGGAGGTATCGCACTTGATACTTCGAAAATTGGATCCCTCGTCCCTGCAGAGCGCCGCGCTTGTCTCGCGCAAATGGTTCAACGTTTGTAGATCCGACAAGTGTCTACGGCGAAAAGTGAGACGTCACATGCGACATACGAGAAAGCGGGTCAAGATGCAATTTCTCGGACCTGCAGCCGCTAAAGCTACCAACCAAGAATCAAGAAGTAGAGGACGTGGTGAGGGCAACCTAAGGCACGAAATAAGTTTATCCGCTGCTCGTACGGCGGTCGTCGTTGGAAGGTTACGCGGTCCTTTGAGAATTTCGATGCGAGATCGCCCCATCGATGTTGGACCAATAAAATGTATTAGACTCTAACTCGTGTAAGTACCTTAATTTGACTGCTTGCTCTTGCGAGAACTTGAAACGGTCTTGTCCGGATTCAGAACTGTAGCGCGAAGCTTGAAATAAAATGGTTTTACTGAGACGGCAATGTGTTTCAGTCACGATAATACTATCTGTATCGTAATAGGCCCATTATTGAACATTAACTACAATGTATCATCGCTGTAATTGCAGATTTGTCATCAATTAGATGCGAGATATACTCCTCATTGCCTGCCAAATACAGCTCACATCAGCTGGCTCGTGCTATTATATCATCTCTGGTCCTCGACATATCAAGCGTAATTGCAGTTTTACAAATTAAGGTTAACATATTCAAATGAATGTATCTCCGTTTCTATTGCACATATGGCGACAAAGCGATGCTCGTTACATTTCACATCCGATGTCATGTGCACCGCACATCTGCTGGTTTGTACCATGTCAACTCCGGTCTCTGTCAAACCTAGCGAAATTGGTGCTTTGCATATTCATGATTAATTATTCAAATCACCGTATCGCCGTTTGCATTGCAGATATGCCGACAATTCGATGCGCGATATACGCCACTTTTGCTGACAAACACAAAGGACATTATCTGGTTTGAGTTATGTAACGTGTGGGCGCAGCCAAACTTAGCGTATTTGCAATTATGCATTTTCAGGCGAAATGTTCAAATACTACATATTCAAATGAACGTAGCTTGGTTTCTATGTCGCCTATTCGATGCGCAGAATACTCCACATATGATGCCAAATCAGCCGGTCTGTGCTATGTCAACTCTGGACCCTGTAAAATCCAGCGTAATTGTAGTTTTTGTTGTTAATGCTTAAATATTGCATTCAAAGATTCGCCGCTTCGTTTGCACATATGTCGACAATTCCATACCCCTTGTACTCCTCATTTGCTGTAGTTACATTGCCCATCAGCTCGTTTGCGCTGTGTCAACTCTGGTCCCTGCACAATCCAGCCCAAATGCAATTTTGTATGTTCGGGCTTAAATATTCAAATCAACGTTACTCCGATTCAATAGCACATATGTCGACAATACGATGCGCGTTATATTCCACATTGACTGCCATACGCAGAGCGCTTCATCTGGTTTTAGCCGTGTTAAATCCGGACCGAGTCAAATCCAGCGTATTTGTAGTTTTGCATATTCAAGCCTTGTTATTCAAGTGAAAGTATCTCCGTATCCATTGTAGGTACGTCGACAATAGGATGTACGTAATACTGCACATTTGCTGCCAAATACAGCACACATCAGCCCGTTTGCACACTGTCAAGACTGGACTCGGAGAAATCCATCGAAATTGCAGTTTTGGATATTAATGCTTACATATTCGAATCAAGGTATCTCCGCTTGTTTTCCAGAAACATTGGCCATGCGATGCGCGTTATATTCCACATCTGATGCCAAGTACAGTGCACATCATCCGGTTTACGCTATGTAAAATCTGGACCCAGCCAGATCCAGCGTAGTTGCAGTTTCGTATATTCAGGATTAAGTATTCAAACCGACGTATCTCCGATTCTATGGCACATATGGCTACAATTAGAGGCTCGTTATACTCCAAATTTGCTGCCAAACACAGTGCACGTTACTCCGTTTGATGCATGTAAAATCGGGACCCAGCCGAACCCTGCGTATTTGCAGCTTTACATATTCAGTATTAAATATTCCAACCAACGAATCTCCGTTTCTATGGCACACTTACAGAAAATTCGGTGCGCGTTATATTTGACAACTGATGTCATATACAGCGCACATCAGTAGGTTAGCGTTTTGTTCACTCTTGTCCCTGTCAAATACACCATAATAGCAGTTTAGCATATTCATGCTTGAATATCGAAAGGAACGTATCTTCGTTTCTATGGCAGATATGACGACAATTCGGTGAGCGTTATGCTCCTGATTTTCTGGTGAGCACAGAGCACCTCTACCGATTCTATCATCTCTTCTGTCTTACGTCTTCTCTGGTCACTGACAGATTCAGCGTAATTGCTGTTTTGCATATTCATGCCTAAATGTTCAAACCAACGTATCAGCGCTGCTATTGGATACATATCGCAAATGCGATGCGCGATATACTCCACAATTACAGCCAAATACAGTACTTATTCGGTTTGCGCTGTGTCGACTGTATTTTCGAGCTATCGCGGGGAGACGCGTTCGTTTGAATACGCGTCAATGGGAGTCGTAAATTCCCGTTACGATTGGAATAATCGACTCCACGGGTAGTTCGATCCCCGTATTTCGCATTGGATAATAGGTGTAGTCGTTGTGGTAGAACAATGGGGGTCACAAAGTTATAAAAAATATATGTATTTCCAACGATTTATACAATCACACTGAGTAAGAACGCCGTTGCTTAAGATACAGATAACGAAGAAATGGATTATTCTTAGATGAGAGTGTGAGCTATAGGAGCTCTAGGTCCGTGAGAGCTGTAGGAGCTGTCGGACTTCTGGATACTGTGAGAGAAATAGGAGGCTCTTAGAGATATAGGAACGGTGAAAGTTATAGGGATTGGAGGAACTTTAGTCAGCGCGAGAGACGATGGAACTCTGAGAGATATAGGAACGGTAAGAGTTATAGGGATTGCAGGAACTCTAGTCACCGTGAGAGATGATGTAACTCTAAAGTTTATTCTGATGTGAGTACGAAGCTCGGTATTGGTGTGCCCGTTGAGCGAAGAACGCGGATTCGTTGATTACATTGTTAGTTAGGAAAGTGAGGGCAATGATCCGCGATGCCGATTGGTTATGACTAATGTTAGAAAGGAAGAGAGGAGGAAGAAGCCTCCTACCAACGTGGGTCCTAGGCGACATTGTTTATGGGAAATCTCAGATTTTCCGTTAGGTAGATGTCCGCTTTTTTTCGTTAGGCCAATACCCGCCTTCTCCGTAATTCTTAAGAGGGCGTAATAAACCCGAGGACCTTTCTAAAAACCGACCGAAAACACTTCTAGAATTAGAAAGTCTTTTCGGGCAAACAGATTGACTTAGGCCATATGTGCGAACAATGCAGTTGGGATTTCGGCTTTATGATCGGTCCTTGGGCCTATGGAGGATTCGAAGGATGGCACGTGGACCGTTGGATGCCAAGCCGCGCGGGATGGAGTGCAGATGTGTTGCGCGCCAGAACATCGACTCTGGTCTCTGTTATATGCAGTGTAATTGTTGTTTTGCAGATTCAGACTCAAATATTCAACTCCACGTATCTCCGTTGCTGTTGCTGATATGTCGACAATTCGATGTGCCAGGTACTCCACATTTCTTGCCAAATACATCGTTTGCCAGCCAGTTTGCGCTATATCCAGACTGGTCCCAGACAGATCAAGCATAAATATAAATCGGAGATGATAGAACACGGGAACCTTCCGTTTGGAATTTTGGGAAAATCCCGTAACATTGTAATCTAGATTCTACCATAGCTGTAATTAAACAATCGTAGTCATCTAGTCCGATTGTAATTGTTCGAAACTTGTGATACTGCACTTGGCCTCGAGGCGACAACCAGTCACCGAACGTAGCCGCGGTCAAGGGATGAACGTTTTGTCTAATAAAGGCATGGAGTAATTCTATAGCTGTCCTTAAATGAAATAATCGTAGCGGCACGTGACAGTAAACATTCCAACGGTTTCTGTCCCGTGACTCGCCACACGCAGACTCTATCCGTCGGATAAGATGATTGCCAGATGTCAACGCATCTCAACAGTATATGTTTAGCTAGCCTGAGGACCCATTATAAACCTTAAGATTTAGTTAATTAAAGTCCTTAACAGTCCTCAACAGGCAAACAGTCTTTGTTTCAACTACGGGATGATAGCTGAAATCTATTTTTCCACGGACGACGCTTCCCGCTAGCAACGTTCCCTCAAGGGCTACTAGCATCCTTCTCTAACCATCAACATGGAAATTGTCCAATTAACAGTAACGTCACTTTCAATCTCTTTCCGAGCGAAGTCATTTCTCCACGTATCCGATGTTCTGGTGCCCTTAGACACACCCATCATAGTTTTCCTCTACAGCATCATCGTGCCGGAAAATCATTCTCTCTTGAGGTCACATTAGCCAGTTACAAAGAGCCTTAACACTCGGTGGATATTCTATGTTTTGACAAAGAGTTTGTTCAGTCCTACCTATACCGTAGATAAGGAAGTTTGGTACAACTTGGAATCAGGATGAAAACGAATTCTGTTATCCCGTTGACCGCGGCTTTGTTATTGAACCCAGGATCATTGTCATTAGCTTCTCGAGTACCTAATTACCACGACTACTTGTCAAATTATATAACAATCAAATTTACACTAGTAAATATCTGCTCTATTGCATAACTACAACGTCTAAACCAAATGAAGATCCGTTTCGCGCCTCTAACTCTAATCATAATGTGAACCCGATGTAAGTGAAAATACATGCACATACCATCGATTCTGCCTGACCAGCACTCTCACCCGGAACCGGAACTCGCAGTGCACCGTGACGAACAGCACATATATAAGCCTCCACTCTTAGCCAGTCCGTCAGTCGTGCTCGCGCAACAGTAGAAGCAACATGGAATTTTTTAGATCTCTACTACGCGTCGTTGGTTTGTTCGTGCCAAGTAAAGTAGATATCATTTCCGAACTACCACTGGAGGTATCGCACTTGATACTTCGAAAATTGGATCCCTCGTCCCTGCAGAGCGCCGCGCTTGTCTCGCGCAAATGGTTCAACGTTTGTAGATCCGACAAGTGTCTACGGCGAAAAGTGAGACGTCACATGCGACATACGAGAAAGCGGGTCAAGATGCAATTTCTCGGACCTGCAGCCGCTAAAGCTACCAACCAAGAATCAAGAAGTAGAGGACGTGGTGAGGGCAACCTAAGGCACGAAATAAGTTTATCCGCTGCTCGTACGGCGGTCGTCGTTGGAAGGTTACGCGGTCCTTTGAGAATTTCGATGCGAGATCGCCCCATCGATGTTGGACCAATAAAATGTATTAGACTCTAACTCGTGTAAGTACCTTAATTTGACTGCTTGCTCTTGCGAGAACTTGAAACGGTCTTGTCCGGATTCAGAACTGTAGCGCGAAGCTTGAAATAAAATGGTTTTACTGAGACGGCAATGTGTTTCAGTCACGATAATACTATCTGTATCGTAATAGGCCCATTATTGAATATTAACTACAATGTATCATCGCTGTAATTGCAGATTTGTCATCAATTAGATGCGAGATATACTCCTCATTGCCTGCCAAATACAGCTCACATCAGCTGGCTCGTGCTATTATATCATCTCTGGTCCTCGACATATCAAGCGTAATTGCAGCTTTACAAATTAAGGTTAACATATTCAAATGAATGTATCTCCGTTTCTATTGCACATATGGCGACAAAGCGATGCTCGTTACATTTCACATCCGATGTCATGTGCACCGCACATCTGCTGGTTTGTACCATGTCAACTCCGGTCTCTGTCAAACCTAGCGAAATTGGTGCTTTGCATATTCATGATTAATTATTCAAATCACCGTATCGCCGTTTGCATTACAGATATGCCGACAATTCGATGCGCGATATACGCCACTTTTGCAGCCAAATACAAAGGACATTATCTGGTTTGAGTTATGTAACGTGTGGGCGCAGCCAAACTCAGCGTATACGCAATTATGCATTTTCAGGCGAAATATTCAAATATTGCATATTCAAATGAACGTATCTTGGTTTCTATGTCGCCTATTCGATGCGCAGAATACTCCACATATGATGCCAAATCAGCCGGTCTGTGCTATGTCAACTCTGGACCCTGTAAAATCCAGCATAATTGTAGTTTTTGTTGTTAATGCTTAAATATTGCATTCAAAGATTCGCCGCTTCGTTTGCACATATGTCGACAATTCCATACCCCTTGTACTCCTCATTTGCTGTAGTTACATTGCCCATCAGCTCGTTTGCGCTGTGTCAACTCTGGTCCCTGCACAATCCAGCCCAAATGCAATTTTGTATGTTCGGGCTTAAATATTCAAATCAACGTTACTCCGATTCAATAGCACATATGTCGACAATACGATGCGCGTTATATTCCACATTGACTGCCATACGCAGAGCGCTTCATCTGGTTTTAGCCGTGTTAAATCCGGACCGAGTCAAATCCAGCGTATTTGTAGTTTTGCATATTCAAGCCTTGTTATTCAAGTGAAAGTATCTCCGTATCCATTGTAGGTACGTCGACAATAGGATGTACGTAATACTGCACATTTGCTGCCAAATACAGCACACATCAGCCCGTTTGCACACTGTCAAGACTGGACTCGGAGAAATCCATCGAAATTGCAGTTTTGGATATTAATGCTTACATATTCGAATCAAGGTATCTCCGCTTGTTTTCCAGAAACATTGGCCATGCGATGCGCGTTATATTCCACATCTGATGCCAAGTACAGTGCACATCATCCGGTTTACGCTATGTAAAATCTGGACCCAGCCAGATCCAGCGTAGTTGCAGTTTCGTATATTCAGGATTAAGTATTCAAACCGACGTATCTCCGATTCTATGGCACATATGGCTACAATTAGAGGCTCGTTATACTCCAAATTTGCTGCCAAACACAGTGCACGTTACTCCGTTTGATGCATGTAAAATCGGGACCCAGCCGAACCCTGCGTATTTGCAGCTTTACATATTCAGTATTAAATATTCCAACCAACGAATCTCCGTTTCTATGGCACACTTACAGAAAATTCGGTGCGCGTTATATTTGACAACTGATGTCATATACAGCGCACATCAGTAGGTTAGCGTTTTGTTCACTCTTGTCCCTGTCAAATACACCATAATAGCAGTTTAGCATATTCATGCTTGAATATCGAAAGGAACGTATCTTCGTTTCTATGGCAGATATGACGACAATTCGGTGAGCGTTATGCTCCTGATTTTCTGGTGAGCACAGAGCACCTCTACCGATTCTATCATCTCTTCTGTCTTACGTCTTCTCTGGTCACTGACAGATTCAGCGTAATTGCTGTTTTGCATATTCATGCCTAAATGTTCAAACCAACGTATCAGCGCTGCTATTGGATACATATCGCAAATGCGATGCGCGATATACTCCACAATTACAGCCAAATACAGTACTTATTCGGTTTGCGCTGTGTCGACTGTATTTTCGAGCTATCGCGGGGAGACGCGTTCGTTTGAATACGCGTCAATGGGAGTCGTAAATTCCCGTTACGATTGGAATAATCGACTCCACGGGTAGTTCGATCCCCGTATTTCGCATTGGATAATAGGTGTAGTCGTTGTGGTAGAACAATGGGGGTCACAAAGTTATAAAAAATATATGTATTTCCAACGATTTATACAATCACACTGAGTAAGAACGCCGTTGCTTAAGATACAGATAACGAAGAAATGGATTATTCTTAGATGAGAGTGTGAGCTATAGGAGCTCTAGGTCCGTGAGAGCTGTAGGAGCTGTCGGACTTCTGGATACTGTGAGAGAAATAGGAGGCTCTTAGAGATATAGGAACGGTGAAAGTTATAGGGATTGGAGGAACTTTAGTCAGCGCGAGAGACGATGGAACTCTGAGAGATATAGGAACGGTAAGAGTTATAGGGATTGCAGGAACTCTAGTCACCGTGAGAGATGATGTAACTCTAAAGTTTATTCTGATGTGAGTACGAAGCTCGGTATTGGTGTGCCCGTTGAGCGAAGAACGCGGATTCGTTGATTACATTGTTAGTTAGGAAAGTGAGGGCAATGATCCGCGATGCCGATTGGTTATGACTAATGTTAGAAAGGAAGAGAGGAGGAAGAAGCCTCCTACCAACGTGGGTCCTAGGCGACATTGTTTATGGGAAATCTCAGATTTTCCGTTAGGTAGATGTCCGCTTTTTTTCGTTAGGCCAATACCCGCCTTCTCCGTAATTCTTAAGAGGGCGTAATAAACCCGAGGACCTTTCTAAAAACCGACCGAAAACACTTCTAGAATTAGAAAGTCTTTTCGGGCAAACAGATTGACTTAGGCCATATGTGCGAACAATGCAGTTGGGATTTCGGCTTTATGATCGGTCCTTGGGCCTATGGAGGATTCGAAGGATGGCACGTGGACCGTTGGATGCCAAGCCGCGCGGGATGGAGTGCAGATGTGTTGCGCGCCAGAACATCGACTCTGGTCTCTGTTATATGCAGTGTAATTGTTGTTTTGCAGATTCAGACTCAAATATTCAACTCCACGTATCTCCGTTGCTGTTGCTGATATGTCGACAATTCGATGTGCCAGGTACTCCACATTTCTTGCCAAATACATCGTTTGCCAGCCAGTTTGCGCTATATCCAGACTGGTCCCAGACAGATCAAGCATAAATATAAATCGGAGATGATAGAACACGGGAACCTTCCGTTTGGAATTTTGGGAAAATCCCGTAACATTGTAATCTAGATTCTACCATAGCTGTAATTAAACAATCGTAGTCATCTAGTCCGATTGTAATTGTTCGAAACTTGTGATACTGCACTTGGCCTCGAGGCGACAACCAGTCACCGAACGTAGCCGCGGTCAAGGGATGAACGTTTTGTCTAATAAAGGCATGGAGTAATTCTATAGCTGTCCTTAAATGAAATAATCGTAGCGGCACGTGACAGTAAACATTCCAACGGTTTCTGTCCCGTGACTCGCCACACGCAGACTCTATCCGTCGGATAAGATGATTGCCAGATGTCAACGCATCTCAACAGTATATGTTTAGCTAGCCTGAGGACCCATTATAAACCTTAAGATTTAGTTAATTAAAGTCCTTAACAGTCCTAAACAGGCAAACAGTCTTTGTTTCAACTACGGGATGATAGCTGAAATCTATTTTTCCACGGACGACGCTTCCCGCTAGCAACGTTCCCTCAAGGGCTACTAGCATCCTTCTCTAACCATCAACATGGAAATTGTCCAATTAACAGTAACGTCACTTTCAATCTCTTTCCGAGCGAAGTCATTTCTCCACGTATCCGATGTTCTGGTGCCCTTAGACACACCCATCATAGTTTTCCTCTCCAGCATCATCGTGCCGGAAAATCATTCTCTCTTGAGGTCACATTAGCCAGTTACAAAGAGCCTTAACACTCGGTGGATATTCTATGTTTTGACAAAGAGTTTGTTCAGTCCTACCTATACCGTAGATAAGGAAGTATGGTACAACTTGGAATCAGGATGAAAACGAATTCTGTTATCCCGTTGACCGCGGCTTTGTTATTGAACCCAGGATCATTGTCATTAGCTTCTCGAGTACCTAATTACCACGACTACTTGTCAAATTATATAACAATCAAATTTACACTAGTAAATATCTGCTCTATTGCATAACTATAACGTCTAAACCAAATGAAGATCCGTTTCGCGCCTCTAACTCTAATCATAATGTGAACCCGATGTAAGTGAAAATACATGCACATACCATCGATTCTGCCTGACCAGCACTCTCACCCGGAACCGGAACTCGCAGTGCACCGTGACGAACAGCACATATATAAGCCTCCACTCTTAGCCAGTCCGTCAGTCGTGCTCGCGCAACAGTAGAAGCAACATGGAATTTTTTAGATCTCTACTACGCGTCGTTGGTTTGTTCGTGCCAAGTAAAGTAGATATCATTTCCGAACTACCACTGGAGGTATCGCACTTGATACTTCGAAAATTGGATCCCTCGTCCCTGCAGAGCGCCGCGCTTGTCTCGCGCAAATGGTTCAACGTTTGTAGATCCGACAAGTGTCTACGGCGAAAAGTGAGACGTCACATGCGACATACGAGAAAGCGGGTCAAGATGCAATTTCTCGGACCTGCAGCCGCTAAAGCTACCAACCAAGAATCAAGAAGTAGAGGACGTGGTGAGGGCAACCTAAGGCACGAAATAAGTTTATCCGCTGCTCGTACGGCGGTCGTCGTTGGAAGGTTACGCGGTCCTTTGAGAATTTCGATGCGAGATCGCCCCATCGATGTTGGACCAATAAAATGTATTAGACTCTAACTCGTGTAAGTACCTTAATTTGACTGCTTGCTCTTGCGAGAACTTGAAACGGTCTTGTCCGGATTCAGAACTGTAGCGCGAAGCTTGAAATAAAATGGTTTTACTGAGACGGCAATGTGTTTCAGTCACGATAATACTATCTGTATCGTAATAGGCCCATTATTGAATATTAACTACAATGTATCATCGCTGTAATTGCAGATTTGTCATCAATTAGATGCGAGATATACTCCTCATTGCCTGCCAAATACAGCTCACATCAGCTGGCTCGTGCTATTATATCATCTCTGGTCCTCGACATATCAAGCGTAATTGCAGTTTTACAAATTAAGGTTAACATATTCAAATGAATGTATCTCCGTTTCTATTGCACATATGGCGACAAAGCGATGCTCGTTACATTTCACATCCGATGTCATGTGCACCGCACATCTGCTGGTTTGTACCATGTCAACTCCGGTCTCTGTCAAACCTAGCGAAATTGGTGCTTTGCATATTCATGATTAATTATTCAAATCACCGTATCGCCGTTTGCATTGCAGATATGCCGACAATTCGATGCGCGATATACGCCACTTTTGCTGACAAACACAATGTATATTATCTGGTTTGAGTTATGTAACGTGTGGGCGCAGCCAAACTCAGCGTATACGCAATTATGCATTTTCAGGCGAAATATTCAAATACTGCATATTCAAATGAACGTATCTTGGTTTCTATGTCGCCTATTCGATGCGCAGAATACTCCACATATGATGCCAAATCAGCCGGTCTGTGCTATGTCAACTCTAGACCCTGTAAAATCCAGCGTAATTGTAGTTTTTGTTGTTAATGCTTAAATATTGCATTCAAAGATTCGCCGCTTCGTTTGCACATATGTCGACAATTCCATACCCCTTGTACTCCTCATTTACTGTAGTTACATTGCCCATCAGCTCGTTTGCGCTGTGTCAACTCTGGTCCCTGCACAATCCAGCCTAAATGCAATTTTGTATGTTCGGGCTTAAATATTCAAATCAACGTTACTCCGATTCAATAGCACATATGTCGACAATACGATGCGCGTTATATTCCACATTGACTGCCATACGCAGAGCGCTTCATCTGGTTTTAGCCGTGTTAAATCCGGACCGAGTCAAATCCAGCGTATTTGTAGTTTTGCATATTCAAGCCTTGTTATTCAAGTGAAAGTATCTCCGTATCCATTGTAGGACAATAGGATGTACGTAATACTGCACATTTGCTGCCAAATACAGCACACATCAGCCCGTTTGCACACTGTCAAGACTGGATTCGGAGAAATCCATCGAAATTGCAGTTTTGGATATTAATGCTTACATATTCGAATCAAGGTATCTCCGCTTGTTTTCCAGAAACATTGGCCATGCGATGCGCGTTATATTCCACATCTGATGCCAAGTACAGTGCACATCATCCGGTTTACGCTATGTAAAATCTGGACCCAGCCAGATCCAGCGTAGTTGCAGTTTCGTATATTCAGGATTAAGTATTCAAACCGACGTATCTCCGATTCTATGGCACATATGGCTACAATTAGAGGCTCGTTATACTCCAAACTTGCTGCCAAACACAGTGCGCGTTATTCCGTTTGATGCATGTAAAATCGGGACCCAGCCGAACCCTGCGTATTTGCAGCTTTACATATTCAGTATTAAATATTCCAACCAACGAATCTCCGTTTCTATGGCACACTTACAGAAAATTCGGTGCGCGTTATATTTGACAACTGATGTCATATACAGCGCACATCAGTAGGTTAGCGTTTTGTTCACTCTTGTCCCTGTCAAATACACCATAATAGCAGTTTAGCATATTCATGCTTGAATATCGAAAGGAACGTATCTTCGTTTCTATGGCAGATATGACGACAATTCGGTGAGCGTTATGCTCCTGATTTTCTGGTGAGCACAGAGCACCTCTACCGATTCTATCATCTCTTCTGTCTTACGTCTTCTCTGGTCACTGACAGATTCAGCGTAATTGCTGTTTTGCATATTCATGCCTAAATGTTCAAACCAACGTATCAGCGCTGCTATTGGATACATATCGCAAATGCGATGCGCGATATACTCCACAATTACAGCCAAATACAGTACTTATTCGGTTTGCGCTGTGTCGACTGTATTTTCGAGCTATCGCGGGGAGACGCGTTCGTTTGAATACGCGTCAATGGGAGTCGTAAATTCCCGTTACGATTGGAGTAATCGACTCCACGGATAGTTCGATCCCCGTATTTCGCTTTGGATAATAGGTGTAGTCGTTGTGGTATAACACTGGGGGTCACAAAGTTATAAAAAATATATGTATTTCCAACGATTTATACAATCACACTGAGTAAGAACGCCGTTGCTTAAGTTACAGATAACGAAGAAATGGATTATTCTTAGATGAGAGTGTGAGCTATAGGAGCTCTAGGTCCGTGAGAGCTGTAGGAGCTGTCGGACTTCTGGATACTGTGAGAGAAATAGGAGGCTCTTAGAGATATAGGAACGGTGAAAGTTATAGGGATTGGAGGAACTTTAGTCACCGCGAGAGACGATGGAACTCTGAGAGATATAGGAACGGTAAGAGTTATAGGGATTGCAGGAACTCTAGTCACCGTGAGAGATGATGTAACTCTAAAGTTTATTCTGATGTGAGTACGAAGCTCGGTATTGGTGTGCCCGTTGAGCGAAGAACGCGGATTCGTTGATTACATTGTTAGTTAGGAAAGTGAGGGCAATGATCCGCGATGCCGATTGGTTATGACTAATGTTAGAAAGGAAGAGAGGAGGAAGAAGCCTCCTACCAACGTGGGTCCTAGGCGACATTGTTTATGGGAAATCTCAGATTTTCCGTTAGGTAGATGTCCGCTTTTTTCGTTAGGCCAATACCCGCCTTCTCCGTAATTCTTAAGAGGGCGTAATAAGCTCAAGGACCTTTCTAAAAACCGACCGAAAACACTTCTAGAATTAGAAAGTCTTTTCGGGCAAACAGATTGACTTAGGCCATATGTGCGAACAATGCAGTTGGGATTTCGGCTTTATGATGGGTCCTTGGGCCTATGGAGGATTCGAAGGATGGCACGTGGACCGTTGGATGCCAAGCCGCGCGGGATGGAGTGCAGATGTGTTGCGCGCCAGAACATCGACTCTGGTCTCTGTTATATGCAGTGTAATTGTTGTTTTGCAGATTCAGACTCAAATATTCAACTCCACGTATCTCCGTTGCTGTTGCTGATATGTCGACAATTCGATGTGCCAGGTACTCCACATTTCTTGCCAAATACATCGTTTGCCAGCCAGTTTGCGCTATATCCAGACTGGTCCCAGACAGATCAAGCATAAATATAAATCGGAGATGATAGAACACGGGAACCTTCCGTTTGGAATTTTGGGAAAATCCCGTAACATTGTAATCTAGATTCTACCATAGCTGTAATTAAACAATCGTAGTCATCTAGTCCGATTGTAATTGTTCGAAACTTGTGATACTGCACTTGGCCTCGAGGCGACAACCAGTCACCGAACGTAGCCGCGGTCAAGGGATGAACGTTTTGTCTAATAAAGGCATGGAGTAATTCTATAGCTGTCCTTAAATGAAATAATCGTAGCGGCACGTGACAGTAAACATTCCAACGGTTTCTGTCCCGTGACTCGCCACACGCAGAGTCTATCCGTCGGATAAGATGATTGCCAGATGTCAACGCATCTCAACAGTATATGTTTAGCTAGCCTGAGGACCCATTGTAAACCTAAAGATTTAGTTAATTAAAGTCCTTAACAGTCCTAAAGAGGCAAACAGTCTTTGTTTCAACTACGGGATGATAGGTGAAATCTATTTTTCCACGGACGACGCTTCCCGCTAGCAACGTTCCCTCAAGGGCTACTAGCATCCTTCTCTAACCATCAACATGGAAATTGTCCAATTAACGGTTACGTTACTTTCAATCTCTTTCCGAGCGAAGTCATTTCTCCACGTATCCGATGTTCTGGTGCCCTTAGACACACCCATCATAGTTTTCCTCTGCAGAATCATCGTGCCGGAAAATCATTCTCTCGTGAGGTCACATTAGCCAGTTACAAAGAGCCTTAACACTCGGTGGATATTCTATGTTTTGACAAAGAGTTTGTTCAGTCCTACCTATACCGTAGATAAGGAAGTATGGTACAACTTGGACTCAGGATGAAAACGAATTCTGTTATCCCGTTGACCGCGGCTTTGTTATTGAACCCAGGATCATTGTCATTAGCTTCTCGAGTACCTAATTACCACGACTACTTGTCAAATTATATAACAATCAAATTTACACTAGTAAATATCTGCTCTATTGCATAACTACAACGTCTAAACCAAATGAAGATCCGTTTCGCGCCTCTAACTCTAATCATAATGTGAACCCGATGTAAGTGAAAATACATGCACATACCATCGATTCTGCCTGACCAGCACTCTCACCCGGAACCGGAACTCGCAGTGCACCGTGACGAACAGCACATATATAAGCCTCCACTCTTAGCCAGTCCGTCAGTCGTGCTCACGCAACAGTAGAAGCAACATGGAATTTTTTAGATCTCTACTACGCGTCGTTGGTTTGTTCGTGCCAAGTAAAGTAGATATGTCTCGCTATTGTTATTTTCCCACCTAATAAGACTCTGTAACCTACTTCACTGTATTTTCGAGCTATCGCGGGGAGACGCGGTCGTTAGAATACGCGCCAACGGGAGTCGTAAATTCCCGTTACGATCAGAATGATCGACACCACGAATAGTTCGATCCCCGTATTTCGATTAAGATAATAGGTGTAGTCGTTGTGGTATAACACTGGGGGTCACAAAGTTATGAAAAATATATGTATTTCCAACGATTTATACAATCACACTGAGTAAGAACGCCGTTGCTTAAGATACAGATAACGAAGAAATGGATTATTCTTAGATGAGAGTGTGAGCTATAGGAGCTCTAGGTCCGTGAGAGCTGTAGGAGCTGTCGGACTTCTGGATACTGTGAGAGAAATAGGAGGCTCTTAGAGATATAGGAACGGTGAGAGTTATAGGGATTGCAGGAACTCTAGTCACCGTGATAGATGATGTAACTCTAAAGTTTATTCTGATGTGAGTACGAAGCTCGGTATTGGTGTGCCCTTTGAGCGAAGAACGCGGATTCGTTGATTACATTGTTAGTTAGGAAAGTGAGGGCAATGATCCGCGATGCCGATTGGTTATGACTAATGTTAGAAAGGAAGAGAAGAGGAAGAAGCCTCCTACCAACGTGGGTCCTAGGCGACATTGTTTATGGGAAATCTCAGATTTTCCGTTAGGTAGATGTCCGCTTTTTTCGTTAGGCCAATACCCGCCTTCTCCGTAATTCTTAAGAGGGCGTAATAAACACAAGAACCTTTCTAAAAACCGACCGAAAACACTTCTAGAATTAGAAAGTCTTTTCGGGCAAACAGATTGACTTAGACCATATGTGCGAACAATGCAGTTGGGATTTCGGCTTTATGATGGGTCCTTGGGACTATGGAGGATTCGAAGGATGGCACGTGGACCGTTGGATGCCAAGCCGCGCGGGATGGAGTGCAGATGTGTTGCGCGCCAGAACATCGACTCTGGTCACTGTTATATGCAGTGTAATTGTTGTTTTGCAGATTCAGACTCAAATATTCAACTCCACGTATCTCCGTTGCTGTTGCTGATATGTCGACAATTCGATGTGCCTGGTACTCCACATTTCTTGCCAAATACATCGTTTGCCAGCCAGTTTGCGCTATATCCAGACTGGTCCCAGACAGATGAAGCATCAATATAAATCGGAGATGATAGAACACGGGAACCTTCCGTTTGGAATTTTGGGAAAATCCCGTAACATTGTAATCTAGATTCTACCATAGATGTAATTAAACAATCGTAGTCATCTAGTCCGATTGTAATTGTTCGAAACTTGTGATACTGCACTTGGCCTCGAGGCGACATCCAGTCACCGAACGTAGCCGCGGTCAAGGGATGAACGTTTTGTCTAATAAAGGCATGGATTAATTCTATAGCTGTCCTTAAATGAAATAATCGTAGCGGCACGTGACAGTAAACATTCCAACGGTTTCTGTCCCGTGACTCGCCACACGCAGACTCTATCCGTCGGATAAGATGATTGCCAGATGTCAACGCATCTCAACAGTATATGTTTAGCTAGCCTGAGGACCCATTGTAAACCTAAAGATTTAGTTAATTAAAGTCCTTAACAGTCCTAAAGAGGCAAACAGTCTTTGTTTCAACTACGGGATGATAGGTGAAATCTATTTTTCCACGGACGACGCTTCCCGCTAGCAACGTTCCCTCAAGGGCTACTAGCATCCTTCTCTAACCATCAACATGGAAATTGTCCAATTAACGGTTACGTTACTTTCAATCTCTTTCCGAGCGAAGTCATTTCTCCACGTATCCGATGTTCTGGTGCCCTTAGACACACCCATCATAGTTTTCCTCTGCAGAATCATCGTGCCGGAAAATCATTCTCTCGTGAGGTCACATTAGCCAGTTACAAAGAGCCTTAACACTCGGTGGATATTCTATGTTTTGACAAAGAGTTTGTTCAGTCCTACCTATACCGTAGATAAGGAAGTATGGTACAACTTGGACTCAGGATGAAAACGAATTCTGTTATCCCGTTGACCGCGGCTTTGTTATTGAACCCAGGATCATTGTCATTAGCTTCTCGAGTACCTAATTACCACGACTACTTGTCAAATTATATAACAATCAAATTTACACTAGTAAATATCTGCTCTATTGCATAACTACAACGTCTAAACCAAATGAAGATCCGTTTCGCGCCTCTAACTCTAATCATAATGTGAACCCGATGTAAGTGAAAATACATGCACATACCATCGATTCTGCCTGACCAGCACTCTCACCCGGAACCGGAACTCGCAGTGCACCGTGACGAACAGCACATATATAAGCCTCCACTCTTAGCCAGTCCGTCAGTCGTGCTCACGCAACAGTAGAAGCAACATGGAATTTTTTAGATCTCTACTACGCGTCGTTGGTTTGTTCGTGCCAAGTAAAGTAGATATGTCTCGCTATTGTTATTTTCCCACCTAATAAGACTCTGTAACCTACTTCACTGTATTTTCGAGCTATCGCGGGGAGACGCGGTCGTTAGAATACGCGCCAACGGGAGTCGTAAATTCCCGTTACGATCAGAATGATCGACACCACGAATAGTTCGATCCCCGTATTTCGATTAAGATAATAGGGGTGATTCAGGTATGATAACACTGTGGCTCACAGAGTTAAAATTTATATTTCCAACACTTAATATACACGAATGAATAGATATAAACACTTAATAACTTATCACGCTGCAATAATAGAGTAGCACGGTATGAGACTTATTGTTAGAAATTCGGCGTTAGATCTTTGACTCAATGTGTAACGTTCGACGCGTCACAAGGAACTGATCGACTTTAGATGATTTCTTTGTCTCATCTTTAAGACGATCCCCACTATACTTAGGTCACGCCACCGTTCGCGTCTATGATCACGTATGTCTGTTCTTGCGTGGAAAACGTAACGGACCAAATTCGACGTTTCAAGAACTCGCTGCTTGGCGACAGCTATGCGCTCGTCGATACATTGTATATGATCCGGCGGTCAGATAAGACGATCTGACTGAGACATTGTAGGGCCGCGAGTGACGGTTAGAAAATACAGCCTGTGTTAAGCCTCGTGGCGTAACATTCACTATATCCCAACAAAATTCCCATATCTGCCTTCTTATCCCATTTAGAAACTCTTTTTTGTTCTGGTCTTCTTACAAAAACTTTACTTCCATATAGATGTAGATTTTCAACACTTGGTTTTCTGCCGAAGAATATTTCAAAAGGTGTCTTTTTCTCTATAGTATTTGCCAGTATTCGATTTTTGAAGTATACCGCTGTACAAACTATTTCCGGTCAGTACCTTTTATGTACTTTCGCTTCCGCTAACAAGCAACGCGCCATGTCCATAACTGTTCTATTATACCTTTCCGCTGTCCCGTTTAACTCATGTACGTAGGTTGGGCAATTATTAATTCTGATACCTTTATCCCTAGCATATTTATAAATTCGATTATTCAAATACTCTTTTCCATTATCACATCTCAATATTTTTAACTTCTTGCCCGTCAAATACTCGGCTTCATTTACAAACTGTACGAAACAATCAAAGACCTCACCCTTTGATTTTATACAATAAACTCTAGCTATTTTGCTACAATCATCGATAAATGAGATGAAATATTTCTCTTCCTTGAATCCGGTAGTCTTAAAGGGACCGCACACGTCCGTATGAATAATTTCCATTATCTCCCTAGCCTTGGTTTGATTATTTTTGAATGGTAAATTGTGCATTTTACTTTCTATGCACACCCTACATTTCAAAAATTCCTTCTCAATTTCATTCGGTATACAGTAACTAGCTGCTCTTTACCCAAAATATTTAAATATTTAAAATTTACGTGTCCTAACATCCTATGCCATCTTTCCTTTTTACTCATACCACTACGTTCGGCGCTGTTTGCTAAGTGCTCCTTCCCTTTCAATATACTTTTCATTCTATATGTTCCCTTTTCTTTAACCGCTACCGCTGTAAGCTTATTGTCCTCACCTATTACTTTTGCAATATTTCCTTTTGAAATAACCGTGTTCTTATTATCTGTTAGCATGCCTAAACTAATCAAGTTTGCGGACACTTCTTTCGCGTAAAAAACGTTATTCATATTTATTTCATTTTCTTTCCAAATGCTTCAAAATAAGTTATAACATTCCCTACTTTTGTTGCCTTTATCGATCTATTATCGCCTAAATATATATTTACCGGTTCTTTAAGGTCAATAGAATTGTCGAAATAATTTACGTTGTTAATTATGTGATCTGTGCAACCGCTATCTAATAGCCACATTACTTCATTATTACTTATCTCGTTCGCCTCGCCGCTGTGTGCTGCGTGCGCCGTTGCTATCAATGTGCCTGATCTTGAGTTACCATGCTCGCTCGTGCCGGTTGTTGATTGACGATGGAAATTTCCACGTTCCCTGCTCGTATTTCCTTTGTTTCCTCTTCCTCTGCTGCGACCACATGTTGACCCACGCAAAAACTGTTACTGCTTCCCGCTTCGACGCCATTTTGACACTCTCTCGCAAAATGTCCTACTCTTCCACGTCTGAAGCATCCTTCCTTTTTTGCAGAAAAGGCGTTGGTTTGCATTTCTTCTCGATTGGACTTATTTTTCTTCTCCGCTATTTCAATTTTATTTTTTACATACGCTACCGTTTGATTTTCTGCTTTCATGCATCTACTATATCCGCTATGTAGGTGTATTCTTCCGGTAACGTATTCAGCATGTAATTTAGTTTTTCCCTCTCACTCACTTGTGCACCCGCACATTTTAATTCGTTTATTAATTTTTCGAAATCGCTAAAGAACGTTGCTGAATCAGTGTATTTCTCAAGTCTTATCTTTTCCTATCTCCTTCTGCATACGATCTGTAGTGCCGTCGACGCTTTCAAGTACATTTTATCAAACTTTTTTACTATCCCATATGCCGTTTTTTCTTCTCTAATATATTCCAATTGTCTATTTGTAACGGCATTATAAATTATATTTATTGCCTCCAGATCCTTTTTGTCCCAGTCTTCATTGTCTGTTTCTGTCTTCACCCTGTCTTCAACGAGTTGTGACAATCTCGCATTCTTTACATCTGAGAAGCATCGTTATTCTTTGCTTCCACATACCGTAATCCTCACCATCGAAAATAGGTATCATGATTTCCGATCTCTCCATATTAAATAATTCCTTATCAGTTACTGAAGCGTTCCTACGTGCTCGAAGTGTATTTTTCCTCTTTGTAACCTTTGAACGTTTCTTTCTTTACTGAACACTCACTCGATCTAACTCGCAATATTGAAAACCATGCACTAAAATAACTGGCAAAACTATGAACCACGCTCTGCTACCATGTAAAGATATAGAATGGACTCGGAAATACAAATAATTCCCTTTATTTAGCACACAACAGTTATACATATATCTTATACTCTAAAGACCTCGAAATCCTACTCGCACGCACGCTTGTTGTCAACCGACTCTTCCAGATACTTGAAACGACTGACTCTTGTCTTTTGTCCCAACTAAGGCCTGGACGTCCTCTGACGCTTGCCCGCACATTCACATGTACAGTGTAAATGTATCATGTTCCTAACAGCCACGAACAGATCGATAACCTTATTTCTGTTAGGATAATCGGGGTGGTTCAATTAAGTATACACTGATTTAACAGGTATAAATTACAGTTCATTCAAACAACTTGACTAGAGAAATATAAACTGCTAGAGCATAATTAGGAACGTGACGCTGGGCACATGCCTCAGCGATCAACAGCTACAGGACGTCGATGACCTTATGACAAACCCCCCCAGACACGGGACGCTAGGATACCAACATTGCCTGGCGGAAATCGATCGTTTTTCGCGTTAGACCGAAGCCGTTCCCATCGCCGACATGGAGGCGGCAACCGTTGTTTCAGCCATCCTTTCCACGTGGATATTCCGTTTCGACGTACCTTTAAGGATAAGGACCGATCAAGGACGCCAGTTCGAGTCAAACTTATTTAACGAATTATGCCTGTTCCTCGGCATTAGGCATTTACGAACGACAGCCTATCACCCCGTGACCAACCGGATGGTAGATCGCCTGCCCCGACAACTAAAAGCAGCAATCAAATGCCACGATACGAGCAACTGTGTAGAAATCTTGCCAATAGTTTTATTAGGCATACGAACAGTTATTACGGACGTGAAAACGACGACAGCCGAAATGGTTTATGGCACCGGCATACGATTGCCGGCAGAATTCTGTGTACCAACGAAGTAACAGGCCAAGTCGAAATACGGAAGCCGTCTAAAGTCTTACGTATTTCTACGTCACGATTACATCGGAAACCCCTTACAACCACCCTACGGCGGACAGCATCAATTTATATCGAGAGCGAAAAGGACCATTGCGATTGAAGTTAGCAACAAGGACGTAATCGTACACTTAGACCGTCCGAAATGCGTGAATTTTTATTGCACGGTAACATTGAACACCATTACAGCGAAAATCGCGAAGTAATAATACCACCTGATGTTTGAAACGAGCAAAACGAAGAGGACTCAGGAATTAATCACTCCAGGTGCGCGGGCAGAAAAGTTCGCTTCCCTATTCGTTCCCAGCCAGGGCGTCGATAAGTTAATGCGAAAGAACTACCAGCGACATAAATATAAGTCGCAGATGAAAGAACACCGCAACATTCTATTTGGAATTTTGGGAAAATCCCGAAACATTGTAATCTAGATTCTACCATAGATGTAATTAAACAATCGTAGTCATCTAGTCCGATTGTAATTGTTCGAAACTTGTGATACCGAACATGGCCTCAAGGCGACAACCAGTCACCGAACGTAGCCGCGGTCAAGAGATGAACGTTTTGTCTAATAAAGGCATGGATTAATTCTATAGCTGTCCTTAAATGAAATAATCGTAGCGGCACGTGACAGTAAACATTCCAACGGTTTCTGTCCCCAGTCTCGCCACACGCAGACATCCGTCGGATAAGATGATTGCCAGATATCAACGCATCTCCACAGTATATGTTTAGCCAGCCTGAGGACCCATTATAAACATTAAGATTTAGTTAACTAAAGTTCTTAACAGTCCTAAACAGGCAAACAGTCTTTGTTCCAACTACGGGATGATAGGTGAAATCTATTTTTCCACGGACGACGCTTCCCGCTAGCAACGTTCCCTCAACGGCTACTAGCATCCTTCTCTAACCATCAACATGGAAATTGTCCAATTAACGGTTACGTCACTTTCAATCTCTTTCCGAGCGAAGTCATTTCTCCACGTATCCGATGTTCTGGTGCCCTTAGACACACCCATCATAGTTTTCCTCTGCAGAATCATCGTGCCGGAAAATCATTCTCTCGTGAGGTCACATTAGCCAGTTACAAAGAGCCTTAACACTCGGTGGATATTCTATGTTTTGACAAAGAGTTTGTTCAGTCCTACCTATACCGTAGATAAGGAAGTATGGTACAACTTGGAATCAGGATGAAAACGAATTCTGTTATCCCGTTGACCGCGGCTTTGTTATTGAACCCAGGATCATTGTCAATAGCTTCTCGAGTACCTAATTACCACGACAACTTGTCAAATTATATAACAATCAAATTTACACTAGTAAATATCTGCTCTATTGCATAACTACAACGTCTAAACCAAATGAAGATCCGTTTCGCGCCTCTAACTCTAATCATAATGTGAACCCGATGTAAGTGAAAATACATGCACATACCATCGATTCTGCCTGACCAGCACTCTCACCCGGAACCGGAACTCGCAGTGCACCGTGACGAACAGCACATATATAAGCCTCCACTCTTAGCCAGACCGTCAGTCGTGCTCGCGCAACAGTAGAAGCAACATGGAATTTTTTAGATCACTACTACGCGTCGTTGGTTTGTTCGTGCCAAGTAAAGTAGATATCATTTCCGAACTACCACTGGAGGTATCGCACTTGATACTTCGAAAATTGTATCCCTCGTCCCTGCAGAGCGCCGCGCTTGTCTCGCGCAAATGGTTCAACGTTTGTGGATCCGACAAGTGACTACGGCGGAAAGCGAGACGTCACATGAGACATACGAGAAAGCGGGTCAAGATGCAATTTCTCGGGCCTGCAGCCGCTAAAGCTACCAACCAAGAATCAAGAAGTAGAGGACGTGGTGAGGGCAACCTAAGGCACGAAATAAGTTTATCCGCTGCTCGTACGGCGGTCGTCGTTGGAAGGTTACGCGGTCCTCTGAAAACTTCGATGCGAGATCGCCCCATCGATGTTGGACCAATAAAATGTATTAGACTCTAACTCGTGTGAGTACCTTAATTTGACTGCTTGCTCTTGCGAGAACTTGAAACGGTCTTGTCCGGATTCAGAACTGTAGCGCGAAGCTTGAAATAAAATGGTTTTACTGAGACGGCAATGTGTTTCAGTCACGATAATACTATCTGTATCGTAATAGGCCCATTATTGAATATTAACTATAATGTATCATCGCTGCAATTGCAGATTTGTCGTCAATTAGATGCGAGATATACTCCTCATTGCCTGCCAAATACAGCTCACATCAGCTGGCTCGTGCTATTATATCATCTCTGGTCCTCGACATATCAAGCGTAATTGCAGTTTTACAAATTAAGGTTAACATATTCAAATGAATGTATCTCCGTTTCTATTGCACATATGGCGACAAAGCGATGCCCGTTACATTTCACATCCGATGTCATGTGCACCGCACATCTGCTGGTTTGTACCATGTCAACTCCGGTCTCTGTCAAACCTAGCGAAATTGCTGCTTTGCATATTCATGATTAATTATTCAAATCACCGTATCGCCGTTTGCGTTGCAGATATGCCGACAATTCGATGCTCGATATACGCCACTTTTGCTGCCAAACACAATGTATATTGTTTGGTTTGAGTTATGTAACGTGTGGGCGCAGCCAAACTCAGCGTATACGCAATTATGCATTTTCAGGCGAAATATTCAAATATTACATATTCAAATGAACGTATCTTGGTTTCTATGTCGCCTATTCGATGCGCAGAATACTCCACATATGATGCCAAATCAGCCGGTCTGTGCTATGTCAACTCTGGACCCTGTAAAATCCAGCGTAATTGTAGTGTTTGTTGTTAATGCTCAAATATTGCATTCAAAGGTTCGCCGCTTCTTTTGCACATATGTCGACAATTCCATACGCCTTGTACTCCGCATTTGCTGTAGTTACATTGCCCATCAGCTCGTTTGCGCTGTGTCAACTCTGGTCCCTGCAAAATCCAGCCCAAATGCAATTTTGTATGTTCGGGCTTAAATATTCAAATCAACGTTACTCCGATTCAATAGCACATATGTCGACAATACGATGCGCTTTATATTCCACATTGACTGCCATACGCAGAGCGCTTCATCTGGTTTAAGCCGTGTTAAATCCGGACCGAGTCAAATCCAGCGTATTTGTAGTTTTGCATATTCAAGCCTTGTTATTCAAGTGAAAGTATCTCCGTATCCATTGTAGGTACGTCGACAATAGGATGTACGTAATACTGCACATTTGCTGCCAAATACAGCACACATCAGCCCGTTTGCACACTGTCAAGACTGGACTCGGAGAAATCCATCGAAATTGCAGTTTTGGATATTAATGCTTACATATTCGAATCAAGGTATCTCCGCTTGTTTTCTAGAAACATTGGCCATGCGATGCGCGTTGTATTCCACATCTGATGCCAAGTACAGTGCACATCATCCGGTTTACGCTACGTAAAATCTGGACCCAGCCAGATCCAGCGTAGTTGCAGTTTCGTATATTCAGGATTAAGTATTCATACCGACGTATCTCCGATTCTATGGCACATATGGCTACAATTAGAGGCTCGTTATACTCCAAATTTGCTGCCAAACACAGTGCACGTTATTCCGTTTGATGCATGTAAAATCGGGACCCAGCCGAACCCTGCGTATTTGCAGCTTTACATATTCAGTATTAAATATTCCAACCAACGAATCTCCGTTCCTATGGCACACTTACAGACAATTCGGTGCGCGTTATATTTGACAACTGATGTCATATACAGCGCACATCAGTATGTTAGCGTTTTGTTCACTCTTGTCCCTGTCAAATACACCATAATAGCAGTTTAGCATATTCATGCTTGAATATCGAAAGCAACGTATCTTCGTTTCTATGGCAGATATGACGACAATTCGGTGAGCGTTATGCTCCTGATTTGCTGGTGAGCACTGAGCACATCTTCCGATTCTATCATCTCTTCTGTCTTACGTCTTCTCTGGTCACTGACAGACTCAGCGTAATTGCTGTTTTGCATATTCATGCCTAAATGTTCAAGCCAACGTATCAGCGCTGCTATTGGATACATATCGCAAATGCGATGCGCGCTATACTCCACAATTACAGCCAAATACAGTACTTATTCGGTTTGCGCTATGTCGACTGTATTTTCGAGCTATCGCGGCGAGACGCGTTCGTTTGAATACGCGTCAATGGGAGTCGTAAATTCCCGTTACGATTGGAATAATCGACTCCACGGATAGTTCGATCCCCGTATTTCGCTTAGGATAATAGGTGTAGTCGTTGTGGTATAACACTGGGGGTCACGAAGTTATAAAAAATATATGTATTTCCAACGATTCATACAATCACACTGAGTAAGAACGCCGTTGTCTAAGATACAGATAACGAAGAAATGGATTATTCTTAGATGAGAGTGTGAGCTATAGGAGCTCTAGGTCCGTGAGAGCTGTAGGAGCTGTCGGACTTGTGGATACTGTGAGAGAAATAGGAGGCTCTTAGAGATATAGGAACGGTGAGAGTTATAGGGACTGCAGGAACTTTAGTCACCGCGAGAGACGATGGAACTCTGAGAGATATAGGAACGGTAAGAGTTATAGGGATTGCAGGAACTCTAGTCACCGTGAGAGATGATGTAACTCTAAAGTTTATTCTCATGTGAGTACGAAGCTCGGTATTGGTGTGCCCTTTGAGCGAAGAACGCGGATTCGTTGATTACATTGTTAGTTAGGAAAGTGAGGGCAATGATCCGCGATGCCGATTGGTTATGACTAATGTTAGAAAGGAAGAGAGGAGGAAGAAGCCTCCTACCAACGTGGGTCCTAGGCGACATTGTTTATGGGAAATCTCAGATTTTCCGTTAGGTAGATGTCCGCTTTTTTCGTTAGGCCAATACCCGCCTTCTCCGTAATTCATAAGAGGGCGTAATAAACGCAAGGACCTTTCTAAAAACCGACCGAAAACACTTCTAGAATTAGAAAGTCTTTTCGGGCAAACAGATTGACTTAGACCATATGTGCGAACAATGCAGTTGGGATTTCGGCTTTATGATGGGTCCTTGGGCCAATGGAGGATTCGAAGGATGGCACGTGGACCGTTGGATGCCAAGCCGCGCGGGATGGAGTGCAGATGTGTTGCGCGCCAGAACATCGACTCTGGTCTCTGTTATATGCAGTGTAATTGTTGTTTTGCAGATTCAGACTCAAATATTCAACTCCACGTATCTCCGTTGCTGTTGCTGATATGTCGACAATTCGATGTGCCTGGTACTCCAAATTTCTTGCCAAATACATCGTTTGCCAGCCAGTTTGCGCTATATCCAGACTGGTCCCGGACAGATGAAGCATAAATATAAATCGGAGATGATAGAACACGGGAACCTTCCGTTTGGAATTTTGGGAAAATCCCGTAACATTGTAATCTAGATTCTACCATAGCTGTAATTAAACAATCGTAGTCATCTGGTCCGATTGTAATTGTTCGAAACTTGTGATACTGCACTTGGCCTCGAGGCGACAACCAGTCACCGAACGTAGCCGCGGTCAAGGGATGAACGTTTTGTCTAATAAAGGCATGGAGTAATTCTATAGCTGTCCTTAAATGAAATAATGGTAGCGGCACGTGACAGTAAACATTCCAACGGTTGCTGTCCCGTGTCTCGCCACTCGCAGACTCTATCCGTCGGATAAGATGATTGCCAGATGTCAACGCATCTCAACAGTATATGTTTAGCTAGCCTGAGGATTCATTATACACCTATAGCGGCATTCGTCGGTAAAATTCATATCGGTTTCGGTCCAGTGAACCCGCTACACAAGAAATCGTGTTTACTGAAAGATGAGTTTATTATAGATTCGACAACCTTAGGCGGTTACCGAAGGTTAATCAAATTCCGTCGTTTTTGTCGTGATCACATGCCCTCGAGTCAACTACCCGAAATGTCAACATTTGTAAACAAGGTCGAAAGTTCAGCGTCCGTTCTGATTTTTCGAGAACATCTTGGAAATTTAAATCCCAACGTCTTTTGTCAACTCCGACGCATATAAATATAGCGAACAGGGTAGCGAGGCATTCTTTGTTATCGAATGACACGAGCAGTAGCAGTTAAGTCGATACTTCTTTGCGCCGATCTATTCGTAATCACGAATCAAGATAACAAGTGTATTATACGTCTAGTGTACACGTAGGGTATATTTTAATAAACTACGCAGTTAAATATACTCTTGTGTTTTTAAGCCTAAATCGCTACCATACATCTCAAACTGGTGACACCGACGTGAGTTTTGTGTAAGAGGTGACAGCGATAGGCTAGTCGCAGTTTGAATATCATAGTCCGCAACTCACACAATGGAAAAGGAGAGCAAACGAACTCCAGCCGGCTCATCGTTCCGCGTGCCGCCCTTTATGCCCACGATGACCAGGATTTGGTTTTCCATTTTAGAGAAATATTTCGGGGTAGCCGGCATCTTCCACGACGATGAAAAATCCTTAGCCCTCATGGGATTCCTCGAACCACATTACCTCGCGAAGATTGAGGATACAGTGACCAACCTCCTCGCCACAGGCCAGTACGATAAATTGAAGAGCGAGCTGATCCGCGCCCTGACCGAATCGGACAGCGCCAAGTTCGAAAGGTTAGTCGAACGTGAAGAGATGGGCGACAGAAAACCCTCACAGTTTTATAATGACTTAAAAAATTAGCCAGCCCCCTCGCTTCCAATGAATTCATCCACAGCTTGTGGAGGAATCGCATCAGGGAAGTCCTGGCTGCAGTGGACGATACGAGGATCGAGAAACTGACCAGGAGAGCGGATAAACTCGATGAGGCGTATAATCGTAATTGGCAGCGCGCTAAGGTAGTCACAATCGAGCCACCGGCATCACACGAAGGCAAAAACGACGCACTCGCCGCCGAGGTCAGTAGACTGCGAGAACAGATTAAGGCTATGGGAATCAGCGGGTATCATCGACTACGAAGACGTTCGAATTCTCTCACTCGACCCCGCCGCCGTTCGCGTTCCCGAGACTATCCGCGCCAGGACGGAATTTGCTTCTATCATGCGAGGTTCGGCGATCGCGCCACGATTGTAAGTGGAAGTCGGGAAACGACCCCTGCCGTCCGTAAAAGCGGAGGACGGCGACGGCTTGGGATCTCGCCGCATCTTTATTTTGGACAAGAGAACGAAGACTTCGTTCTTAGTTGACACCGGTGCTGATATCGGCGTTCATCCCCGAAGCAGGCTATCTAGGGACGTAAAGAAAACAACGTATGAACTATTCGCTGCCAATGGGACGCGCATCGCAACGTACGGCACTATAGCGATGGAGCTGAACCTGTCCCTTAGACGTGCCGTCAAATGGCACTTCACCGTCGCCGATGTGCAAACCCCCATCATCGACCTAGATTTCCTAAGTCATTACAGGTTGCTTGTGGATCCAAGAAAAAGACGACTTCTCGACACAACAAACCAGCTATCGACCAGGGGATACGCCGCCAACTGCGAACAGCTTATGATTAAGACCGTAAACGGGGATTTGGTCTACCACCAATTGTTGGCGAAATGTGCAGATCTAACGCGCCCGCCGGCCTTTGGGTGAGAGAAAATACGGCACAGTGTGGAGCACCACATCGAAACCACACCCCGCCCGCCCGTATATTGCAAACCCCGCCCTCTCGCACCGGACCGTCTCAAGCCAATCAAGGCGGAATTTGCAACACTTATCGAGCAAGGAGTCATGCGCCCATCGAAGAGTTCCCGGGCATCTCGACTACACGTCGTCCCAAAGAAGGATGGAAGTCTGCGACATTGCGGTGACTACAGGGCGCTAAACGCCCGCACTGTACCCGACAGGTACTCTCCACCGCACATACAAGACTTCGCGCAGCATTTACACGGTCGGCGAATATTCTCAAAAATTGGTTTAGTTCGAGCCTACCATCAAATGTCAATCGCGCCTGAGGACGTTACAAAAACCGCGATTTCGACACCATTCGGCCTTTTCGAGGCAAACAACATGATGTTTGGGCTTCGAAACGCCGCGCAAACGTGTCAAAGATATGTCGACGTAATCACGCGAGGCTTAGATTTCGTTTACGCGTACATAGATGACTTCTTGGTAGCTTCGGAAACCGAGGAACAGCACCGCTGGCACTTGCGGATCTTGTTCAAACGTCTAAACCAGTACGGCGTAGTAATCAACCTCGCAAAATGCGAGTACGGAATTAATGAAATAGCCTGCCTAGGCCATACGGTAAACGCGCACGGAATAAAACCGCTCGCCGATCGCGTTACAGCCATAAACGAAGCACCGCTCCCCGCGAACATCAAGGCACTACGCGGATACCTCGGTATGATTAACGTTTACCGACGTTTCATACCGGGGGCAGCTAAAATTTTGCAACCCCTCAACGATTTGTTGCAAGGGGCGAAAAAGGGCAACATGCCCATTATTTAGTCGGAGGAAGCCAAAACGAGCTTTAGCGAGTCAAAACGCGCCCTAGCTAACGCTACGATGTTAGCGCATCGTATACCTGGCGCGCCCATCAGCCTCGCAGTAGACGCGTCCGACTTTGCAATAGGGGCGGTGTTGCAGTAACGCGCGAATGACACTCGGCAACCATTGGGTTTCTTAACTAAAGCCTCAAATTTCGCGCAGCGAAAATATAGCGCGTACGATCGCGAATTACTTGCTATGTATACCGCGGGCAAGCGATTTAGACACGCCGTAGATGGGAGGAATTTCATTATTTTCATAGATCACAAACCCCACACCTATGCGTTCAGTCAAAATCCCGACAAGTGATCGCCGAGACAATTCCGTCAACTAGATTATATCGGGCAGTTCACGACCGATATAAGGGATATAAAAAGGCTGAATAACAATGCAGCCGACGCCCTATCTCGCATCGAAGCCATAGGAAAATCCGTGGATCACAAAATTCTCGCCGCCGCGCAAGAAAACGACAAGGAGCTCCGCGACATCATCAACTCCGATATATCCGCGTTGCAGGTTAAGAAAATTCGTTTTCCGGATTACGACGCGGAAATATACTGCGACGTATCAGGCGACATCGTACGACCGTAACCGAAACCCTTGCGGCGCGACGTATTCAATTCGCTCCACGGACTTTCCCATCTAGGGATACGCGCGACCCAAAAATTCGTAAAATCGCGTATAGTTTGGCCGGCGGTAAACAAAAATTAAATAAAAGCCAAACATGGACACGGCAATGCATCCCGTTGTCAACAATGTAAAATAGCGAGACACGTATCAACGCCGACCGGAACATTCGGAGAGCTCGCAGGACGATTCGAGCATATACATTAAGACATCATCGTCATGCAATATTCACAAGGCTACCGATATTGTCTAACATGTATCGACCGTTTTTCACGTTGGCCCGAAGCGATTCCAATACCAGATATGGAAGCGACGACCGTTGCCTCGGCTCTTCTTTCCACATGGATAGCGCGTTTTGGCGTCCCAGCAAAAATAACAACCGATCAAGGACGCCAATTCGAATCCAGTCTTTTCAACGAACTATGCCGGATGCTCGGCATTAAGCATTTGCGTACCACAGCCTACCACCTCGCGTCCAACGGGATGGTAGAGCGCTTTCACAGGCAGCTTAAGGCCGCAATCAAATGCCACAATTCGAGCAACTGGGTTGAAAGCCTTCCCATAGTTCTTTTAGGCATTAGAACCGCTATCAAGGAGGACCTGAGCGCAACGGCAGTCGAAATGATTTATGGTACGGACATACGATTGCCAGCAGAATTCTTTGTACCAGCAAAACAACCGGCCAACGCGGAATTCGCAAACTGTCTGCGAGAGCGAATGAGCGATATTAGACCTCTGCCGACTTCACGACACGGCGAAAAGAAAACGTTCATGTTCCGCGATTTAGAAACGTCGCCGTGCGTTTTCGTACGCCACGATGCAATCGGAGGTCCACTGCAACCACCATACGATGGCCCCTATCAGGTTACACAGCGTGGATGAAAACCATTACCATACGGATGAAGGACAAAAGCGTGAAAGTCTCCGTAGATCGTATAAAACCCGCCTTCATCGTGTCGGAAGATATTGAGCATCTGGAAAGGAGCGCAGAAACCTACGACGTATTTTTACCTGGGAAAATCTTCCGACCGCAAAGCAGCGAGCAAGCGCAACAAAGCGACGGAGACGCAAGAACCAATTATACCACGCGTTCGGGCAGGAGAGTTCGTTCTCCTCCTCAAACGGGTTTGAATTAAGCGGTTAGCAGGGGCACCGCGCTAACATACATAAACAAACATAAAAAGAAGTAACGTTAACACTGGCAAGCGGGTACTGTAGCGGCACTCGTAGGTAAAATTCATAACGGTTTCGGTCTAGTGAGCCCGCTACACAAAAAATCGTGTTTACTGAAAGATGAGTTTATTATAGATCCGACAACCTTAGGCGGTTACCGAAGGTTAATCAAAATCCGTAGATTTTGTCGTGATCATATGCCCTCGAGTCAACTACCCGAAAATTCAACATTTGTAAACAAGGTCGAGAGTTCAGCGTCAGTTGCGAATTTTCGAGAACACCTTCAAAATTCAAATCCCAACGCCTTTTGTCAACTCCAACGCATATGAATATAGCGAGCAGGGTAGCGAGGCATTCTTTTTTATCGAGTGACACGAGCAGTAGCAGCTAAGTCGATACTTCTTTGCGCCCATCTATTCGTAATCACGAATCAAGACAACAATGTATTATACGACTAGTGTACACGTAGGGTATATTTTAATAAGCTACATAGTTAAATATACTCTTGTGCCTTTAAACCTAAATCGCTACCATACACCTCAAATCAAATTCGCACTGGTGAATATCTGCTCTATTGCATAACTACAACGTCTCATCCAAATGAAGATTCGTTTCACGCATCTAACACTAATAATAATGTGAACCCGATCTATAGGATGATACATGCACATGCGATCGATTCTGACTGTCCAGGACTCTCACCGGAGCCGGAACTCGCAGTGCACCGTGACGAACGGCACATATATAAGAATTCATTCTCAGCCAGACCGTCAGTCGTGCTCGCGCCACAATAGAAGCAACATGGAGTTTCTTTAGATCTGTGCTACGCGTCGTTGGTTTGTTCGTGCCAAGTAAGGCAGATATCATTTCAGAACTACCACTGGAGGTTTCGCACTTGATACTTCGAAAATTGGATCCCTCGTCCCTGCAGAGCGCCGCGCTTGTCTCGCGCAAATGGTTCAACGTTTGTGGATCCGACAAGTGACTACGGCGGAAAGCGAGACGTCACATGAGACATACGAGAAAGCGGGTCAAGATGCAATTTCTCGGGCCTGCAGCCGCTAAAGCTACCAACCAAGAATCAAGAAGTAGAGGACGTGGTGAGGGCAACCTAAGGCACGAAATAAGTTTATCCGCTGCTCGTACGGCGGTCGTCGTTGGAAGGTTACGCGGTCCTCCGAAAATTTCGATGCGAGATCGCTCCATCGATGTTAGACCAATAAAATGTATTAGACTCTAACTCGTGTAAGTCCCTTAATTTGACTGCTTGCTCTTGCGAGAACTTGAAACGGTCTTGTCCGGATTCAGAACTGTAGCGTGAAGCTTGAAATAGAATGATTTTACTGAGACGGCAATGTGTTTCAGTCGCGCTAATACTATCGGTATCGTAACAGGCCCATTATTGAATATTAAATAAAACGTATCACCGCTGCGATTGGAGATTTGCCGTCAATTAGGTGCGAGATATACTCCTCATTGCCTGCCAAATACAGCTCACATCAGCTGGCTCGTGCTATTATATCATCTCTGGTCCACGACATATCAAGCGTAATTGCAGTTTTACAAATTAAGGTTAACATATTCAAATGAATGTATCTCCGTTTCTATTGCACATATCGCGACAAAGCGATGCCCGTTACATTTCACATCCGATGTCATGTGCACCGCACATCTGCTGGTTTGTACCATGTCAACTCCGGTCTCTGTCAAACCTAGCGAAATTGCTGCTTTGCATATTCATGATTAATTATTCAAAACACCGTATCGCCGATTGCATTGCAGATATGCCGACAATTCGATGCGCGATATACGCCACTTTTGCTGCCAAACACAATGCATATTATCTGGTTTGAGTTATGTAACGTGTGGACGCAGCCAACCTCAGCGCATTTGCAGTTTTGCATATTGAGGCTTAAATATTCAAGTCAACATATTGTAGTATCGCGAGGAAAAATCCTCATTAGAAATCGATCAAAACAATTTCGTGTGTACTTCGGTTGTTAGTTTACATCGGTAAGAAAGCCTATGTGACTAAAGTCACCTTGTACTTGCGGAGCGTTAACAGAATGTGGTTAGAGAGTTGGAAAAACTAACGCTAATGGTAGGGGACGATTTAACTTTAAAGTTTGGCTGATCGAGAAGCGTCGAGCGGTTGATCGAGAAATAAGAGTGAGTCGAGAGGTCAGAGTTAATCAAGGAGTCGAAGAGTAGAGTTGTTAGCGCTGTCGAGTTGCGAGAGTTGTTAGCGTTGTTGAGAGTGGAGTTGTTAGCGTTGTCGAGTTGTGAGAGGTGTTGGCGTTGCTGAGAGTGGTGTTGATACGGCTTTCCATTTTCAGGATTAAATATTCAAATCAAGCTATTTCGGATTCCGTTGCAGATATGTCCACAATTCGAGTTAGTATCGTACTGCCAAATGTATTACTCATCAGCCGGTTTGCGCTATGTCGATTCTGACCATTGTTAAATCCAGCGTAATTGCAATTTTGGATACTCATGCACGAATAATCAAATCAACGTATCTCCGTCATTGTGGCAAATATGTCGAGAATTCGATGTGACTTGTACCCCACATTTCTTGCCAAATGCAGCGCACACCAGCCTGTTTCCGTTATGTCCTCTCTGGTTTCAGTCAAATCCGGCATGATTGTAGTTACGCATATTCATACTTAAATGTTCAAATAAACCTATACAGCGCATATCTGCCAGTTTGCGCAATGTCAATTCTAGACCGTGTCAAATCCAGCGTATTTGCAGTTTTGCATACTCAATCTAAAATATTGAAATCCACGTATCTCCGCCTCAAGAGCTCAAATGACGACCATTCGATGCGCATAATACTGCACATATGCTGCCAAATCAGCCGGTTTGTGCAAATTTACATATTGAGGCTTAAATATTCAAATGAAGGTATCTTCGTTCCTATTACAGATATGTCGACAATACTATGCAAGTTGTATTCCACATTTACTACTAAATACAGCGCGCATCATCCGGGATGCGACCTTTCAACTGCTGCACTGGTATTGGATATACGTCGAAAATACTATGCGCGGTAGCTCCACATTTGCTGCCAAATAGAGCGCACCTAAGTGGGCTGGCGCTAAGTTAACTCTGGACCGTGTGAAATCCAGCGAAATTGCAGTTCTGCATATTCAGGCTTAAATATTCAAATCTACGTGTCTCTGTTTCTAATGCAGATATGACGATGAATTTATGTGTATTATATTCCACATTGGCTCCCAAATTAAGCACACATCGGAGGGTTTGTGCTATGTCATCTCTGGTCTCCGACAAATCCAACGTAGTTTCAGCTTTGCATATTCAGGCTGAAATATTCTAATCAACGTATCTCCGCTTCTGTTGCAGATATGCCGACAACGTAAAGCGTGTTATACGCCAAAATTGTTGCCAAATACAACACACATCAGCCGCTTTTGGCTATGTCGATTCTGGACCCTGTGAAGTGCAGCGTAATTGTAGTTTTGCATACTCAGGAATAAACGTTCAGATCAATGTGTCTCCGCCTCTATAACATATGTGCCGACATCCACTCCATATTTGCTGCCAAATACAGCGCACATTAGTGGGCTGGCGCTATGTCAACTCTGGCCCGTGTCAAACCCGCGTAATTGCAGTTTTGCAAATTCGTGCATAAATAATCAAATCAACGTATCTACGATTCTGTTACAGATATGCCGACAATTCGACTCAGGTTATACTTCACATTTGCCGCCAGTACAGTGCACATCATTCGATTTAAACTATGTCATCTCCGATCACCGACAAATCCAGCGTAATTGCAGTTTTTCATATACATTATTATATATTCAAATCCACGCATCTCCGCTACTGTTGGAAATGTGTCGCCAATACTTGCATTCCACATTTGTTGCAAATTAAACCAATATCATCCAATTAGCGCTATGTCCACTCTGGTCCGGTCAAACCCAACGCAACTGCAGTTTTGCATTATCACACCTAAATAATCAAATCAACGAATCTCCGTTTCGATTGCAGATATGTGGAAAATTCGATGCGCTTTATACTCCGTAGTTGCTATTAAATACAGCTCGCATCATCTGGTTTGCGCTATGTCAAATCCAGACCCCGTGAAATCAAGCGTAAATGCAGTAATGCATGATCAGTGTTCAATATTCAGATCGACGTGGCTCAGTTTCTGTTGCAGATATGTCGACAAATCGGTGCGCGTTATATTCCACATCGACTGCCATACACTGTGCGCTTGATCTGGTTTAAGCCATGTTAAATACGGAACGAGTCAAATCCAGCGTATTTGTAGTTTTGCTCATTCAAGCCTAAATATTCAACTGAATGTATCTCCGTTTTCATAGTAAGTATGTTCACAATAGGATGCATGTTATACTCCACATTTGCTGCCAAATACAGCATACTCCAGCCGGTTTGCTCTATGTCAACTCTGGGCCGTGTCAAATACGGCGTCATTGCAGGTTTGCATATTCAGACTCAAATATTCAAATCCCCGTATTTCCGTTGCTGTTGCAGACATGCCGAGTATTCGATATGCCCGGTACTCCAGATTTCTTGCCCAATTCAGCGCACACTAGACAATTAGCGCTATGTCCGTGTAACGTAAATCACATCAGAGACCAGGACACACACACACCGCGGGCAGGATGGTGTCCCGGTCGGCATACTTCGAACCCGATGGACCGACGAGAGAAACACATGGCGACCTTGGCGACAATGTATATTGGCGGAGTACCTGAGGATTCATTTATGGCCTAACGGTCCTTCCACCAAATGTTCCAGAAGCGTAGCAACGGTCACGTACGCCTACAGGGTAATGGGGATAATGAGAGAACAGATGACCGAATGTAAAAAGATTGTAAGAGACTCACTCTCGTACGGTCACGGCTAGAGCTCGGAAGTGTCTTATAATTGTATAAACGAAGTAAAAATAAAGTTTTCTTCTTCTTACAAAATTTCTCTTTTATTTTACGTGACATCCGCACTGATCCCTGTCAAATCGAGCGTATCAGGTCTGTAAATATGAAACCGGAATTTGCCTATAGATGGCCCTAGCTGATAGTGTAGTTATCACTACACTACGTCATTGATGCCAAAAGTCGTTGTTGACATCTCACGAACATTTTCGACTGAGAACAGTACAATGATTCTGGCAATGATTCTTTGGAAGAAATTGCACACTGCATCCTATAGGCATACCGGACGATACAAGGGCTGGTCGTCCCTCCTTCCGAAGCAATACCAGCCTCGCCGTGCGCCATATCCGAGGGTTGGCACCCTCCTTCGATCACGATGTAAATAGAAGTCGCAGTCTAGGTGCCATGACCCGCATCATCTCCCATCATACCAGTCACGGGACTCCGTCAGGGCCAGGCGCTACTTCGCGGGAGGCTATCATCCTCGCCTCGTCCATCACCTCCCTGTGTGCATATACGCCGACGCAGCATCATACTAGCTTTTGCGATGGCGTGAACGATATTGAAATATGTAACCAAACCTAGTAACACTGTAAATTACTTCCCTACAGTACTTCAGCTTATTATATATTTTAGATAGTTCATAAGTACCTATACATGAGCACAAACTATAAAAATTTGTTGCGGCATATGAGCCAGAGGGAAATTCAAATCCTATTGTTATTTTGCCTCGGAGTGTCAGGATCGTAAGGATACAAGTAAATACACTCGGAGCATAAAAATGTTGCCGCTACTTCGAACAAAGTCGATTTTGAATCTTCCGACTTCCGCCCCGACCAGTATAAGTAAACCGAGGCAACCCAAAGAGTAAAGTATCTTCGAATACCTACGAGTATCAACGAGCGATCTGCTGAATTTCGTGACGAACATTTATGGAATATTTTTACACATTGTATCTACGACTCAGGGCCCATAGGCTGTACCTTACCTTATTATTTTAAGTAAATTCGGCGATTACGACGACAATCGATAACCTCAAATAAGTCTGACGGTCAAAAGTCCCATATACCCTGTCCTCTACATATTTCATTATAAAAGACCTGAGTCAAATATTGATGTTGGGAAGTAATGGATTGTAGACTAAGGTACTGCAACTTATTCTATTATGGGAGCAGCTGCCACAAGCAGGTATCTAATCATTCCAAATAAAGACAAATTGTGTCGACTAAATATTTGTTATACAAATAGCATTGTCTTTTGGTAACGGGTGCTTTCCTCGATTATAATTCCACACAGTAGCCGGGCCCCTAGGACCATAGGAGTTGAGATTACGCCCAACCATCGCACAAGGCACCCAATACCTTGCTCCCTGGATCAGCTTAGTCTGCAGGAGCTGTCGCTCCTATCAGGTCGAACGGGGCACATTCTAAGCCCTCCCGTCTCACCAGTACGGTTTCGGAGCAGGTGGGACGCTGCTCATCCGCCGAAGTCCATTCGGTGGAGTCTCCACCTTAAATCTGCCCTCTTGCCAGCATCTTGTCCATCAACCACTGCCACCACGAGTCCATACCCATTAATTGGCCGATCAGAGGGGTCGCTACTCCCTCCGGGCTGTAACTCGATCGCCCGTGGTACCAACCTTAGTCGTTGGTGGGACTATCGTATGGATGTACGACCACGTGACAGCCGGCCAGCGACCTGCTAACCGATCTCGGCAGTTCCAGATGGGACTCACGTAAGCGGGGGCCTCTAGGTACTTTTGTACCCGGGAACTTATCCCGGCGGTCCCATCCTTGGCATCAGGATCGTGGGTGCGCTACTGCCCAAGGCCACGTAGAGAGGATGTAATAGTAATTAAACGCCTTACACCTCCGACGACCTTCCCTGCGGAGTACATAGGGACTCACGTAAGCGGGACCCTTGTCCCGACGGTCCCCCTGGCTTCGGGAAAGTGGGTTTGCCAGCCCTCATAGGCTCACATAAGCGAGCCCTCCCTGCGGGAAATATTTGTTATACAATTATATAATATGCTATGCAATCGTATCGTACAGTTTAACGTCATCATTCTTTCCTATAACCATTCAGTTATTATACGAAATGCCGCATATGATTTGAAAAAGTATATTTCATCCCAAATAGTATTGCAATTAAACCACTCAGAAGACCATCTTATTAATTATATTTTCCGGTATTACCTCTGTAGTTGTCGTGTGTGAAGAGGACGAAGGTCATGTGGACTAATAACGGAGTCTTTGTTGTTGTAAGCGTCAGATGTATTTGAGTTAAGGGGGAGGGGGGGTTAAAAGAATTCGTATTTGCCTACCTGACGACAATTGCTGGTTGCGGTGACATTGTTTTTACATTAATTGTAGCTCAGCGGTCTAGGTACTTCGAGGCGACAACGACGTTATTTGCTTTGTCCTATGACACATGTACCGCTACACTTCTATTTCTATACAAATATAATGCTAAATACTGAAATATATCACAAGTATTTCATATTTGAAATAACAGTCAAATTAACGGAATTAATCTGTTTGACATCTATGCGGATCAAGTCGTGTACGAATATATGTACAGCCTGTAGTTTTAATATTCTAAGCACGTATTGTATGCCGGACACTTATCTTTAATAAATTTTGCAAATCTGTTTATAGTAAGTGATGAATCATTAGGCCAATGACAAATAAGGCGACCTTTAAAAGATTTAACGAAACTTGCTTCTGCTGAACTTGGTCTATGAAGGTCGAATAGCTTCTCGTTTGTTTTTCAATTAAAGACATACTTTATGGAATGTGTTTTACTGACATACCGATTCCAAGGATTTCCGGTGCTTCTTAAAAATATTACAATCTGTTGTATGAAATATAATTTGCCCTTATTATAACCATTAACATCTAATGTCTTTTCTGGAAGTTCGTATACTATGGCATCGGAATTATTTTTCATTTTACGCTGTGTTAGTCGCAACTTTTCACAGATATATGTACCAACAGGAAGTAGATCTTTGGCACGTATTCGAGTATAGTTATTTCCTGCTGGTTTCCACAAAGCTTCACAGAACAACGTCGCTTCCTCGTTCCTTTAAACAACAGTCATACATTAGTATTACATGAACGTACTTCTTGAAAAAACATTTCATTACTGGAAATCTAAAAGTTAATTATTGAACTCAATAACATTCAGTTGCTTACCTGCTCCTCAAATATTTTTTGCTAATGTCCACTTCTCCTAAGTAGAATGCATCTATAATATGCAATGCAAGTACTTTTTGCTGATATATAAACTCCTTAGTTATTTCATATACAACCTCTGCGATTACAAGTGTATTTGGTGGTAATTCCAATACTCTAGATATTGTTTGCGCATATCAGCTTGTTTTGTCTCAACAAGAGTATTATCCGCATAAAATGCTGCAATTTTACACAGGTCGAGTATTTGCTTTCCGGCCAAATCTTTGTTAGAAGCACGTAGATATTGAACAAATTGTTTCTCTCTTTTTAATTCATTATATGATACTAGTTGTAAAACGTCGTCATTTACACCACCTTTTAAAAGCAGACGATTAACATGCTTCAGATATTCAACAAAATCTTGTACCCCAGATCGTTTCTTCTTACATATTATGTAACCTTCTGAATTTCCTGGTCTAGAAGAGTTTGGTTTAAAAATACAAACTTCTTCAAAGCAGCGATACATTAAATAAACTAAACCAGCACTAAAGGGTGTAAAAAGGTTGAATAATTTTGTCACAAAATCACCACCCTCTCTTTCAACCATCAATGCTATTAAGCATCGACAAAGATACAGTTGATTTGAAAGAATTTCTTGTACATTTTCTTGTCGTTCTACTGAGAATCCTCAATCAGACATCACAAAATGTACTCCTTTGCCATGGGTATGCTGCATTATATGATTTGTAAATGCCTCTTCATTTTCTGGGTCAAAGACATCACCACTTTCCTTTGGTCCGTGGTATGGATGAAATGTTTCACAAGGACCCGCATAAAAATCTTCTAATTTGAAATCATGTTCATTTTCTAAAGTAAGAGCAAATCCTTTAGCACGTCATTTCTTTCGCCATAGAACATGTTCCCTAAAACCTCCTGGTCCAGCACATACATCTGCAAAGTATAGCAGCCCATTCTCCCTCAAACCTTTTGGGTTAGTAAACATAAAGTTACATGCTCTATCTGTATTTGCAGTTTTAACAGTAGCACGATTTAAAAAAAATGCACCACGAATTGTTTCATGAGGATTACAACGTGTCCTTGCTCGACGCACTTCAACGTCATCCAAATGGGCGAATACCGTTTTCGCATTGATAAAAGTTTTCACTATATCTTCACAACAGAAATCAATTTCATCATCTGTGGTCAACTTTTCATATCACCATTTCATATCTTTTACACACTTTATAACTTCCTCTGCAGGATTCCATTTAAGACCTGAATCTTCATGTCCAGGAACATGATGTCCAAAGCCTCTGCGACCATGCTGTCTAGGTGCTTGAACTGACTCTAAACGACCTTGTTCATTATTTCCGAGGCCGTAACCGCCTTATATCCCATCATTCGCATCATACTTTTGCCGTTATCGAGGAGATTGTTTGACTCTTGTGTTATTACTTGTATTCTTCTATTGTCAACTACCTTTTCATCAATATCCTCCTCGTCAGATTCACTTGAACATCTACGAATTTTTTGTCGTTTACTATGACTATAAGTATCTCTTTCAAAGCTCTTCCTTTTTGTCCTAGTTTCCAATTCTTCTTGCATGGTATGTTGATGCATCAGTCGCATAACAATTCTGCTAGGAATATGATACATTTACACTGTACATGTGAATGTGTGTATAAGCGTCAGAGGATGTCCAGGCCTTAGTTGGGACAAAAGACAAGAGTCAGTGGTTAGAAGTATCTGGAAGAGTCTGTTGACAACAAGCGTGCGTGCGGGTAGGATTTCGAGGTCTTTAGAGTATAAGATATATGTATAACTGTTGTGTGCTAAATAAAGGGAATTATTTGTATTTCCGAGTCCATTCTATATCTTTACATGGTAGCAGAGCGTGGTTCATAGTTTTGCCAGTTATTTTAGTGCATGGTTTTCAATATTGCGAGTTAGATCGAGTGAGTGTTCAGTAAAGAAAGAAACGTTCAAAGGTTACAAAGAGGAAAAATACACCTCGAGCACGTAGGAACGCTTGAGTAACTGATAAGGAATCATTTAATATGGAGAGATTGGAAATCATGATACCTATTTTCGATGAATATTTACGGTATGTGGAAGCAAAGAATAACAACGTTTCTCAAGTATAGAGAATGCGAGGTTGTCACAACTAGGGTGAAGACAGAAACAGACAGTGAAGACTGGGACAAAAAGGATCCGAAGACAATAAATATAATTTATAGTGCCATCACAAACAGACAATTGGAATATATTAGAGAAGAAAAAACGGCGTATGAGATAGTAAAAAAGTTTGATGAAATGAAACTTGAAAGAGTCGACGGCACTACAGGTCGTATGCAGAAGGAGATTGGAAAAGATAAAACTTGAGAACTACAGTGATTCAGCATCGTTATTTAGCGGTTTCGAAAAATTAATAAACGAATTAAGATGTGCTGGCGCACAAGTGAGTGAGAGGGAAAAACTAACTTACATGCTGATTACGTTACCCGAAGAATACAGCTACATAGCGGATATAGTAGATGCACTGAAAGCCGAAAATCAAACGGCAGTGTATGTAAAAAATAAAATTGAAATAGCGGAGAAGAAAAATAAGTCCAATCGAGGAGAAATGCAAACCAACGCCTATTCTGCAAAAAAGGAAGGATGCTTCAGATGTGGAAGAGTAGGACATTTTGCGAGAGAGTGTCAAAATGGCGTCGAAGTGGGAAACAGTATCAGTTTTTGGCTTGGGTCAACACGTTGTCGCAGCAGAGGAGGAGGAAACAAAGGAAATACGAGCAGGGGACATGGAAATTTCCATCGTCAGTCAACAACCGGCACGAGCGAGCATGGTATCTCAAGATAAAGCACATGGATAGCAACGGCGCACTCAGCACACAGCGGCGAGGCGAACGAGATAAGTAATAATGAAGTAATGTGGCTATTAGATAGCGGTTGCACAGATCACATAATAAACAGCGTAAATTATTTCGATAAATGTATTGACCTTAAAGAACCGGTAAATATATATTTAGGCGATAATAGATCGAAAGGCAACAAAATTAGGGAATGTTATAAGTTATTTTGAAGCATTTGGAATGCAAAATGAAATAAATGTGGATAATGTTTTTTGCGCGAAAGAAATGTCCGCAAACTTGATTAGTTTAGGCAAGTTAACAGATAATAGGAACAAGGTCATTTGAATAGGAAATATTGCAAAAGTAATAGATGTGGACAATAAGCTTACAGCAGTAGCGGTTAAAGAAAAGGGAACATATACAATGAAAAGTATATTGAAACGGAAGGAGCACTTAGCAAACAGCGCCGAACGTAGTGATATGAGTAAAAGGAAAAGATGGCATAGGATGCTAGGACACGTAAATTTTAAATATTTAAATATTTTGGGTAAAGAGCAGCTAGTGACTGGTATAACGAATGAATTTAAAAAGGAATTTTTGAAATGTAGGGTGTGTATGGAAAGGAAAATGCAAAATTTACCATTCAAAAATAATCGAACCAAGGCTATGGAGATAATGGAAATTATTCACTCGGACGTGTGCGGTTTTAAGACTACCGAATTCAATGAAGAGAAACATTTCATCTCATTTATCGATAATTATAGCAAAATAGCTAGAAGTTATTGTATAAAATCAAAAGATGAGGTCTTTGATTGTTTCGTACAGTTTGTAAATGAAGCCGAGAATTTAACTGGCAAGAGGTTTATAATATTCAGATGTGATAATGGAAAAGAGTACTTGAATAATCGAATTTATAAATTTGCTAGGGATAAAGGTATCAGAATAAATAATTGCCCAACCTACGTACATGAATTAAACGGGACAACGGAAAGGTATAATAGAACAGTGATGGACATGGCGCGTTGCTTGTTAGCGGAAGCGAAAGTACATAAAATGTACTGGCTGGAAATTGATTGGACAGCGGTATACTTGAAAAATCGAATACTGGCAAATACAATAGAGAGAAAGACACCTTTGGAAATATTCTTCGGGAGTGTTGAAAATCTACATCTATATGGAAGTAAAGTTTTTGTAAGAACAAAAGAGAGTTTCAAAATGGGATAAGAAGGCAGATATGGGAATTTTGTTTGGATATAGTGAAGTAGGTTACAGAGTCTTATTAGGTGGGAAAATAACAATAGCGAGACATGTAGAGGTCATAGAAACAGACACAAAATGTATCGGTTTTGTGGAGAATTCATTCGATAAAGATAACGATGACATTGAGGATAATGATTTATTGGTAAACATGAATAAGGAAGAGTTAGAAAATAGGGAAGATGAAAATGATAACAGTCTTGAAAGCATAAACATCCCTAGAAGATCTACACGTAATAAGAGAACTCCAGTAAGATATCCAGAAAAAGAAAACATTAGTGAAATCCATGCAAATTATTGTAGAGTAGATATCCTTTGTACATTTGAGGAGGCGATTTGTTGCGAAGATAGTGAAGATTGGAAACAAGCTATGGATAAGGAAATGGAATGACTTTATAAGAATAAAACTGGGAAATTGTTGGAAAGGGTAAAAGGCAAAGACGTATTAGATGTAAAATGGGTTTACACGAGAAAATCAGATGACAGGTATAAGACTAGATTAGTGGTAAGAGGATTCCAACAAAGAAACATAGCTGATGACATATACTCCCCAGTAGCGAGTAATCAGACCTTTAAGATATTGCTAACATGTTGTTGTCGAAATGGATTAATTATCGAGCAAATGAATGTCGAAACTGCTTTTTTAAATGGTGAAGTAACCTCGGAGGTATATGTAAATCAATCAAAGGGATATGCGGACGGAACGAATAGAGTTTGTAAACTATCGAAAGCGCTTTATGGGTTAAAAGAAAGTCGAAGGGAGTGGTATGAGTGTCTTGATAAGTATGTGACGAGATTAGGTTTTAAGAAGAATAACATAGAGTTGTGCCTATATACACATGGAGAGGGAGAAAATGTTGTTTATTTGCTAATGTATGTAGACGATTTGCTAATTTGTAGTAAAAATAAAAGGAAGATACAAAGGGTAAAGAACTTATTAACTAATAGATTTGAAATGAAAGATTTAGATGAAGTCAAAGAATATCTTGGAATAAATATAGACTATGATTATTTCAAAAATGAAATAAGATTAAGCCAAAAGAAATACATTGAATCATTAGCAAACAAATGTAAGTTACAAAATAGCAAATTGTACTGTACACCTATGGAGACCAACTTAAGAATTGAAAAAGCTGAGATAAATAGAGAGGATATTGAATACAAAAATTTAATTGGCGCATTGTTGTATATTAGTGAAAATACCAGACCCGATATAAATTATAGTGTGAATTATTTGAGTAGATTTCAAGATTGTTGTAATGAGACACACTTTAAATATGCAATGCAAATATTGAAATATTTGTACCGGACTAGAGATTTAAGATTAGATTATAAAAGGAACGAAAAATGTGAAACGATGGATTGTTATGTGGACGCTGATTAGGCAGGAGATCATTTAGAAAGGAAATCGACTTCTGAATATGTAATTAGATTGTATGGAAATGTAATTGGTTGGAAGTCTAAAAAACAAAGGTGTGTGACAAAAGACTCGACGTATGCAGAGTATGTAGCTCTATCGGAAGCGGTGAGTGAATTAATGTCCATTAGGGAAATTATGAAAATCTTCAATGTAAATCTAGACGATAACCCTGTAAAAATTTATGAGGATAACTCTGGAGTGATAAGTATAGCAAAGCACGGAAATTTTACAAAAAATTCTAAACACATTGAAGTTCATTAGCACTACGTTCACGAGTGCTTAAAGGAGAATAAGATAAACATATTTAAAGTAATTACAGGCGAAAATACTGCGGATATTTTTACGAAGGCACAGCGTAGAGAGAAATTCGATAGGTTTAGGTCATGGATGAATGTATACTAAGAGAAATGTAGATAAGGCAATAAGTGTTAAAGTTTCTGTTACGCAATTCGTCAAAGCATGTAACTACGATTAAGTGTACAGTATAAATGTAAGGAGGCGTGTTAGGAACATGATACATTTAAACTGTACATGTAAATGTGCGTGTAAGCGTCAGAGGACGTCCAGGCCTTAGTTGGGACAAAAGACAAGAGTCAGGCGTTAGAAGTATCTGGAGGAGCCGGTTGACAAAAAGCGTGCGTGCTAGTAGCATTTCGAGGTCTTTAGAGTATAGGATATATGTATAAATGTTGTGTGCTAAAGAAAGGGAATTATTTGTATTTCCGAATCCATTCTATACCATTACAAATACACTAATGTACCAGAACATTATAATATTCAGTAACAACGATAGAATTAACCAGTTCGCAAGTATAAAAAAGACACATTTTACACTGTGACGAAATAATATCCAAGAAATCTGATATGACATACATGGAAAATACACGAATCAGACTGAGAAACCACTGCGCACTTTCATAACTGACTTCGACATAGCCGCTCCCAACTACTCGCGGAGTGAGATTGACCGAAGCGGCCCAGAGGCAACGCCCACGTACCCCAAGCGGCTACTGCCCCGCCACCAATAGTAACCCGAAAGCACAGGATAATACTTGAATTCGTTGTTCCCTCAATTTTGAATTTATTTACCTCAACAATATATATTATGTACAAAAATTTATAATAATTTATAATACAGTTTATAATAACATGTAAATTATATTTATTATCTGACGAACGCAATGAGAGAAAGGTAAAGACCAGCGTAGTCAATGCGGCACTAACTCTACATCCGGTTGACCTCAATTTACCTACCTACGTACCTACACAGTGACGCCTACGCTTTAAAACTTTTGTCGAAATCTTAAAGTTTTAATGGTAAACTCTTCGTTCTTATAATATCTCACTGACAGGCATGCACCATTTATAGAAGAGTCAACATAAATTTCGTAGTTGAGGATTATTGAAAGTATCTAATTTAATTCAGAAAGGCAATAATTTGTTTAACGAAATAAGCCATTTATTTATCATCCGGGTTTCTACCATGACATTTATGTTATAATAGCAATATGAAAATAAGGCAAGTTGAGTAAAGAAATACTCTTTCAAATCATTTTCGCCCATACTTCTTAAGTGGTTTATAAATGATTCGTGTATACCCTTCTTTCCTTCTGCCCCTACTCACGTGAAACTATATCTAGCATTTAAACAAAATCAACTATGTTTCGCGTAAACGAGAGTCGTAACCGTTACCATCAGATAATCGACGCCACTGTAAGGACATAGAAGGGGTTCGGAAATACAAATAATTCCCTTTATTTAGCACACAACAGTTATACATATATCTTATACTCTAAAGACCTCGAAATCCTACTCGCACGCACGCTTGTTGCCAACCAACTCTTCCAGATACTTGAAACGACTGACTCTTGTCTTTTGTCCCAACTAAGGCCTCGACGTCCTCTGACGCTTACACGCACATTCACATGTACAGTGTAAATGTATCATGTTCCTAACAGCCACGAACAGATCGATAACCTTATTTCTGTTAGGATCATCGGGGTGGTTCAATTAAGTATACACTGATTTAACAGGTATAAATTACAGTTCATTCAAACAACTTGCCTAGAGAAATATAAACTGCTAGAGCATAATTAGGAACGTGACGCTGGGCAAATGCCTCAGCGATCAACAGCTACAGGACGTCGATGACCTTATGACAAACCCCCCCAGACACGGTACGCTAGGATACCGACATTGCCTGGCGAAAATCGATCGTTTTTCGCGTTAGACCGAAGCCGTTCCCATCGCCGACATGGAGGCGGCAACCGTTGTTTCAGCCATCCTTTCCACGTGGATATTCCGTTTCGACGTACCTTTAAGGATAAGGACCGATCAAGGACGCCAGTTCCAATCAAACATATTTAACGAATTATGCCTGTTCCTGGGCATTAGGCATTTACGAACGACAGCCTATCACCCCGCGACCAACGGGATGGTAGAGCGCCTGCACCGTCAACTAAAAGCAGCAATCAAATGCCACGATACGAGCAACTGTGTAGAAATCTTGCCAACAGTTTTATTTGGCATACGAACAGTTATTACGGACGTGAAAACGACGACAGCCGAAATGATTTATGGCACCGGCATACGATTGCCGGCAGAATTCTGTGTACCAACGAAGCAACAGGCCAAGTCGAAATACGGAAGCCGTCTAAAACTACGAATAGAAAAGATCAGGCCTCATCCGATTACGCGACACGGCGAAAAAGAAACCTCCGTGTTCCACTCGAAACATCGTCTTACGTATTTCTACGTCACGATGCCATCGGATACCCCTTACAACCACCCTACGGCGGACCGCATCAATTTATATCGAGAGCAAAAGGGACCATTGCGATTGAAGTTAGCAACAAGAACGTAATCGTACCCTTAGACCGTCCGAAATGCGTGAATTTTTATTGCACGGTAACATTGAACACCATTACAGCGAAAATCGCGAAGTAATAATACCACCTGATGTTTGAGATGAGCAAAACGAAGACGACTCTGGAATTCATCACTCCAGGCGCGCGGGCAGAAAAGTTCGCTTCCCTGATCGTTCCCAGCCAGGCCGTCGATAAGCTAATGCGTAAGAACTACCAGCGACATAAATATAAGTCGCAGATGAAAGAACACCGCAACATTCCGTTTGGAATTTTGGGAAAATCCCGAAACATTGTAATCTAGATTCTACGGTAGCGGTAATTAAACAATTGTAGTCATCCAGTCCGATTGTAATTGTTCGAAACTTGTGATACCGAACATGGCCTCGAGGCGACAACCAGTCACCGAACGTAGCCGCGGTCAAGGGATGAACGTTTTGTCTAATAAAGGCATGGAGTAATTCTATAGCTGTCCTGAAATGAAGTAATCGTAGCGGCACGTGACAGTAAACATTCCAACGGTTTCTGTCCCGTGTCTCGCCACACGCAGACTCTATCCGTCGGATAAGATGATTGCCAGATGTCAACGCTTCTCAACAGTATATGTTTAGCTAGCCTGCGGACCCATTATGAACCTTAAGATTTAGTTAACTAAAGTCCTTAACAGTCCTAAACAGGCAAACAGTCTTTGTTCCAACTACGGGATGATAGGTGAAATCTATTTTTCCACGGACGACGCTTCCCGCTAGCAACGTTCCCTCAAGGGCTACTAGCATCCTTCTCTAACCATCAACATGGAAATTGTCCAATTAACAGTAACGCCACTTACAATCTCTTTCCGAGCGAAGTCATTTCTCCACGAATCCGATGTTCTGGTGCCCTTAGACACACCCATCATAGTTTTCCTCTGCAGCATCATCGTGCCGGAAAATCATTCTCTCGTGAGGTCACATTAGCCAGTTACAAAGAGCCTTAACACTCGGTGGATATTCTATGTTTTGACAAAGAGTTTCTTCAGTCCTACCTATATCGTATATCCAGTATATATCGTATATCCATCTACCTATATCCAGTCCTACCTATATCGTAGATAAGGAAGTAGGGTACAACTTGGAATCAGGATGAAAACGAATTCTGTTGTCCCGTTGACCGCGGCTTTGTTATTGAACCCAGGATCATTGTCATTAGCTTCTCGAGTACCTAATTACCACGACTACTTGTCAAATTATATAACAATCAAATTTACACTAGTAAATATCTGCTCTATTGCATAACTACTACGTCTAAACCAAATGAAGATTCGTTTCGCGCCTCTAACTCTAATGATAATGTGAACCCGATGTAAGTGAAAATACATGCACATACCATCGATTCTGCCTGACCAGCACTCTCACCCGGAACCGGAACTCGCAGTGCACCGTGACGAACAGCAGATATATAAGCCTCCACTCTTAGCCAGACCGTCAGTCGTGCTCGCGCAACAGTAGAAGCAACATGGAGTTTTTTAGATCTCTACTACGCGTCGTTGGTTTGTTCGTGCCAAGTAAGGTAGATATCATTTCCGAACTACCACTGGAGGTTTCGCACTTGATACTTCGAAAATTGGATCCCTCGTCCCTGCAGAGCGCCGCGCTTGTCTCGCGCAAATGGTTCAACGTATGTAGATTCGACAAGTGTCTACGGCGGAAAGTGAGACGTCACATGCGACATACGAGGAAGCGGGTCAAGATGCAATTTCTCGGACCTGCAGCCGCTAAAGCTACCAACCAAGAATCAAGAAGTAGAGGACGTGGTGAGGGCAACCTAAGGCACGAAATAAGTTTATCCGCTGCTCGTACGGCGGTCGTCGTTGGAAGGTTACGCGGTCCTCCGAAAATTTCCATGCGAGATCGCCCCATCGATGTTGGACCAATAAAATGTATTAGACTCTAACTCGTGTAAGTACCATAATTTGACTTCCTGCTCTTGCGAGAACGTGAAACGGTCTTGTCCGGATTCGGAACTGTAGCGTGAAGCTTGAAATAAAATGGTTTTACTGAGACGACAATGTGTTTCAGTCACGCTATTACTATCGGTATCGTAACAGGCCCATTATTGAATATTAAATAAAACGTATCACCGCTGCGATTGGAGATTTGCCGTCAATTAGATGCGAGATATACTCCTCATTGCCTGCCAAATACAGCTCACATCAGCTGGCTCGTGCTATTATATCATCTCTGGTCCTCGACATATCAAGCGTAATTGCAGTTTTACAAATTAAGGTTAACATATTCAAATGAATGTATCTCCGTTTCCATTGCACATATGGCGACAAAGCGATGCCCGTTACATTTCACATCCGATGTCATGTGCAACGCACATCTACTGGTTTGTACCATGTCAACTCCGGTCTCTGTCAAACCGAGCGAAGTTGCTGCTTTGCATATTCATGATTAATTATTCAAATCACCGTATCGCCGTTTGCATTGCAGATATGCCGACAATTCGATGCGCGATATACGCCACTTTTGCAGCCAAATACAAAGGACATTATCGGGTTTGAGTTATGTAACGTGTGGGCGCAGCCAAACTTAGCGTATTTGCAATTATGCATTTTCAGGCGAAATGTTCAAATACTACATATTCAAATGAACGTAGCTTGGTTTCTATGTCGCCTATTCGATGCGCAGAATACTCCACATATGATGCCAAATCAGCCGGTCTGTGCTATGTCAACTCTGGACCCTGTAAAATCCAGCGTAATTGTAGTTTTTTTTGTTAATGCTTAATATTGCATTCAAAGATTCGCCGCTTCTTTTGCACATATGTCGACAATTCCATACGCCTTGTACTCCGCATTTGCTGTAGCTACATTGCCCATCAGCTAGATTGTGCTGTGTCAACTCTGGTCCTTGCAAAATCCAGCCCAAATGCAATTTTGTATGCTCACGCTTAAATATTCAAATCAACGTGACTCCGATTCAATAGCACATATGTCGACAATACGATGCGCGTTATATTCCACATTGACTGCCATACGCAGAGCGCTTCATCTGGTTTTAGCCGTGTTAAATCCGGACCCAGTCAAATCCAGCGTATTTGTAGTTTTGCATATTCAAGCCTAGTTATTCAAGTGAAAGTATCTCCGTATCCATTGTAGGTACGTCGACAATAGGATGCATGTTATACTCCACATTTGCTGCCAAATACAGCACACATCAGCCCGTTTGCACACTGTCAAGACTGGACTCGGAGAAATCCAGCGTGATTGCAGTTTTGGATATTAATGCTTACATATTCGAATCAAGGTATCTCCGCTTGTTTTGCAGAAACATTGGTCATACGATGCGCGTTATATTCCACATCTGATGCCAAGTGCCGTGCAGATCATCCGGTTTACTCTATGTAAAATCTGGACCCAGCCAGATCCAGCGTAGTTGTAGCTTCGTATATTCAGGATTAAGTATTCATCCGACGTATCTCCGATTCTATGGCACATATGGCTACAATTAGAGGCTCGTTATACTCCAAATTTGCTGCCAAGCACAGTGCATGTTATCCCGTTTGATGCATGTAAAATCGGGACCCAGCCGAACCCTGCGTATTTGCAGTGTTACATATTCAGTATTATATATTCGAACCAACGAATCTCCGTTTCTATGGCACACTTACAGACAATTCGGTGCGCGTTATATTTGTCATCTGATGTCATATACAGCTCACATCAGTAGTTTAGCGTTATGTTCACTCTTGTCCCTGTCAAATACACCATAATTGCAGTTTAGCATATTCATGCTTGAATATCGAAAGCAACGTATCTCCGTTTCTGTGGCAGATGTGACGACAATTCGGTGAGCGTTGTGCTCCTGATTTGCTGGTGAGCACAGAGCACATCTTCCGATTCTATCATCTCTTCTGTCTTACGTCTTCTCTGGTCACTGACAGATTCAGCGTAATTGCTGTTTTGCATATTCATGCCTAAATGATCAAACCAACGTATCAGCGCTGCTATTGGATACATGTCGCAAATGCGATGCGCGCTATACTCCACAATTACAGCCAAATACAGTACTTATTCGGTTTGCGCTATGTCGACTGTATTTTCGAGCTATCGCGGGGAGACGCGGTCGTTTGAATACGCGTCAATGGGAGTCGTAAATTCCCGTTACGATTGGAATAATCGACACCACGGATAGTTCGATCCCCGTATTTCGCTTAGGATAATAGGTGTAGTCGTTGTGGTATAACACTGGGAGTCACAAAGTTATAAAAAATATATGTATTTCCAGCGAGTTATACAATCACACTGAGTAAGAACGCCGTTGCTTAAGATACAGATAACGAAGAGATGGATTATTCTTAAATGAGAGTGTGAGCTATAGGAGCTCCAGGTCCGTGAGAGCTGTAGGAGCTGTCGGACTTCTGGATACTGTGAGAGAAATAGGAGGCTCTTAGAGATATAGGAACGGTGAGAGTTATAGGGACTGCAGGAACTCTAGTCACCGTGAGAGATGATGTAACTCTAAAGTTTATTCTGATGTGAGTACGAAGCTCGGTATTGGTGTGCCCTTTGAGCGAAGAACGCGGATTCGTTGATTACATTGTTAGTTAGGAAAGTGAGGGCAATGATCCGCGATGCCGATTGGTTATGACTAATGTTAGAAAGGAAGAGAGGAGGAAGAAGCCTCCTACCAACGTGGGTCCTAGGCGACATTGTTTATGGGAAATCTCAGATTTTCCGTTAGGTAGATGTCCGCTTTTTTAGTTAGGCCAATACCCGCCTTCTCCGTAATTCTTAAGAGGGCGTAATGAACCCAAGGACCTTTCTAAAAACCGACCGAAAACACTTCTAGAATAAGAAAGTCTTTTCGGGCAAACAGATTGACTTAGACCATATGTGCGAACAATGCAGTTCGGATTTCGGCTTTATGATGGGTCCTTGGGCCTATGGAAGATTCGAAGGATGGCACGTGGACCGTTGGCTGTCAAGCCGCGCGGGATGGAGTGCAAATGTGTTGCGCGCTAGAACATCGACTCTGGTCTCTGTTATATGCAGTGTAATTGTTGTTTTGCAGATTCAGACTCAAATATTCAACTCCACGTATCTCCGTTGCTGTTGCTGATATGTCGACAATTCGACGTGCCTGGTACTGCACATCTCTTGCCAAATACATCGTATGCCAGCCAGTTTGCGCTATATCCAGACTGGTCCCAGACAGATCAAGCATAAATATAAATCGGAGATGAAAGAACACGGGAACCTTCCGTTTGGAATTTTGGGAAAATCCCGTAACATTGTAATCTAGATTCTACCATAGCTGTAATTCAACAATTGTAGCCATCCATTCCGACGTTTTGTCTAATAAAGGCATGGAGTAATTCTATAGCTGTCCTTAAATGAAATAATCGTAGCGGCACCTGACAGTAAACATTCCAACGGTTTCTGTCCCGTGTCTCGCCACTCGCAGACTCTATCCGTCGGATAAGATGATTGCCAGATGTCAACGCATCTCAACAGTATATGTTTAGCTAGCCTGAGGATTCATTATACACCTATAGCGGCACTCGTCGGTAAAATTCATATCGGTTTCGGTCCAGTGAACCCGCTACACAAGAAATCGTGTTTACTGAAAGATGAGTTTATTATAGATTCGACAACCTTAGGCGGTTACCGAAGGCTAATCAAATTCCGTCGTTTTTGTCGTGATCACATGCCCTCGAGTCAACTACCCGAAATATCAACATTTGTAAACAAGGTCGAGAGTTCAGCGTCCGTTGTGATTTTTCGAGAACATCTTGGAAATTTAAATCCCAACGTCTTTTGTCAACTCCGACGCATATAAATATAGCGAACAGGGTAGCGAGGCATTCTTTGTTATCGAATGACACGAGCAGTAGCAGTTAAGTCGATACTTCTTTGCGCCGATCTATTCGTAATCACGAATCAAGATAACAAGTGTATTATACGTCTAGTGTACACGTAGGGTATATTTTAATAAACTACACAGTTAAATATACTCTTGTGTTTTTAAGCCTAAATCGCTACCATACATCTCAAACTGGTGACACCGACGTGATTTTTGTGTAAGAGGTGACAGCGATAAGCTAGTCGTAGTTTGAATATCATAGTCCGCAACTCACACAATGGAAAAGGAGAGCAAACGAACTCCAGCCGGCTCATCGTTCCGCGTGCCGCCCTTTATGCCCACGATGACCAGGATTTGGTTTTCCATTTTAGAGAAATATTTCGGGGTAGCCGGCATCTTCCACGACGATGAAAAATCCTTAGCCCTCATGGGATTCCTCGACCCACATTACCTCGCGAAGATTGAGGATACAGTGACCAACCTCCTCGCCACAGGCCAGTACGATAAATTGAAGAGCGAGCTGATCCGCGCCCTGACCGAATCGGACAGCGCCAAGTTCGAAAGGTTAGTCGAACGTGAAGAGATGGGCGACAGAAAACCCTCACAGTTTTATAATGACTTAAAAAATTAGCCAGCCCCCTCGCTTCCGATGAATTCATCCACAGCTTGTGGTGGAATCGCATCAGGGAAGTCCTGGCTGCAGTGGACGATACGAGTATCGAGAAACTGACCAGGAGAGCGGATAAACTCGATGAGGCGTATAATCGTAACGGGCAGCGCGCTAAGGTAGTCACAATCGAGCCACCGGCATCACACGAAGGCAAAAACGACGCACTGGCCGCCGAGGTCAGTAGACTGCGAGAACAGATTAAGGCTATGGGAATCAGCGGGTATCATCGACTACGAAGACGTTCGAATTCTCTCACTTGACCCCGCCGCCGTTCGCGTTCCCGAGACTATCCGCGCCAGGACGGAATTTGCTTCTATCATGCGAGGTTCGGCGATCGCGCCACGATTGTAAGTGGAAGTCGGGAAACGACCCCAGCCGTCCGTAAAAGCGGAGGACGGCGACGGCTTGGGATCTCGCCGCATCTTTATTTTGGACCAGAGAACGAAGACTTCGTCCTTAGTTGACACCGGTGCTGATATCGGCGTTCATCCCCGTAGCAGGCTATCTAGGGACGTAAAGAAAACAACGTATGAACTATTCGCTGCCAATGGGACGCGCATCGCAACGTACGGCACTATAGCGATGGAGCTGAACCTGTCCCTTAGACGTGCCGTCAAATGGCACTTCACCGTCGCCGATGTGCAAACCCCCATCATCGACCTAGATTTCCTAAGTCATTACAGGTTGCTTGTGGATCCAAGAAAAAGACGACTTCTCGACACAACAAACCAGCTATCGACCAGGGGATACGCCGTCAACTGCGAACAGCTTATGATTAAGACCGTAAACGGGGATTTGGTCTACCACCAATTGTTGGAGAAATGTGCAGATCTAACGCGCCCACCGGCCTTTGGGTGAGAGAAAATACGGCACAGTGTGGAGCACCACATCGAAACCACACCCCGCCCGCCCGTATATTGCAAACCCCGCCCTCTCGCACCGGACCGTCTCAAGCCAATCAAGGCGGAATTTGCAACACTTATCGAGGAAGGAGTCATGCGCCCATCGAAGAGTTCCCGGGCATCTCGACTACACGTCGTCCCAAAGAAGGATGGAAGTCTGCGACATTGCGGTGACTACAGGGCGCTAAACGCCCGAACTGTACCCGACAGGTGCTCTCCACCGCACATACAAGACTTCGCGCAGCATTTACACGGTCGGCGAATATTCTCAAAAATTGGTTTAGTGCGAGCCTACCATCAAATGTCAATCGCGCCTGAGGACGTTACAAAAACCGCGATTTCGACACCATTCGGCCTTTTCGAGGCAAACAACATGATGTTTGGGCTTCGAAACGCCGCGCAAACGTGTCAAAGATTTGTCGACGCGAGGCTTAGATTTCGTTTACGCGTACATAGATGACTTCTTGGTAGCTTCGGAAACCGAGGAGCAGCACCGCTGGCACTTGCGGATCTTGTTCGAACGTCTAAACCAGTACGGCGTAGTAATCAACCTCGCAAAGTGCGAGTACGGAATTAATGAAATAGCCTTCCTAGGCCATACGGTAAACGCGCACGGAATAAAACCGCTCGCCGATCGCGTTACAGCCATAAACGAAGCACCGCTCCCCGCGAACATCAAGACACTACGCGGATACCTCGGTATGATTAACGTTTACCGACGTTTCATACCGGGGGCAGCTAAAATTTTGCAACCCCTCAACGATTTGTTCCAAGGGGCGAAAAAGGGCAACATGCCCATTATTTAGTCGGAGGAAGCCAAAACGAGCTTTAGCGAGTCAAAACGCGCCCTAGCTAACGCTACGATGTTAGCGCATCGTATACCTGGCGCGCTCATCAGCCTCGCAGTAGACGCGTCCGACTTTGCAATAGGGGCGGTGTTGCAGTAACGCGCGAATGACACTCGGCCACCATTGGGTTTCTTAACTAAAGCCTCAAATTTCGCGCAGCGAAAATATAGCGCGTACGATCGCGAATTACTCGCTATGTATACGGCGGTCAAGCGATTTAGACACGCCGTAGATGGGAGGAATTTCATTATTTTCATAGATCACAAACCCCACACCTATGCGTTCAGTCAAAATCCCGACAAGTGATCGCCGAGACAATTCCGTCAACTAGATTATATCGGGCAGTTCACGACCGATATAGACACTCGATGATGGCGGCAAGCAGAACGGTCACGTGCACGACGCTCCGTAGGCATAACCGAAATATCTGGGTAAATTAAAGAACTCGGGCGGAAAAGTGCACGAAAGTGAAGTTTCTAGTGCTCCGGAATGAGTGGGTATACAAGAAATAGGGGAGCTCGCTGGTATAAAAGCGAGAGAAACGATTGAAAGTGCTGTGTGTGGAAAGTGAGGTTAGGGGCAGAGCGAAGGCCATCTTGGGTCGCGAGACCGAAGCGCCACCGTGCGGGCTACCTGGGTAACCAAGGAGTGGGAGAGCGCCCCCGTGGAGGGCCAGTCTAAACTCCCCGCGTCGAACAGTGATAGGGACTCTGCGAGTTTAAGTATCCGGTCATCAGACAGACGACAGGCGACCTTACGACGACATCGGCAAGTATTTAGGACACGAATCGCATACACGCGGAAGGATACACCTCAAACATACATATATATATATGTATATTAAAGTCATAAACACAATATGGACAAGTACTACAAGGTAAGTAAACCTACGGCTCAGGGGGTTTCGGAGCTTCCAGGCCCCGTCGGGGATTCGAGTAGCGTCCCAGGCTCGACCCGACGGTCACCCAACGACTGGACGAACGGCGAGGGGAAGGTCGATCCCAGGGCCTCCCCTCGTTGGGTAAACACGACCGGGGACCAAGAAACACCCGCAGATGTCACAGAGGGAAAGATGTGCAAAAAAAGCACAAGAAGATACCTCGAATTTGATGAAGACATCGCGGGATTCATCGAGGATGTCGAGATGCCAATGCAGGCACTCAAGGATAAGACACCACCCACCGTAAAGGCGACCCGATTCGCAAAGGAAAAAATCCCGAAAGGTGACAAGATCACCAGATATTTGAGAAAGTCCCCAGTGGAGGGGAGTGCGTGCAAGACAACGAGAAGCCAGGCCAGAAGCCAGCCGATGGCAACGAAGGACGAAGCGGCCAGCACCTCGGAGATAGACACACCGGCGGAAATGTCGGACAGCGGCAGCGAAGCGGCGGCACCAAGGGAATGTCTCAGGAGGAAGGCCATGGCGAACAAAGCAACGGCCGAGACCGAAAGCAATGACGAGGACAGTATCGTCATCAAAATGAGCGAATGGAAGGCGATGACGGAAATCATCACAGAAGTCTTCCGCGAAATCCAATGCATAGGTAGCAGACTCTACCTCATGAGCAAAAAGGATACCGACATCAAGAAAAGGAGGGACGCTATCAGTAAAAAAGCGTCCAAGCTCCACTCGATGTTGGACGAGTTGAGGCTCAAGAGGAACGCTAGGACAGTCACGGCCACCAGGATGACCACCCATCCGGAGAGGAGTGAGGAGAAGGAAGGAAAAAGGAAGGAGAGATCGCCCGTCGAGGGGAAGGGCGACACCAAGAGAAAGAGACCAACGACCATGGAGGCCTCCTACGCAGGAGCCTGTGCCGGCAACAGCTCGGCAAAAGCGACTACTGACTACACGGACAGCGATGTAAAGGATGACTGGATCCCTGTCCGCGGAAGGAGAGGAAAAAGAACGGACACCCCGACGGTGGTCAGTAAGGCGAACGCAGGAAGGGCGGCATTGGACAAGCCAAAGAGGCCGGAGGGACCGAAGAGGATACGTAACAGACCCGAAGCCATCCTCGTCAAAGTAGGGCAAGACAAGGAGTGGATCCAGGCCTACAAAGACCTGATGGGGGCAAAGGAGACCCTAAAAGAGAGCTGTGGAATTAGGAGGACCAGAACAGGTGACATTCTGATCGAGCTGAAAGCAGGTAGCAACGCCAAAAAGACCGCGGCGGATATGAACACTGCGCTAAGAGGCAAGGTGAGAGCGCTACCAATGCGCGACAAGACCTCCGTAGAGATCAGGGATATAGACCCGCTCGTAGGCAAGGAAGAACTAGCCAGGGTGATAGGAATGCATCTGGGCATAAGCGACATCACTGAGGTCGAAGTAAAGACCCTAAAAATGGCGCCGTGGGGCACCCAATCGGCAATAGTGACGATGCCGAAAGCCTACCTGGCCAAAGAGGGGGCGAGCCGGAAGATCAGAACCGGCTTGACGATAGCCTCGATAAAGGCACTACCCAATGTAGTAAAGTGCTACAGATGTCACATGTTCGGTCATATCGCGAACAAATGCACGGCGATAAGCCCTGGAAAGGAGATTTGCAGGAAGTGCGGAGCCAAAGACCACACGATAGCTGCCTGCGCCAACGCACCCTGCTGCTCCATCTGCAGCAAGGAGAAAGGTGTGAAATTTGACCACGTAACCGGATCCCTGGCTTGTCCAGAGTATAGAAGGCGGTTGAAAGCGAATAAATGAGGATACTGCAGATAAACCTCAACAGATGCAAGCTGGCGCAGGACATGATGCACCAATGCGCGATCGAACTTAGGCCGGATATAATAATAATTTCCGAGCCGAACAGGCAACTACCGCACTGGTTTAATGACACCAAAGGAGACGCCTCGATATGGGTCACACTCCTCAACGGCAAACTGCCTGATGAAACAACAGAGGTCAAGAGCGACGGGATAGTGGGCGTCCGCGTCGGCGACGTCTTCTGCTTCAGCGGATACTGTTCGCCCAATATAAATATGCTAGCATACTCCGAATACATAGACACGCTGTCGACTATGACGAAGAGTGCTGCTAGAAGACACGACAAGGTCGTCGTGGCCGGAGACTTCAACGCAAAGTCAACCTGTTGGGGAGGATCGACCACAGACAAGAGAGGGAGAGTCTTAATGGAGGCACTAAGCAGCCACCGGGTGTTTCCACTGAGGCTCAAGGAAAAGTATACCTTCTTCATGAACGGGAAGACGAGCTTCCCCGACATAATAAGCGTATCCAATAAGGTCAGCGAGATACACGCCGGAAGCGCGGTCTTGGACAAATACTCGGCCTCGGACCATCTGTACGTGCTCCACAGGTTTAAGGCGAGGAAGACCCGAACCGTATCGAAGTTCTACAGGTACGTGACCAAGGACATATCGCCGGAGGAGTTCCTGAGCAGATTCGACGACACACTGAAGAAGGAAGACCTCAACGCGGCTATCGGAGAGGATGGGGCCGAGCCCCTGCAAAAGAGCATCGAAGGTACGTGCGAAGGGATGCTAAGGAAGTCGAACTTTGCGGCGACCCGCAAGTACGCGAACTACTGGTGGAACCCGATGATCGCGGAACTGAGAGCGCAGGCGCACAAAGCGCTCAGGAAGGTGACGAGAGAAAGGAAGAAGAACGCCGGCAACACCGAGCCCCTCGTCAACGCCTACAAGGAGATCCGAAGGCAATTAAAAAAGGAGATCGCCCGCAGCAAAAAAACAGCCTGGGCAGAATACTGCAAGATACTGGAGAGCGACCCTTGGGGAAAACCCTATCGCACGGTCATGAAGATATGTAAAAGCAAGGGACTAACCAACGACATGCCGATCGACATGGTGAAGGCAGTCCTACAGAGGCTATTCACCTTGGGACACGGACCCCCCCCATTATGAGGGCCGCGAAGAGGCAGAGACCGAAGAAGAAGGAGATATTAGCCTCAGCGTCGCCATCGGCGAAGGCGATGTCGTCGATGCCGCCGGAAGAATGAACACCAAGAAGGCTGCAGGAGTCGATGGCGTGCCGGGCGAGATCGCGAAGCTGGTAGCGAGTCGCAGGAGCGAACTCGTGACAAGGGCGTTCAACGGCATCACTGAATCAGGAAGGATCCCAGTCTGCTGGAAGACGGCCAGAGTAATACTGCTAAGGAAACCGGGTAAGGATCCCAGTCTCCCTAACGCGTACCGGCCGATAAGCATACTCCCAACCATGAGCAAGATCTGGGAAAAATGCTTTAAGAAGATCATCGAGAGATGCATCGGAATGGACCCGTTCCATCGGAGGCAATATGGCTTCAGAAAGAAGAGGAGTACGGTAGACGCCATCACGCAGGTGATGAAGTTTGCCAACATCTGCAGACAGAAGAAGGTAGTATGCGTGATGATCACCCTAGATATTAGCAATGCCTTCAATTCGCTCAGCTGGAAGAGCATATACGAGGAATTTGACAAGAGGAAGCTGCCATGGAAGGTCAAAAGGCTAATCGGCAGTTACCTATCCGGAAGGAGGATCATCGTGAGCAACCAGCACGGCACGGTGGAGCACGAGGTGGCGGCGGAAGTCCCGCAGGGACCCATCCTCGGACCATTCCTGTGGAACTTGGTATACGACCGGTTGCTCGAGAGACTCGACAACATGCCAATGGTCAGAGCAACCGCCTTCGCGGATGATCTGGCCATCACATGCTCCGTCGGGAGGAACGAAGAGGCCTCCGCCAAGGTCAACACGATGCTAAGGATCGCCAACGACTGGTGCACGAGTGTCGGGCTCACCCTGGCGAGAGAAAAGACGGAGGTCATGTTCATCACAAGCTTGCGAGTGCCGAGAGTGGTGAAACTCAGGTTGGGCTCCTCGGACATCGAAACGGTCGATCGCATCAGGTATCTCGGAGTCGTCATTGACTCCAGTCGGAGATTCGGTGCGCATATCGAGATGGTGTGTAACAGAGCCGACAAGTTAATAGGAGCACTTAGGGGAATTCTACCCAACATCAACGGGCCGCCCAGCTTGGCTCGTAGGCTCTACTACAATGTGTGGGAGTCCATCGTAACTTACGGAGCACCGGTGTGGGCTAGAGCAGCGAATACCGATAAGAACAGGAAAAAGCTGAAACGTGCACAACGAACGGCCCTGCGCATAACAACGACGGCATACCGTACCGTCTCCCACGCGGCACTTTGCGTGTTGACCGGGAATCTCCCGATTTACATACAGATAAAGATGCTCGGAGAGACCTACGAGAGGAACAAGATCCATGGGCCCAGGAGTGGCACGGATGACGACTGCAAGCTGAAGGAGGAACTGGAGGCGATTCGCAAGAAGGCCCAAGAGGACTGGCAGAAGGAGTGGAACAACTACAAAAAAGAAAATATCACAAAGAAGCTAATACCGAGTGCGCTGTTATTTACCAACAAGAAGATGGACATCGATCACCACACCATGCAGCTGCTAACCGGGCATGGGAGCTTCGGTGTCTATAGGAAAAGGATTGGCAGGGACAGCGACAGCAACTGTCTCGACTGTGGAGACCCGAACGACGATGCAGAGCACGCCCTCTTCGCGTGCCCGAAGTGGACGGACAGAAGGATCGAGCTGGAGAACGCTCTGGGCGGGAAGATAGACGTGGGCAATCTGATCGCCACGGTGACCGCCAAGGACGAGAGCTGGAATAAATTTAGGCAATTCTGCAAGACCGTCATGTGTCACAGGAGGGTGACAGCGAGGGCCTGGGAAGAAGCAAGGAGGAGAACGAGCGAAACAACAACTACGCGGAGCAATGAGGGCAAGAACATGAAACAACGAAAAACCGCAGAAGGAGACCAGCCCAGTATTCTGAACTGGCTGAGAGGACGACATGAGCAGTAACGGCCCGAAGAAGTAGATACTACGGGGCACGAAAGGACAACCCTGATGACTGCCGACAGGTTTTACCGGGGTTGTCTGCCCCCCAAGCGGAGGAAGAAGGAGGAGGGGTTTTTAGTGGGTATGGCAACGACATCCGACCGACTCCCACATAACCCAGTGATGCGGGACACTGGGCATGCGTAATAGCATTTTCCACTCCCCACGCAAAAAAAAAAAAAAAAGTTCACGACCGATATAAGGCGTATAAAAAGGCTGAATAAGAATGCAGCCGACGCCCTATCTCGCATCGAAGCCATAGGAAAATCCGTGGATCACACAATTCTCGCCGCCGCGCAAGAAAACGACAAGGAGCTCCGCGACATCATCAACTCCGATATATCCGCGTTGCAGGTTAAGAAAATTCGTTTTCCGGATTACGACGCGGAAATATACTGCGACGTATCAGGCGAGATCGTACGACCGTACGTACCGAAACCCTTGCGGCGCGACGTATTCAATTCGCTCCACGGACTTTCCCATCTAGGGATACGCGCGACCCAAAAATTCGTAAAATCGCGTATAGTTTGGCCGGCGGTAAACAAAAATTAAATAAAAGCCAAACATGGACACGGCAATGCATCCCGTGTCAACAATGTAAAATAGCGAGACACGTATCAACGCCGACCGGAACATTCGGAGAGCTCGCAGGACGATTCGAGCATATACATTAAGACATCATCGTCATGCAATATTCACAAGGCTACCGATATTGTCTAACATGTATCGATCGTTTTTCACGTTGGCCCGAAGCGATTCCAATACCAGATATGGAAGCGACGGCCGTTGCCTCGGCTCTTCTTTCCACATGAATAGCGCGTTTTGGTGTCCCAGCAAAAATAACAACCGATCAAGGACACCAATTCGAATCCAGTCTTTTCAACGAACTATGCCGGATGCTCGGCATTAAGCATTTGCGTACCACAGCCTACCACCTCGCGACCAACGGGATGGTAGAGCGCTTTCACAGGCAGCTTAAGGCCGCAATCAAATGCCACAATTCGAGCAACTGGGTTGAAAGCCTTCCCATAGTTCTTTTAGGCATTAGAACCGCTATCAAGGAGGACCTGAGCGCAACGGCAGCCGAAATGATTTATGGTACGGACATACGATTGCCAGCAGAATTCTTTGTACCAGCAAAACAACCGGCCAACGCGGAATTCGCAAACTGTCTGCGAGAGCGAATGAGCGATATTAGACCTCTGCCGACTTCACGACACGGCGAAAAGAAAACGTTCATGTTCCGCGATTTAGAAACGTCGCCGTGCGTTTTCGTACGCCACGATGCAATCGGAGGTCCACTGCAACCACCATACGATGACCCCTATCAGGTTACACAGCATGGATGAAAACCATTACCATACGGATGAAGGACAAAAGCGTGAAAGTCTCCGTAGATCGTATAAAACCCGCCTTCATCGTGTCGGAAGATATTGAGCATCTGGAAAGGAGCGCAGAAACCTACGACGTATTTTTACCTGGGAAAATCTTCCGACCGCAAAGCAGCGAGCAAGCGCAACAAAGCGACGGAGACGCAAGAACCAATTATACCACGCGTTCGGGCAGGAGAGTTCGTTCTCCTCCTCAAACGGGTTTGAATTAAGCGGTTAGCATGGGCACCGCGCTAACATACATAAACAAACATAAAAAGAAGTAACGTTAACACTGGCAAGCGGGTACTGTAGCGGCACTCGTAGGTAAAATTCATAACGGTTTCGGTCTAGTGAACCCGCTACACAAAAAATCGTGTTTACTGAAAGATGAGTTTATTATAGATCCGACAACCTTCGGCGGTTACCGAAGGTTAATCAAAATCCGTAGATTTTGTCGTGATCATATGCCCTCGAGTCAACTACCCGAAAATTCAACATTTGTAAACAAGGTCGAGAGTTCAGCGTCAGTTGCGAATTTTCGAGAACACATTCAAAATTCAAATCCCAACGCCTTTTGTCAACTCCAACGCATATGAATATAGCGAGCAGGGTAGCGAGGCATTCTTTTTTATCGAGTGACACGAGGAGTAGCAGCTAAGTCGATACTTCTTTGCGCCCATCTATTCGTAATCACGAATCAAGACAACAAGTGTATTATACGACTAGTGTACACGTAGGGTATATTTTAATAAGTTACATAGTTAAATATACTCTTGGGCCTTTAAACCTAAATCGCTACCATACACCTCAAATCAAATTCGCATTAGTGAATATCTGCTCTATTGCATAACTACAACGTCTAATCCAAATGAAGATTCGTTTCACGCATCTAACACTAATAATAATGTGAACCCGATCTATAGGATGATACATGCACATGCGATCGATTCTGACTGTCCAGGACTCTCACCGGAGCCGGAACTCGCAGTGCACCGTGACGAACGGCACATATATAAGAATTCATTCTCAGCCAGACCGTCAGTCGTGCTCGCGCCACAATAGAAGCAACATGGAGTTTCATTAGATCTGTGCTACGCGTCGTTGGTTTGTTCGTGCCAAGTATCATTTCCGAACTACCACTGGAGGTTTCGCACTTGATACTTCGAAAATTGGATCCCTCGTCCCTGCGGAGCGCCGCGATTGTCTCGCGCAAATGCTTCAACGTATATAGATCCGACAAGTGTCTACGGCGGAAAGTGAGACGCCACATGCGACATACGAGAAAGCGGGTCAAGATGCAATTCCTCGGACCTGCAGCCGCTAAAGCTACCAACCAAGAATCAAGAAGTAGAGGACGCGGTGAGGACAACTTAAGGAACGAAATAAGTTTATCCGCTGCTCGTACGGCGGTCGTCGTTGGAAGATTACGCGGTCCTCCGAAAATTTCGGTGCGAGATCGCCCCATCGATGTTGGACCAGTAAAATGTATTAGACTCTAACTCGTGTAAGTACCGTAATTTGACTGCTTGCTTTTGCGAGAACTTGAAACGGTCTTGTCCGGATTCAGAACTGTAGCGTGAAGCTTGAAATAAAATAGTTTTACTGAGACGGAAATGTGTTTCAGTCACGCTAATACTATCTGTATCGTAATAGGCCCATTATTGAATATTAACTACAATGTATCACCGCTGCAATTGCAGATTTGTCGTCAATTAGGTGCGAGATATACTCCTCATTGGCTGCCAAATACAGCGCACTTCAGCTGGCTCGAGCTACTATATCATCTCTGGTCCTTGACATATCAAGCGTAATTGCAGTTTTGCATATTCAGGTTAGAATATTCAAATCCACGTATCTCCGTTTCTATAGCGCAAATGGGTACAATGCGATGCCCGTTATATTTCATATCCCATGCCATAACCAGCGCACATCTGCAAGTTTGCGGTCAACTCTAGGCTCTGTCAATCACAGCGTAACTGCTGTTGCGCATATTCAGGCTTACGTATTCACAAAAACGTATCTCCGCTTCTATTGCATATATTTCGATTATAAATAGCGCGTTACACTTCATATTTGCACTCAGATACACCGCACATTAGCTGGTTACAGCCATATCAGATCTGGTCCTTGAAACATCCATCGCAATTGTAGTATTGCGTTTGCAGTCGTAAATATTCAAATCATGGTATGTCCGTTTCTACGGAACATTTTCGAAAAATTCGATGCGCGTTATATGTCACATTTGCTGTCATGTGCACTGCATGTCAGCTGGTTTGCGCTATGTCAACTCTGGTCCCTGTCAAATCCAGCGTAATTGTAGTTTTGCATATTCAGGTTAAAATATTCAAATGAATGTATCTCCGTTTCTATTGCACATATGGCTACAATTCGATGTCCGTTACATTTCACATCTGATGTCATATGCACCACACATCAGCAGGTTTGTACTATGTCAACTCCGGGATCTGTCAAATCCAGCGAATTGCTGCTATACATATTCATGGTTAATTATTCAAATCACCGTATCGCCGTTTGCATTCCAAATATGCCGACAGAACGAAGCGCGTTATACTCCATGTTCGCTGCCAAATACAGTGCATATTATCTGGTTTGAGTTATGTTACGTGTGGACGCAGCCAACCTCAGTGCATTTGCAGTTTTGCATATTCAGGCTTAAATATTCAAGTCAACATATTGTAGTATCCTGAGGGAAAATCCTCATTAGAAATCGATCAAAACAATGTCGTCTGTCCTTCGGTTGTTAGTTTACATCGGGGAGAAAGCCTATGTGACTAAAGTCACCTTGTACTTGCGGAGCGTTAATAGAATGAGGTTAGAGAGTTGGAAAAACAAACGCTAATGGTAGGGGACGATTTAACTTTAAAGATTGGCTGACCGAGAAGCGTTGTGCGGTTGATCGAGAAATAAGAGTGAGTCGAGAGCTCGGAGTTAATCGAGAAGTCGAAGAGTAGAGTTGTTAGCGCTGTCGAGTTGCGAGAGGTGTTAGCGTTGTTGAGAGTGGAGTTGTTAGCGTTGTCAAGTTGTGAGAGGTGTTAGCGTTGCTGAGAGTGGTGTTGATAGCGCTTTCCATTTTCAGGATTAAATATTCAAATCAAGCTATTTCGGATTCCGTTGCAGATATGTCCACAATTCGAGTTAGTATCGTACTGCCAAATGTATTACTCATCAGCCGGTTTACGCTATGTCGATTCTGACCATTGTTAAAACCAGCGTAATTGCAATTTTGGATACTCATGCACGAATAATAAAATCAACGTATCTCCGTTATTGTGGCAAATATGTCGAGAATTCGATGTGACTTGTACCCCACATTTCTTGCCAAATGCAGCGCACACCAGCCTGTTTCCGTTATGTCCTCTCTGGTTTCAGTCAAATCCGGCATGATTGTAGTTTCGCATATTCATGCTTAGATGTTCAAATAAACCTATACAGCGCATATCTGCCAGTTTGTGCAATGTCAACTCTGGACCGTGTCAAATCCAGCGTATTTGCAGTTTTGCATACTCAGTCTAAAATATTTAAATCCACGTATATCCGCCTCAAGAGCTCAAATGACGACCATTCGATGCGCATAATACTGCACATATGCTGCCAAATCAGCCGGGTTGTGCCACGTCAACTCTGGACCCGATCAAATTCTGTGTAATTGCAAATTTGCATATTGAGGCTTAAATATTCAAATGAAGGTATCTTCGTTCCTATTACAGATATGTCGACAATACTATGCAAGTTGTATTCCACATTTACTACTAAATACAGCGCGCATCATCCGGGATGCGACTTTTCAACTGCTGCACTGGTATTGGATATACGTCGAAAATACTATGCGCGGTAGCTCCACATTTGCTGCCAAATAGAGCGCACCTAAGTGGGCTGGCGCTAAGTTAACTCTGGAACGTGTGAAATCCAGCGAAATTGCAGTTTTGCATATTCAGGCTTAAATACTCAAATCTACGTATCTCTGTTTCTAATGCAGATATGACGATGAATTTATGTGTGTTATACTCCACATTGTCTCCCAAATTAAGCACACATCGGAGGGTTTGTGCTACGTCATCTCTGGTCTCCGACAAATCCAACGTAGTTTCAGCTTTGCATATTCAGGCTGAAATATTCTAATCAACGTATCTCCGCTTCTGTTGCAGATATGCCGACAACGTAAAGCGTGTTATACGCCAAAATTGTTGCCAAATACAGCACACATCAGCCGCTTTGGGCTATGTCGATTCTGGACCCTGTGAAGTGCAGCGTAATTGTAGTTTTGCATACTCAGGAATAAACGTTCAGATCAATGTGTCTCCGCCTCTATAGCATATGTGCCGACATCCACTCCATATTTGCTGCCAAATACAGCGCACATTAGTGGGCTGGCGCTATGTCAACTCTGGCCCGTGTCAAACCCGCGTAATTGCAGTTTTGCAAATTCGTGCATAAATATTCAAATCAACGTATCTACGATTCTGTTACAGATATGCCGACAATTCGACTCAGGTTATACTTCACATTTGCTGCCAATACAGTGCACATCATTCGATTTAAACTATGTCATCTCCGATAACCAACAAATCCAGCATAATTAGAGTTTTTCATATACATTATTATATATTCAAATCCACGCATCTCCGCTACTGTTGGAAATGTGTCGCCAATACTTGCATTCCACATTTGTTGCAAATTAAACCAATATCATCCAATTAGCGCTATGTCCACTCTGGTCCGGTCAAACCCAACGCAACTGCAGTTTTGCATTATCACACCTAAATAATCAAATCAACGTATCTCCGTTTCGATTGGAGATATGTGGAAAATTCGATGCGCTTTATACTCCGTAGTTGCTATTAAATACAGCTCTCATCATCTGGTTTGCGCTATGTCAAATCCGGACCCCGTGAAATCAAGCGTAAATGCAGTAATGCTTGATCAGGGTTCAATATTCAGATTGACTTGACTCAGTTTCTGTTGCAGATATGTCGACAAATCGGTGCGCGTTATATTCCACATCGACTGCCATACACTAGGCGCTTCATCTGGTTTAAGCCATGTTAAATACGGAACGAGTCAAATCCAGCGTATTTGTAGTTTTGCTCATTCAAGCCTAAATATTCAACTGAATGTATCTCCGTTTTCATAGTAAGTATGTCCACAATAGGATGCATGTTATACTCCACATTTGCTGCCAAATACAGCATACTCCAGCCGGTTTGCTCTGTGTCAAATCTGGGCCGTGTCAAATACGGCGTCATTGCAGGTTTGCATATTCGGACTCAAATAGTCAAATCCCCGTATTTCCGTTGCTGTTGCAAACATGCCGAGTATTCGATGTGCCCGGTACTCCAGATTTCTTGCCCAATTCAGCGCACACTAGACAATTAGCGCTATGTCCGCACTGATCCCTGTCAAATCGAGCGTATCAGGTTTGTAAATATGAAACCGGAATTTGCCTATAGATGGCCCTAGCTGATAGTGTAGTTATCACTAAACTACGTCATTGATGCCAAAAGTCGTTGTTGACATCTCACGAACATTTTCGACTGAGAACAGTACAATGATTCTGGCAATGATTGATTGGAAGTAATTGCACACTTCATCCTATAGTCATACCGGACGATACAAGGGCTGGTCGTCCCTCCTTCCGAAGCAATACCAGCCTCGCCGTGCGCCATATCCGAGGATTGGCACCTTCCTTCGAACATGATGTAAATAGGAGTCGCAGTCTAGGTGCCATGACCCGCATCATCTCCCCTCATACCCGTCGCGGGACTCCGTCAGGGCCAGACGCTACTTCGCGGGAGGCTATCATCCTCGCCTCGTCCATCACCTCCCCGTGTGCATATACGCCGACGCAGCGTCATACAAGCTTTTGCGATGGCGTGAACGATATTGAAATATGTAACCAAACCTAGTAACACTGTAAATTACTTTCCTACAGTACTTCAGTTTATTGTATATGTCGGAGATGAAAGAACGCCGGAGCTCCTCCTTGGATTCGCGGGAATACCGCAACTCTGTAACTTGGATTAAACGAATGCCGCTCCGATTGTTCGAGATTTATGATCATGAGCTTGGGCTCGAGGCGACAATCAGTCGCCGAACGTAGCCGCGGTCAAAGGGATGAACGTTTTATCTAACAAAGGCGCAGAGTAACTCTATACCTCTCCTTAAAAGAAATAGTCGTAGCGATACGTGGCAGTAAATACTTCAATAGTTTCTATCCCGCGGCCCGCCACACGCAGATTTTGTCCTTCGGGTGAGATGATCGCCGGGTGTCGGCATGCCTTTGTGGCGTATGTTTAGCTAACGTAAGGACCCGCTATAGATCTTAAGATTTAGTCAAGCGAAGTCCGTGAAATAGACTTTGTTGCAACTACGGGAAGATAGGAGAAACCTATCCTCCACGAGCGTTGCCCCCCGTCAACAACCTCCCCTCAAGGGCGGCCAGCATCTCTTTCAAAACGCCGATATGGAGATCGACCAATTAGCAACAGCGCTAATTTCCCTCTCCTTTGGAACGAAAGCTTTCTTTGACGAATCCGAGGATCTCATATCCTTAGACCCACCCAATATAGTTTTCCTCGACGACATCGTCGAGACGGAGATTCATTCTTTCGTACGATCTCATCGACGAATGACAGTGCCACCTTACAACCAGCGAATACATCACATCTAGTTAATAAAGAGTTAGACTTGAACTGTGCGAGAACATACGTTTACCATCCCGTGACCGCGGATTCGTTTCGAACCTAAGGTCATCATCACTAGTGCGTAATCTTGTTAATAAGCCCGTGCTAATGAACTCTCCATTGTATCACGGCAATGGCTAATTCCAATGAAAATTCATTAAACGCCCATCTCCATAATCCTGACTTCAATCCGACATCAGAAGTGGGATCAGGGCCATACGTAACGATGGAACAACTCATGGCCATCGTGCGCCAGATAACTCAGCCGCGAGAGCAAAGACCGAGTGAAACATCTACGATCGTGCCGCTTCCGCGTTTTAACCCCGGAAGCTTGGGTTCTGACCCAGCCGCATGGTGTGCGACTGTTGACGTGATCATGGAAGAAAAACCTTTGCAAGGCGGTGCGCTACTTTGTGCCTTGAGTGCCGCTCTAGAAAGCTCGGCAGCGCAGTGGCTTACACAAGTACCTGCTACTCAAATTTCCTCTTGGCCAAAGTTTAAAGACCGTTTCCTTACACGCTTTGGTGGGAAAGAGACAGCCGCCACGGCGCTATGGAAGATGAAAAACCAAGCACGACTGGAGGGTGAAACCCTGGGAGATTACAGCAGCCGTTTACGTTCCTTCCTGATGGCGAGGTGGGAAAGGTGTACCAAGGACGAGATAGTCAACGCTACCGTGCTCCTTCATATAGGTTCACAGGACCAGCGCGTCCTACGGATAGCACTCACGAACGATATCAAGACCGAGGACCAGCTCACAGGCGAAATGACAGTGCTCTCCGATTCTGTGAAGAGGCTGGCGTCTTCAGTAAGCAACTCCTCCGCGAGTCCCGAAGCTAAACGGCATAAGCCTTCTGACTCCCGACACAAGTGCTACCACTGCGGTAGACACGGACATAAAGCATCTGAGTGCCGCGAGAGGACAAGACTGTAGGCGGAGAAACGCAATCGAAAATCAGGGGAAAACCGGGCTGCCACGTCTTCGAAGGTGTCCTGCTACAGGTGTAACGAGGAGGGCCACATCGCGCCCAACTGCCCGACCTTACGTAGAGGAAACCCTGCTACGAAAGAGGAGCGACAGGTTAACCTCTGTGTGGTGGAGGCCCCGACCGGTAAATTAAGTCACCAGGGTGAGTCGTTCCTGTTTTGTTTTGATTCCGGAGCTGAATGCTCATTAATCAAAGAATCGGTAGCTTCAAAATTTTCCGGCAAGAGAACGACCGAGATAGTAGTAATGCGAGGAATTGGGAACACTTGCGTTAAGAGTACGACCCAAATTCTGTCCGCCGTATGTATCAGCGGTCTTACACTGGAGGTAATTTTTCACGTCCTTGCCGACAATTACTTAAAACACGATATTATTATTGGGTGCGAAATTTTAAGGCAAGGCTTCGACGTACTCATGACGCGCAATAACCTCGATATTTGTAAGTCGAAAACGGTTAATGTCTGTAATAATATCGCCGAACTTGCGATCGACCTCAATGATGTAGACACCGAGGTACTCGGCGACGATAAAGACCGATTAATTTCCATTCTCGACAGATTCAAAAACTCGTTCATCACGGGTTTCCCACGTACCCGCGTAAATACGGGCCAATTAGAAATACGGTTGATCGACCCTAACATCACCGTCCAAAGAAGCCCCTATAGACTTAGCGAGGAAGAGCGGAGGATCGTACGAGCGCGAATCAGCGAACTACTCAGAGCTAACATTATAAGACCTAGCAATTCGCCGTTCGCGAGCCCCATGCTACTCGTGAAGAAAAAGGACGGTTCGGATAGATTGTGCGTAGATTTTCGAGCGTTGAATAAGAATACGATCGCGGACCGGTACCCCCTACCCCTTATCGCGGACCAAATCGCGAGGTTACAAACGGCGAAATACTTCATTAGCCTGGACATGGCCAGCGGGTTCCACCAAATTCCTATACATCCCAATTCGGCGGAATACACGGCGTTCGTTACACCTGACGGGCAGTACGAGTACGTAACGATGCCGTTCGGATTGAAAAATGCACCGTCCGTTTTTCAGAGGGCCATTTTCAATGCCCTGGGCGACCTTGCGTATTCCTACGTCGTTGTCTATTTGGATGATGTCCTAATTATCGCCGACTCAATAGATCAAGCCTTAGAGAGGTTGGACATCGTGTTAAGTACCCTTGTAAACGCCGGGTTTTCGTTTAACTTTTCTAAGTGCTCTTTCCTGAAGACGTCGATACTCTATTTGGGATACGTAATCCAGAACGGAGAAGTCCGTCCCAACCCGGGTAAAGTATATGCCTTAAGCTCCCTACCCGCGCCGACGACCGTCACACAGCTCAGGCAGTTCATAGGGCTAGCCTCGTACTTTCGGAAGTTCATCCCTAAATTTTCGCAATTGTTAAAACCCTTATACGCGCTTACGTCCGGCAGTAAAAATACAACATGGGCGGACAGGCACGAAAAAATAAGACAAGAGGTAATCTCCGTTCTGACCGACGCACCGGTGTTAATGCTATTTGACCCCAATTACCCAATAGAATTACATACCGATGCTAGCTCCGAAGGATTTGGGGCTATTTTGATGCACGAGGTGGAAGGTAAAAATCGAGTAGTGGAATACTATAGTAAAAGAACCAGCCTCACGGAATCCAGATATCACTCTTATGAACTCGAAACATTAGCTGTTGTAAACGCCATAAAACATTTCCGCCACTACCTGCACGGACGGGAATTTCTTGTCGTCACGGACTGCAATTCATTAAAAGCGTCTAAGAGCAAAGTACATTTGAATGACAGGGTACACAGATGGTGGGCTTACTTGCAAACGTTTACCTTCGACATTGTGTATCGGGAGGGCAAGCGAATGGCCCACGTAGATTTCTTTTCGCGAAATCCCACACGCGTTGACCCTATTAGATTCGACAAAATCAAAGAGAAAATGGTTAATCTGGCCGAAATTTCGGAAGACTGGCTACTAGCCGAACAACGTCGTGACCCCCAAATTTCGGGAATTGTCGAAAAATTGCAAAATGATGAGCTCGCGGAAGACATCGCGAATACTTACGAATTACGGTCCGGTACTCTCCACCGGAAAATTCAAAGAAGAGGCAGGACTCTCAGTTTACCTATTGTTCCAAGAGGGTTTAGGTGGTCCGTTATTAACCATGTGCATCAGTCAATTATGCACTTGGGTTGGAATAAGACGCTCGAGAAACTGTACGAGTATTACTGGTTCGAAGGAATGGCGAAGTACGTTCGCAAGTTCGTAGAGAACTGCCATGCTTGTAGAGTTTCGAAGGCTAGTTCAGGTAAGATACAAGCCGAACTGCATCCCATACCCAAGGCCAGCATACCTTGGCACACGGTCCACATGGATATAACGGGCAAGCTGAGTGGTAAAAGCGATTCGAAGGAGTACGTCATTGTATTGATCGACGCCTTCACTAAATTCGTATACCTGCATCATACTCGTAGGATAGATTCTTTTAACACCATTAAAGCGCTTAAATCCGCTATATTTTTATTCGGGAGTCCCTGTCGGATAATAGCGGACCAGGGAAGGTGTTTTACGGGTAAAGAATTTCGCGAGTTCTGCGAAAGCAAACGAATTAAAGTTCACTTGATAGCGACCGGTGCCAGTAGGGCTAACGGACAAGTAGAACGTGTTATGGGCACGTTGAAAAACATGTTCACGACAGTAGAGACGACCGGGCGGCCGTGGCAAGACGCGATTGGGGAAATGCAGCTAGCGTTGAACTGCACCGTCAACCGCGTGACTAATTCGAGCCCCTTACAACTACTAATCGGTAGATCGGCGAGACCGTATGACCTATTGCTACCCGACAATATTGAAGAAAAAGAAGTCGATATCTCCGATGTAAGGCAGCAGGCCGTACAGAACATAGAAAGTAACGCCCAATACGACAAAGAAAGATTTGATAGGAACAAAGCTAAAGTGGTTAGGTTTAACCTCGGCGACTTCGTACTACGCAAGAACGAGGAAAGAAACCAAACCAAGCTAGAGCCGAAATTCAAGGGTCCATTTGTAATAACCGAGATTTTGGAAGGAGATAGATATATTCTAAAAACGCTAGACGGTAAACGATCGTATAAAGACAGTCACGACAGATTAAGAAAAATGCCGGACAGTCGCGTTCCCGCTGAGTTGGACGTCGGTAGTGACGGCAATAACAGTGACCACGACGACATGAGTACCTCGATCTCGGAAGATCCTTAGCACAAAGACCGTAGCACCTTACGGAGTATGTTATGAAGCTCGGTAAAGGGGCAAGTGATGTGTTCACGCGCACCATGAGCTATAGAGTTATGAAGCTCGGTAAAGGGGCAAGTGATGTGTTCACGCGCACCATGAGCTATAGAGTTATGAAGCTCGGTGAAGGGGCAAGTGATGTGTTCACGCGCACCATGAGCTATAGTGTTATGAAGCTCGACTAAGGGGCAAGTGATGTGTTCACGCGCACCATGAGCTACAGCGTTACGAAGTTTGGTGCGGTCGTGCGATCTAGAAAAACGAGATCCATTGGGGTACGAAATCGAGACTGGTCCACTTCGCCGTTATGACCCGACTGATAACCCACAGGATGCAACTAGCACTTCCAATATTAATTACAACGTTACTAATTCATGTTCTCTTCTATTCCTTTTGTTGTCAAACCTCCGAACAAAATTTTATTGTTACACTGGACCCTCAGCTTATTTAGTTTTCTTAACGTTAGTCTCGGCTTATTTAGACATTAAGTTAAATTGTAAACAATTAACATTGTTTACAATTTAATTGTAAACATTGTTTAATTGTAAACAATTAACATTGTTTACAATTTAACTTAATGTCTAAATAAGCCGAGACTAACGTTAAGAAAACTCTCAATATTGTAGCTACACCCGAGGACGTGTGATAGTCAGAATGGCCGTGTCGGAGATGAAAGAACGCCGGAGCTCCTCCTTGGATTCGCGGGAATACCGCAACTCTGTAACTTGGATTAAACGAATGCCGCTCCGATTGTTCGAGATTTATGATCATGAGCTTGGGCTCGAGGCGACAATCAGTCGCCGAACGTAGCCGCGGTCAAAGGGATGAACGTTTTATCTAACAAAGGCACAGAGTAACTCTATACCTCTCCTTAAAAGAAATAGTCGTAGCGATACGTGGCAGTAAATACTTCAATAGTTTCTATCCCGCGGCCCGCAACACGCAGATTTTGTCCTTCGGGTAAGATGATCGCCGGGTGTCGGCATGCCTTTGTGGCGTATGTTTAGCTAACGTAAGGACCCGCTATAGATCTTAAGATTTAGTCAAGCGAAGTCCGTCAAATAGACTTTGTTGCAACTACGGAAAGATAGGAGAAACCTATCCTCCACGAGCGTTGCCCCCCGTCAACAACCTCCCCTCAAGGGCGGCCAGCATCTCTTTCAAAACGCCGATATGGAGATCGACCAATTAGCAACAGCGCTAATTTCCCTCTCCTTTTGAACGAAAGCTTTCTTTGACGAATCCGAGGATCTCATATCCTTAGACCCACTCAATATAGTTTTCCTCGACGACATCGTCGAGACGGAGATTCATTCTTTCGTACGATCTCATCGACGAATGACAGTGCCACCTTACAACCAGCGAATACATCGCATCTAGTTAATAAAGAGTTAGACTTGAACAGTGCGAGAACATACGTTTACCATCCCGTGACCGCGGATTCGTTTCGAACCTAAGGTCATCATCACTAGTGCGTAATCTTGTTAATAAGCCCGTGCTAATAAACTCTCCATTGTATCACGGCAATGGCTAATTCCAATGAAAATTCATTAAACGCCCATCTCCATAATCCTGACTTCAATCCGACATATATTTTAGATAGTTCATAAGTACCTATACATGAGCACAAACTATAAAAATTTGTTGCGGCATATGAGCCAGAGGGCAATTCAAATCCTATTGTTATTTTGCCTCGGAGTGTCAGGATCGTAAGGATACAAGTAAATACACTCGGAGCATAAAAATGTTGCCGCTACTTCGAACAAAGTCGATTTTGAATCTTCCGACTTCCGCCCCGACCAGTATAAGTAAACCGAGGCAACACAAAGAGTAAAGTATCTTCGAATACCTACGGGTATCAACGAGCGATCTGCTGAATTTCGTGACGAACATTTATGGAATATTTTTACACATTGTATCTACGACTCAGGGCCCATAGGCTGTACCTTACTTTATTATTTTAAGTAAATTCGGCGATTACGACGACAATCGATAACCTCAAATAAGTCTGACGGTCAAAAGTCCCATATACCCTGTCCTCTACATATTTCATTATAAAAGACCTGAGTCAAATATTGATGTTGGGAAGTAATGGATTGTAGACTAAGGTACTGCAACTTATTCTATTATGGGAGCAGCTGCCACAAGCAGGTATCTAATCATTCCAAATAAAGACAAATTGTGTCGACTAAATATTTGTTATACAAATAGCATTGTCTTTTGGTAACGGGTGCTTTCCTCGAATATAATTCCACACAGTAGCCGGGCCCCCTAGGACCATAGGAGTTGAGATTACGCCCAACCATCGCACAAGGCACCCAATACCTTGCTCCCTGGATCAGCTTAGTCTGCAGGAGCTGTCGCTCGTATCAGGTCGAACGGGGCACATTCTAAGCCCTCCCGTCTCACCAGTACGGTTTCGGAGCAGGTGGGACGCTGCTCACCCGCCGAAGGCCATTCGGTGGAGTCTCCACCTTAAATCGGCCCTCTTGCCAGCATCTTGTCCATCAACCACTGCCACCACGTGTCCATACCCATTAATTGGCCGATCAGAGGGGTCGCTACTGCCTCCGGGCTGTAACTCGACCGCCCGTGGTACCAACCTTAGTCGTTGGTGGGAATATCGTATGGATGTACGGCCATCTGACTGCCGGCCAGCGACCTGCTAACCGAGCTCGGCGTTCCAGATGGGACTCACGTAAGCGGGGGCCTCAAGGTACTTTTGTACCCGGGAACTTATCCCGGCGGTCTCATCCTTGGCATCAGGATCGTGGGTGCGCTACTGCCCAAGGCCACGTAGAGAGGATGTAATAGTAATTAAAACCCTTTCACCCCCGACGACCTTCCCTGCGGAGTACATAGGGACTCGCGTATGCGAGACACTTGTCCCGACGGTCCCCCTGGCTTCGGGAAAGTGGGTTTGCCAGCCCTCATAGGCTCACATAAGCGAGCCCTCCCTGCGGGAAGTATTTGTTATACAATTATAAAATATGCTATGCAATCGTATCGTACGGTTTAACGTCATCATTCTTTCCTATAACCATTCAGTTATTATACGAAATGCCGCATATGATTTGAAAAAGTATATTTCATCCCAAATACTATTGCAATTAAACCACTCAGAAGACCATCTTATTAATTATATTTTCCGGTATTACCTCTGTAGTTGTCGCGTGTGAAGAGGACGAAGATCATGTGGACTAATAACGGAGTCTTTGTTGTTGTAACTGTCAGATGTATTTGAGTTAAGGCTACCTATACTAGTCGGGGGGGGGGGGGGGGTTGAAATAATTCGTATTTGAATTCGTAATTTGAATTCGTATTCGCCATAGAAAATGTTCCCTAAAACCTCCTGGCCCAGCACATACATCTGCAAAGTATAGCAGCCCATTCTCCCTCAAACCTTTTGGGTTAGTAAAGATAAAGTTACATGCTCTATCTGTATTCGCCATTTTAACAGTAGCACGATTTAAAAAAAGTGCACCACGAATTGTTTCATGAGGATTACAACGTGTCCTTGCTCGACGCACTTCAACGTCATCCAAATGGGCGAATACCGTTTTCGCATTGATAACAGTTTTCACTATATCTTCACAACAGAAATCAATTTCATCATCTGTGGTCAACTTTTCATATCACCATTTCATATCTTTTACAAACTTTATAACTTCCTCTGCAGGATTCCATTTAAGACCTGAATCTTCACGTCCAGGAACATGATATCCAAAGACTCTGCGACCATGCTGTCTAGGTGCTTGAACTGACTCTAAACGACCTTGTTCATTATTTCCGAGGCCGTAACCGCCTTATATCCCATCATTCGCATCATCCTTTTGCCGTTATCGAGGAGATTGTTTGACTCTTGTGTTATTACTTGTATTCTTCTATTGTCAACTACCTTTTCATCAATATCCTCCTCGTCAGATTCACTTGAACATCTACGAATTTTTTGTCGTTTACTATGATTATAAGTATCTCTTTCAAAGCTCTTCCTTTTTGTCCTAGTTTCCAATTCTTCTTGCATGGTATGTTGATGCATCAGTCGCATAACAATTCTGCTAGGAATATTATACATTTACACTGTACATGTGAATGTGTGTATAAGCGTCAGAGGATGTCCAGGCCTTAGTTAGGACAAAAGACAAGAGTCAGTGGTTAGAAGTATCTGGAAGAGTCTGTTGACAACAAGCGTGCGTGCGGGTAGGATTTCGAGGTCTTTAGAGTATAAGATATATGTATAACTGTTGTGTGCTAAATAAAGGGAATTATTTGTATTTCCGAGTCCATTCTATATCTTTACATGGTAGCAGAGCGTGGTTCATAGTTTTGCCAGTTATTTTAGTGCATGGTTTTCAATATTGCGAGTTAGATCGAGTGAGTCTTCAGTAAAGAAAGAAACGTTCAAAGGTTACAAAGAGGAAAAATACACTTCGAGCACGTAGGAACGCTTGAGTAACTGATCAGGAATCATTTAAAATGGAGAGATTGGAAATCATGATACCTATTTTCGATGAATATTTACGGTATGTGGAAGCAAAGAATAACAACGTTTCTCAAGTATAGAGAATGCGAGGTTGTCACAACTAGGGTGAAGACAGAAACAGACAGTGAAGACTGGGACAAAAAGGATCCGAAGGCAATAAATATAATTTATAGTGCCATCACAAACAGACAATTGGAATATATTAGAGAAGAAAAAACGGCGTATGAGATAGTAAAAAAGTTTGATGACATGAAACTTGAAAGAGTCGACGGCACTACAGGTCGTATGCAGAAGGAGATTGGAAAAGATAAAACTTGAGAACTGCAGTGATTCAGCATCGTTATTTAGCGATTTCGAAAAATTAATAAACGAATTAAAATGTGCTGGTGCACAAGTGAGTGAGAGGGAAAAACTAACTTACATGCTGATTACGCTACCCGAAGAATACAGCTACATAGCGGATATAGTAGATGCACTGAAAGCCGAAAATCAAACGGCAGCGTATGTAAAAAATAAAATTGAAATAGCGGAGAAGAAAAATAAGTCCAATCGAGGAGAAATGCAAACCAACGCCTTTTCTGCAAAAAAGGGAGGATGCTTCTGATGTGGAAGAGTAGGACATTTTGCGAGAGAGTGTCAAAATGGCGTCGAAGCGGGAAACAGTATATCAGTTTTTTGCTTGGGTCAACACGTTGTCGCAGCAGAGGAGGAGGAAACAAAGGAAATACGAGCAGGGGACATGGAAATTTCCATCGTCAGTCAACAACCGGCACGAGCGAGCATGGTAACTCAAGATCAAGCACATGGATAACAACGGCGCACGCAGCACACAGCGGCGAGGCGAACGAGATAAGTAATTATGAAGTAATGTGGCTATTAGATAGCGGTTGCACAGATCACATAATTAACAGCGTAAATTATTTCGATAAATGTATTGACCTTAAAGAACCGGTAAATATATATTTAGGCGATAATAGATCGAAAGGCAACAAAATTGGGGAATGTTATAAGTTATTTTGAAGCATTTGGAATGCAAAATGAAATAAATGTGGATAATGTTTTTTGCGCGAAAGAAATGTCCGCAAACTTGATTAGTTTAGGCAAGTTAACAGATAATAGGAACAAGGTCATTTCAATAGGAAATATTGCAAAAGTAATAGATGAGGACAATAAGCTTACAGCGGTAGCGGTTAAAGAAAAGGGAACATATAGAATGAAAAGTATATTGAAAGGGAAGGAGCACTTAGCAAACAGCGCCGAACGTAGTGATATGAGTAAAAGGAAAAGATGGCATAGGATGCTAGGACACGTAAATTTTAAATATTTAAATATTTTGGGTAAAGAGCAGCTAGTCACTGGTATAACGAATGAATTTGAAAAGGAATTTTTGAAATGTAGGGTGTACATGAAAAGGAAAATGCAAAATTTACCATTGAAAAATAATCGAACCAAGGCTATGGAGATAATGGAAATTATTCATTCGGACGTGTGCGGTTTTAAGACTACCGGATTCAATGAAGAGAAATATTTCATCTCATTTATCGATAATTATAGCAAAATAGCTAGAAGTTATTGTATAAAATCAAAAGATGAGGTCTTTGATTGTTTCGTACAGTTTGTAAATGAAGCCGAGAATTTAACGGGCAAGAGGTTTATAATATTGAGATGTGATAATGGAAAAGAGTACTTGAATAATCGAATTTATAAGTTTGCTAGGGATAAAGGTATCAGAATAAATAATTGCCCAACCTACGTACATGAATTAAACGGGACAACGGAAAGGTATAATAGAACAGTGATGGACATGGCGCGTTGCTTGTTAGCGGAAGCGAAAGTACATAAAAGGTACTGGCTCGAAATTAATTGGACAGCGGTATACTTGAAAAATCGAATACTGGCAAATACAATAGAGAGAAAGACACCTTTTGAAATATTCTTCGGGAGTGTTGAAAATCTACATTTATATGGAAGTAAATTTTTTGTAAGAACAAAAGAGAGTTTCAAAATGGGATAAAAAGGCAGATATGGGAATTTTGTTTGGATATAGTGAAGTAGGCTACAGAGTCTTATTAGGTGGGAAAATAACAATAGCGAGACATGTAGAGGTCATAGAAACAGACACAAAATGTATCGGTTTTGTGGAGAATTCATTCGATAAAGATAACGATGACATTGATGATAATGATTTATTGGTAAACATGAATAAGGAAGAGTTAGAAAGTAGGGAAGATGAAAATGATAACAGTCTTGAAAGCTTAAACATCCCTGGAAGATCTACACGTAATAGGAGAACTCCAGTAAGATATCCAGAAAAAGAAAACATTAGTGAAATCCATGCAAATTATTGTAGTGTAGATATCCCTTGTACATTTGAGGAGGCGATTTGTTGTGAAGATAGTGAAGATTGGAAACAAGCTATAGATAAGGAAATAGAATGTCTTTATAAGAATAAAACTTGGAAATTGGTAGAAAGGGTAAAAGGCAAAGACGTATTAGATGTAGAATGGGTTTACACGAGAAAATCAGATGACAGGTATAAGGCTTGAGTAGTGGTAAGAGGATTCCAACAAAGAAACGTAGCCGATGACATATACTCCCCAGTAGCGAGTAATTAGACCTTCAAGATATTGCTAACATATTGTTGTCGAAATGGATTAATTATCGAGCAAATGAATGTAGAAACTGCTTTTTTAAATGGTGAAGTAACCTCGGAGGTATATGTAAATCAACCAAAGGGATATGCGGACGGAACGAATAGAGTTTGTAAACTATCGAAAGCGCTTTATGGGTTAAAAGAAAGTCGAAGGGAGTGGTATGAATGTCTTGATAAGTATGTGACGAGATTAGGTTTTAAGAAGAATAACATAGAGTTGTGCCTATATACACATGGAGAGGGAGAAAATGTTGTTTATTTGCTAATGTATGTAGACGATTTGCTAATTTGTAGTAAAAATAAAAGGAAGATACAAAGGGTAAAGAAGTTATTAACTAATAGATTTGAAATGAAAGATTTAGATGAAGTCAAAGAATATCTTGGAATAAATATAGACTATGATTATTTCAAAAATGAAATAAGATTAAGCCAAAAGAAATACATTGAATCATTAGCAAACAAATGTAAGTTACAAAATAGCAAATTGTACTGTACACCTATGGAGACCAACTTAAGAATTGAAAAAGCTGAGATAAATAGAGAGGATATTGAATACAAAAATTTAATTGGCGCATTGTTGTATATTAGTGAAAATACCAGACCCGATAGAAATTATAGTGTGAATTATTTGAGTAGATTTCAAGATTGTTGTAATGAGACACACTTTAAATATGCTATGCAAATATTGAAATATTTGTACCGGACTAGAGATTTAAGATTAGATTATAAAAGGAATGAAAAATGTGAAACGATAGATTGTTATGTGGACGCTGATTAGGCAGGAGATCATTTAGAAAGGAAATCGACTTCTGAATATGTAATTAGATTGTATGGAAATGTAATTGGTTGGAAGTCTAAAAAACAAAGGTGTGTGACAAAAGACTCGACGTATGCAGAGTATGTAGCTCTATCGGAAGCGGTGAGTGAATTAATGTCCATTAGGGAAATTATGAAAATCTTCAATGTAAATCTAGACGATAACCCTGTAAAAATTTATGAGGATAACTCTGGAGTGATAAGTATAGCCAAGCACGGAAATTTTACAAAAAATTCTAAACACATTGAAGTTCATTAGCACTACGTTCACGAGTGCTTAAAGGAGAATAAGATAAACATATTTAAAGTAATTACAGGCGAAAATACTGCGGATATTTTTACGAATTCACTGCGTAGAGAGAAATTCGAAAGGTTTAGGTCATGGATGAATGTAAACTAAGAGGAATGTAGATAAAGCAATAAGTGTTAAAGTTTCTGTTACGTAATTCGTCAAAGCATGTAAATACGATTAAGTGTACAGTATAAATGTAAGGAGGCGTGTTAGGAACATGATACATTTAAGCTGTACATGTAAATGTGCGTGTAAGCGTCAGAGGACGTCCAGGCCTTAGTTGGGACAAAAGACAAAAGTCAGGCGTTAGAAGTATATGGAGGAGCCGGTTGACAAAAAGCGTGCGTGCTAGTAGCATTTCGAGGTCTTTAGAGTATAGGATATATGTATAAATGTTGTGTGCTAAGAAAAGGGAATTTATTTATAGCTATTTTATTTATAGCTTCTCGAGTACCTCATCACCACGACTACTTGCCAATTATATAACAATCATATTTACACTAGTAAATATCTGCTCTACTGCATAACTACAAACGTCTAAACCAAATGAAGATTCGTTTCGCGCCTCTAACTCTAATCATAATGTGAACCCGATGTAAGTGAAAATACATGCACATACCATCGATTCTGCCTGACCAGCACTCTCACCCGGAACCGGAACTCGAAGTGCACCGTGACGAACAGCACATATATAAGCCTCCACTCTTAGCCAGACCGTCGGTCGTGCTCGCGCAGCAGTAGAAGCAACATGGAGTTTTTTAGATCTCTACTACGCGTCGTTGGTTTGTTCGTGCCAAGTAAGGTAGATATCACTTCCGAACTACCACTGGAGGTATCGCACTTGATACTTCGAAAATTGGATCCCTCGTCCCTGCAGAGCGCCGCGCTTGTCTCGCGCAAATGGTTCAACGTTTGTAGATCCGACAAGTGTCTACGGCGGAAAGTGAGACGTCACATGCGACATGCGAGCAAGCGGGTCAAGATGCAATTTCTCGGACCTGCAGCCGCTAAAACTACCAACCAAGAATAAAGAAGTAGAGGACGTGGTGAGGGCAACCTAAGGCACGAAATAAGTTTATCCGCTGCTCGTACGGCGGTCGTCGTTGGAAGGTTACGCGGTCCTCTGAAAATTTCGATGCGAGATCGCCCCATCGATGTTGGACCAATAAAATGTATTAGACTCTAACTCGTGTAAATACCTTAATTTGACTGCTTGGTCCTGCGAGAACTTGAAACGGTCTTGTCCGGATTCAGAACTGTAGCGCGAAGCTTGAAATAAAATGGTTTTACTGAGACGGCAATGTGTTTCATTCACGATAATACTATCTGTATCGTAATAGGCCCATTATTGAATATTAACTACAATGTATCATCGCTGCAATTGCAGATTTGTCGTCAATTAGATGCGAGATATACTCCTCATTGCCTGACAAATACAGCTCACATCAGCTGGCTCGTGCTACTATATCATCTCTGGTCCTAGACATATCAAGCGTAATTGCAGTTTTACAAATTAAGGTTAACATATTCAAATGAATGTATCTCCGTTTCTATTGCACATATGGCGACAAAGCGATGCCCGTTACATTTCACATCCGATGTCATGTGCACCGCACATCTGCTGGTTTGTACGATGTCAACTCCGGTCTCTGTCAAACCTAGCGAAATTGGTGCTTTGCATATTCATCATTAAGTATTCAAATCACCGTATCGCCGTTTGCATTGCAGATATGCCGACCATTCGATGCGCGATATACGCCACTTTTGCTGCCAAACACAATGTATATTATCTGGTTTGAGTTATGTACGTGTGGGCGCAGCCAAACTCAGCGTATACGCAATTATGCATTTTCAGGCGAAATATTCAAATATTACATATTCAAATGAACGTATCTTGGTTTCTATGTCGCCTATTCGATTCGCAGAATACTCCACATATGATGCCAAATCAGCCGGTCTGTGCTATGTCAACTCTGGACCCTGTAAAATCCAGCGTAATTGTAGTTTTTGTTGTTAATGCTTAAATATTGCATTCAAAGATTCGCCGCTTCTTTTGCACATATGTCGACAATTCCATACGCCTTGTACTCCGCATTTGCTGTAGTTACATTGCCCATCAGCTCGTTTGCGCTGTGTCAACTCTGGTCCCTGCAAAATCCAGCCCAAATGCAATTTTGTATGTTCGGGCTTAAATATTCAAATCAACGTTACTCCGATTCAATAGCACATATGTCGACAATACGATGCGCTTTATATTCCACATTGACTGCCATACGCAGAGCGCTTCATCTGGTTTAAGCCGTGTTAAATCCGGACCGAGTCAAATCCAGCGTATTTGTAGTTTTGCATATTCAAGCCTTGTTATTCACGTGAAAGTATCTCCGTATCCATTGTAGGTACGTCGACAATAGGATGTACGTAATACTGCACATTTGCTGCCAAATACAGCACACATCAGCCCGTTTGCATACTGTCAAGACTGGACTCGGAGGAATCCATCGAAATTGCAGTTTTGGATATTAATGCTTACATATTCGAATCAAGGTATCTCCGCTTGTTTTCCAGAAACATTGGCCATGCGATGCGCGTTATATTCCACATCTGATGCCAAGTACAGTGCACATCATCCGGTTTACGCTATGTAAAATCTGGACCCAGCCAGATCCAGCGTAGTTGCAGTTTCGTATATTCAGGATTAAGTATTCAAACTGACGTATCTCCGATTCTATGGCACATATGGCTACAATTAGAGGCTCGTTATACTCCAAATTTGCTGCCAAACACAGTGCACGTTATTCCGTTTGATGCATGTAAAATCGGGACCCAGCCGAACCCTGCGTATTTGCAGCTTTACATATTCAGTATTAAATATTCCAACCAACGAATCTCCGTTTCTATGGCACACTTACAGACAATTCGGTGCGCGTTATATTTGACAACTGATGTCATATACAGCGCACATCAGTAGGTTAGCGTTTTGTTCACCCTTGTCCCTGTCAAATACACCATAATAGCAGTTTAGCATATTCATGCTTGAATATCGAAAGCAACGTATCTCCGTTTCTGTGGCAGATATGACGACAATTCGGTGAGCGTTATGCTCCTGATTTGCTGGTGAGCACAGAGCACATCTTCCGATTCTATCATCTCTTCTGTCTTACGTCTTCTCTGGTCACTGACAGACTCAGCGTAATTGCTGTTTTGCATATTCATGCCTAAATGTTCAAACCAACGTATCAGCGCTGCTATTGGATACATATCGCAAATGCGATGCGCGCTATACTCCACAATTACAGCCAAATACAGTACTTAATCGGTTTGCGCTATGTCGACTGTATTTTCGAGCTATCGCGGGGAGACGCGGTCGTTTGAATACGCGTCAATGGGAGTCGTAAATTCCCGTTACGATTGGAATAATCGACACCACGGATAGTTCGATCCCCGTATTTCGCTTAGGATAATAGGTGTAGTCGTTGTGGTATAACACTGGGAGTCACAAAGTTATAAAAAATATATGTATTTCCAGCGATTTATGCAATCACACTGAGTAAGAACGCCGTTGCTTAAGATACAGATAACGAAGAGATGGATTATTCTTAGATGAGAGTGTGAGCTATAGGAGCTCCAGGTCCGTGAGAGCTGTAGGAGCTGTCGGACTTCTGGATACTGTGAGGGAAATCGGAGGCTCTTAGAGATATAGGAACGGTGAGAGTTATAGGGATTGCAGGAACTCTAGTCACCGTGAGAGATGATGTAACTCTAAAGTTTATTCTGATGTGAGTACGAAGCTCGGTATTGGTGTGCCCTTTGAGCGAAGAACGCGGATTCGTTGATTACATTGTTAGTTAGGAAAGTGAGGGCAATGATCCGCGATGCCGATTGGTTATGACTAATGCTAGAAAGGAAGAGAGGAGGAAGAAGCCTCCTACCAACGTGGGTCCTAGGCGGCATTGTTTATGGGAAAACTCAGAATTTCCGTTAGGTAGATGTCCGCTTTTTTAGTTAGGCCAATACCCGCCTTCTCCGTAATTCTTAAGAGGGCGTAATGAACCCAAGGACCTTTCTAAGAACCGACCGAAAACACTTCTAGAATTAGAAAGTCTTTTCGGGCAAACAGATTGACTTAGACCATATGTGCGAACAATGCAGTTAGGATTTCGGCTTTATGATGGGTCCTTGGGCCTATGGAGGATTCGAAGGATGGCACGTGGACCGTTGGCTGTCAAGCCGCGCGGGATGGAGTGCAAATGTGTCGCGCGCCAGAACATCGACTCTGGTCTCTGTTATATGCAGTGTAATTGTTGTTTTGCAGATTCAGACTCAAATATTCAACTCCACGTATCTCCGTTGCTGTTGCTGATATGTCGACAATTCGATGTGCCTGGTACTCCACATTTCTTGCCAAATACATCGTTTGCCAGCCAGTTTGCGCTATATCCAGACTGGTCCCAGACAGATCAAGCATAAATATAAATCGGAGATGAAAGAACAAGGGAACCTTCCGTTTGGAATTTTGGGAAAATCCCGTAACATTGTAATCTAGATTCTACCATAGCTGTAATTCAACAATTGTAGCCATCCATTCCGATTCTAATTGTTCGAAACCTGTGATACTGCACTTGGCCTCGAGGCGACAACCAGTCACCGAACGTAGCCGCGGTCAAGGGATGAACGTTTTGTCTAATAAAGGCATGGAGTAATTCTATAGCTGTCCTTAAATGAAATAATGGTAGCGGCACGTGACAGTAAACATTCCAACGGTTTCTGTCCCGTGTCTCGCCACTCGCAGACTCTATCCGTCGGATAAGATGATTGCCAGATGTCAACGCATCTCAACAGTATATGTTTAGCTAGCCTGAGGATTCATTATACACCTATAGCGGCACTCGTCGGTAAAATTCATATCGGTTTCGGTCCAGTGAACCCGCTACACAAGAAATCGTGTTTACTGAAAGATGAGTTTATTATAGATTCGACAACCTTAGGCGGTTACCGAAGGTTAATCAAATTCCGTCGTTTTTGTCGTGATCACATGCCCTCGAGTCAACTTCCCGAAATGTCAACATTTGTAAACAAGGTCGAGAGTTCAGCGTCCGTTCTGATTTTTCGAGAACATCTTGGAAATTTAAATCCCAACGTCTTTTGTCAACTCCGACGCATATAAATATAGCGAACAGGGTAGCGAGGCATTCTTTGTTATCGAATGACACGAGCAGTAGCAGTTAAGTCGATACTTCTTTGCGCCGATCTATTCGTAATCACGAATCAAGATAACAAGTGTATTATACGTCTAGTGTACACGTAGGGTATATTTTAATAAACTACACAGTTAAATATACTCTTGTGTTTTTAAGCCTAAATCGCTACCATACATCTCAAACTGGTGACACCGACGTGATTTTTGTGTAAGAGGTGACAGCGATAGGCTAGTCGCAGTTTGAATATCATAGTCCGCAACTCACACAATGGAAAAGGAGAGCAAACGAACTCCAGCCGGCTCATCGTTCCGCGTGCCGCCCTTTATGCCCACGATGACCAGGATTTGGTTTTCCATTTTAGAGAAATATTTCGGGGTAGCCGGCATCTTCCACGACGATGAAAAATCCTTAGCCCTCATGGGACTCCTCGACCCACATTACCTCGCGAAGATTGAGGATACAGTGACCAACCTCCTCGCCACAGGCCAGTACGATAAATTGAAGAGCGAGCTGATCCGCGCCCTGACCGAATCGGACACGGCCAAGTTCGAAAGGTTAGTCGAACGTGAAGAGATGGGCGACAGAAAACCCTCACAGTTTTATAATGACTTAAAAAATTAGCCAGCCCCCTCGCTTCAGGAATCGCATCAGGGAAGTCCTGGCTGCAGTGGACGATACGAGTATCGAGAAACTGACCAGGAGAGCGGATAAACTCAATGAGGCGTATAATCGTAACGGGCAGCGCGCTAAGATAGTCACAATCGAGCCACCGGCATCACACGAAGGCAAAAACGACGCACTGGCCGCCGAGGTCAGTAGACTGCGAGAACAGATTAAGGCTATGGGAATCAGCGGGTATCATCGACTACGAAGACATTCGAATTCTCTCACTCGACCCCGCCGCCGTTCGCGTTCCCGAGACTATCCGCGCCAGGACGGAATTTGCTTCTATCATGCGAGGTTCGGCGATCGCGCCACGATTGTAAGTGGAAGTCGGGAAACGACCCCAGCCGTCCGTAAAAGCGGAGGACGGCGACGGCTTGGGATCTCGCCGCATCTTTATCTTGGACCAGAGAACGAAGACTTCGTTCTTAGTTGACACCGGTGCTGATATCGGCGTTCATCCCCGAAGCAGGCTATCTAGGGACGTAAAGAAAACAACGTATGAACTATTCGCTGCCAATGGGACGCGCATCGCAACGTACGGCACTATAGCGATTGAGCTGAACCTGTCCCTTAGACGTGCCTTCAAACGGCACTTCACTGTCGCCGATGTGCAAACCCCCATCATCGACCTAGATTTCCTAAGTCATTACGGGTTGCTTGTGGATCCAAGAAAAAGACGACTTCTCGACACAACAAACCAGCTATCGACCAGGGGATACGCCGTCAACTGCGAACAGCTTATGATTAAGACCGTAAACGGGGATTTGGTCTACCACCAATTGTTGGAGAAATGTGCAGATCTAACGCGCCCACCGGCCTTTGGGTGAGAGAAAATACGGCACAGTGTGGAGCACCACATCGAAACCACACCCCGCCCGCCCGTATATTGCAAACCCCGCCCTCTCGCACCGGACCGTCTCAAGCCAATCAAGGCGGAATTTGCAACACTTATCGAGCAAGGAGTCATGCGCCCATCGAAGAGTTCCCGGGCATCTCGACTACACGTCGTCCCAAAGAAGGATGGAAGTCTGCGACATTGCGGTGACTACAGGGCGCTAAACGCCCGCACTGTACCCGACAGGTACTCTCCACCGCACATACAAGACTTCGCGCAGCATTTACACGGTCGGCGAATATTCTCAAAAATTGGTTTAGTGCGAGCCTACCATCAAATGTCAATCGCGCGTGAGGACGTTACAAAAACCGCGATTTCGACACTATTCGGCCTTTTCGAGGCAAACAACATGATGTTTGGGCTTCGAAACGCCGCGCAAACGTGTCAAAGATTTGTCGACGCGAGGCTTAGATTTCGTTTACGCGTACATAGATGACTTCTTGGTAGCTTCGGAAACCGAGGAACAGCACCGCTGGCACTTGCGGATCTTGTTCAAACGTCTAAACCAGTACGGCGTAGTAATCAACCTCGCAAAATGCGAGTACGGAATTAATGAAATAGCCTGCCTAGGCCATACGGTAAACGCGCACGGAATAAAACCGCTCGCCGATCGCGTTACAGCCATAAACGAAGCACCGCTCCCCGCGAACATCAAGGCACTACGCGGATACCTCGGTATGATTAACGTTTACCGACGTTTCATACCGGGGGCAGCTAAAATTTTGCAACCCCTCAACGATTTGTTGCAAGGGGAGAAAAAGGGCAACATGCCCATTATTTAGTCGGAGGAAGCCAAAACGAGCTTTAGCGAGTCAAAACGCGCCCTAGCTAACGCTACGATGTTAGCGCATCGTATACCTGGCGCGCCCATCAGCCTCGCAGTAGACGCGTCCGACATTGCAATAGGGGCGGTGTTGCAGTAACGCGCGAATGACACTCGGCAACCATTGGGTTTCTTAACTAAAGCCTCAAATTTCGCGCAGCGAAAATATAGCGCGTACGATCGCGAATTACTCGCTATGTATACTGCGGTCAAGCGATTTAGACACGCCGTAGATGGGAGGAATTTCATTATTTTCATAGATCACAAACCCCACACCTATGCGTTCAGTCAAAATCCCGACAAGTGATCGCCGTGACAATTCCGTCAACTAGATTATATCGGGCAGTTCACGACCGATATAAGGCATATAAAAAGGCTGAATAACAATGCAGCCGACGCCCTATCTCGCATCGAAGCCATAGGAAAATCCGTGGATCACACAATTCTCGCCGCCGCGCAAGAAAACGACAAGGAGCTCCGCGACATCATCAACTCCGATATATCCGCGTTGCAGGTTAAGAAAATTCGTTTTCCGGATTACGACGCGGAAATATACTGCGACGTATCAGGCGAGATCGTACGACCGTACGTACCGAAACCCTTGCGGCGCGACGTATTCAATTCGCTCCACGGACTTTCCCATCTAGGGATACGCGCGACCCAAAAATTCGTAAAATCGCGTATAGTTTGGCCGGCGGTAAACAAAAATTAAATAAAAGCCAAACATGGACACGGCAATGCATCCCGTGTCAACAATGTAAAATAGCGAGACACGTATCAACGCCGACCGGAACATTCGGAGAGCTCGCAGGACGATTCGAGCATATACATTTAGACATCATCGTCATGCAATATTCACAAGGCTACCGATATTGTCTAACATGTATCGACCGTTTTTCACGTTGGCCCGAAGCGATTCCAATACCAGATATGGAAGCGACGACCGTTGCCTCGGCTCTTCTTTCCACATGGATAGCGCGTTTTGGCGTCCCAGCAAAAATAACAACCGATCAAGGACGCCAAATCGAATCCAGTCTTTTCAACGAACTATGCCGGATGCTCGGCATTAAGCATTTGCGTACCACAGCCTACCACCTCGCGTCCAACGGGATGGTAGAGCGCTTTCACAGGCAGCTTAAGGCCGCAATCAAATGCCACAATTCGAGCAACTGGGTTGAAAGCCTTCCCATAGTTCTTTTAGGCATTAGAACCGCTATCAAGGAGGACCTGAGCGCAACGGCAGCCGAAATGATTTATGGTACGGACATACGATTGCCAGCAGAATTCTTTGTACCAGCAAAACAACCGGCCAACGCGGAATTCGCAAACTGTCTGCGAGAGCGAATGAGCGATATTAGACCTCTGCCGACTTCACGACACGGCGAAAAGAAAACGTTCATGTTCCGCGATTTAGAAACGTCGCCGTGCGTTTTCGTACGCCACGATGCAATCGGAGGTCCACTGCAACCACCATACGATGGCCCCTATCAGGTTACACAGCGTGGATGAAAACCATTAACATACGGATGAAGGACAAAAGCGTGAAAGTCTCCGTAGATCGTATAAAACCCGCCTTCATCGTGCCGGAAGATATTGAGCATCTGGAAAGGAGCGCAGAAACCTACGACGTATTTTTACCTGGGAAAATCTTCCGACCGCAAAGCAGCGAGCAAGCGCAACAAAGCGACGGAGACGCAAGAACCAATTATACCACGCGTTCGGGCAGGAGAGTTCGTTCTCCTCCTCAAACGGGTTTGAATTAAGCGGTTAGCATGGGCACCGCGCTAACATACATAAACAAACATAAAAAGAAGTAACGTTAACACTGGCAAGCGGGTACTGTAGCGGCACTCGTAGGTAAAATTCATAACGGTTTCGGTCTAGTGAACCCGCTACACAAAAAATCGTGTTTACTGAAAGATGAATTTATTATAGATCCGACAACCTTAGGCGGTTACCGAAGGTTAATCAAAATCCGTAGATTTTGTCGTGATCATATGCCCTCGAGTCAACTACCCGAAAATTCAACATTTGTAAACAAGGTCGAGAGTTCAGCGTCAGTTGCGAATTTTCGAGAACACCTTCAAAATTCAAATCCCAACGCCTTTTGTCAACTCCAACGCATATGAATATAGCGAGCGGGGTAGCGAGGCATTCTTTTTTATCGAGTGACACGAGGAGTAGCAGCTAAGTCGATCCTTCTTTGCGCCCATCTATTCGTAATCACGAATCAAGACAACAAGTGTATTATACGACTAGTGTACACGTAGGGTATATTTTAATAAGCTACATAGTTAAATATACTCTTGTGCCTTTAAACCTAAATCGCTACCATACACCTCAAATCAAATTCGCACTAGTGAATATCTGCTCTACTGCATAACTACAACGTCTAATCCAAATGAAGATTCGTTTCACGCATCTAACACTAATAATAATGTGAACCCGATCTATAGGATGATACATGCACATGCGATCGATTCTGACTGTCCAGGACTCTCACCGGAGCCGGAACTCGCAGTGCACCGTGACGAACGGCACATATATAAGAATTCATTCTCAGCCAGACCGTCAGTCGTGCTCGCGCCACAATAGAAGCAACATGGAGTTTCTATAGATCTGTTCTACGCGTCGTTGGTTTGTTCGTGCCAAGTAAGGTAGATATCATTTCCGAACTACCACTGGAGGTTTTGCACTTGATACTTCGAAAATTGGATCCCTCGGCCCTGCAGAACGCCGCGCTTGTCTCGCGCAAATGGTTCAACGTATGTAGATCCGACAAGTGTCTACGGCGGAAAGCGAGACGTCACATGAGACATACGAGAAAGCGGGTCAAGATGCAATTTCTCGGACCTGCAGCCGCTAAAGCTACCAACCAAGAATCAAGAAGTAGAGGACGTGGTGAGGGCAACCTAAGGCACGAAATAAGATTATCCGCTGCTCGTACGGCGGTCGTCGTTGGAAGGTTACGCGGTCCTCCGAAAATTTCGATGCGAGATCGCCCCATCGATGTTGGACCAATAAAATGTATTAGACTCTAACTCGTGTAAGTACCTTAATTTGACTGCTTGCTCTTGCGAGAACTTGAATCGGTCTTGTCCGGATTCAGAACTGTAGCGTGAAGCTTGAAATAGAATGATTTTACTGAGACGGCAAAGTGTTTCAGTCGCGCTAATACTATCGGTATCGTAACAGGCCCATTATTGAATATTAAATAAAACATATCACCGCTGCGATTGGAGATTTGCCGTCAATTAGGTGCGAGATATACTCCTCATTGCCTGCCAAATACAGCTCACATCAGCTGGCTCGTGCTATTATATCATCTCTGGTCCTCGACATATCAAGCGTAATTGCAGTTTTACAAATTAAGGTTAACATATTCAAATGAATGTATCTCCGTTTCTATTGCACATATGGCGACAAAGCGATGCCCGTTACATTTCACATCCGATGTCATGTGCACCGCACATCTGCTGGTTTGTACCATGTCAACTCCGGTCTCTGTCAAACCTAGCGAAATTGCTGCTTTACATATTCATGATTAATTATTCAAATCACCGTATCGCCGTTTGCATTGGAGATATGCCGACAATTCGATGCGCGATATACGCCACTTTTGCTGCCAAACACAATGCATATTATCTGGTTTGAGTTATGTAACGTATGGGCGCAGCCAAATTCAGCGTATTTGCAATTATGCATTTTCAGGCGAAATATTCAAATATTACATATTCAAATGAACGTATCTTGGTTTCCATGTCGCCTATTAGATGCGCAGAATACTCCACATATGATGCCAAATCAGCCGGTCTGTGCTATGTGTCAACTCTGAACCCTGCAAAATCCAGCGTAATTGTAGATTTTGTTGTTAATGCTTAAATATTGCATTCAAAGTTTCGCCGCTACTTTTGCACATATGTCGACAATTCCGTACGCCTTGTACTCCGCATTTGCTGTAGTTACATTGCCCATCAGCTCGCTTGCGCTGTGTCAACTCTGGTCCCTGCAAAATCCAGCCCAAATGCAATTTTGTATGTTCAGGCTTAAATATTCAAATCAACGTGACTCCGATTCCATAGCACATATCTCGACAATACGATGCGCGTTACATTCCACATTGACTGCCATACGCGGAGCGCTTCATCTGGTTTAAGCCGTGTTAAATCCGGACCGAGTCAAATCCAGCGTATTTGTAGTTTTGCATATTCAAGCCTAGTTATTCAAGTGAAAGTATCTCCGTATCCATTGTAGGTACGTCGACAATAGGATGTACGTAATACTGCACATTTGCTGCCAAATACAGCACACATAAGCCCGTTTGCACACTGTCAAGACTGGACTCGGAGAAATCCAGCGTAATTGCAGTTTTGGATATTAATGCTTACATATTCGAATCAAGGTATCTCCGTTTGTTTTGCAGAAACATAGGCCATGCTATGCGCGTTATATTCCGCATCTGATGCCAAGTACAGTGCACATCATACGGTTTACGCTATGTAAATTCTGGACCCAGCCAGATCCAGCGTAGTTGCAGTTTCGTATATTCAGGATTAAGTATTCAAACCGACGTATCTCCGATTCTATGGCATACATGGCTACAATTAGAGGCTCGTTATACTCCAAATTTGCTGGCAAACACAGTGCACGTTTTTCCGTTTGATGCATGTAAAATCGGGACCCAGCCGAACCCTGCGTATTTGCAGTTTTGCATAATCAGTACTAAATATTCGAACCAACGAATCTCTGGTTCTATGGCACACTTACAGACAATTCGGTGCGCGTTATATTTATCATCTGATGTCACATACAGCGCACATCAGTAGGTTAGAGTTATGTGCGCTCTTGTCCGTGTCAAATACACCATAATTGCAATTTAGCATATTCATGCTTGAATATCGAGAGCAACGTATCTCCGTTTCTGTGGCAGATATGACGACAATTCGGTGAGCGTTATGCTCCTGATTTGCTGGTGAGCACAGAGCACATCTTCCGATTCTATCATCTCTTCTGTCTTACGTCTTCTCTGGTCACTGACAGATTCAGCGTAACTGCTGTTTTGCATATTCATGCCTAAATGTTCAAACCAACGTATCAGCGCTGCTATTGGATACATATCGCAAATGCGATGCGCGCTATACTCCACAATTTCAGCCAAATACAGTACTTATGCGCTTTGCTCTACGTCGACTCTGGTTCCTGTTATATGCAGTGTAATTGTAGTTTCGCAGATTCAGACTCAAGAATTCAACTCTACGTTTCTCCGTTGCTATTGCTGATATGTCGACAATTCGATGTGCCTGGTACTCCACATTTCTTGCCAACTACATCGCTTACCAGCCAGTTTGCGCTATATCCACACTGGTCCCAGGCAGATCATGCATATATATGTCGGAGATAAAAGAACACCGGAACCTTCCCTTCGGAATTTTGGGAAGACTCCTAGTACTGTAATTTAGATTTCACCATAGCCGTATTATGAAACTGTTGTCATTCGATCCGACTGTACTTATTTGAGATTTATGATAGTGAGCTCGGGCTCGAGGCGACAACCAGTCGCCGAACGTAGTCGCGGTCAAGGGATAAACGTTTTGTCTAACAAAGGCATGAAGTAACGCTATAGCTCTCCTTAAAAGAAATACTTGGGACGGGGCACGACGGTAAGCATTTCAACGATTTCAGTCCCGTGGCTCGCCACACGCAGACTCTATTCTTTGAGTAAGATGATTACCAGATGTCGACACGTCTCGACAGTATATGTTCAGCTAGCCCGAGGACCGGCTATGAATCTTAAGATTTGTTTAACTAAAGTCCTTCAAACCGACAAACAGTCCTCGTTCCAACTGCGAGAAAATAGGAGAAATCTATTTTTCTCACGAACGACGCTACCTCTTGTCGAAGCTCTTAAGGGCGGCTAGCACCCTTCCCTAACCACCAGCATGGAAATTGACCAATTAGCAGTAACGCCAATTTCCCTCACTTTCCGAACGAAGAATTTTCTCCACGAATCCGATGATTTCGTGCCCTTAGGCACACCCATCATAGTTTTCCTCGACAGCGTTACCGTGATGGAGAAACACTCTCCCGTACGATCACGACGACGATTCAAGTAACCCTCTGATACGTAATGATTGCCCCATGCATTAACATTGAGTACAACTTAGACGCTAAAGAAAAGTAGAGTTTGTCATCCCGTTGACCGCTGATTCGTTATTGAGCCTAGGATCATTGTCATTAGCTTCCCGAGTATCTAATTATCGCGATTACTTGTCCAATTCCATCATAGTCATATTTGCACTAGTAAATATCACCTCTATTGCATAATCATCACGTCTAGCGCCAATAGGGATTCGTTTCACGTCCTTAACCCTAACTCTAATTTTAACGCCAACCCGACATCTGAAGTGGGATCAGTGCCGACTATAACAGTGCTAGAACTTAAGACCATCGTGCGCAAGTAATTCAGTCGCTAGTGCAAAGATCGAGTGTGAAACCTAACAATTTTTCGCTACCACGTTTTAACCCTTAAAATCGCGTGCTCCGACTCCGCTGCATGGGGCGCAGCTGCCAACCTGATTATGGAGGGAAACTATGATTTCAATAACGAGTGGCGAGTCGACTCGTGCGTACTGGAAGCATCAACGGATAGATCAAGTCATCTGGGTGAATCGTTTCCATTTTACTCCGATTCGGGAGCAGAGCGTTCACTAATTAAAGAGTCCACGGCCTCGGCATTTTCTGACAAAGGAATGACTGACATATTAGTAATGCGAGGAGTAGGGAATACCTGTATTAAACAAATGCCAACCATTTGTTCATCGTGTGTATTAATGATTTTTACATCGAAGATAATTTCTCATGTCCTTCCTGATAGTTATTTAAAATATGATATCGCGATTTGTTGCGGAACTCTAAGTCTGGGTTTTGACGTAACATTACACAAAATAGCCTCGCTATGTGTAAAACAAAAATAATTAATGTCTGTAATGAAACCACTGCAAACGAGATCGTCGTTAATGAAGTTGACACTGATGTACATGGTATTAATAAAAGTCGATCAATTTCTCTTCTCGTCAAATTCAAAGATTCATTCGTTACGGGTTTCCTACGTATTCGCGCAAATACAGGCCGGTTAGAAATACGATTAATTGATCCTAACACCACCGTACGAGGAAGTTCTTATAGACTTACCGAGGAGAAGCGAAGAGCGGTACGTGAGAAAACGAGCGTTTAAATTAATGCAAAGATCATAAGGCCTAGTAATTCGCCATTTGCGAGCCCTACGTAACTCGTGTAGAAGAAAAACGGCTCAGATAGATTATGAGCAGGTTCCCGAGAGCTAAGTCAAAATATGGTCGCGGATCGGTACCCTTTACTCCTTATTGCGGATCAAGTCGCGAGATTGCAAGAGGCGAGATACTTTATTAGCCTGGACATGGTCAGCGGGTTTCACCAAATTCCTATTTATCCTAATTCAGCTGAGTATACAGCGTTCGTTACCCCCGACAGATAATATGAATAGATAACGATGCCGTTTGGACTGAAAAATTGCACCGTCCGTCTTTCGGAGGGCCATTCGCAACGCCCCAGGCGACCTCGCTCATTCGTACGTTGTTATTTATTTCGATAATGTCCTAATTATTGCCGACTCGATAGATCAAGCTTTAGAAAGATTGAAACACCGTCTTAGATACCCTCGTAAAAGCCGGATTCTCTTTTAGCTTTGCGAAACTTTCTCTCAAGGACATCGGTGCTCTATTTGAGATATGTAATTCATAACGGAGGAGTTCGTCCCGACCCGGGTAAAATACACACCTTAAGTTCTTTACCTGTGCCAACGACCGTCACACAGTTCATCCCAAAATTCTCACAGATGAGGAAACTACGCGCTCATCCCTGTACGCGCTCATCTCAGATAACAGAAATAAAACTTGGACAGATAGACACGAAAAAATAAGACAACAGGTAGTTTCCGTCCTGACCGACGCGCCGGTGCTAATGACATTCAACCCCAATTACCCGATAGAACTACCTACTGATGCTAGCTCGGAGAGTTACGGGGCGATTTTGACGCATCAAGCCGAAGGTAAGAATAAGGTAATAGAGTATTACAATAATAGAACCAGCCCCGCGGAATCCAGATATCACTCCTATGAACTCGAAACATTAGCTATCGTAAACGCCGTAAAACATTTCCGTCACTATCTACATGGACGGAAATTTCTTGTCGTCACGGATTGCAACTCGTAGAAAGCGCTGAGTAATAAAGTACATTTAAATGACAGGGACCAGAGGTGATGGACTTACTTGCAGACTTTTATTTATGACTTTATGTATCGGGAAAGTAAACGGACGGCTCACGTAGATTTCTTTTCGCGAAACCGCACAGGCGTTGACCCTATTAAATTCGACAAAATCAAAGAGAAAATAGTTAATCTGGCAGAAATTTCGGAAGATTGCCTGTTAGCGGAACAACGTCGTGATTCTCAAATCTTGGAAATCGTCAAGGAATTGCAAAACGATGGGCTCGCGGGAGACATCGCGAATACATACGAATTAAGGTCCGGTACTATTTACCGTAGGATACAAAGAAACGGCAGGACTCTCGGTTTACCTATAGTCCCAAGTGGTTTTAGATGGTCTGTTATTAACCGTGTGCACCAGTCAATTATGCAGTAAGGTTGGGAGAAACTATACGAATATTACTGTTTCGAAGTGATGGCGAAGTACGTTCGCCGATTCATTGAGAACTGTCATGCTTGTCAAGATTCGAAAGCTAGTTTAGGTAAGGTACAAGCCGAACTGCATCCTATACCTCTGACCAGCATACCCTGACATACGGTCCACATGGACATAACAGGCAAGTTGAATGGTAAAAGCGATTCAAAGGAGCACGTCATTGTTTTGATCGACGTCTCCACTAAATTCGTATACCTGCATCATACTCGTAAGATAGATTCCCTTAACACCATTAAAGTGCTTAAATCCGCTATATTTTTATTCGGGAGGCCCTGCCAGATAATAGCAGATTAGGGAATATGTTTTAAGGGTAAGGAATTTCGAGAATTCTGCGAAAGCAAACGAATTAAAGTTCACTTGATAGCGACCGGTGCTAGTAGAGCCAAGGGACAGGTAGAGCGTGTTACGGGTGCATTGAAAATTATGTTCACGGTAGTGGAAACGACCGGGCGGCCGTGGCAAGACGCGATTGGGGAAATACAGTTGGCTTTGAATTGCACCACCAACCGCGTGACAAACTCGAGCTCATTTGAACTACTAATAGGTAGAACGACAAGACCGTACGATCTGTTGTTACCCGATAACATCAAAAGTATCGATATCTCCAATATAAGACGACAGGCAATAAAGGGGATGGAAACTAGTGCTAGGTATGATGAGGATGGATTTGACAAAATTAAAGCTAAAGCGGTTAGGTTTAACCTCGGTGATTTCGTATTACGCAAAATGAGGAACGAAATCAAACCAAATTAGATCCAAAATTTAGAGGTCCATTTGTAATAGCAGAAGTTTTGAAAGGAGGCATGTATATCTTAAAGGTATTAAACGGTAAGCGATCGTTCAAGTACAGTCACGACATGTTGAGGAAAATGCCAGATGGTTGCACCCCTGCCGAGTTGGATGTCTGTAGTGAAGGCCATAACAGTGGCCATGACGATATGAGTACTTCGATCTCGGAAGATTAGTAGCACTATGCTAATAACACCCGGCAGGGGAAGTTCGCACGCTTTTCATTTCATGGTAACAGTGTGATAAAGCTCAGAGAGAACGTGTGATGTGGCTCACACACTTTTCATGGTAACAGTGTGATAAAGCTCAGAAAGAACATGTGATGTGGCTCACACGCTTTTCATGGTAACAGTGTGATAAAGCTCAGAAAGAACGTGTAATGTGGCTCACACGCTTTTCATGGTAACAGTATGATAAGGCTCAGTGAGAACATGCGATGTGGCTCACACGCTTTTCATGGTAACAGTATGATAAGGCTCAGTGAGAACATGCGATGCGACTTGCATGTTTTTCGGGGTGACAATATGATAAGACTCAGTGAGACCGTGGAACGAAGCTCTATGTGCTCATACGATCTAGAAGACCGAGATCCTTTGGAGTGCGAAATCGAAAATGGTCCATCATGCCGTTACGATCCGACTGATAACCTGCAGGATGCAACTATCACATTGGATACTAAGTATAACGCTACTAATTTTCATAATCTTTTATTTTTTTGCTGCCAAATCCCCGAACAGGATTTGTTGCTACACTGGACCCTTGCCTTATTGGAACATCTAGTTAAATTGTGAATAATGTTAATTGTATCGAGTCTAATGTTAGGAAACTCAATATTTTAGTTACACACGAGGACGCGTGATAGTCAGAATGGCCGTGTCGGAGATGAAAGAACACCTGAAACTTCCCTCCGGAACTTTGGGAAGACCCCTAGTACTGTAATTTAGACTTCACCATAGCCGTATTATGAAACTGTTGTCATTCAATCCGACTGTACTTATTTGAGATGAGGTAACGTGCGTGATAGGTATAGAAGAATCACTCGGTATTGTTTAACAATAACTGTTTATTTGCTTGTGTTCGTGATATACACTAGCGCGCCGAAAGCACGGTACAATTATCGATTCAAGATTACAAGTTCAAGCTCGGCGTGATACTTTACGCGGTGGTTCGAGTCGAGACGATTGCACATACGTCGAGAGATTCAGATTCGCTATTACGTACGACTGCGGACGAACAATCCAGAAGGCGTCTTCCAACTTGCCTCGCGGCTCGCGATAGGACAGAATGAATTTGTGTCGCGATGATGCTCCTTAGGAAAACTATGTTTGGGTGTGTCTAAGGATACGGGATCATCGGATTCGTTAAGAAAAGTGTTAGTTCAGAGAGTGAGGGAAAGGGACGTCGCTGTTAATTGGCAAAATTGTGAGTTGGTTGTTGGAAAGGGATGACCGCTGCCCTTGAGAGAAAGTTGCTAGCGAGGAGCGTCGTACGTGAGAAGAAGCAGATTTCCCGTAGTGGGTGGTATGTGTAGGGACTACTGAGACAAAGACTATTTGTCCCTTTAGAGAATCTTAGCTGCATGAAACCTAAGATTTATAGCGGGTCCTTAGGCTCGCTGTAAATATTCGGTGAGAGTGTATCTGACAGACATCTGGCAATCATCTGTTCGAAAGGTAGAGTCCTTGTGTAGCGAGGCACAGGACAGAAACCGTTGGGAAGTTTGCTGTCGAGTGCCGCTACAGAGATTTATGATAGTGAGCTCGGACTCGAGGAGACAGTCAGTCGCCGAACGTAGTCGCGGTCAAGGGATGAACGTTTTGTCTAACAAAGGCATGAAGTAACTCTATAGCTCTCCTTAAAAGGAATACTTGGGACGGGGCACGACGGTAAGCATTTCAACGATTTCTGTCCCGTGGCTCGCCACACGCAGACTCCATTATTGGAGTAAATACATGAGCAGCTAGTACGAGGACCCGCTATAAACCTTAAGATTTGTTTAACTAAAGTCCTTCAAACCGACAAACAGTCCTCGTTCCAACTACGAGAAAATAGGAGAAATCTATGTTTCTCACGATCGACGCTTCCTCTTCTCGAACTCTGTGAAAAGATATAGAATGGATTCGGAAATACAAAAAATTCCCTTTATTTAGCACACAACTGTTATACATATATCTTATACTCTTAAGACCTCAAAAACCTACTCGCACGCACGCTTGTTGTCAACCGACTCTTCCAGATACTTCTAACGACTGGCTCTTGTCTTTTGTCTCAACCAAGACCCGGACGTCCTCTGACGGTTACACACACATTCACATGTACAGTGTAAATGTATCATATTCCCAACAATATCTTATACTCTAAAGACCTCGAAATCCTACTCGCACGCACGCTTGTTGCCAACCGACTCTTCCAGATACTTGGAACGACTGACTCTTGTCTTTTGTCCCAACTAAGGCCTGGACGTCCTCTAACGCTTACACGCACATTGTCATGTACAGTTTAAATGTATCATGTTCCTAACAGCCACGAAATAAGGTTATCGATCTCGATAACCTTATTTCTGTTAGGATAATCGGGGTGGTTCTATTAAGTATACACTGATTTAACAGGTATAAATTACAGTTCATTCAAACAACTTGACTAGAGAAATATAAACTGCTAGAGCATAATTAGAAACGTGACGCTAGGCAAATGCCTCAGCGATCAACAGCTACAGGACGTTGAAGACCTTATGACAAACACCCCCAGACACGGGACGCTAGGATACCGACATTGCCTGGCGAAAATCGATCGTTTTTCGCGTTAGAACGAAGCCGTTCCCATCGCCGACATGGAGGCGGCAACCGTTGCTTCAGCCCTCCTTTCCACGTGGATATTCCGTTTCGACGTACCTTTAAGGATAAGGACCGATCAAGGACGCCAGTTCGAATCAAACTTATTTAACGAATTATGCCTGTTCCTCGGCATTAGGCATTTACGAACGACAGCCTATCACCCCGTGACCAACAGGATGGTAGATCGCCTGCCCCGACAACTAAAAGCAGCAATCAAATGCCACGATACGAGCCACTGTGTAGAAATCTTGCCAATAGTTTTATTGGGCATACGAACAGTTATTACGGACGTGAAAACGACGACAGCCGAAATGGTTTATGGCACCGGCATATGATTGCCGGCAGAATTCTGTGTACCTACGAAGCAACAGGCCAAGTCGAAATACGGAAGCCGTCTAAAACTACGAATAGAAAAGATCAGGCCTCATCCGATTACGCGAAACGGCGAAAAAGAAACCTCCGTGTTCCACTCGAAACATCGTCTTACGTATTTCTACGTCACGATTACATCGGAAACCTCTTACAGCCACCCTACGGCGGACCGCATCAATTTATATCGAGAGCAAAGAGGATCATTGCGATTGAAGTTAGCAACAAGAACGTAATCGTACCTTTAGACCGTCCAAAACGCGTGAATTTTTATTGCACGATAACATTGAACACCATTACAGCGGAAATCGCGAAGCAATAATACCACCTGATGTTTGAAACGAGCAAAACGAAGACGACTCAGGAATTCATCACTCCAGGCGCTCGGGCAGAAAAGTTCGCTTCCCTGATCGTTCCCAGCCAGGCCGTCGTAAGCTAATCCGTAAGATCTACCAGCGACATAAATATAAGTCGGAGATGAAAGAACAAAGGAACCTTCCGTTTGAAATTTTGGGAAAATCCCGTAACATTGTAATCTAGATTCTACCATAGCTGTAATTCAACAATTGTAGCCATCCAGTCCGATTGTAATTGTTCGAAACTTGTGATACTGCACTTGTCCTCGAGGCGACAACCAGTCACCGAACGTAGCCGCGGTCAAGGGATGAACGTTTTTTCTAATAAAGGCATGGAGTAATTCTATAGCTGTCCTTAAATGAAATAATCGTAGCGGCACGTGACAGTAGAGATTCCAACGGTTTCTGTCCCGTGTCTCGCCACACGCAGACTCTATCCGTCGGATAAGATGATTGCCAGATGTCAACGCATCTCAACAGTATATGTTTAGCTAGCCTGAGGACCCATTATAAACCTTAAGATTTAGTTAATTAAAGTCCTTAACAGTCCTAAACAGGCAAACAGTCTTTGTTCCAACTACGGGGTGATAGGTGAAATCTATTTTTCCACGGACGACGCTTCCCGCTAGTGTCACGTAAAAATATAGAGAAATTTTATAAGGAAGAAGAAGACTTTATTTTCACTTGGTTTATACAAGTATAAGACACTTCCGAGCTCTAGCCGTGACCGTACGAGAGTGAGTCTCTTACAATCTTTTTACATTCGGTCATCTGTTCTCTCATTATCCCCACTACCCTGTAGGCGTACGTGACCGTTGCTACGCTTCTGGAACATTTGGTGGAAGGACCGTTAGGCCATAAATGAATCCTCAGGTACTCCGCCAATATACATTGTCGCCAAGGTCGCCATGTGTTTCTCTCGTCGGTCCATCGGGTTCGAATTATGCCGACCGGGACACCATCCTGCCCGCGGTATGTGTGTGTGTCCTGGTCTCTGATGTGATTTACGTTACATACCTCCCTTCTTAGATTGATTTTGGTCCTCCAAAATCTCAGTGTTTCTTCAGGATTGTTTTATGGAGGCTAATTGGCTAAAAAGTGTGTTTTCGTCTTTGTCTTAATCAACAAGACAAAACAAAAACAAAGTGCATAACTGCTACTTATGGAGAAGGTGAAGACCGTCCTGGAAAATAAGGTTTAATACGATTACCATGTATTTTCCTAATCGAGTCATTCACCATTATTTCGTAATAAGGGGTTTTTACTTTTTCAATGGTGTATGGCCCTAGCCATTCAGTATCTAACTTGTGTTTTTTATGATCATTATGAACTAATATTAAATCTTCTTCTCTAAAAATGGATTGAGGTTTAATAATTTTTTTTCTTTGATCTCTTTGGTATCTTTGTTTACTCTTCATTAGAGTTTCCCTGGCTTTAAGTAGCTTGGCATCCCATTCTCGTTTCCTGAAGCTGACCTCATCAGCGTATGTTCTTTGCGGATTTTGGGATATGGTAGATGGGAGATTGGCCTTGTGTCCAAATGTTAGTTCGAAAGGGGTATATCCAGTGGCTTCATGAACCATAGTGTTATATGCTAGACACACAAAATTTAGGTTTTGATCCCATTCTGTTTCATTATCGTTTTGTATAGCTTTTAACATGTCGGATATTACAGCATGTGTTCGTTCTAGGCTTCCGTTGGATTGTGGATGGAATGAGGTGGTTTTTATGTGTTTGATCCTAAATGCTTCTTCGTATCGTTGCATTAGCTCGCTAATGAAACTTTGTCCTCTGTCAGTTAATATACGTTTCGGTGCGGAGAATATGTAAATGTAATGATTCAATAAAGCATTCCAGATTGATTGGGTCTGTTGTGTTTTTAGGGGCACAAGTATTAAATATTTGGTTAGTTCATCGTGTATAGAGAGGATGTATTGGTTTCCTATCTTGGTCTTTTTCAACGGGCCTATCACATCCATAGCGATTTTGTCGTTAGATTCTAACGGGGTGTCGGTTATCTGTGGTTCCTCCTTTCCTCTTATCCGAGTAGTCTTTGATGTTTGACATGTCGCGCAAGTTCCTATTCTGCTTTTTATTCTGTCTATTAGGTGTGGGATATGATATTTGCCTCGGATTCTGTCGTACGTCTTTTGTATTCCGGGATGTCCTACCAAGTCATGATTTTCTTTTAGTACTTGTTCTATTTCCTCTTCGCTTAAACTCTGTATTGGTTCGTAAGCAAATTCTATGTCGTCGCGTTGGTCATTGAAAAATAAAAGAAATCTTTTTATGTGTGCTTTGTCTTGTGCGTTTAAGTTATTGTCTCCTATTCCTATCTTTCTATTTGTTTTAAGTATGTCTGATATTTTCTGTAACCATACGGTTTCGTCATATGGGCCCAGATATGGTTTTGTTAATTGGAAAAAGTTGTCTTTGTTAGATGTTAGTTTCAATAATTTTGGTATTTCTTCTGATTTTTCCCAGTCTCTGAATTGTCTTAATAAAACGTCAGTTTGTGTTATCGCGTGTACTCTGGATAGGGTGTCAGCGGCTACGTTTTCCTTTCCTTTTACGTACTCTATATCGTATTCCTCTAATCTCAATCTCCATCGAATCAATCGACTAGAGGGGTCCTTGCAGTTGTGCAGCCATTTAAGGGCTTGGTGGTCTGTTTGAATTTTGAATTTGCGGCCTAGTAAATATTGCCTAAATCTTCTAACTGCCCAAACGATGGCCAATAATTCTTTTTCCGTCGTAGTATAATTTCGTTCAGGGGGGTTTAATGTCCTTGAAATGAAGCAACAAGGGTGTCCGTCTTGTGAAAGGATGGCTCCTAGACCTTCATTACTGGCGTCCGTTGTTAACGTAAATGTTTTCGTATAGTCGGGGTATTTTAGTACTGGTGCTTGGCATAGTCTTTCTTTTAATGTATCAAAGCTAAGTTGTGTTTTGTCAGTCCAGTGGAATTGTATGTCTTTCTTAGTTAGTTCCGTTAACGGTTTGGCAATTTTCGAGAAATTCTTAATAAATTTTCTATAGCATCCGGCTAACCCAAGGAACGATTTTACATCCGTAGGATTTTTGGGTAGTTTGAAGTTCTTTACTGCGTCTATCTTTTCAGGGTTAGGTTTTACTCCGTTTGCTGTCACTAAGTGTCCTAAATATTCCAATTCGGGTTTTAGGAATTCACATTTATCCGGTTGTACTTTTAGACCTACTTCCCTGAGTCTTTGGAGTATAATGGCTAGGTTTTTATTATGTTCCTCTATCGATTGCCCGAATATAATGATATCATCGAGATAGACGAAACAATGATTATTAATTAAACCTCTTAACGCGGTGTCCATCATTCTTTGAAAGGTAGCGGGTGCGTTCTTTAGCCCGAATGGCATTCTGTTATAGTGGAAGTGCCCTTGTGGTGTGCTAAATGCAGTGTACTTCCTCCAATTCTCATCCATGGGTATTTGGTGGAATGCCGAGGATAAGTCTAAAGCGGAGAAATATTTTGCGTTCCCTAGTTGCGATAGTATATCGTCAATGTCGGGTAATGGATATGCGTCTTGGTCCGTTAATTCGTTTAACTTCCGAAAGTCAATCACTATTCGCCACTTTTGTTTCCCCGACGCGTCGATTTTCTTTGGAACGACCCAGACGGGAGAGTTATAGGGAGAGTCGGAGGGTTCTATAATCTTTCTGTCTAACATTTCCGTCATTTGTTTGTTTATTTCGATTTTATGGTGTTCGGGAGGACGGTAGGATTTTACGTTGATGATTTTATCTTCTTTAAATGTAATGGAATGTTTAGCAAGAGATGTACACGGTAATGTTTCGCTGTCTAAATTAAATACATCCATGTAATAGAGAAGAATCTTTTCTACAGGTTCTCTGAGAGGTTTTTCTATGTGCGATAGTCGAATCGAAGATTTCAATTTTTGGATTTGATCTATGGTATTTGTATTTTCGATAATGTTAGAAACTTGAATTGAAGACTTACCACCATTTATAAAGCACACTGGCGTTGGCTTCCCTTCGAGGTATATAATTTTTTGAATGGTTTCTCCTGGTGCAAGGGTTGATTCTTGTTGCAGCAGAAGGGTGTTGTTATCTAATTTCAATGTTTCGTTGGAGAGATCGAATCGATATTGATTCAAACCGGGTAAGCCTAATATGCCATCTTCTATAATTGGGAAATCGTCATCTATTAAAGAGAAGTCTATCTTTTTGTCGAACAAATTCAACTTGACTTTGGAATTAGATTCGTATTCGGAATGTCCCATGGAGAATTTCTTTGTGTCTGGTATTGTTGTCTTTCCTGGGTAGCATCTTTGTTTAAGCAAGTTGATTCCTGCCCCGGAGTCAACGAGAAATCGCAATCCTGGTCGTCCTGGTAATTGTAATAGTATTGTGGGTAATCTTCCTGAGGTAGCATTGTTAATTCCGATTGTTCTTGAACGTGGTTTATTCCTGGAGGGGCTTTTCTTTGAGGCGGTATCCGAAAATTTTGGCATTGATTGGGAAGGTGTCCCAATCGATTGCATTTGGGACATTTCGCTTGCGTCCTTTCGCTTAATGGTCTGTTCCCAAACTTCGTAAAATTGTTCGTTCTTGGTAGAGTATTTTGTGTGAGTGGAGTTTTATTATTTGTGTTACTTGTAATAGCGAAGCGATTGTCTACTGGATGAGAAGCCTGGTTACGATAAAATGGCGGGGCGGTTGTCTGTCGCGTCATCTGTCTGCGAGAGCTGTGCTCGCGAAAGTATCTTTCCATATTCATTGCTTTCTTTTCTGCTTCGATGAGATTTGGGGGGAGATTAGCCATTAGCGCCTGCCCTATTTCTGGACGAAGGCCTCTTACATAGTCGGTCACAGAGTCCATGTATAGTTGCTCGTTCATCACCCGTCGAGTTAGTTCGTCTCTATACTCGTTGGTAATGCTGTGTTGGAGTTTGTTAAAAACGCTTCGAAATCTGATGTTATAGTTTTGCACGCTCTCGGTTAATCCTTGCCTCATTCCTCTTAATTCGTCCTGTTGTTCTCTCACTGATACTTGCGCAGCTACATTACGTCTCAATGCTTCGTACAGAGATTCGAATTCGGTAATACGAATATTGCGGATTGCCATTGCGGCTTTTCCTAAATCTTCTCTATTTTAATCATTTTAAGTAATAGTGTTGGTTCGCTACACATCATTCTTACTTCTTGTATTTCATGAATAAAATCCTCCACGTCTATATCATCCTCTCCGTTTAATATCGGAATGCATTTTAATGCACTCTCAGCTTTTAGCTCTGGTTGCGTATATTGTTCAGGAAAAGTCCTTTCCCAGGATGGTTGAGGTGGTGTTTGAAGTAATGGGCGAGGTTCTCGAAGGACCGATAGATCTTTAGCGGTGTGGGTTACTTCGTCTACGGTTATTGGGAACTGGCCTCCGATACATTTCCCGTTTTTGTTTTTGCTACAACTTCATCCATACGCAGTGTAAGCATACTCATTTGTTGGGTCAGTCTCTCATTCTGCTTCTGCATTGCATCAAGCAAAGCTTTATCTGTTGGGTCTATTCCGCTGTTAGTTAAAGCGGCGCTAACAGTTCCGGTTCTGTCTTCTCGTGGCGTTGCCATTGTTATACTAATTGTGCTGTCTGTTCTCGATCTGTATTTGACAAAAGAATCCAGGGCTTGCTCACCTTGATCGTTTAACCCGTAGGAAAGGTTCCGTTGCGGTGTTCCTTTGTCGAAACGTCGAAAGTGTCTGCTCTGTTATAGTGGTCCGCTGATCCTCAATCTTCAAAGTTGACCGTAGCCCGAAATGCGTAATTTCGTTTTCTTGAAGTTGATGGATCCTGGCAGGATCGCCAAAATGTCACGTAAAAATAAAGAGAAATTTTATAAGGAAGAAGAAGACATTATTTTCACTTGGTTTATACAAGTATAAGACACTTCCGAACTCTAGCCGTGATCGTACGAGAGTGAGTCCCTACAATCTTTTTACTTTCGGTCATCTGTTCTCTCATTATCCCCACTACCCTGTAGGCGTACGTGACCGTTGCTACGCTTCTGGAACATTTGGTGGAAGGACCGTTGGGCCATAAATGAATCCTCAGGTACTCCGCCAATATACATTGTTGCCAAGGTCGCCATGTGTTCCTCTCGTCGGTCCATCGGGTGCGAAGTATGCCGACCGGGACACCATCCTGCCCGTGGTGTGTGTGTGTGTCCTGGTCTCTGATGTGATTTACGTTACACTAGCAACGTTCCCTCAAGGGCTACTAGCATCCTTCTCTAACCATCAACATGGAAATTGTCCAATTAACGGTAACGTCACTTTCAATCTCTTTCCGAGCGAAGTCATTTCTCCACGTATCCGATGTTCTGGTGCCCTTAGACACACCCATCATAGTTTTCCTCTGCAGCATCATCGTGCCGGAAAATCATTCTCTCGTGAGGTCACATTAGCCAGTTACAAAGAGCCTTAACACTCGGTGGATATTCTATGTTTTGACAAAGAGTTTGCTCAGTCCTACCTATACCGCAGATAAGGAAGTATGGTACAACTTGGAATCAGGATGAAAACGAATTCTGTTATCCCGTTGACCGCGGCTTTGTTATTGAACCCAGGATCATTGTCATTCGCTTCTCGAGTACCTAATTACCACGACTACTTGTCAAATTATATATCAATCAAATTTACACTAGTAAATATCTGCTCTATTGCATAACTTCAACGTCTAAACCAAATGAAGATCCGTTTCGCGCCTCTAACTCTAATCATAATTGAAAAGGTATAGAATGGATTCGGAAATACAAATAATTCCCTTTATTTAGCACACAACTGTTATACATATATCTTATACTCTTAAGACCGCAAAATCCTACTAGCACGCACGCTTGTTGTCAACCGACTCTTCCTGATACTTCTAACGACAGACTCTTGTCTTTTGTCCCAACTAAGGCCTGGACGTCCTCTGACGCTTACACGCACATTTACATGTACAGTTTAAATGTATCATGTTCCCAACACGCCTCCTTACATTTATACTGTACACTTAATTGTATTTACATGCTTTGACGAATTACATAACAGAAACTTTAACACTTATTTATTTACATTTCTCTTAGTTTACATTCATCCATGACCTAAACCTTTCGAATTTCTCTCTACACAGTGCCTTCGTAAAAGTATCCGCAGTATTTTCGTCTGTACTTACTTTAAGTATGTTTATCTTGTTCTCCTTTAAGCATTCGTGAACGTAGTGGTAATGAACTTCAATATGTTTAGAATTTTTCGTAAAATTTCCGTGCTTTGCTATACTTATCACTCCAGAGTTATCCTCATAAATTTTTACAGGGTTATCGTCTAGATTTACATTGAAGATTTTCATAATTTCCCTAATAGACATTAATTCACTCACCGCTTCCGGTAGAGCTACATACTCTGCATACGTCGAGGCTTTTGTCACATACCTTTGTTTTTTAGACTTCCAACCAATTACATTTCCATACAATCTAATTACATATCCAGAAGTCGATTTCCTATCTAAATGATCTCCTGCCCAATCAGCGTCCACATAACAATCTATCATATTTTTCATTCCTTTTATAATCTAATCTCAAATCTCTAGTCCGGTACAAATATTTCAATATTCACAAAGCATATTTAAAATGTGTCTCATTACAACAATCTTGAAATCTACTCAAATAATTCACACTATAACTTATATCGGGTATGGTATTTACACTAATATACAACAATGCGCCAATTAAATTTTTGTAGCCAATATCCTCTCTATTCTTTGACTTCACCTAAATCTTTCATTTCAAATCTATTAGTTAATAACTTCTTTACCCTTTGTATCTTCCTTTTATTTTTACTACTAATTGGCAAATCTTCTACATACATTAGTAAATAAACAACATTTTCTCCCTCTCCATGTGCATATAGGCACAACTCTATGTTATTCTTCTTAAAACCTAATCTCGTCACATACTTATCAAAACACTCATACCAGTCCCTTGGACTTTCTTTTAACCCATACAGCGCTTTCGATAGTTTACAAACTCTATTCGTTCCGTCCGCATATCCCTCTGGTTGATTTACATATACCTCCGAGGTTACTTCACCATATAAAAAGGCAGTTTCTACATCCATTTGCTCAATAATTAATCCATTTTGACAACAATATGATAGCAATATCTTGAGGTGATAAGGTGTCGATTAATTCACACAAACACCGGAATATACCTAACTACGTAGTTTATTAGAATATACCCGATGCTTACACTAGTCGTACAATATACTTGCTGTTTCGTTTCGCGGTCGCTAATCGATCGGCGCAAAGAAGTATCGGTTAATTGTCGCTGCTCGAATCTCTCTGTAACTAAGAATGCGTCGCTACCCTGTCCGCTATATTTATATCCGCCGGTGTTGACGACAGGCGTTGGGATTTGAATTTCGAGAATGTTCTCGAAATGTCCCAACGGGCGCCGAGCTCGCGACCTGTTTACAATTGTTGGTTTTTGGGTAGCTGACTCACGAGCCTATGGTCACGGCAAAGACGACGGATTTGGCCTAATGATCGGAACCGCCTAAGGTCGATATATCTATAATTAGCTCGTGTTTGAGTAAGCACGGTTTCTTGTGTAGCGGATTTGCTGGGCAAAAACCATGATGACGTTTGTCGACAAGTACCGCTACAGTACCCCCCTGACAGTGTTAACGTTCTTCTTTTATATTAGCTTATTTATGATAGCGGGGGTGCCCTTGCTAACCGCTTAATTCAAACCCGCTTGAAAGCGGTCGGGAAAACGAACTTTCCGGCCCGAACGCGTGGTGTAATGCGCTCTTGCGTCTCCGTCGCTTTGTTGCGCTTGCTCGCTGCTTTGCGATCGGAAGATTTTCCTAGGTACAAATACGTCGTGGGCTTGTGCATTCCTTTCTAGGTGCTCAATATCTTCCGACACGATGAAGGCGGGTTTTAGACGGTCTACGGAGACTTTTACGCCTTTATCCTTCACACGTATGTTAAAGGTTTTTTCCCACGCTGTATCACTTGATAGGGGCCATCGTACGGCGGTTGCAGAGGGCCTCCGATTGCATCGTGACGAACGAACACATACGGCGACGTTTTTAAATCGCGGAACATGAATGTCGTCTTCTCGGCGTGTTGTGAAATTGGCAGAGGTCTGATCTCGCTCATTCGCTCTCGCAGACGGTTTGCGAATTCCGCGTTGGCCTGTTGTTTTGCTGGTACGAAAAATTCCGCTGGCAATCGTATGCCCGTACCATAGATCATTTCGGCTGCCGTTGCGCCCAGATCTTCCTTGATAGCGGTTCTAATGCCTAGAAGAACTATGGGAAGGCTTTCGACCCAGTTGCTCGTATTGTGGCATTTGATTGCGGCTTTAAGCTGCCGGTGGAAGCGCTCTACCATCCCGTTGGACGCGGGATGATAGGCTGTGGTAAGCAAATGCTTAATGCCGAGCATCCGGCATAGTTCTCTGAAGAGATTGGATTCGAATTGGCGTCCTTGATCGGTTGTTATTTTTGCTGGGCCGCCAAAACGCGCTATCCATGTGGAAAGAAGAGCCGAGGCAACGGTCGTTGCTTCCATATCCGGTATAGGAATCGCTTCGGGCCAACGTGAAAAACGATCGATACATGTTAGACAATATCGGCAGCCTTGAGAGTACTGCATAACGATAATGTCTAAATGTATATGCTCGAATCGTCCTGCGAGCTCTATCGAATGTTCCGGACGGCGTCGATACGTGTCGCGTTATTTTACATTGCTGGCAGGGGATGCATTGCCGTGTCCATGTTTGGTAATCTTTGTTTAACGCAGTCCAAACAAAACGCGATTTTACTAATTTCTGAGTTGCGCGAATTCCTGGGTGAGAAAGTCCGTGGAGTGCATTAAATACGTCGCACCGCAAGGATTTCGGTACGTACGGTCGTACGATGCCGCTTGACACGTCACAGTATATTTCCGCGTCGTAATCCGGAAAACGAATTTTCTTAAGCTGTAACGCGGATGTACCGGAGTTAACGATGTTGCGGAGTTCTTCATCGTTTTCTTGCGCGGCGGCGAGGGTTTTGTGATCCACGGATTTTCCTATAGCTTCGATGCGCGATAGGGCGTCGGCAACATTATTGTTTAGCCCTTTTAAATGCCTTATATCGGTCGTGAACTGACCGATATAATCTAGCAGCCGGAACTGTCTCGGCGAACACTTGTCGGGATATTGACCGAACGCGTAAGTGAGGGGTTTATGGTCAGTGAAGATAATGAAATTTCTCCCCTCTACTGCGTGTCTAAATCGTTTGACCGCGGTGTACATAGCGAGCAATTCGCGATCATACGCGCTATATTTTCGCTGCGCGGCGTTTAAGGGTTTAGTTAAGAAACCCAACGGTTGCCAAGTGTTGTTCGCACGTTGCTGCAACACCGCTCCTATTGCAAAGTCGGACGCGTCTACAGCGAGGCTGATGGGCGCGCCAGGTATAGGATGTGCTAACATCGTAGCGTTAGCTAGGGCGCGTTTCGATTCGCTAAAGCTCGTTTTGGCGTCCTCCGACCAGGTAATGGGCATGTTGCCCTTTTTCGCCCCTCGCAGCAAATCGTTGAGGGGTTGCAAGATTTTGGCTGCCCCCGGTATGAAACGTCGATAAAAGTTAATCATACCGAGGTACCTACGGAGAGCTTTGATGTACGCGGGGAGCGGTGCTTCAGTTACGGCTTTTACTCGATAAGCGAGCGGTTTTATAGCCTGCGCGTTTACCGTATGGCCTCGGAAGGCTATCTCATCGACGCCTAACTCGCACTTTGCTAGGTTGATTACAACGCCGTAATGATTTAGACGTTCGAAGAAAATCCGCAAGTGCTCGCGGTGCTGTTCTTCGGTTTCCGAAACTACCAGGAAATTATCGATGTACACGTATACGAAATCTAAGCCACGCGTGGTTTCATCGATGAAACGTTGACACGTTTGCGCGGCGTTTCGAAGCCGAAACATCATATTGGTTGCCTCGAAAAGGCCGAATGGTGTCGCGATTGCTGTTTTTTTAATGTCCCGAGGCGCGATTGGAATTTGATGGTAGGCGCGCACTAAGTCAACTTTTGAGAAAATTTTCCTACCGTGTAGCTGCTGCGCGAAGTCTTATGTGCGGTGGAGAGTACCTGTCGGGAACAGTGCGGGCGTTCAGCGCCCTGTAGTCACCGCAGGGTCGAAGACTTCCATCCTTCTTTAGGACGACGTGTAGCGGAGATGCCCAGGAACTCTTCGATGGGCGCATGACTCCTTGTTCAATCAGCGTTGCAAATTCCGCCTTGACTTGTTTGAGCCGGTCTGGTGCGAGCCGACGGGGTTTGCAGTACACGGGTGGGCTTGGTGTGGTTTCTCTGTGGTGCTCCACGCCGTGCCGTATTTTCTCTCGCCCAAATGCCGGTGGGCGCGTTAGATCTGGATATTTTGCCAACAGTTGATGATAGACCGAATCCCCCTTTACGGTCTTAATCATGAGTTGTTCGCAATTGGCGGCGTGTCCCCGGGTCGTTAGCTGGGTTGTTGTGTCAAGAAGACGTCTTTTTCTTGTGTCCACAAGCAACCCGTAATGGCTCAGGAAGTCCAGGCCGATGATGGGGGTTTGCACGTCGGCGATCGTGAAGTGCCATTTGAAGGCACGTCTGAGGGATACGTTCAGCTCCATCGCCAAGGTGCCGTACGTTGCGATGGGCGTCCCATTGGCAGCGAATAATTCGTACGCTGCTTTTTTCACGTCCCTGGATAGCCTGCTTCGGGGATAAACGCTGATGTCGGCCCCGGTGTCCACTAAGAACGAGGTTTTCGTTCTCTGATCCACGATGAAGGTGCGGCGTGATCACAAGCCGTCGTCGTCCGCCGCTTTTACGGACGGCTAGGGTCGTTTCCCGTCTTCCACTTACACGGGACGGTGCATTTTGTGGCGCGATCGCCGAATCTCGCGTGATAAAAACAAATTCCGTCCTGACGCGGGTTGTCTCGCGAACGGGAACGGCGACGGCATCGAGTAAGGGAGTTCGAGCGTCTTCGCGGTCGACGATACCCACCGATTTTTAAAGCCTTAATTTCCTCCCTCAGCCTGCCGACTTCGGCGGCCAGCGTGTCGTTTTCGTCTGCATGCGATGCCGGTGGCTCGGAGATTGTGCCCACCCTATGCGCGCGGTGACCGTGGCGATCGTACGCCTCGCCGATTCTATCCGCTGTACTGTTCAGCTTTTCTATGCTCGTATCGTCAACTGCGGCCAGGAATTCCCTGATACGGTCTGGGAGGCGGTTCCCCCACAGGTTTAGAATGAACTCGTCGAACGCGAGCGGGCTGGCTAGTTTCTTTAGGTCATTGTAAAACTGTGAGGGCTTTCTGTCGCCCATCTCTTCGCGTTCAACTAACCTTTCAACCTTGGCGCTGTCCGATTCTGTCAGGACGCGGATTAGCTCTCTCTCCAGTTTCTCGTACTGGCCGATGGCGGGGAGGTTGGTCACGGTATCCTCTATCTTTGCGAGGTATGGTGGGTCGAGGAATCCCATGAGAGCTAAGGCTTTTTCGTCATCGTGGCTAATGCCGGCTACGCCGAAATACTTCTCTATGATCGAAAACCAGATCCCGGTCTTCGTAGGCATAAATGGCGGCACGCGGAACGAAGCACCGGCTGGAATTGGTTTGCTCTCCTTTTCCATAGTGTGATTTGCGGACAATACTGTTCACACCGCGACTAGTCTATCACTGTCACCTCTTACACAAAAAAAATCACGTCGGGGTCACCAGTTGAGGTGATAAGGTGTCGATTAATTCACACAAACACCGGAATATACCTAACTACGTAGTTTATTAGAATATACCCGATGCTGACACTAGTCGTACAATATACTTGCTGTTTCGTTTCGCGGTCGTTATTCGATGGGCGCATAGAAGTATCGGTTAATTGTCGCTGCTCGAATCTCTCGGTAACTAAGAATGCGTCGCTATCCTGTCCGCTATATTTATATTCGCCGGAGTTGACGACAGGCGTTGGGATTTGAATTTCGAGAATGTTCTCGAAACGTCCCAACGGACGCCGAGCTCGCGACCTGTTTACAATTGTTGGTTTTTTGGGTAGCTGACTCACGAGCCTATGGTCACGGCAAAAACGACGGATTTGGCCTAATGATCGGAACCGCCTAAGGTCGATATATCTATAATTAGCTCGTGTTTGAGTAAACACGGTTTCTTGTGTAGCGGATTTGCTGGGCAAAAACCATGATGACTTTTGTCGACAAGTACCGCTACATCTTAAAGGTCTGATTACTCGCTACTGGGGAGTATATGTCATCAGCTATGTTTCTCTGTTGGAATCCTCTTACCACTAATCCAGTCTTATACCTGTCATCTGATTTTCTCGTGTAAACCCATTTTACATCTAATACGACTTTGCCTTTTACCCTTTCTAACAATTTCCCAGTTTTATTCTTATAAAGTCATTCCATTTCCTTATCCATAGCTTGTTTCCAATCTTCACTATCTTCGCAACAAATCGCCTCCTCAAATGTACAAGGGATATCTACTCTACAATAATTTGCATGGATTTCACTAATGTTTTCTTTTTCTGGATATCTTACTGGAGTTCTCTTATTACGTGTAGATCCTCTAGGGATGTTTATGCTTTCAAGACTGTTATCATTTTCATCTTCCCTACTTTCTAACTCTTCCTTATTCATGTTTACCAATGAATCATTATCCACAATGTCATCGTTATCTTTATCGAATGAATTTTCCACAAAGCCGATACATTTTGTGTCTGTTCCTATGACCTCTACATGTCTCGCTATTGTTATTTTCCCACCTAATAAGACTCTGTAACCTACTTCACTATATCGTAACAAAATTCCCATATCTGCCTTCTTATCCCATTTAGAAACTCTTTTTCGTTCTGGTCTTCTTACAAAAACTTTACTTCCATATAGATGTAGATTTTCAACACTTGGTTTTCTCCCGAAGAATATTTCAAAAGGTGTCTCTCTCTCTATAGTATTTGCCAGTATTCGATTTTTCAAGTATACCGCTGTACAAACTATTTCCGGTCAGTACCTTTTATGTACTTTCGCTTCCGCTAACAAGCAACGCGCCATGTCCATAACTGTTCTATTATACCTTTCCGCTGTCCCATTTAACTCATGTACGTAGGTTGGGCAATTATTAATTCTGATACCTTTATCCCTAGCAAATTTATAAATTCGATTATTCAAATACTCTTTTCCATTATCACATCTCAATATTTTTAACTTCTTGCCCGTCAAATATTCGGCTTCATTTACAAACTGTACGAAACTATCAAAGACCTCACCCTTTGATTTTATACAATAAACTCTAGCTATTTTGCTATAATCATCGATAAATGGGATGAAATATTTCTCTTCATTGAATCCGGAAGTCTTAAAGGGACCGCACACGTCCGTATGAATAATTTCCATTATCTCCCTAGCCTTGGTTTGATTATTTTTGAATGGTAAATTGTGCATTTTACTTTCTATGCACACCGTACATTTCAAAAATTCCTTCTCAATTTCATTCGGTATACAGTAACTAGCTGCTCTTTACCCAAAATACTTAAATATTTAAAATTTACGTGTCCTAACATCCTATGCCATCTTTCCTTTTTGCTCATACCACTACGTTCGGCGCTCTTTGCTAAGTGCTCCTTCCCTTTCAATATACTTTTCATTCTATATGTTCCCTTTTCTTTAACCGCTACCGCTGTAAGCTTATTGTCCTCAACTATTACTTTTGCAATATTTCCTTTTGAAATAACCGTGTTATTATTATCTGTTAGCTTGCCTAAACTAATCAAGTTTGCGGACACTTCTTTCGCGTAAAAAACGTTATTCATATTTATTTCATTTTCTTTCCAAATGCTTCAAAATATCTTATAACATTCCCTACTTTTGTTGCCGTTATCGATCTATTATCGCCTAAATATATATTTACCGGTTCTTTAAGGTCAATACATTTATCGAAATAATTTACGCTGTTAATTATGTGATCTGTGCAACCGCTATCGAATAGCCACATTACTTCATTATTACTTATCTCGTTCGCCTCGCCGCTGTGTGATGCGTGCGCCGTTGCTATCAATGTGCCCGATCTTGAGTTACCATGCTCGCTCGTGCCGGTTGTTGATTGACGATGGAAATTTCCACGTCGCCTGCTCGTATTTCCTTTGTTTCCTCTTCCTCTGCTGCGACCACGTGTTGACCCACGCCAAAAACTGTTACTGCTTCCCGCTTCGACGCCATTTTGACACTCTCTCGCAAAATGTCCTACTCTTCCACGTCTGAAGCATCCTTCCTTTTTTGCAGAAAAGGCGTTGGTTTGCATTTCTCCTCGATTGGACTTATTTTTCTTCTCCGCTATTTCAATTTTATTTTTTACATACGCTACCGTTTGATTTTCTGCTTTCAATGCATCTACTATATCCGCTATGTAGTTGTATTCTTCGGGTAACGTATTCAGCATGTAATTTAGTTTTTCCCTCTCACTCACTTGTGCACCCGCACATTTTAATTCGTTTATTAATTTTTCGAAATCGCTAAAGAACGTTGCTGAATCAGTGTATTTCTCAAGTCTTATCTTTTCCTATCTCCTTCTGCATACGATCTGTAGTGCCGTCGACGCTTTCAAGTACACTTTATCAAACTTTTTTACCATCCCATATGCCGTTTTTTCTTCTCTAATATATTCCAATTGTCTATTTGTGACGGCATTATAAATTATATTTATTGCCTTCAGATCCTTTTTGTCCCAGTCTTCATTGTCTGTTTCTGTCTTCACCCTAGTTGTGACAATCTCGCATTCTTTACATCTGAGAAGCATCGTTATTCTTTGCTTCCACATACCGTAATCCTCACCATCGAAAATAGGTATCATGATTTCCGATCTCTCCATTTTAAATGATTCCTTATCTCTTACTCAAGCGTTCCTACGTGCTCGAAGTGTATGTTTCCTCTTTGTAACCTTTGAACGTTTCTTTCCTTACTGAGAATTCACACGAACTAACTCGCAATATTGAAAAAAACGCACTAAAATAACTTACAAAATTATGAACCACGCTCTGCTACCATGAAAAGATATAGAATGGATTCGGAAATACAAATAATTCCCTTTATTTAGCACACAACTGTTATACATATATCTTATACTCTTAAGACCTCAAAATCCTACTTGCACGCACGCTTGTTGACAACCGACTCTTCCAGATACTTCTAACGACTGGCTCTTGTCTTTTGTCTCAACCAAGACCCGGACGTACTCTGACGCTTACACACACATTCACATGTACAGTGTAAATGTATCATATTCCCAACAATAATGTGAACCTGACGTAAGTGAAAATACATGCACATACCATCGATTCTGCCTGACCAGCACTCTCACCCGGAACCGGAACCGGAACTCGCAGTGCACCGTGACGAACAGCACATATATAAGCCTCCACTCTTAGCCAGACCGTCAGTCGTGCTCGCGCAACAGTAGAAGCAACATGGAGTTTTTTAGATCTCTACTACGCGTCGTTGGTTTGTTCGTGCCAAGTAAGGTAGATATCATTTCCGAACTACCACTGGAGGTTTCGCACTTGATACTTCGAAAATTGGATCCCTCGTCCCTGCAGAGCGCCGCGCTTGTCTCGCGCAAATGGTTCAACGTATGTAGATCCGACAAGTGTCTACGGCGGAAAGTGAGACGTCACATGCGACATACGAGAAAGCGGGTCAAGATGCAATTTCTCGGACCTGCAGCCGCTAAAGCTACCAACCAAGAATCAAGAAGTAGAGGACGTGGTGAGGGCAACCTAAGGCACGAAATAAGTTTATCCGCTGCTCGTACGGCGGTCGTCGTTGGAAGGTTACGCGGTCCTCTGAAAATTTCGATGCGAGATCGCCCCATCGATGTTGGACCAATAAAATGTATTAGACTCTAACTCGTGTAAGTACCTTAATTTGACTGCTTGCTCTTGCGAGAACTTGAAACGGTCTTGTCCGGATTCAGAACTGTAGCGCGAAGCTTGAAATAAAATGGTTTTACTGAGACGGCAATGTGTTTCAGTCACGATAATACTATCTGTATCGTAATAGGCCCATTATTGAATATTAACTACAATGTATCATCGCTGCAATTGCAGATTTGTCGTCACTTAGATGCGAGATATACTCCTCATCGCCTGCCAAATACAGCTCACATCAGCTGGCTCGTGCTATTATATCATCTCTGGTCCTCGACATATCAAGCGTAATTGCAGTTTTACAAATTAAGGTTAACATATTCAAATGAATGTATCTCCGCTTCTATTGCACATATGGCGACTAAGCGATGCCCGTTACATTTCACATCCGATGTTATGTGCACCGCACATCTGCTGGTTTGTACCATGTCAACTCCGGTCTCTGTCAAACCTAGCGAAATTGCTGCTTTGCATATTCATGATTAATTATTCAAATCACCGTATCGCCGTTTGCATTGCAGATATGCCGACAATTCGATGCGCGATATACGCCACTTTTGCTGCCAAACACAATGTATATTATCTGGTTTGAGTGATGTAACGTGTGGGCGCAGCCAAACTCAGCGTATACGCAATTATGCATTTTCAGGCGAAATATTCAAATATTACATATTCAAATGAACGTATCTTGGTTTCTATGTCGCCTATTCGATTCGCAGAATACTCCACATATGATGCCAAATCAGCCGGTCTGTGCTATGTCAACTCTGGACCCTGCAAAATCCAGCGTAATTGTAGTTTTTGTTGTTAATGCTTAAATATTCCATTCAAAGATTCGCCGCTTCTTTTGCACATATGTCGACAATTCCATACGCCTTGTACTCCGCATTTGCTGTAGTTACATTGCCCATCAGCTCGTTTGCGCTGTGTCAACTCTGGTCCCAGGAAAATCCAGCCCAAATGCAATTTTCTATGTTCGGGCTTAAATATTCAAATCAACGTTACTCCGATTCAATAGCACATATGTCGACAATACGATGCGCTTTATATTCCACATTGACTGCCATACGCAGAGCGCTTCATCTGGTTTAAGCCGTGTTAAATCCGGACCGAGTCAAATCCAGCGTATTTGTAGTTTTGCATATTCAAGCCTTGTTATTCAAGTGAAAGTATCTCCGTATCCATTGTAGGTACGTCGACAATAGGATGTACGTAATACTGCACATTTGCTGCCAAATGCAGCACACATCAGCCCGTTTGCACACTGTCAAGACTGGACTCGGAGAAATCCATCGTAATTGCAGTTTTGGATATTAATGCTTACATATTCGAATCAAGGTATCTCCGCTTGTTTTCCAGAAACATTGGCCATGCGATGCGCGTTATATTCCACATCTGATGCCAAGTACAGTGCACATCATCCGGTTTACGCTATGTAAAATCTGGACCAAGCCAGATCCAGCGTAGTTGCAGTTTCGTATATTCAGGATTAAGTATTCAAACCGACGTATCTCCGATTCTATGGCACATATGGCTACAATTAGAGGCTCGTTATACTCCAAATTTGCTGCCAAACACAGTGCATGTTATTCCGTTTGATGCATGTAAAATCGGGACCCAGCCGAACCCTGCGTATTTGCAGCTTTACATATTCAGTATTAAATATTCCAACCAACGAATCTCCGTTTCTATGGCACACTTACAGACAATTCGGTGCGCGTTATATTTGACAACTGATGTCATATACAGCGCACATCAGTAGGTTGGCGTTTTGTTCACTCTTGTTCCTGTCAAATACACCATAATAGCATTTTAGCATATTCATGCTTGAATATCGAAAGCAACGTATCTTCGTTTCTATGGCAGATATGACGACAATTCGGTGAGCGTTATGCTCCTGATTTGTTGGTGAGCACAGAGCACATCTTCCGATTCTATCATCTCTTCTGTCTTACGTCTTCTCTGGTCACTGACAGATTCAGCGTAATTGCTGTTTTGCATATTCATGCCTAAATGTTCAACCCAACGTATCAGCGCTGCTATTGGATACATATCGCAAATGCGATGCGCGCTATACTCCACAATTACAGCCAAATACAGTACTTATTCGGTTTGCGCTATGTCGACTGTATTTTCGAGCTATCGCGGGGAGACGCGTTCGTTTGAATACGCGTCAATGGGAGTCGTAAATTCCCGTTACGATTGGAATAATCGACTCCACGGATAGTTCGATCCCCGTATTTCGCTTAGGATAATAGGTGTAGTCGTTGTGGTATAACACTGGTGGTCACAAAGTTATAAAAAATATATGTATTTCCAACGATTTATACAATCACACTGAGTAAGAACGCCGTTGCTTAAGATACAGATAACGAAGAAATGGATTATTCTTAGATGAGAGTGTGAGCTATAGGAGCTCTAGGTCCGTGAGAGCTGTAGGAGCTGTCGGACTTCTGGATACTGTGAGAGAAATAGGAGGCTCTTGGAGATATAGGAACGGTGAGAGTTATAGGGATTGCAGGAACTTTAGTCACCGCGAGAGACGATGGAACTCTGAGAGATATAGGAACGGTGAGAGTTATAGGGATTGCAGGAACTCTAGTCACCGTGAGAGATGATGTAACTCTAAAGTTTATTCTGATGTGAGTACGAAGCTCGGTATTGGTGTGCCCTTTGAGCGAAGAACGCGGATTCGTTGATTACATTGTTAGTTAGGAAAGTGAGGGCAATGATCCGCGATGCCGACTGGTTATGACTAATGTTAGAAAGGAAGAGAGGAGGAAGAAGCCTCCTACCAACGTGGGTCTTAGGCGACATTGTTTATGGGAAATCTCAGATTTTCCGTTAGGTAGATGTCCGCTTTTTTCGTTAGGCCAATACCCGCCTTCTCCGTAATTCTTAAGAGGGCGTAATAAACCCAAGGACCTTTCTAAAAACCGACCGAAAACACTTCTAGAATTAGAAAGTCTTTTCGGGCAAACAGATTGATTTAGGCCATATGTGCGAACAATGCAGTTGGGATTTCGGCTTTATGATGGGTCCTTGGGCCAATGGAGGTTTCGAAGGATGGCACGTGGACCGTTGGATGCCAAGCCGCGCGGGATGGAGTGCAGATGTGTTGCGCGCCATAACATCGACTCTGGTCTCTGTTATATGCAGTGTAATTGTTGTTTTGCAGATTCAGACTCAAATATTCAACTCCACGTATCTCCGTTGCTGTTGCTGATATGTCGACAATTCGATGTGCCAGGTACTCCACATTTCTTGCCAAATACATCGTTTGCCAGCCAGTTTGCGCTATATCCAGACTGGTCCCAGACAGATCAAGCATAAATATAAATCGGAGATGATAGAACACGGGAACCTTCCGTTTGGAATTTTGGGAAAATCCCGTAACATTGTAATCTAGATTCTACCATAGCTGTAATTAAACAATCGTAGTCATCTAGTCCGATTGTAATTGTTCGAAACTTGTGATACTGCACTTGGCCTCGAGGCGACAACCAGTCACCGAACGTAGCCGCGGTCAAGGGATGAACGTTTTGTCTAATAAAGGCACGGAGTAATTCTATAGCTGTCCTTAAATGAAATAATCGTAGCGGCACGTGACAGTAAACATTCCAACGGTTTCTGTCCCGTGACTCGCCACACGCAGACTCTATCCGTCGGATAAGATGATTGCCAGATGTCAACGCATCTCAACAGTATATGTTTAGCTAGCCTGAGGACCCATTATAAACCTTAAGATTTAGTTAATTAAAGTCCTTAACAGTCCTAAACAGGCAAACAGTCTTTGTTTCAACTACGGGATGATAGCTGAAATCTATTTTTCGACGGACGACGCTTCCCGCTAGCAACGTTCCCTCAAGGGCTACTAGCATCCTTCTCTAACCATCAACATGGAAATTGTCCAATTAACAGTAACGTCACTTTCAATCTCTTTCCGAGCGAAGTCATTTCTCCACCTATCCGATGTTCTGGTGCCCTTAGACACACCCATCATAGTTTTCCTCTGCAGCATCATCGTGCCGGAAAATCATTCTCTCGTGAGGTCACATTAGCCAGTTACAAAGAGCCTTAACACTCGGTGGATATTCTATGTTTTGACAAAGAGTTTGATCAGTCCTACCTATACCGTAGATAAGGAAGTATGGTACTACTTGGAATCCGGATGAAAACGAATTCTGTTATCCCGTTGACCGCGGCTCTGTTATTGAACCCAGGATCATTGTCATTAGCTTCTCGAGTACCTAATTACCACGACTACTTGTCAAATTATATAACAATCAAATTTACACTAGTAAATATCTGCCCTATTGCATAACTACAACGTCTGAACCAAATGAAGATCCGTTTCGCGCCTCTAACTCTAATCATATTGTGAACCCGATGTAAGTGAAAATACATGCACATACCATCGATTCTGCCTGACCAGCACTCTCACCCGGAACCGGAACTCGCAGTGCATCGTGACGAACAGCACATATATAAGCCTCCACTCTTAGCCAGACCGTCAGTCGTGCTCGCGCAACAGTAGAAGCAACATGGAATTTTTTAGATATCTACTACGCGTCGTTGGTTTGTTCGTGCCAAGTAAAGTAGATATCATTTCCGAACTACCACTGGAGGTATCGCACTTGATACTTCGAAAATTGGATCCCTCGTCCCTGCAGAGCGCCGCGCTTGTCTCGCGCAAATGGTTCAACGTTTGTAGATCCGACAAGTGTCTACGGCGGAAAGTGAGACGTCACATGCGACATGCGAGCAAGCGGGTCAAGATGCAATTTCTCGGACCTGCAGCCGCTAAAACTACCAACCAAGAATAAAGAAGTAGAGGACGTGGTGAGGGCAACCTAAGGCACGAAATAAGTTTATCCGCTGCTCGTACGGCGGTCGTCGTTGGAAGGTTACGCGGTCCTCTGAAAATTTCGATGCGAGATCGCCCCATCGATGTTGGACCAATAAAATGTATTAGACTCTAACTCGTGTAAATACCTTAATTTGACTGCTTGGTCCTGCGAGAACTTGAAACGGTCTTGTCCGGATTCAGAACTGTAGCGCGAAGCTTGAAATAAAATGGTTTTACTGAGACGGCAATGTGTTTCATTCACGATAATACTATCTGTATCGTAATAGGCCCATTATTGAATATTAACTACAATGTATCATCGCTGCAATTGCAGATTTGTCGTCAATTAGATGCGAGATATACTCCTCATTGCCTGACAAATACAGCTCACATCAGCTGGCTCGTGCTACTATATCATCTCTGGTCCTAGACATATCAAGCGTAATTGCAGTTTTACAAATTAAGGTTAACATATTCAAATGAATGTATCTCCGTTTCTATTGCACATATGGCGACAAAGCGATGCCCGTTACATTTCACATCCGATGTCATGTGCACCGCACATCTGCTGGTTTGTACGATGTCAACTCCGGTCTCTGTCAAACCTAGCGAAATTGGTGCTTTGCATATTCATCATTAAGTATTCAAATCACCGTATCGCCGTTTGCATTGCAGATATGCCGACCATTCGATGCGCGATATACGCCACTTTTGCTGCCAAACACAATGTATATTATCTGGTTTGAGTTATGTACGTGTGGGCGCAGCCAAACTCAGCGTATACGCAATTATGCATTTTCAGGCGAAATATTCAAATATTACATATTCAAATGAACGTATCTTGGTTTCTATGTCGCCTATTCGATTCGCAGAATACTCCACATATGATGCCAAATCAGCCGGTCTGTGCTATGTCAACTCTGGACCCTGTAAAATCCAGCGTAATTGTAGTTTTTGTTGTTAATGCTTAAATATTGCATTCAAAGATTCGCCGCTTCTTTTGCACATATGTCGACAATTCCATACGCCTTGTACTCCGCATTTGCTGTAGTTACATTGCCCATCAGCTCGTTTGCGCTGTGTCAACTCTGGTCCCTGCAAAATCCAGCCCAAATGCAATTTTGTATGTTCGGGCTTAAATATTCAAATCAACGTTACTCCGATTCAATAGCACATATGTCGACAATACGATGCGCTTTATATTCCACATTGACTGCCATACGCAGAGCGCTTCATCTGGTTTAAGCCGTGTTAAATCCGGACCGAGTCAAATCCAGCGTATTTGTAGTTTTGCATATTCAAGCCTTGTTATTCACGTGAAAGTATCTCCGTATCCATTGTAGGTACGTCGACAATAGGATGTACGTAATACTGCACATTTGCTGCCAAATACAGCACACATCAGCCCGTTTGCATACTGTCAAGACTGGACTCGGAGGAATCCATCGAAATTGCAGTTTTGGATATTAATGCTTACATATTCGAATCAAGGTATCTCCGCTTGTTTTCCAGAAACATTGGCCATGCGATGCGCGTTATATTCCACATCTGATGCCAAGTACAGTGCACATCATCCGGTTTACGCTATGTAAAATCTGGACCCAGCCAGATCCAGCGTAGTTGCAGTTTCGTATATTCAGGATTAAGTATTCAAACTGACGTATCTCCGATTCTATGGCACATATGGCTACAATTAGAGGCTCGTTATACTCCAAATTTGCTGCCAAACACAGTGCACGTTATTCCGTTTGATGCATGTAAAATCGGGACCCAGCCGAACCCTGCGTATTTGCAGCTTTACATATTCAGTATTAAATATTCCAACCAACGAATCTCCGTTTCTATGGCACACTTACAGACAATTCGGTGCGCGTTATATTTGACAACTGATGTCATATACAGCGCACATCAGTAGGTTAGCGTTTTGTTCACCCTTGTCCCTGTCAAATACACCATAATAGCAGTTTAGCATATTCATGCTTGAATATCGAAAGCAACGTATCTCCGTTTCTGTGGCAGATATGACGACAATTCGGTGAGCGTTATGCTCCTGATTTGCTGGTGAGCACAGAGCACATCTTCCGATTCTATCATCTCTTCTGTCTTACGTCTTCTCTGGTCACTGACAGACTCAGCGTAATTGCTGTTTTGCATATTCATGCCTAAATGTTCAAACCAACGTATCAGCGCTGCTATTGGATACATATCGCAAATGCGATGCGCGCTATACTCCACAATTACAGCCAAATACAGTACTTAATCGGTTTGCGCTATGTCGACTGTATTTTCGAGCTATCGCGGGGAGACGCGGTCGTTTGAATACGCGTCAATGGGAGTCGTAAATTCCCGTTACGATTGGAATAATCGACACCACGGATAGTTCGATCCCCGTATTTCGCTTAGGATAATAGGTGTAGTCGTTGTGGTATAACACTGGGAGTCACAAAGTTATAAAAAATATATGTATTTCCAGCGATTTATGCAATCACACTGAGTAAGAACGCCGTTGCTTAAGATACAGATAACGAAGAGATGGATTATTCTTAGATGAGAGTGTGAGCTATAGGAGCTCCAGGTCCGTGAGAGCTGTAGGAGCTGTCGGACTTCTGGATACTGTGAGGGAAATCGGAGGCTCTTAGAGATATAGGAACGGTGAGAGTTATAGGGATTGCAGGAACTCTAGTCACCGTGAGAGATGATGTAACTCTAAAGTTTATTCTGATGTGAGTACGAAGCTCGGTATTGGTGTGCCCTTTGAGCGAAGAACGCGGATTCGTTGATTACATTGTTAGTTAGGAAAGTGAGGGCAATGATCCGCGATGCCGATTGGTTATGACTAATGCTAGAAAGGAAGAGAGGAGGAAGAAGCCTCCTACCAACGTGGGTCCTAGGCGGCATTGTTTATGGGAAAACTCAGAATTTCCGTTAGGTAGATGTCCGCTTTTTTAGTTAGGCCAATACCCGCCTTCTCCGTAATTCTTAAGAGGGCGTAATGAACCCAAGGACCTTTCTAAGAACCGACCGAAAACACTTCTAGAATTAGAAAGTCTTTTCGGGCAAACAGATTGACTTAGACCATATGTGCGAACAATGCAGTTAGGATTTCGGCTTTATGATGGGTCCTTGGGCCTATGGAGGATTCGAAGGATGGCACGTGGACCGTTGGCTGTCAAGCCGCGCGGGATGGAGTGCAAATGTGTCGCGCGCCAGAACATCGACTCTGGTCTCTGTTATATGCAGTGTAATTGTTGTTTTGCAGATTCAGACTCAAATATTCAACTCCACGTATCTCCGTTGCTGTTGCTGATATGTCGACAATTCGATGTGCCTGGTACTCCACATTTCTTGCCAAATACATCGTTTGCCAGCCAGTTTGCGCTATATCCAGACTGGTCCCAGACAGATCAAGCATAAATATAAATCGGAGATGAAAGAACAAGGGAACCTTCCGTTTGGAATTTTGGGAAAATCCCGTAACATTGTAATCTAGATTCTACCATAGCTGTAATTCAACAATTGTAGCCATCCATTCCGATTCTAATTGTTCGAAACCTGTGATACTGCACTTGGCCTCGAGGCGACAACCAGTCACCGAACGTAGCCGCGGTCAAGGGATGAACGTTTTGTCTAATAAAGGCATGGAGTAATTCTATAGCTGTCCTTAAATGAAATAATGGTAGCGGCACGTGACAGTAAACATTCCAACGGTTTCTGTCCCGTGTCTCGCCACTCGCAGACTCTATCCGTCGGATAAGATGATTGCCAGATGTCAACGCATCTCAACAGTATATGTTTAGCTAGCCTGAGGATTCATTATACACCTATAGCGGCACTCGTCGGTAAAATTCATATCGGTTTCGGTCCAGTGAACCCGCTACACAAGAAATCGTGTTTACTGAAAGATGAGTTTATTATAGATTCGACAACCTTAGGCGGTTACCGAAGGTTAATCAAATTCCGTCGTTTTTGTCGTGATCACATGCCCTCGAGTCAACTTCCCGAAATGTCAACATTTGTAAACAAGGTCGAGAGTTCAGCGTCCGTTCTGATTTTTCGAGAACATCTTGGAAATTTAAATCCCAACGTCTTTTGTCAACTCCGACGCATATAAATATAGCGAACAGGGTAGCGAGGCATTCTTTGTTATCGAATGACACGAGCAGTAGCAGTTAAGTCGATACTTCTTTGCGCCGATCTATTCGTAATCACGAATCAAGATAACAAGTGTATTATACGTCTAGTGTACACGTAGGGTATATTTTAATAAACTACACAGTTAAATATACTCTTGTGTTTTTAAGCCTAAATCGCTACCATACATCTCAAACTGGTGACACCGACGTGATTTTTGTGTAAGAGGTGACAGCGATAGGCTAGTCGCAGTTTGAATATCATAGTCCGCAACTCACACAATGGAAAAGGAGAGCAAACGAACTCCAGCCGGCTCATCGTTCCGCGTGCCGCCCTTTATGCCCACGATGACCAGGATTTGGTTTTCCATTTTAGAGAAATATTTCGGGGTAGCCGGCATCTTCCACGACGATGAAAAATCCTTAGCCCTCATGGGACTCCTCGACCCACATTACCTCGCGAAGATTGAGGATACAGTGACCAACCTCCTCGCCACAGGCCAGTACGATAAATTGAAGAGCGAGCTGATCCGCGCCCTGACCGAATCGGACACGGCCAAGTTCGAAAGGTTAGTCGAACGTGAAGAGATGGGCGACAGAAAACCCTCACAGTTTTATAATGACTTAAAAAATTAGCCAGCCCCCTCGCTTCAGGAATCGCATCAGGGAAGTCCTGGCTGCAGTGGACGATACGAGTATCGAGAAACTGACCAGGAGAGCGGATAAACTCAATGAGGCGTATAATCGTAACGGGCAGCGCGCTAAGATAGTCACAATCGAGCCACCGGCATCACACGAAGGCAAAAACGACGCACTGGCCGCCGAGGTCAGTAGACTGCGAGAACAGATTAAGGCTATGGGAATCAGCGGGTATCATCGACTACGAAGACATTCGAATTCTCTCACTCGACCCCGCCGCCGTTCGCGTTCCCGAGACTATCCGCGCCAGGACGGAATTTGCTTCTATCATGCGAGGTTCGGCGATCGCGCCACGATTGTAAGTGGAAGTCGGGAAACGACCCCAGCCGTCCGTAAAAGCGGAGGACGGCGACGGCTTGGGATCTCGCCGCATCTTTATCTTGGACCAGAGAACGAAGACTTCGTTCTTAGTTGACACCGGTGCTGATATCGGCGTTCATCCCCGAAGCAGGCTATCTAGGGACGTAAAGAAAACAACGTATGAACTATTCGCTGCCAATGGGACGCGCATCGCAACGTACGGCACTATAGCGATTGAGCTGAACCTGTCCCTTAGACGTGCCTTCAAACGGCACTTCACTGTCGCCGATGTGCAAACCCCCATCATCGACCTAGATTTCCTAAGTCATTACGGGTTGCTTGTGGATCCAAGAAAAAGACGACTTCTCGACACAACAAACCAGCTATCGACCAGGGGATACGCCGTCAACTGCGAACAGCTTATGATTAAGACCGTAAACGGGGATTTGGTCTACCACCAATTGTTGGAGAAATGTGCAGATCTAACGCGCCCACCGGCCTTTGGGTGAGAGAAAATACGGCACAGTGTGGAGCACCACATCGAAACCACACCCCGCCCGCCCGTATATTGCAAACCCCGCCCTCTCGCACCGGACCGTCTCAAGCCAATCAAGGCGGAATTTGCAACACTTATCGAGCAAGGAGTCATGCGCCCATCGAAGAGTTCCCGGGCATCTCGACTACACGTCGTCCCAAAGAAGGATGGAAGTCTGCGACATTGCGGTGACTACAGGGCGCTAAACGCCCGCACTGTACCCGACAGGTACTCTCCACCGCACATACAAGACTTCGCGCAGCATTTACACGGTCGGCGAATATTCTCAAAAATTGGTTTAGTGCGAGCCTACCATCAAATGTCAATCGCGCGTGAGGACGTTACAAAAACCGCGATTTCGACACCATTCGGCCTTTTCGAGGCAAACAACATGATGTTTGGGCTTCGAAACGCCGCGCAAACGTGTCAAAGATTTGTCGACGCGAGGCTTAGATTTCGTTTACGCGTACATAGATGACTTCTTGGTAGCTTCGGAAACCGAGGAACAGCACCGCTGGCACTTGCGGATCTTGTTCAAACGTCTAAACCAGTACGGCGTAGTAATCAACCTCGCAAAATGCGAGTACGGAATTAATGAAATAGCCTGCCTAGGCCATACGGTAAACGCGCACGGAATAAAACCGCTCGCCGATCGCGTTACAGCCATAAACGAAGCACCGCTCCCCGCGAACATCAAGGCACTACGCGGATACCTCGGTATGATTAACGTTTACCGACGTTTCATACCGGGGGCAGCTAAAATTTTGCAACCCCTCAACGATTTGTTGCAAGGGGAGAAAAAGGGCAACATGCCCATTATTTAGTCGGAGGAAGCCAAAACGAGCTTTAGCGAGTCAAAACGCGCCCTAGCTAACGCTACGATGTTAGCGCATCGTATACCTGGCGCGCCCATCAGCCTCGCAGTAGACGCGTCCGACATTGCAATAGGGGCGGTGTTGCAGTAACGCGCGAATGACACTCGGCAACCATTGGGTTTCTTAACTAAAGCCTCAAATTTCGCGCAGCGAAAATATAGCGCGTACGATCGCGAATTACTCGCTATGTATACTGCGGTCAAGCGATTTAGACACGCCGTAGATGGGAGGAATTTCATTATTTTCATAGATCACAAACCCCACACCTATGCGTTCAGTCAAAATCCCGACAAGTGATCGCCGTGACAATTCCGTCAACTAGATTATATCGGGCAGTTCACGACCGATATAAGGCATATAAAAAGGCTGAATAACAATGCAGCCGACGCCCTATCTCGCATCGAAGCCATAGGAAAATCCGTGGATCACACAATTCTCGCCGCCGCGCAAGAAAACGACAAGGAGCTCCGCGACATCATCAACTCCGATATATCCGCGTTGCAGGTTAAGAAAATTCGTTTTCCGGATTACGACGCGGAGATATACTGCGACGTATCAGGCGAGATCGTACGACCGTACGTACCGAAACCCTTGCGGCGCGACGTATTCAATTCGCTCCACGGACTTTCCCATCTAGGGATACGCGCGACCCAAAAATTCGTAAAATCGCGTATAGTTTGGCCGGCGGTAAACAAAAATTAAATAAAAGCCAAACATGGACACGGCAATGCATCCCGTGTCAACAATGTAAAATAGCGAGACACGTATCAACGCCGACCGGAACATTCGGAGAGCTCGCAGGACGATTCGAGCATATACATTTAGACATCATCGTCATGCAATATTCACAAGGCTACCGATATTGTCTAACATGTATCGACCGTTTTTCACGTTGGCCCGAAGCGATTCCAATACCAGATATGGAAGCGACGACCGTTGCCTCGGCTCTTCTTTCCACATGGATAGCGCGTTTTGGCGTCCCAGCAAAAATAACAACCGATCAAGGACGCCAAATCGAATCCAGTCTTTTCAACGAACTATGCCGGATGCTCGGCATTAAGCATTTGCGTACCACAGCCTACCACCTCGCGTCCAACGGGATGGTAGAGCGCTTTCACAGGCAGCTTAAGGCCGCAATCAAATGCCACAATTCGAGCAACTGGGTTGAAAGCCTTCCCATAGTTCTTTTAGGCATTAGAACCGCTATCAAGGAGGACCTGAGCGCAACGGCAGCCGAAATGATTTATGGTACGGACATACGATTGCCAGCAGAATTCTTTGTACCAGCAAAACAACCGGCCAACGCGGAATTCGCAAACTGTCTGCGAGAGCGAATGAGCGATATTAGACCTCTGCCGACTTCACGACACGGCGAAAAGAAAACGTTCATGTTCCGCGATTTAGAAACGTCGCCGTGCGTTTTCGTACGCCACGATGCAATCGGAGGTCCACTGCAACCACCATACGATGGCCCCTATCAGGTTACACAGCGTGGATGAAAACCATTAACATACGGATGAAGGACAAAAGCGTGAAAGTCTCCGTAGATCGTATAAAACCCGCCTTCATCGTGCCGGAAGATATTGAGCATCTGGAAAGGAGCGCAGAAACCTACGACGTATTTTTACCTGGGAAAATCTTCCGACCGCAAAGCAGCGAGCAAGCGCAACAAAGCGACGGAGACGCAAGAACCAATTATACCACGCGTTCGGGCAGGAGAGTTCGTTCTCCTCCTCAAACGGGTTTGAATTAAGCGGTTAGCATGGGCACCGCGCTAACATACATAAACAAACATAAAAAGAAGTAACGTTAACACTGGCAAGCGGGTACTGTAGCGGCACTCGTAGGTAAAATTCATAACGGTTTCGGTCTAGTGAACCCGCTACACAAAAAATCGTGTTTACTGAAAGATGAATTTATTATAGATCCGACAACCTTAGGCGGTTACCGAAGGTTAATCAAAATCCGTAGATTTTGTCGTGATCATATGCCCTCGAGTCAACTACCCGAAAATTCAACATTTGTAAACAAGGTCGAGAGTTCAGCGTCAGTTGCGAATTTTCGAGAACACCTTCAAAATTCAAATCCCAACGCCTTTTGTCAACTCCAACGCATATGAATATAGCGAGCGGGGTAGCGAGGCATTCTTTTTTATCGAGTGACACGAGGAGTAGCAGCTAAGTCGATCCTTCTTTGCGCCCATCTATTCGTAATCACGAATCAAGACAACAAGTGTATTATACGACTAGTGTACACGTAGGGTATATTTTAATAAGCTACATAGTTAAATATACTCTTGTGCCTTTAAACCTAAATCGCTACCATACACCTCAAATCAAATTCGCACTAGTGAATATCTGCTCTACTGCATAACTACAACGTCTAATCCAAATGAAGATTCGTTTCACGCATCTAACACTAATAATAATGTGAACCCGATCTATAGGATGATACATGCACATGCGATCGATTCTGACTGTCCAGGACTCTCACCGGAGCCGGAACTCGCAGTGCACCGTGACGAACGGCACATATATAAGAATTCATTCTCAGCCAGACCGTCAGTCGTGCTCGCGCCACAATAGAAGCAACATGGAGTTTCTATAGATCTGTTCTACGCGTCGTTGGTTTGTTCGTGCCAAGTAAGGTAGATATCATTTCCGAACTACCACTGGAGGTTTTGCACTTGATACTTCGAAAATTGGATCCCTCGGCCCTGCAGAACGCCGCGCTTGTCTCGCGCAAATGGTTCAACGTATGTAGATCCGACAAGTGTCTACGGCGGAAAGCGAGACGTCACATGAGACATACGAGAAAGCGGGTCAAGATGCAATTTCTCGGACCTGCAGCCGCTAAAGCTACCAACCAAGAATCAAGAAGTAGAGGACGTGGTGAGGGCAACCTAAGGCACGAAATAAGATTATCCGCTGCTCGTACGGCGGTCGTCGTTGGAAGGTTACGCGGTCCTCCGAAAATTTCGATGCGAGATCGCCCCATCGATGTTGGACCAATAAAATGTATTAGACTCTAACTCGTGTAAGTACCTTAATTTGACTGCTTGCTCTTGCGAGAACTTGAATCGGTCTTGTCCGGATTCAGAACTGTAGCGTGAAGCTTGAAATAGAATGATTTTACTGAGACGGCAAAGTGTTTCAGTCGCGCTAATACTATCGGTATCGTAACAGGCCCATTATTGAATATTAAATAAAACATATCACCGCTGCGATTGGAGATTTGCCGTCAATTAGGTGCGAGATATACTCCTCATTGCCTGCCAAATACAGCTCACATCAGCTGGCTCGTGCTATTATATCATCTCTGGTCCTCGACATATCAAGCGTAATTGCAGTTTTACAAATTAAGGTTAACATATTCAAATGAATGTATCTCCGTTTCTATTGCACATATGGCGACAAAGCGATGCCCGTTACATTTCACATCCGATGTCATGTGCACCGCACATCTGCTGGTTTGTACCATGTCAACTCCGGTCTCTGTCAAACCTAGCGAAATTGCTGCTTTACATATTCATGATTAATTATTCAAATCACCGTATCGCCGTTTGCATTGGAGATATGCCGACAATTCGATGCGCGATATACGCCACTTTTGCTGCCAAACACAATGCATATTATCTGGTTTGAGTTATGTAACGTATGGGCGCAGCCAAATTCAGCGTATTTGCAATTATGCATTTTCAGGCGAAATATTCAAATATTACATATTCAAATGAACGTATCTTGGTTTCCATGTCGCCTATTAGATGCGCAGAATACTCCACATATGATGCCAAATCAGCCGGTCTGTGCTATGTGTCAACTCTGAACCCTGTAAAATCCAGCGTAATTGTAGATTTTGTTGTTAATGCTTAAATATTGCATTCAAAGTTTCGCCGCTACTTTTGCACATATGTCGACAATTCCGTACGCCTTGTACTCCGCATTTGCTGTAGTTACATTGCCCATCAGCTCGCTTGCGCTGTGTCAACTCTGGTCCCTGCAAAATCCAGCCCAAATGCAATTTTGTATGTTCAGGCTTAAATATTCAAATCAACGTGACTCCGATTCCATAGCACATATCTCGACAATACGATGCGCGTTACATTCCACATTGACTGCCATACGCGGAGCGCTTCATCTGGTTTAAGCCGTGTTAAATCCGGACCGAGTCAAATCCAGCGTATTTGTAGTTTTGCATATTCAAGCCTAGTTATTCAAGTGAAAGTATCTCCGTATCCATTGTAGGTACGTCGACAATAGGATGTACGTAATACTGCACATTTGCTGCCAAATACAGCACACATAAGCCCGTTTGCACACTGTCAAGACTGGACTCGGAGAAATCCAGCGTAATTGCAGTTTTGGATATTAATGCTTACATATTCGAATCAAGGTATCTCCGTTTGTTTTGCAGAAACATAGGCCATGCTATGCGCGTTATATTCCGCATCTGATGCCAAGTACAGTGCACATCATACGGTTTACGCTATGTAAATTCTGGACCCAGCCAGATCCAGCGTAGTTGCAGTTTCGTATATTCAGGATTAAGTATTCAAACCGACGTATCTCCGATTCTATGGCATACATGGCTACAATTAGAGGCTCGTTATACTCCAAATTTGCTGGCAAACACAGTGCACGTTTTTCCGTTTGATGCATGTAAAATCGGGACCCAGCCGAACCCTGCGTATTTGCAGTTTTGCATAATCAGTATTAAATATTCGAACCAACGAATCTCTGGTTCTATGGCACACTTACAGACAATTCGGTGCGCGTTATATTTATCATCTGATGTCACATACAGCGCACATCAGTAGGTTAGAGTTATGTGCGCTCTTGTCCGTGTCAAATACACCATAATTGCAATTTAGCATATTCATGCTTGAATATCGAGAGCAACGTATCTCCGTTTCTGTGGCAGATATGACGACAATTCGGTGAGCGTTATGCTCCTGATTTGCTGGTGAGCACAGAGCACATCTTCCGATTCTATCATCTCTTCTGTCTTACGTCTTCTCTGGTCACTGACAGATTCAGCGTAACTGCTGTTTTGCATATTCATGCCTAAATGTTCAAACCAACGTATCAGCGCTGCTATTGGATACATATCGCAAATGCGATGCGCGCTATACTCCACAATTTCAGCCAAATACAGTACTTATGCGCTTTGCTCTACGTCGACTCTGGTTCCTGTTATATGCAGTGTAATTGTAGTTTCGCAGATTCAGACTCAAGAATTCAACTCTACGTTTCTCCGTTGCTATTGCTGATATGTCGACAATTCGATGTGCCTGGTACTCCACATTTCTTGCCAACTACATCGCTTACCAGCCAGTTTGCGCTATATCCACACTGGTCCCAGGCAGATCATGCATATATATGTCGGAGATAAAAGAACACCGGAACCTTCCCTTCGGAATTTTGGGAAGACTCCTAGTACTGTAATTTAGATTTCACCATAGCCGTATTATGAAACTGTTGTCATTCGATCCGACTGTACTTATTTGAGATTTATGATAGTGAGCTCGGGCTCGAGGCGACAACCAGTCGCCGAACGTAGTCGCGGTCAAGGGATAAACGTTTTGTCTAACAAAGGCATGAAGTAACGCTATAGCTCTCCTTAAAAGAAATACTTGGGACGGGGCACGACGGTAAGCATTTCAACGATTTCAGTCCCGTGGCTCGCCACACGCAGACTCTATTCTTTGAGTAAGATGATTACCAGATGTCGACACGTCTCGACAGTATATGTTCAGCTAGCCCGAGGACCGGCTATGAATCTTAAGATTTGTTTAACTAAAGTCCTTCAAACCGACAAACAGTCCTCGTTCCAACTGCGAGAAAATAGGAGAAATCTATTTTTCTCACGAACGACGCTACCTCTTGTCGAAGCTCTTAAGGGCGGCTAGCACCCTTCCCTAACCACCAGCATGGAAATTGACCAATTAGCAGTAACGCCAATTTCCCTCACTTTCCGAACGAAGAATTTTCTCCACGAATCCGATGATTTCGTGCCCTTAGGCACACCCATCATAGTTTTCCTCGACAGCGTTACCGTGATGGAGAAACACTCTCCCGTACGATCACGACGACGATTCAAGTAACCCTCTGATACGTAATGATTGCCCCATGCATTAACATTGAGTACAACTTAGACGCTAAAGAAAAGTAGAGTTTGTCATCCCGTTGACCGCTGATTCGTTATTGAGCCTAGGATCATTGTCATTAGCTTCCCGAGTATCTAATTATCGCGATTACTTGTCCAATTCCATCATAGTCATATTTGCACTAGTAAATATCACCTCTATTGCATAATCATCACGTCTAGCGCCAATAGGGATTCGTTTCACGTCCTTAACCCTAACTCTAATTTTAACGCCAACCCGACATCTGAAGTGGGATCAGTGCCGACTATAACAGTGCTAGAACTTAAGACCATCGTGCGCAAGTAATTCAGTCGCTAGTGCAAAGATCGAGTGTGAAACCTAACAATTTTTCGCTACCACGTTTTAACCCTTAAAATCGCGTGCTCCGACTCCGCTGCATGGGGCGCAGCTGCCAACCTGATTATGGAGGGAAACTATGATTTCAATAACGAGTGGCGAGTCGACTCGTGCGTACTGGAAGCATCAACGGATAGATCAAGTCATCTGGGTGAATCGTTTCCATTTTACTCCGATTCGGGAGCAGAGCGTTCACTAATTAAAGAGTCCACGGCCTCGGCATTTTCTGACAAAGGAATGACTGACATATTAGTAATGCGAGGAGTAGGGAATACCTGTATTAAACAAATGCCAACCATTTGTTCATCGTGTGTATTAATGATTTTTACATCGAAGATAATTTCTCATGTCCTTCCTGATAGTTATTTAAAATATGATATCGCGATTTGTTGCGGAACTCTAAGTCTGGGTTTTGACGTAACATTACACAAAATAGCCTCGCTATGTGTAAAACAAAAATAATTAATGTCTGTAATGAAACCACTGCAAACGAGATCGTCGTTAATGAAGTTGACACTGATGTACATGGTATTAATAAAAGTCGATCAATTTCTCTTCTCGTCAAATTCAAAGATTCATTCGTTACGGGTTTCCTACGTATTCGCGCAAATACAGGCCGGTTAGAAATACGATTAATTGATCCTAACACCACCGTACGAGGAAGTTCTTATAGACTTACCGAGGAGAAGCGAAGAGCGGTACGTGAGAAAACGAGCGTTTAAATTAATGCAAAGATCATAAGGCCTAGTAATTCGCCATTTGCGAGCCCTACGTAACTCGTGTAGAAGAAAAACGGCTCAGATAGATTATGAGCAGGTTCCCGAGAGCTAAGTCAAAATATGGTCGCGGATCGGTACCCTTTACTCCTTATTGCGGATCAAGTCGCGAGATTGCAAGAGGCGAGATACTTTATTAGCCTGGACATGGTCAGCGGGTTTCACCAAATTCCTATTTATCCTAATTCAGCTGAGTATACAGCGTTCGTTACCCCCGACAGATAATATGAATAGATAACGATGCCGTTTGGACTGAAAAATTGCACCGTCCGTCTTTCGGAGGGCCATTCGCAACGCCCCAGGCGACCTCGCTCATTCGTACGTTGTTATTTATTTCGATAATGTCCTAATTATTGCCGACTCGATAGATCAAGCTTTAGAAAGATTGAAACACCGTCTTAGATACCCTCGTAAAAGCCGGATTCTCTTTTAGCTTTGCGAAACTTTCTCTCAAGGACATCGGTGCTCTATTTGAGATATGTAATTCATAACGGAGGAGTTCGTCCCGACCCGGGTAAAATACACACCTTAAGTTCTTTACCTGTGCCAACGACCGTCACACAGTTCATCCCAAAATTCTCACAGATGAGGAAACTACGCGCTCATCCCTGTACGCGCTCATCTCAGATAACAGAAATAAAACTTGGACAGATAGACACGAAAAAATAAGACAACAGGTAGTTTCCGTCCTGACCGACGCGCCGGTGCTAATGACATTCAACCCCAATTACCCGATAGAACTACCTACTGATGCTAGCTCGGAGAGTTACGGGGCGATTTTGACGCATCAAGCCGAAGGTAAGAATAAGGTAATAGAGTATTACAATAATAGAACCAGCCCCGCGGAATCCAGATATCACTCCTATGAACTCGAAACATTAGCTATCGTAAACGCCGTAAAACATTTCCGTCACTATCTACATGGACGGAAATTTCTTGTCGTCACGGATTGCAACTCGTAGAAAGCGCTGAGTAATAAAGTACATTTAAATGACAGGGACCAGAGGTGATGGACTTACTTGCAGACTTTTATTTATGACTTTATGTATCGGGAAAGTAAACGGACGGCTCACGTAGATTTCTTTTCGCGAAACCGCACAGGCGTTGACCCTATTAAATTCGACAAAATCAAAGAGAAAATAGTTAATCTGGCAGAAATTTCGGAAGATTGCCTGTTAGCGGAACAACGTCGTGATTCTCAAATCTTGGAAATCGTCAAGGAATTGCAAAACGATGGGCTCGCGGGAGACATCGCGAATACATACGAATTAAGGTCCGGTACTATTTACCGTAGGATACAAAGAAACGGCAGGACTCTCGGTTTACCTATAGTCCCAAGTGGTTTTAGATGGTCTGTTATTAACCGTGTGCACCAGTCAATTATGCAGTAAGGTTGGGAGAAACTATACGAATATTACTGTTTCGAAGTGATGGCGAAGTACGTTCGCCGATTCATTGAGAACTGTCATGCTTGTCAAGATTCGAAAGCTAGTTTAGGTAAGGTACAAGCCGAACTGCATCCTATACCTCTGACCAGCATACCCTGACATACGGTCCACATGGACATAACAGGCAAGTTGAATGGTAAAAGCGATTCAAAGGAGCACGTCATTGTTTTGATCGACGTCTCCACTAAATTCGTATACCTGCATCATACTCGTAAGATAGATTCCCTTAACACCATTAAAGTGCTTAAATCCGCTATATTTTTATTCGGGAGGCCCTGCCAGATAATAGCAGATTAGGGAATATGTTTTAAGGGTAAGGAATTTCGAGAATTCTGCGAAAGCAAACGAATTAAAGTTCACTTGATAGCGACCGGTGCTAGTAGAGCCAAGGGACAGGTAGAGCGTGTTACGGGTGCATTGAAAATTATGTTCACGGTAGTGGAAACGACCGGGCGGCCGTGGCAAGACGCGATTGGGGAAATACAGTTGGCTTTGAATTGCACCACCAACCGCGTGACAAACTCGAGCTCATTTGAACTACTAATAGGTAGAACGACAAGACCGTACGATCTGTTGTTACCCGATAACATCAAAAGTATCGATATCTCCAATATAAGACGACAGGCAATAAAGGGGATGGAAACTAGTGCTAGGTATGATGAGGATGGATTTGACAAAATTAAAGCTACAGCGGTTAGGTTTAACCTCGGTGATTTCGTATTACGCAAAATGAGGAACGAAATCAAACCAAATTAGATCCAAAATTTAGAGGTCCATTTGTAATAGCAGAAGTTTTGAAAGGAGGCATGTATATCTTAAAGGTATTAAACGGTAAGCGATCGTTCAAGTACAGTCACGACATGTTGAGGAAAATGCCAGATGGTTGCACCCCTGCCGAGTTGGATGTCTGTAGTGAAGGCCATAACAGTGGCCATGACGATATGAGTACTTCGATCTCGGAAGATTAGTAGCACTATGCTAATAACACCCGGCAGGGGAAGTTCGCACGCTTTTCATTTCATGGTAACAGTGTGATAAAGCTCAGAGAGAACGTGTGATGTGGCTCACACACTTTTCATGGTAACAGTGTGATAAAGCTCAGAAAGAACATGTGATGTGGCTCACACGCTTTTCATGGTAACAGTGTGATAAAGCTCAGAAAGAACGTGTAATGTGGCTCACACGCTTTTCATGGTAACAGTATGATAAGGCTCAGTGAGAACATGCGATGTGGCTCACACGCTTTTCATGGTAACAGTATGATAAGGCTCAGTGAGAACATGCGATGCGACTTGCATGTTTTTCGGGGTGACAATATGATAAGACTCAGTGAGACCGTGGAACGAAGCTCTATGTGCTCATACGATCTAGAAGACCGAGATCCTTTGGAGTGCGAAATCGAAAATGGTCCATCATGCCGTTACGATCCGACTGATAACCTGCAGGATGCAACTATCACATTGGATACTAAGTATAACGCTACTAATTTTCATAATCTTTTATTTTTTTGCTGCCAAATCCCCGAACAGGATTTGTTGCTACACTGGACCCTTGCCTTATTGGAACATCTAGTTAAATTGTGAATAATGTTAATTGTATCGAGTCTAATGTTAGGAAACTCAATATTTTAGTTACACACGAGGACGCGTGATAGTCAGAATGGCCGTGTCGGAGATGAAAGAACACCTGAAACTTCCCTCCGGAACTTTGGGAAGACCCCTAGTACTGTAATTTAGACTTCACCATAGCCGTATTATGAAACTGTTGTCATTCAATCCGACTGTACTTATTTGAGATGAGGTAACGTGCGTGATAGGTATAGAAGAATCACTCGGTATTGTTTAACAATAACTGTTTATTTGCTTGTGTTCGTGATATACACTAGCGCGCCGAAAGCACGGTACAATTATCGATTCAAGATTACAAGTTCAAGCTCGGCGTGATACTTTACGCGGTGGTTCGAGTCGAGACGATTGCACATACGTCGAGAGATTCAGATTCGCTATTACGTACGACTGCGGACGAACAATCCAGAAGGCGTCTTCCAACTTGCCTCGCGGCTCGCGATAGGACAGAATGAATTTGTGTCGCGATGATGCTCCTTAGGAAAACTATGTTTGGGTGTGTCTAAGGATACGGGATCATCGGATTCGTTAAGAAAAGTGTTAGTTCAGAGAGTGAGGGAAAGGGACGTCGCTGTTAATTGGCAAAATTGTGAGTTGGTTGTTGGAAAGGGATGACCGCTGCCCTTGAGAGAAAGTTGCTAGCGAGGAGCGTCGTACGTGAGAAGAAGCAGATTTCCCGTAGTGGGTGGTATGTGTAGGGACTACTGAGACAAAGACTATTTGTCCCTTTAGAGAATCTTAGCTGCATGAAACCTAAGATTTATAGCGGGTCCTTAGGCTCGCTGTAAATATTCGGTGAGAGTGTATCTGACAGACATCTGGCAATCATCTGTTCGAAAGGTAGAGTCCTTGTGTAGCGAGGCACAGGACAGAAACCGTTGGGAAGTTTGCTGTCGAGTGCCGCTACAGAGATTTATGATAGTGAGCTCGGACTCGAGGAGACAGTCAGTCGCCGAACGTAGTCGCGGTCAAGGGATGAACGTTTTGTCTAACAAAGGCATGAAGTAACTCTATAGCTCTCCTTAAAAGGAATACTTGGGACGGGGCACGACGGTAAGCATTTCAACGATTTCTGTCCCGTGGCTCGCCACACGCAGACTCCATTATTGGAGTAAATACATGAGCAGCTAGTACGAGGACCCGCTATAAACCTTAAGATTTGTTTAACTAAAGTCCTTCAAACCGACAAACAGTCCTCGTTCCAACTACGAGAAAATAGGAGAAATCTATGTTTCTCACGATCGACGCTTCCTCTTCTCGAACTCTGTGAAAAGATATAGAATGGATTCGGAAATACAAAAAATTCCCTTTATTTAGCACACAACTGTTATACATATATCTTATACTCTTAAGACCTCAAAAACCTACTCGCACGCACGCTTGTTGTCAACCGACTCTTCCAGATACTTCTAACGACTGGCTCTTGTCTTTTGTCTCAACCAAGACCCGGACGTCCTCTGACGGTTACACACACATTCACATGTACAGTGTAAATGTATCATATTCCCAACAATATCTTATACTCTAAAGACCTCGAAATCCTACTCGCACGCACGCTTGTTGCCAACCGACTCTTCCAGATACTTGGAACGACTGACTCTTGTCTTTTGTCCCAACTAAGGCCTGGACGTCCTCTAACGCTTACACGCACATTGTCATGTACAGTTTAAATGTATCATGTTCCTAACAGCCACGAAATAAGGTTATCGATCTCGATAACCTTATTTCTGTTAGGATAATCGGGGTGGTTCTATTAAGTATACACTGATTTAACAGGTATAAATTACAGTTCATTCAAACAACTTGACTAGAGAAATATAAACTGCTAGAGCATAATTAGAAACGTGACGCTAGGCAAATGCCTCAGCGATCAACAGCTACAGGACGTTGAAGACCTTATGACAAACACCCCCAGACACGGGACGCTAGGATACCGACATTGCCTGGCGAAAATCGATCGTTTTTCGCGTTAGAACGAAGCCGTTCCCATCGCCGACATGGAGGCGGCAACCGTTGCTTCAGCCCTCCTTTCCACGTGGATATTCCGTTTCGACGTACCTTTAAGGATAAGGACCGATCAAGGACGCCAGTTCGAATCAAACTTATTTAACGAATTATGCCTGTTCCTCGGCATTAGGCATTTACGAACGACAGCCTATCACCCCGTGACCAACAGGATGGTAGATCGCCTGCCCCGACAACTAAAAGCAGCAATCAAATGCCACGATACGAGCCACTGTGTAGAAATCTTGCCAATAGTTTTATTGGGCATACGAACAGTTATTACGGACGTGAAAACGACGACAGCCGAAATGGTTTATGGCACCGGCATATGATTGCCGGCAGAATTCTGTGTACCTACGAAGCAACAGGCCAAGTCGAAATACGGAAGCCGTCTAAAACTACGAATAGAAAAGATCAGGCCTCATCCGATTACGCGAAACGGCGAAAAAGAAACCTCCGTGTTCCACTCGAAACATCGTCTTACGTATTTCTACGTCACGATTACATCGGAAACCTCTTACAGCCACCCTACGGCGGACCGCATCAATTTATATCGAGAGCAAAGAGGATCATTGCGATTGAAGTTAGCAACAAGAACGTAATCGTACCTTTAGACCGTCCAAAACGCGTGAATTTTTATTGCACGATAACATTGAACACCATTACAGCGGAAATCGCGAAGCAATAATACCACCTGATGTTTGAAACGAGCAAAACGAAGACGACTCAGGAATTCATCACTCCAGGCGCTCGGGCAGAAAAGTTCGCTTCCCTGATCGTTCCCAGCCAGGCCGTCGTAAGCTAATCCGTAAGATCTACCAGCGACATAAATATAAGTCGGAGATGAAAGAACAAAGGAACCTTCCGTTTGAAATTTTGGGAAAATCCCGTAACATTGTAATCTAGATTCTACCATAGCTGTAATTCAACAATTGTAGCCATCCAGTCCGATTGTAATTGTTCGAAACTTGTGATACTGCACTTGTCCTCGAGGCGACAACCAGTCACCGAACGTAGCCGCGGTCAAGGGATGAACGTTTTTTCTAATAAAGGCATGGAGTAATTCTATAGCTGTCCTTAAATGAAATAATCGTAGCGGCACGTGACAGTAGAGATTCCAACGGTTTCTGTCCCGTGTCTCGCCACACGCAGACTCTATCCGTCGGATAAGATGATTGCCAGATGTCAACGCATCTCAACAGTATATGTTTAGCTAGCCTGAGGACCCATTATAAACCTTAAGATTTAGTTAATTAAAGTCCTTAACAGTCCTAAACAGGCAAACAGTCTTTGTTCCAACTACGGGGTGATAGGTGAAATCTATTTTTCCACGGACGACGCTTCCCGCTAGTGTCACGTAAAAATATAGAGAAATTTTATAAGGAAGAAGAAGACTTTATTTTCACTTGGTTTATACAAGTATAAGACACTTCCGAGCTCTAGCCGTGACCGTACGAGGGTGAGTCTCTTACAATCTTTTTACATTCGGTCATCTGTTCTCTCATTATCCCCACTACCCTGTAGGCGTACGTGACCGTTGCTACGCTTCTGGAACATTTGGTGGAAGGACCGTTAGGCCATAAATGAATCCTCAGGTACTCCGCCAATATACATTGTCGCCAAGGTCGCCATGTGTTTCTCTCGTCGGTCCATCGGGTTCGAATTATGCCGACCGGGACACCATCCTGCCCGCGGTATGTGTGTGTGTCCTGGTCTCTGATGTGATTTACGTTACATACCTCCCTTCTTAGATTGATTTTGGTCCTCCAAAATCTCAGTGTTTCTTCAGGATTGTTTTATGGAGGCTAATTGGCTAAAAAGTGTGTTTTCGTCTTTGTCTTAATCAACAAGACAAAACAAAAACAAAGTGCATAACTGCTACTTATGGAGAAGGTGAAGACCGTCCTGGAAAATAAGGTTTAATACGATTACCATGTATTTTCCTAATCGAGTCATTCACCATTATTTCGTAATAAGGGGTTTTTACTTTTTCAATGGTGTATGGCCCTAGCCATTCAGTATCTAACTTGTGTTTTTTATGATCATTATGAACTAATATTAAATCTTCTTCTCTAAAAATGGATTGAGGTTTAATAATTTTTTTTCTTTGATCTCTTTGGTATCTTTGTTTACTCTTCATTAGAGTTTCCCTGGCTTTAAGTAGCTTGGCATCCCATTCTCGTTTCCTGAAGCTGACCTCATCAGCGTATGTTCTTTGCGGATTTTGGGATATGGTAGATGGGAGATTGGCCTTGTGTCCAAATGTTAGTTCGAAAGGGGTATATCCAGTGGCTTCATGAACCATAGTGTTATATGCTAGACACACAAAATTTAGGTTTTGATCCCATTCTGTTTCATTATCGTTTTGTATAGCTTTTAACATGTCGGATATTACAGCATGTGTTCGTTCTAGGCTTCCGTTGGATTGTGGATGGAATGAGGTGGTTTTTATGTGTTTGATCCTAAATGCTTCTTCGTATCGTTGCATTAGCTCGCTAATGAAACTTTGTCCTCTGTCAGTTAATATACGTTTCGGTGCGGAGAATATGTAAATGTAATGATTCAATAAAGCATTCCAGATTGATTGGGTCTGTTGTGTTTTTAGGGGCACAAGTATTAAATATTTGGTTAGTTCATCGTGTATAGAGAGGATGTATTGGTTTCCTATCTTGGTCTTTTTCAACGGGCCTATCACATCCATAGCGATTTTGTCGTTAGATTCTAACGGGGTGTCGGTTATCTGTGGTTCCTCCTTTCCTCTTATCCGAGTAGTCTTTGATGTTTGACATGTCGCGCAAGTTCCTATTCTGCTTTTTATTCTGTCTATTAGGTGTGGGATATGATATTTGCCTCGGATTCTGTCGTACGTCTTTTGTATTCCGGGATGTCCTACCAAGTCATGATTTTCTTTTAGTACTTGTTCTATTTCCTCTTCGCTTAAACTCTGTATTGGTTCGTAAGCAAATTCTATGTCGTCGCGTTGGTCATTGAAAAATAAAAGAAATCTTTTTATGTGTGCTTTGTCTTGTGCGTTTAAGTTATTGTCTCCTATTCCTATCTTTCTATTTGTTTTAAGTATGTCTGATATTTTCTGTAACCATACGGTTTCGTCATATGGGCCCAGATATGGTTTTGTTAATTGGAAAAAGTTGTCTTTGTTAGATGTTAGTTTCAATAATTTTGGTATTTCTTCTGATTTTTCCCAGTCTCTGAATTGTCTTAATAAAACGTCAGTTTGTGTTATCGCGTGTACTCTGGATAGGGTGTCAGCGGCTACGTTTTCCTTTCCTTTTACGTACTCTATATCGTATTCCTCTAATCTCAATCTCCATCGAATCAATCGACTAGAGGGGTCCTTGCAGTTGTGCAGCCATTTAAGGGCTTGGTGGTCTGTTTGAATTTTGAATTTGCGGCCTAGTAAATATTGCCTAAATCTTCTAACTGCCCAAACGATGGCCAATAATTCTTTTTCCGTCGTAGTATAATTTCGTTCAGGGGGGTTTAATGTCCTTGAAATGAAGCAACAAGGGTGTCCGTCTTGTGAAAGGATGGCTCCTAGACCTTCATTACTGGCGTCCGTTGTTAACGTAAATGTTTTCGTATAGTCGGGGTATTTTAGTACTGGTGCTTGGCATAGTCTTTCTTTTAATGTATCAAAGCTAAGTTGTGTTTTGTCAGTCCAGTGGAATTGTATGTCTTTCTTAGTTAGTTCCGTTAACGGTTTGGCAATTTTCGAGAAATTCTTAATAAATTTTCTATAGCATCCGGCTAACCCAAGGAACGATTTTACATCCGTAGGATTTTTGGGTAGTTTGAAGTTCTTTACTGCGTCTATCTTTTCAGGGTTAGGTTTTACTCCGTTTGCTGTCACTAAGTGTCCTAAATATTCCAATTCGGGTTTTAGGAATTCACATTTATCCGGTTGTACTTTTAGACCTACTTCCCTGAGTCTTTGGAGTATAATGGCTAGGTTTTTATTATGTTCCTCTATCGATTGCCCGAATATAATGATATCATCGAGATAGACGAAACAATGATTATTAATTAAACCTCTTAACGCGGTGTCCATCATTCTTTGAAAGGTAGCGGGTGCGTTCTTTAGCCCGAATGGCATTCTGTTATAGTGGAAGTGCCCTTGTGGTGTGCTAAATGCAGTGTACTTCCTCCAATTCTCATCCATGGGTATTTGGTGGAATGCCGAGGATAAGTCTAAAGCGGAGAAATATTTTGCGTTCCCTAGTTGCGATAGTATATCGTCAATGTCGGGTAATGGATATGCGTCTTGGTCCGTTAATTCGTTTAACTTCCGAAAGTCAATCACTATTCGCCACTTTTGTTTCCCCGACGCGTCGATTTTCTTTGGAACGACCCAGACGGGAGAGTTATAGGGAGAGTCGGAGGGTTCTATAATCTTTCTGTCTAACATTTCCGTCATTTGTTTGTTTATTTCGATTTTATGGTGTTCGGGAGGACGGTAGGATTTTACGTTGATGATTTTATCTTCTTTAAATGTAATGGAATGTTTAGCAAGAGATGTACACGGTAATGTTTCGCTGTCTAAATTAAATACATCCATGTAATAGAGAAGAATCTTTTCTACAGGTTCTCTGAGAGGTTTTTCTATGTGCGATAGTCGAATCGAAGATTTCAATTTTTGGATTTGATCTATGGTATTTGTATTTTCGATAATGTTAGAAACTTGAATTGAAGACTTACCACCATTTATAAAGCACACTGGCGTTGGCTTCCCTTCGAGGTATATAATTTTTTGAATGGTTTCTCCTGGTGCAAGGGTTGATTCTTGTTGCAGCAGAAGGGTGTTGTTATCTAATTTCAATGTTTCGTTGGAGAGATCGAATCGATATTGATTCAAACCGGGTAAGCCTAATATGCCATCTTCTATAATTGGGAAATCGTCATCTATTAAAGAGAAGTCTATCTTTTTGTCGAACAAATTCAACTTGACTTTGGAATTAGATTCGTATTCGGAATGTCCCATGGAGAATTTCTTTGTGTCTGGTATTGTTGTCTTTCCTGGGTAGCATCTTTGTTTAAGCAAGTTGATTCCTGCCCCGGAGTCAACGAGAAATCGCAATCCTGGTCGTCCTGGTAATTGTAATAGTATTGTGGGTAATCTTCCTGAGGTAGCATTGTTAATTCCGATTGTTCTTGAACGTGGTTTATTCCTGGAGGGGCTTTTCTTTGAGGCGGTATCCGAAAATTTTGGCATTGATTGGGAAGGTGTCCCAATCGATTGCATTTGGGACATTTCGCTTGCGTCCTTTCGCTTAATGGTCTGTTCCCAAACTTCGTAAAATTGTTCGTTCTTGGTAGAGTATTTTGTGTGAGTGGAGTTTTATTATTTGTGTTACTTGTAATAGCGAAGCGATTGTCTACTGGATGAGAAGCCTGGTTACGATAAAATGGCGGGGCGGTTGTCTGTCGCGTCATCTGTCTGCGAGAGCTGTGCTCGCGAAAGTATCTTTCCATATTCATTGCTTTCTTTTCTGCTTCGATGAGATTTGGGGGGAGATTAGCCATTAGCGCCTGCCCTATTTCTGGACGAAGGCCTCTTACATAGTCGGTCACAGAGTCCATGTATAGTTGCTCGTTCATCACCCGTCGAGTTAGTTCGTCTCTATACTCGTTGGTAATGCTGTGTTGGAGTTTGTTAAAAACGCTTCGAAATCTGATGTTATAGTTTTGCACGCTCTCGGTTAATCCTTGCCTCATTCCTCTTAATTCGTCCTGTTGTTCTCTCACTGATACTTGCGCAGCTACATTACGTCTCAATGCTTCGTACAGAGATTCGAATTCGGTAATACGAATATTGCGGATTGCCATTGCGGCTTTTCCTAAATCTTCTCTATTTTAATCATTTTAAGTAATAGTGTTGGTTCGCTACACATCATTCTTACTTCTTGTATTTCATGAATAAAATCCTCCACGTCTATATCATCCTCTCCGTTTAATATCGGAATGCATTTTAATGCACTCTCAGCTTTTAGCTCTGGTTGCGTATATTGTTCAGGAAAAGTCCTTTCCCAGGATGGTTGAGGTGGTGTTTGAAGTAATGGGCGAGGTTCTCGAAGGACCGATAGATCTTTAGCGGTGTGGGTTACTTCGTCTACGGTTATTAGGGAACTGGCCTCCGATACATTTCCCGTTTTTGTTTTTGCTACAACTTCATCCATACGCAGTGTAAGCATACTCATTTGTTGGGTCAGTCTCTCATTCTGCTTCTGCATTGCATCAAGCAAAGCTTTATCTGTTGGGTCTATTCCGCTGTTAGTTAAAGCGGCGCTAACAGTTCCGGTTCTGTCTTCTCGTGGCGTTGCCATTGTTATACTAATTGTGCTGTCTGTTCTCGATCTGTATTTGACAAAAGAATCCAGGGCTTGCTCACCTTGATCGTTTAACCCGTAGGAAAGGTTCCGTTGCGGTGTTCCTTTGTCGAAAAGTCGAAAGTGTCTGCTCTGTTACAGTGGTCCGCTGATCCTCAATCTTCAAAGTTGACTGTAGCCCGAAATGCGTAATTTCGTTTTCTTGAAGTTGATGGATCCTGGCAGGATCGCCAAAATGTCACGTAAAAATAAAGAGAAATTTTATAAGGAAGAAGAAGACATTATTTTCACTTGGTTTATACAAGTATAAGACACTTCCGAACTCTAGCCGTGATCGTACGAGAGTGAGTCCCTACAATCTTTTTACTTTCGGTCATCTGTTCTCTCATTATCCCCACTACCCTGTAGGCGTACGTGACCGTTGCTACGCTTCTGGAACATTTGGTGGAAGGACCGTTGGGCCATAAATGAATCCTCAGGTACTCCGCCAATATACATTGTTGCCAAGGTCGCCATGTGTTCCTCTCGTCGGTCCATCGGGTGCGAAGTATGCCGACCGGGACACCATCCTGCCCGTGGTGTGTGTGTGTGTCCTGGTCTCTGATGTGATTTACGTTACACTAGCAACGTTCCCTCAAGGGCTACTAGCATCCTTCTCTAACCATCAACATGGAAATTGTCCAATTAACGGTAACGTCACTTTCAATCTCTTTCCGAGCGAAGTCATTTCTCCACGTATCCGATGTTCTGGTGCCCTTAGACACACCCATCATAGTTTTCCTCTGCAGCATCATCGTGCCGGAAAATCATTCTCTCGTGAGGTCACATTAGCCAGTTACAAAGAGCCTTAACACTCGGTGGATATTCTATGTTTTGACAAAGAGTTTGCTCAGTCCTACCTATACCGCAGATAAGGAAGTATGGTACAACTTGGAATCAGGATGAAAACGAATTCTGTTATCCCGTTGACCGCGGCTTTGTTATTGAACCCAGGATCATTGTCATTCGCTTCTCGAGTACCTAATTACCACGACTACTTGTCAAATTATATATCAATCAAATTTACACTAGTAAATATCTGCTCTATTGCATAACTTCAACGTCTAAACCAAATGAAGATCCGTTTCGCGCCTCTAACTCTAATCATAATTGAAAAGGTATAGAATGGATTCGGAAATACAAATAATTCCCTTTATTTAGCACACAACTGTTATACATATATCTTATACTCTTAAGACCGCAAAATCCTACTAGCACGCACGCTTGTTGTCAACCGACTCTTCCTGATACTTCTAACGACAGACTCTTGTCTTTTGTCCCAACTAAGGCCTGGACGTCCTCTGACGCTTACACGCACATTTACATGTACAGTTTAAATGTATCATGTTCCCAACACGCCTCCTTACATTTATACTGTACACTTAATTGTATTTACATGCTTTGACGAATTACATAACAGAAACTTTAACACTTATTTATTTACATTTCTCTTAGTTTACATTCATCCATGACCTAAACCTTTCGAATTTCTCTCTACACAGTGCCTTCGTAAAAGTATCCGCAGTATTTTCGTCTGTACTTACTTTAAGTATGTTTATCTTGTTCTCCTTTAAGCATTCGTGAACGTAGTGGTAATGAACTTCAATATGTTTAGAATTTTTCGTAAAATTTCCGTGCTTTGCTATACTTATCACTCCAGAGTTATCCTCATAAATTTTTACAGGGTTATCGTCTAGATTTACATTGAAGATTTTCATAATTTCCCTAATAGACATTAATTCACTCACCGCTTCCGGTAGAGCTACATACTCTGCATACGTCGAGGCTTTTGTCACATACCTTTGTTTTTTAGACTTCCAACCAATTACATTTCCATACAATCTAATTACATATCCAGAAGTCGATTTCCTATCTAAATGATCTCCTGCCCAATCAGCGTCCACATAACAATCTATCATATTTTTCATTCCTTTTATAATCTAATCTCAAATCTCTAGTCCGGTACAAATATTTCAATATTCACAAAGCATATTTAAAATGTGTCTCATTACAACAATCTTGAAATCTACTCAAATAATTCACACTATAACTTATATCGGGTATGGTATTTACACTAATATACAACAATGCGCCAATTAAATTTTTGTAGCCAATATCCTCTCTATTCTTTGACTTCACCTAAATCTTTCATTTCAAATCTATTAGTTAATAACTTCTTTACCCTTTGTATCTTCCTTTTATTTTTACTACTAATTGGCAAATCTTCTACATACATTAGTAAATAAACAACATTTTCTCCCTCTCCATGTGCATATAGGCACAACTCTATGTTATTCTTCTTAAAACCTAATCTCGTCACATACTTATCAAAACACTCATACCAGTCCCTTGGACTTTCTTTTAACCCATACAGCGCTTTCGATAGTTTACAAACTCTATTCGTTCCGTCCGCATATCCCTCTGGTTGATTTACATATACCTCCGAGGTTACTTCACCATATAAAAAGGCAGTTTCTACATCCATTTGCTCAATAATTAATCCATTTTGACAACAATATGATAGCAATATCTTGAGGTGATAAGGTGTCGATTAATTCACACAAACACCGGAATATACCTAACTACGTAGTTTATTAGAATATACCCGATGCTTACACTAGTCGTACAATATACTTGCTGTTTCGTTTCGCGGTCGCTAATCGATCGGCGCAAAGAAGTATCGGTTAATTGTCGCTGCTCGAATCTCTCTGTAACTAAGAATGCGTCGCTACCCTGTCCGCTATATTTATATCCGCCGGTGTTGACGACAGGCGTTGGGATTTGAATTTCGAGAATGTTCTCGAAATGTCCCAACGGGCGCCGAGCTCGCGACCTGTTTACAATTGTTGGTTTTTGGGTAGCTGACTCACGAGCCTATGGTCACGGCAAAGACGACGGATTTGGCCTAATGATCGGAACCGCCTAAGGTCGATATATCTATAATTAGCTCGTGTTTGAGTAAGCACGGTTTCTTGTGTAGCGGATTTGCTGGGCAAAAACCATGATGACGTTTGTCGACAAGTACCGCTACAGTACCCCCCTGACAGTGTTAACGTTCTTCTTTTATATTAGCTTATTTATGATAGCGGGGGTGCCCTTGCTAACCGCTTAATTCAAACCCGCTTGAAAGCGGTCGGGAAAACGAACTTTCCGGCCCGAACGCGTGGTGTAATGCGCTCTTGCGTCTCCGTCGCTTTGTTGCGCTTGCTCGCTGCTTTGCGATCGGAAGATTTTCCTAGGTACAAATACGTCGTGGGCTTGTGCATTCCTTTCTAGGTGCTCAATATCTTCCGACACGATGAAGGCGGGTTTTAGACGGTCTACGGAGACTTTTACGCCTTTATCCTTCACACGTATGTTAAAGGTTTTTTCCCACGCTGTATCACTTGATAGGGGCCATCGTACGGCGGTTGCAGAGGGCCTCCGATTGCATCGTGACGAACGAACACATACGGCGACGTTTTTAAATCGCGGAACATGAATGTCGTCTTCTCGGCGTGTTGTGAAATTGGCAGAGGTCTGATCTCGCTCATTCGCTCTCGCAGACGGTTTGCGAATTCCGCGTTGGCCTGTTGTTTTGCTGGTACGAAAAATTCCGCTGGCAATCGTATGCCCGTACCATAGATCATTTCGGCTGCCGTTGCGCCCAGATCTTCCTTGATAGCGGTTCTAATGCCTAGAAGAACTATGGGAAGGCTTTCGACCCAGTTGCTCGTATTGTGGCATTTGATTGCGGCTTTAAGCTGCCGGTGGAAGCGCTCTACCATCCCGTTGGACGCGGGATGATAGGCTGTGGTAAGCAAATGCTTAATGCCGAGCATCCGGCATAGTTCTCTGAAGAGATTGGATTCGAATTGGCGTCCTTGATCGGTTGTTATTTTTGCTGGGCCGCCAAAACGCGCTATCCATGTGGAAAGAAGAGCCGAGGCAACGGTCGTTGCTTCCATATCCGGTATAGGAATCGCTTCGGGCCAACGTGAAAAACGATCGATACATGTTAGACAATATCGGCAGCCTTGAGAGTACTGCATAACGATAATGTCTAAATGTATATGCTCGAATCGTCCTGCGAGCTCTATCGAATGTTCCGGACGGCGTCGATACGTGTCGCGTTATTTTACATTGCTGGCAGGGGATGCATTGCCGTGTCCATGTTTGGTAATCTTTGTTTAACGCAGTCCAAACAAAACGCGATTTTACTAATTTCTGAGTTGCGCGAATTCCTGGGTGAGAAAGTCCGTGGAGTGCATTAAATACGTCGCACCGCAAGGATTTCGGTACGTACGGTCGTACGATGCCGCTTGACACGTCACAGTATATTTCCGCGTCGTAATCCGGAAAACGAATTTTCTTAAGCTGTAACGCGGATGTACCGGAGTTAACGATGTTGCGGAGTTCTTCATCGTTTTCTTGCGCGGCGGCGAGGGTTTTGTGATCCACGGATTTTCCTATAGCTTCGATGCGCGATAGGGCGTCGGCAACATTATTGTTTAGCCCTTTTAAATGCCTTATATCGGTCGTGAACTGACCGATATAATCTAGCAGCCGGAACTGTCTCGGCGAACACTTGTCGGGATATTGACCGAACGCGTAAGTGAGGGGTTTATGGTCAGTGAAGATAATGAAATTTCTCCCCTCTACTGCGTGTCTAAATCGTTTGACCGCGGTGTACATAGCGAGCAATTCGCGATCATACGCGCTATATTTTCGCTGCGCGGCGTTTAAGGGTTTAGTTAAGAAACCCAACGGTTGCCAAGTGTTGTTCGCACGTTGCTGCAACACCGCTCCTATTGCAAAGTCGGACGCGTCTACAGCGAGGCTGATGGGCGCGCCAGGTATAGGATGTGCTAACATCGTAGCGTTAGCTAGGGCGCGTTTCGATTCGCTAAAGCTCGTTTTGGCGTCCTCCGACCAGGTAATGGGCATGTTGCCCTTTTTCGCCCCTCGCAGCAAATCGTTGAGGGGTTGCAAGATTTTGGCTGCCCCCGGTATGAAACGTCGATAAAAGTTAATCATACCGAGGTACCTACGGAGAGCTTTGATGTACGCGGGGAGCGGTGCTTCAGTTACGGCTTTTACTCGATAAGCGAGCGGTTTTATAGCCTGCGCGTTTACCGTATGGCCTCGGAAGGCTATCTCATCGACGCCTAACTCGCACTTTGCTAGGTTGATTACAACGCCGTAATGATTTAGACGTTCGAAGAAAATCCGCAAGTGCTCGCGGTGCTGTTCCTCGGTTTCCGAAACTACCAGGAAATTATCGATGTACACGTATACGAAATCTAAGCCACGCGTGGTTTCATCGATGAAACGTTGACACGTTTGCGCGGCGTTTCGAAGCCGAAACATCATATTGGTTGCCTCGAAAAGGCCGAATGGTGTCGCGATTGCTGTTTTTTTAATGTCCCGAGGCGCGATTGGAATTTGATGGTAGGCGCGCACTAAGTCAACTTTTGAGAAAATTTTCCTACCGTGTAGCTGCTGCGCGAAGTCTTATGTGCGGTGGAGAGTACCTGTCGGGAACAGTGCGGGCGTTCAGCGCCCTGTAGTCACCGCAGGGTCGAAGACTTCCATCCTTCTTTAGGACGACGTGTAGCGGAGATGCCCAGGAACTCTTCGATGGGCGCATGACTCCTTGTTCAATCAGCGTTGCAAATTCCGCCTTGACTTGTTTGAGCCGGTCTGGTGCGAGCCGACGGGGTTTGCAGTACACGGGTGGGCTTGGTGTGGTTTCTCTGTGGTGCTCCACGCCGTGCCGTATTTTCTCTCGCCCAAATGCCGGTGGGCGCGTTAGATCTGGATATTTTGCCAACAGTTGATGATAGACCGAATCCCCCTTTACGGTCTTAATCATGAGTTGTTCGCAATTGGCGGCGTGTCCCCGGGTCGTTAGCTGGGTTGTTGTGTCAAGAAGACGTCTTTTTCTTGTGTCCACAAGCAACCCGTAATGGCTCAGGAAGTCCAGGCCGATGATGGGGGTTTGCACGTCGGCGATCGTGAAGTGCCATTTGAAGGCACGTCTGAGGGATACGTTCAGCTCCATCGCCAAGGTGCCGTACGTTGCGATGGGCGTCCCATTGGCAGCGAATAATTCGTACGCTGCTTTTTTCACGTCCCTGGATAGCCTGCTTCGGGGATAAACGCTGATGTCGGCCCCGGTGTCCACTAAGAACGAGGTTTTCGTTCTCTGATCCACGATGAAGGTGCGGCGTGATCACAAGCCGTCGTCGTCCGCCGCTTTTACGGACGGCTAGGGTCGTTTCCCGTCTTCCACTTACACGGGACGGTGCATTTTGTGGCGCGATCGCCGAATCTCGCGTGATAAAAACAAATTCCGTCCTGACGCGGGTTGTCTCGCGAACGGGAACGGCGACGGCATCGAGTAAGGGAGTTCGAGCGTCTTCGCGGTCGACGATACCCACCGATTTTTAAAGCCTTAATTTCCTCCCTCAGCCTGCCGACTTCGGCGGCCAGCGTGTCGTTTTCGTCTGCATGCGATGCCGGTGGCTCGGAGATTGTGCCCACCCTATGCGCGCGGTGACCGTGGCGATCGTACGCCTCGCCGATTCTATCCGCTGTACTGTTCAGCTTTTCTATGCTCGTATCGTCAACTGCGGCCAGGAATTCCCTGATACGGTCTGGGAGGCGGTTCCCCCACAGGTTTAGAATGAACTCGTCGAACGCGAGCGGGCTGGCTAGTTTCTTTAGGTCATTGTAAAACTGTGAGGGCTTTCTGTCGCCCATCTCTTCGCGTTCAACTAACCTTTCAACCTTGGCGCTGTCCGATTCTGTCAGGACGCGGATTAGCTCTCTCTCCAGTTTCTCGTACTGGCCGATGGCGGGGAGGTTGGTCACGGTATCCTCTATCTTTGCGAGGTATGGTGGGTCGAGGAATCCCATGAGAGCTAAGGCTTTTTCGTCATCGTGGCTAATGCCGGCTACGCCGAAATACTTCTCTATGATCGAAAACCAGATCCCGGTCTTCGTAGGCATAAATGGCGGCACGCGGAACGAAGCACCGGCTGGAATTGGTTTGCTCTCCTTTTCCATAGTGTGATTTGCGGACAATACTGTTCACACCGCGACTAGTCTATCACTGTCACCTCTTACACAAAAAAAATCACGTCGGGGTCACCAGTTGAGGTGATAAGGTGTCGATTAATTCACACAAACACCGGAATATACCTAACTACGTAGTTTATTAGAATATACCCGATGCTGACACTAGTCGTACAATATACTTGCTGTTTCGTTTCGCGGTCGTTATTCGATGGGCGCATAGATGTATCGGTTAATTGTCGCTGCTCGAATCTCTCGGTAACTAAGAATGCGTCGCTATCCTGTCCGCTATATTTATATTCGCCGGAGTTGACGACAGGCGTTGGGATTTGAATTTCGAGAATGTTCTCGAAACGTCCCAACGGACGCCGAGCTCGCGACCTGTTTACAATTGTTGGTTTTTTGGGTAGCTGACTCACGAGCCTATGGTCACGGCAAAAACGACGGATTTGGCCTAATGATCGGAACCGCCTAAGGTCGATATATCTATAATTAGCTCGTGTTTGAGTAAACACGGTTTCTTGTGTAGCGGATTTGCTGGGCAAAAACCATGATGACTTTTGTCGACAAGTACCGCTACATCTTAAAGGTCTGATTACTCGCTACTGGGGAGTATATGTCATCAGCTATGTTTCTCTGTTGGAATCCTCTTACCACTAATCCAGTCTTATACCTGTCATCTGATTTTCTCGTGTAAACCCATTTTACATCTAATACGACTTTGCCTTTTACCCTTTCTAACAATTTCCCAGTTTTATTCTTATAAAGTCATTCCATTTCCTTATCCATAGCTTGTTTCCAATCTTCACTATCTTCGCAACAAATCGCCTCCTCAAATGTACAAGGGATATCTACTCTACAATAATTTGCATGGATTTCACTAATGTTTTCTTTTTCTGGATATCTTACTGGAGTTCTCTTATTACGTGTAGATCCTCTAGGGATGTTTATGCTTTCAAGACTGTTATCATTTTCATCTTCCCTACTTTCTAACTCTTCCTTATTCATGTTTACCAATGAATCATTATCCACAATGTCATCGTTATCTTTATCGAATGAATTTTCCACAAAGCCGATACATTTTGTGTCTGTTCCTATGACCTCTACATGTCTCGCTATTGTTATTTTCCCACCTAATAAGACTCTGTAACCTACTTCACTATATCGTAACAAAATTCCCATATCTGCCTTCTTATCCCATTTAGAAACTCTTTTTCGTTCTGGTCTTCTTACAAAAACTTTACTTCCATATAGATGTAGATTTTCAACACTTGGTTTTCTCCCGAAGAATATTTCAAAAGGTGTCTCTCTCTCTATAGTATTTGCCAGTATTCGATTTTTCAAGTATACCGCTGTACAAACTATTTCCGGTCAGTACCTTTTATGTACTTTCGCTTCCGCTAACAAGCAACGCGCCATGTCCATAACTGTTCTATTATACCTTTCCGCTGTCCCATTTAACTCATGTACGTAGGTTGGGCAATTATTAATTCTGATACCTTTATCCCTAGCAAATTTATAAATTCGATTATTCAAATACTCTTTTCCATTATCACATCTCAATATTTTTAACTTCTTGCCCGTCAAATATTCGGCTTCATTTACAAACTGTACGAAACTATCAAAGACCTCACCCTTTGATTTTATACAATAAACTCTAGCTATTTTGCTATAATCATCGATAAATGGGATGAAATATTTCTCTTCATTGAATCCGGAAGTCTTAAAGGGACCGCACACGTCCGTATGAATAATTTCCATTATCTCCCTAGCCTTGGTTTGATTATTTTTGAATGGTAAATTGTGCATTTTACTTTCTATGCACACCGTACATTTCAAAAATTCCTTCTCAATTTCATTCGGTATACAGTAACTAGCTGCTCTTTACCCAAAATACTTAAATATTTAAAATTTACGTGTCCTAACATCCTATGCCATCTTTCCTTTTTGCTCATACCACTACGTTCGGCGCTCTTTGCTAAGTGCTCCTTCCCTTTCAATATACTTTTCATTCTATATGTTCCCTTTTCTTTAACCGCTACCGCTGTAAGCTTATTGTCCTCAACTATTACTTTTGCAATATTTCCTTTTGAAATAACCGTGTTATTATTATCTGTTAGCTTGCCTAAACTAATCAAGTTTGCGGACACTTCTTTCGCGTAAAAAACGTTATTCATATTTATTTCATTTTCTTTCCAAATGCTTCAAAATATCTTATAACATTCCCTACTTTTGTTGCCGTTATCGATCTATTATCGCCTAAATATATATTTACCGGTTCTTTAAGGTCAATACATTTATCGAAATAATTTACGCTGTTAATTATGTGATCTGTGCAACCGCTATCGAATAGCCACATTACTTCATTATTACTTATCTCGTTCGCCTCGCCGCTGTGTGATGCGTGCGCCGTTGCTATCAATGTGCCCGATCTTGAGTTACCATGCTCGCTCGTGCCGGTTGTTGATTGACGATGGAAATTTCCACGTCGCCTGCTCGTATTTCCTTTGTTTCCTCTTCCTCTGCTGCGACCACGTGTTGACCCACGCCAAAAACTGTTACTGCTTCCCGCTTCGACGCCATTTTGACACTCTCTCGCAAAATGTCCTACTCTTCCACGTCTGAAGCATCCTTCCTTTTTTGCAGAAAAGGCGTTGGTTTGCATTTCTCCTCGATTGGACTTATTTTTCTTCTCCGCTATTTCAATTTTATTTTTTACATACGCTACCGTTTGATTTTCTGCTTTCAATGCATCTACTATATCCGCTATGTAGTTGTATTCTTCGGGTAACGTATTCAGCATGTAATTTAGTTTTTCCCTCTCACTCACTTGTGCACCCGCACATTTTAATTCGTTTATTAATTTTTCGAAATCGCTAAAGAACGTTGCTGAATCAGTGTATTTCTCAAGTCTTATCTTTTCCTATCTCCTTCTGCATACGATCTGTAGTGCCGTCGACGCTTTCAAGTACACTTTATCAAACTTTTTTACCATCCCATATGCCGTTTTTTCTTCTCTAATATATTCCAATTGTCTATTTGTGACGGCATTATAAATTATATTTATTGCCTTCAGATCCTTTTTGTCCCAGTCTTCATTGTCTGTTTCTGTCTTCACCCTAGTTGTGACAATCTCGCATTCTTTACATCTGAGAAGCATCGTTATTCTTTGCTTCCACATACCGTAATCCTCACCATCGAAAATAGGTATCATGATTTCCGATCTCTCCATTTTAAATGATTCCTTATCTCTTACTCAAGCGTTCCTACGTGCTCGAAGTGTATGTTTCCTCTTTGTAACCTTTGAACGTTTCTTTCCTTACTGAGAATTCACACGAACTAACTCGCAATATTGAAAAAAACGCACTAAAATAACTTACAAAATTATGAACCACGCTCTGCTACCATGAAAAGATATAGAATGGATTCGGAAATACAAATAATTCCCTTTATTTAGCACACAACTGTTATACATATATCTTATACTCTTAAGACCTCAAAATCCTACTTGCACGCACGCTTGTTGACAACCGACTCTTCCAGATACTTCTAACGACTGGCTCTTGTCTTTTGTCTCAACCAAGACCCGGACGTACTCTGACGCTTACACACACATTCACATGTACAGTGTAAATGTATCATATTCCCAACAATAATGTGAACCTGATGTAAGTGAAAATACATGCACATACCATCGATTCTGCCTGACCAGCACTCTCACCCGGAACCGGAACCGGAACTCGCAGTGCACCGTGACGAACAGCACATATATAAGCCTCCACTCTTAGCCAGACCGTCAGTCGTGCTCGCGCAACAGTAGAAGCAACATGGAGTTTTTTAGATCTCTACTACGCGTCGTTGGTTTGTTCGTGCCAAGTAAGGTAGATATCATTTCCGAACTACCACTGGAGGTTTCGCACTTGATACTTCGAAAATTGGATCCCTCGTCCCTGCAGAGCGCCGCGCTTGTCTCGCGCAAATGGTTCAACGTATGTAGATCCGACAAGTGTCTACGGCGGAAAGTGAGACGTCACATGCGACATACGAGAAAGCGGGTCAAGATGCAATTTCTCGGACCTGCAGCCGCTAAAGCTACCAACCAAGAATCAAGAAGTAGAGGACGTGGTGAGGGCAACCTAAGGCACGAAATAAGTTTATCCGCTGCTCGTACGGCGGTCGTCGTTGGAAGGTTACGCGGTCCTCTGAAAATTTCGATGCGAGATCGCCCCATCGATGTTGGACCAATAAAATGTATTAGACTCTAACTCGTGTAAGTACCTTAATTTGACTGCTTGCTCTTGCGAGAACTTGAAACGGTCTTGTCCGGATTCAGAACTGTAGCGCGAAGCTTGAAATAAAATGGTTTTACTGAGACGGCAATGTGTTTCAGTCACGATAATACTATCTGTATCGTAATAGGCCCATTATTGAATATTAACTACAATGTATCATCGCTGCAATTGCAGATTTGTCGTCACTTAGATGCGAGATATACTCCTCATCGCCTGCCAAATACAGCTCACATCAGCTGGCTCGTGCTATTATATCATCTCTGGTCCTCGACATATCAAGCGTAATTGCAGTTTTACAAATTAAGGTTAACATATTCAAATGAATGTATCTCCGCTTCTATTGCACATATGGCGACTAAGCGATGCCCGTTACATTTCACATCCGATGTTATGTGCACCGCACATCTGCTGGTTTGTACCATGTCAACTCCGGTCTCTGTCAAACCTAGCGAAATTGCTGCTTTGCATATTCATGATTAATTATTCAAATCACCGTATCGCCGTTTGCATTGCAGATATGCCGACAATTCGATGCGCGATATACGCCACTTTTGCTGCCAAACACAATGTATATTATCTGGTTTGAGTGATGTAACGTGTGGGCGCAGCCAAACTCAGCGTATACGCAATTATGCATTTTCAGGCGAAATATTCAAATATTACATATTCAAATGAACGTATCTTGGTTTCTATGTCGCCTATTCGATTCGCAGAATACTCCACATATGATGCCAAATCAGCCGGTCTGTGCTATGTCAACTCTGGACCCTGCAAAATCCAGCGTAATTGTAGTTTTTGTTGTTAATGCTTAAATATTCCATTCAAAGATTCGCCGCTTCTTTTGCACATATGTCGACAATTCCATACGCCTTGTACTCCGCATTTGCTGTAGTTACATTGCCCATCAGCTCGTTTGCGCTGTGTCAACTCTGGTCCCAGGAAAATCCAGCCCAAATGCAATTTTCTATGTTCGGGCTTAAATATTCAAATCAACGTTACTCCGATTCAATAGCACATATGTCGACAATACGATGCGCTTTATATTCCACATTGACTGCCATACGCAGAGCGCTTCATCTGGTTTAAGCCGTGTTAAATCCGGACCGAGTCAAATCCAGCGTATTTGTAGTTTTGCATATTCAAGCCTTGTTATTCAAGTGAAAGTATCTCCGTATCCATTGTAGGTACGTCGACAATAGGATGTACGTAATACTGCACATTTGCTGCCAAATGCAGCACACATCAGCCCGTTTGCACACTGTCAAGACTGGACTCGGAGAAATCCATCGTAATTGCAGTTTTGGATATTAATGCTTACATATTCGAATCAAGGTATCTCCGCTTGTTTTCCAGAAACATTGGCCATGCGATGCGCGTTATATTCCACATCTGATGCCAAGTACAGTGCACATCATCCGGTTTACGCTATGTAAAATCTGGACCAAGCCAGATCCAGCGTAGTTGCAGTTTCGTATATTCAGGATTAAGTATTCAAACCGACGTATCTCCGATTCTATGGCACATATGGCTACAATTAGAGGCTCGTTATACTCCAAATTTGCTGCCAAACACAGTGCATGTTATTCCGTTTGATGCATGTAAAATCGGGACCCAGCCGAACCCTGCGTATTTGCAGCTTTACATATTCAGTATTAAATATTCCAACCAACGAATCTCCGTTTCTATGGCACACTTACAGACAATTCGGTGCGCGTTATATTTGACAACTGATGTCATATACAGCGCACATCAGTAGGTTGGCGTTTTGTTCACTCTTGTTCCTGTCAAATACACCATAATAGCATTTTAGCATATTCATGCTTGAATATCGAAAGCAACGTATCTTCGTTTCTATGGCAGATATGACGACAATTCGGTGAGCGTTATGCTCCTGATTTGTTGGTGAGCACAGAGCACATCTTCCGATTCTATCATCTCTTCTGTCTTACGTCTTCTCTGGTCACTGACAGATTCAGCGTAATTGCTGTTTTGCATATTCATGCCTAAATGTTCAACCCAACGTATCAGCGCTGCTATTGGATACATATCGCAAATGCGATGCGCGCTATACTCCACAATTACAGCCAAATACAGTACTTATTCGGTTTGCGCTATGTCGACTGTATTTTCGAGCTATCGCGGGGAGACGCGTTCGTTTGAATACGCGTCAATGGGAGTCGTAAATTCCCGTTACGATTGGAATAATCGACTCCACGGATAGTTCGATCCCCGTATTTCGCTTAGGATAATAGGTGTAGTCGTTGTGGTATAACACTGGTGGTCACAAAGTTATAAAAAATATATGTATTTCCAACGATTTATACAATCACACTGAGTAAGAACGCCGTTGCTTAAGATACAGATAACGAAGAAATGGATTATTCTTAGATGAGAGTGTGAGCTATAGGAGCTCTAGGTCCGTGAGAGCTGTAGGAGCTGTCGGACTTCTGGATACTGTGAGAGAAATAGGAGGCTCTTGGAGATATAGGAACGGTGAGAGTTATAGGGATTGCAGGAACTTTAGTCACCGCGAGAGACGATGGAACTCTGAGAGATATAGGAACGGTGAGAGTTATAGGGATTGCAGGAACTCTAGTCACCGTGAGAGATGATGTAACTCTAAAGTTTATTCTGATGTGAGTACGAAGCTCGGTATTGGTGTGCCCTTTGAGCGAAGAACGCGGATTCGTTGATTACATTGTTAGTTAGGAAAGTGAGGGCAATGATCCGCGATGCCGACTGGTTATGACTAATGTTAGAAAGGAAGAGAGGAGGAAGAAGCCTCCTACCAACGTGGGTCTTAGGCGACATTGTTTATGGGAAATCTCAGATTTTCCGTTAGGTAGATGTCCGCTTTTTTCGTTAGGCCAATACCCGCCTTCTCCGTAATTCTTAAGAGGGCGTAATAAACCCAAGGACCTTTCTAAAAACCGACCGAAAACACTTCTAGAATTAGAAAGTCTTTTCGGGCAAACAGATTGATTTAGGCCATATGTGCGAACAATGCAGTTGGGATTTCGGCTTTATGATGGGTCCTTGGGCCAATGGAGGTTTCGAAGGATGGCACGTGGACCGTTGGATGCCAAGCCGCGCGGGATGGAGTGCAGATGTGTTGCGCGCCATAACATCGACTCTGGTCTCTGTTATATGCAGTGTAATTGTTGTTTTGCAGATTCAGACTCAAATATTCAACTCCACGTATCTCCGTTGCTGTTGCTGATATGTCGACAATTCGATGTGCCAGGTACTCCACATTTCTTGCCAAATACATCGTTTGCCAGCCAGTTTGCGCTATATCCAGACTGGTCCCAGACAGATCAAGCATAAATATAAATCGGAGATGATAGAACACGGGAACCTTCCGTTTGGAATTTTGGGAAAATCCCGTAACATTGTAATCTAGATTCTACCATAGCTGTAATTAAACAATCGTAGTCATCTAGTCCGATTGTAATTGTTCGAAACTTGTGATACTGCACTTGGCCTCGAGGCGACAACCAGTCACCGAACGTAGCCGCGGTCAAGGGATGAACGTTTTGTCTAATAAAGGCACGGAGTAATTCTATAGCTGTCCTTAAATGAAATAATCGTAGCGGCACGTGACAGTAAACATTCCAACGGTTTCTGTCCCGTGACTCGCCACACGCAGACTCTATCCGTCGGATAAGATGATTGCCAGATGTCAACGCATCTCAACAGTATATGTTTAGCTAGCCTGAGGACCCATTATAAACCTTAAGATTTAGTTAATTAAAGTCCTTAACAGTCCTAAACAGGCAAACAGTCTTTGTTTCAACTACGGGATGATAGCTGAAATCTATTTTTCGACGGACGACGCTTCCCGCTAGCAACGTTCCCTCAAGGGCTACTAGCATCCTTCTCTAACCATCAACATGGAAATTGTCCAATTAACAGTAACGTCACTTTCAATCTCTTTCCGAGCGAAGTCATTTCTCCACCTATCCGATGTTCTGGTGCCCTTAGACACACCCATCATAGTTTTCCTCTGCAGCATCATCGTGCCGGAAAATCATTCTCTCGTGAGGTCACATTAGCCAGTTACAAAGAGCCTTAACACTCGGTGGATATTCTATGTTTTGACAAAGAGTTTGATCAGTCCTACCTATACCGTAGATAAGGAAGTATGGTACTACTTGGAATCCGGATGAAAACGAATTCTGTTATCCCGTTGACCGCGGCTCTGTTATTGAACCCAGGATCATTGTCATTAGCTTCTCGAGTACCTAATTACCACGACTACTTGTCAAATTATATAACAATCAAATTTACACTAGTAAATATCTGCCCTATTGCATAACTACAACGTCTGAACCAAATGAAGATCCGTTTCGCGCCTCTAACTCTAATCATATTGTGAACCCGATGTAAGTGAAAATACATGCACATACCATCGATTCTGCCTGACCAGCACTCTCACCCGGAACCGGAACTCGCAGTGCATCGTGACGAACAGCACATATATAAGCCTCCACTCTTAGCCAGACCGTCAGTCGTGCTCGCGCAACAGTAGAAGCAACATGGAATTTTTTAGATATCTACTACGCGTCGTTGGTTTGTTCGTGCCAAGTAAAGTAGATATCATTTCCGAACTACCACTGGAGGTATCGCACTTGATACTTCGAAAATTGGATCCCTCGTCCCTGCAGAGCGCCGCGCTTGTCTCGCGCAAATGGTTCAACGTTTGTAGATCCGACAAGTGTCTACGGCGGAAAGTGAGACGTCACATGCGACATGCGAGCAAGCGGGTCAAGATGCAATTTCTCGGACCTGCAGCCGCTAAAACTACCAACCAAGAATAAAGAAGTAGAGGACGTGGTGAGGGCAACCTAAGGCACGAAATAAGTTTATCCGCTGCTCGTACGGCGGTCGTCGTTGGAAGGTTACGCGGTCCTCTGAAAATTTCGATGCGAGATCGCCCCATCGATGTTGGACCAATAAAATGTATTAGACTCTAACTCGTGTAAATACCTTAATTTGACTGCTTGGTCCTGCGAGAACTTGAAACGGTCTTGTCCGGATTCAGAACTGTAGCGCGAAGCTTGAAATAAAATGGTTTTACTGAGACGGCAATGTGTTTCATTCACGATAATACTATCTGTATCGTAATAGGCCCATTATTGAATATTAACTACAATGTATCATCGCTGCAATTGCAGATTTGTCGTCAATTAGATGCGAGATATACTCCTCATTGCCTGACAAATACAGCTCACATCAGCTGGCTCGTGCTACTATATCATCTCTGGTCCTAGACATATCAAGCGTAATTGCAGTTTTACAAATTAAGGTTAACATATTCAAATGAATGTATCTCCGTTTCTATTGCACATATGGCGACAAAGCGATGCCCGTTACATTTCACATCCGATGTCATGTGCACCGCACATCTGCTGGTTTGTACGATGTCAACTCCGGTCTCTGTCAAACCTAGCGAAATTGGTGCTTTGCATATTCATCATTAAGTATTCAAATCACCGTATCGCCGTTTGCATTGCAGATATGCCGACCATTCGATGCGCGATATACGCCACTTTTGCTGCCAAACACAATGTATATTATCTGGTTTGAGTTATGTACGTGTGGGCGCAGCCAAACTCAGCGTATACGCAATTATGCATTTTCAGGCGAAATATTCAAATATTACATATTCAAATGAACGTATCTTGGTTTCTATGTCGCCTATTCGATTCGCAGAATACTCCACATATGATGCCAAATCAGCCGGTCTGTGCTATGTCAACTCTGGACCCTGTAAAATCCAGCGTAATTGTAGTTTTTGTTGTTAATGCTTAAATATTGCATTCAAAGATTCGCCGCTTCTTTTGCACATATGTCGACAATTCCATACGCCTTGTACTCCGCATTTGCTGTAGTTACATTGCCCATCAGCTCGTTTGCGCTGTGTCAACTCTGGTCCCTGCAAAATCCAGCCCAAATGCAATTTTGTATGTTCGGGCTTAAATATTCAAATCAACGTTACTCCGATTCAATAGCACATATGTCGACAATACGATGCGCTTTATATTCCACATTGACTGCCATACGCAGAGCGCTTCATCTGGTTTAAGCCGTGTTAAATCCGGACCGAGTCAAATCCAGCGTATTTGTAGTTTTGCATATTCAAGCCTTGTTATTCACGTGAAAGTATCTCCGTATCCATTGTAGGTACGTCGACAATAGGATGTACGTAATACTGCACATTTGCTGCCAAATACAGCACACATCAGCCCGTTTGCATACTGTCAAGACTGGACTCGGAGGAATCCATCGAAATTGCAGTTTTGGATATTAATGCTTACATATTCGAATCAAGGTATCTCCGCTTGTTTTCCAGAAACATTGGCCATGCGATGCGCGTTATATTCCACATCTGATGCCAAGTACAGTGCACATCATCCGGTTTACGCTATGTAAAATCTGGACCCAGCCAGATCCAGCGTAGTTGCAGTTTCGTATATTCAGGATTAAGTATTCAAACTGACGTATCTCCGATTCTATGGCACATATGGCTACAATTAGAGGCTCGTTATACTCCAAATTTGCTGCCAAACACAGTGCACGTTATTCCGTTTGATGCATGTAAAATCGGGACCCAGCCGAACCCTGCGTATTTGCAGCTTTACATATTCAGTATTAAATATTCCAACCAACGAATCTCCGTTTCTATGGCACACTTACAGACAATTCGGTGCGCGTTATATTTGACAACTGATGTCATATACAGCGCACATCAGTAGGTTAGCGTTTTGTTCACCCTTGTCCCTGTCAAATACACCATAATAGCAGTTTAGCATATTCATGCTTGAATATCGAAAGCAACGTATCTTCGTTTCTATGGCAGATATGACGACAATTCGGTGAGCGTTATGCTCCTGATTTTCTGGTGAGCACAGGGCACCTCTTCCGATTCTATCATCTCTTCTGTCTTACGTCTTCTCTGGTCACTGACAGATTCAGCGTAATTGCTGCTTTGCATATTCATGCCTAAATGTTCAAACCAACGTATCAGCGCTGCTATTGGATACATATCGCAAATGCGATGCGCGATATACTCCACAATTACAGCCAAATACAGTACTTATTCGGTTTGCTCTATGTCGACTGTATTTTCGAGCTATCGCGGGGAGACGCTTTCGTTTGAATACGCGTCAATGGGAGTCGTAAATTCCCGTTACGATTGGAATAATCGACTCCACGGATAGTCGTTGTGGTATAACACTGGGGGTCACAAAGTTATAAAAAATATATGTATTTCCAACGATTTATACAATCACACTGAGTAAGAACGCCGTTGCTTAAGATACAGATAACGAAGAAATGGATTATTCTTAGATGAGAGTGTGAGCTATAGGAGCTCTAGGTCCGTGAGAGCTGTAGGAGCTGTCGGACTTCTGGATACTGTGAGAGAAATAGGAGGCTCTTAGAGATATAGGAACGGTGAGAGTTATAGGGATTGCAGGAACTTTAGTCACCGCGAGAGACGATGGATCTCTGAGAGATATAGGAACGGTAAGAGTTATAGGGATTGCAGGAACTCTAGTCACCGTGAGAGATGATGTAACTCTAAAGTTTATTCTGATGTGAGTACGAAGCTCGGTATTGGTCTGCCCTTTGAGCGAAGAACGCGGAATCGTTGATTACATTGTTAGTTAGGAAAGTGAGGGCAATGATCCGCGATGCCGATTGGTTATGACTAATGTTAGAAAGGAAGAGAGGAGGAAGAAGCCTCCTACCAACGTGGGTCCTAGGCGACATTGTTTATGGGAAATCACAGATTTTCCGTTAGGTAGATGTCCGCTTTTTTCGTTAGGCCAATACCCGCCTTCTCCGTAATTCTTAAGAGGGCGTAATAAACCCAAGGACCTTTCTAAAAACCGACCGAAAACACTTCTAGAATTAGAAAGTCTTTTCGGGCAAACAGATTGACTTAGACCATATGTGCGAACAATGCAGTTGGGATTTCGGCTTTATGATGGGTCCTTGGGCCTATGGAGGATTCGAAGGATGGCACGTGGTCCGTTGGATGCCAAGCCGCGCGGGATGGAGTGCAGATGTGTTGCGCGCCAGAACATCGACTCTGGTCTCTGTTATATGCAGTGTAATTGTTGTTTTGCAGATTCAGACTCAAATATTCAACTCCACGTATCTCCGTTGCTGTTGCTGATATGTCGACAATACGATGTGCCTGGTACTCCACATTTCTTGCCAAATACATCGTTTGCCAGCCAGTTTGCGCTATATCCAGACTGGTCCCAGACAGATCAAGCATAAATATAAATCGGAGATGATAGAACACGGGAACCTTCCGTTTGGAATTTTAGGAAAATCCCGTAACATTGTAATCTAGATTCTACCATAGCTGTAATTCAACAATTGTAGCCATCCATTCCGACGTTTTGTCTAATAAAGGCATGGAGTAATTCTATAGCTGTCCTTAAATGAAATAATCGTAGCGGCACCTGACAGTAAACATTCCAACGGTTTCTGTCCCGTGTCTCGCCACTCGCAGACACTATCCGTCGGATAAGATGATTGCCGGATGTCAACGCATCTCAACAGTATATGTTTAGCTAGCCTGAGGATTCATTATACACCTATAGCGGCACTCGTCGGTAAAATTCATATCGGTTTCGGTCCAGTGAACCCGCTACACAAGAAATCGTGTTTACTGAAAGATGAGTTTATTATAGATTCGACAACCTTAGGCGGTTACCGAAGGCTAATCAAATTCCGTCGTTTTTGTCGTGATCACATGCCCTCGAGTCAACTACCCGAAATGTCAACATTTGTAAACAAGGTCGAGAGTTCAGCGTCCGTTGTGATTTTTCGAGAACATCTTGGAAATTTAAATCCCAACGTCTTTTGTCAACTCCGACGCATATAAATATAGCGAACAGGGTAGCGAGGCATTCTTTGTTATCGAATGACACGAGCAGTAGCAGTTAAGTCGATACTTCTTTGCGCCGATCTATTCGTAATCACGAATCAAGATAACAAGTGTATTATACGTCTAGTGTACACGTAGGGTATATTTTAATAAACTACACAGTTAAATATACTCTTGTGTTTTTAAGCCTAAATCGCTACCATACATCTCAAACTGGTGACACCGACGTGATTTTTGTGTAAGAGGTGACAGCGATAGGCTAGTCGCAGTTTGAATATCATAGTCCGCAACTCACACAATGGAAAAGGAGAGCAAACGAACACCAGCCGGCTCATCGTTCCGCGTGCCGCCCTTTATGCCCACGATGACCAGGATTTGGTTTTCCATTTTAGAGAAATATTTCGGGGTAGCCGGCATCTTCCACGACGATGAAAAATCCTTAGCCCTCATGGGATTCCTCGACCCACATTACCTCGCGAAGATTGAGGATACAGTGACCAACCTCCTCGCCACAGGCCAGTACGATAAATTGAAGAGCGAGCTGATCCGCGCCCTGACCGAATCGGACAGCGCCAAGTTCGAAAGGTTAGTCGAACGTGAAGAGATGGGCGACAGAAAACCCTCACAGTTTTATAATGACTTAAAAAATTAGCCAGCCCCCTCGCTTCCGATGAATTCATCCACAGCTTGTGGAGGAATCGCATCAGGGAAGTCCTGGCTGCAGTGGACGATACGAGTATCGAGAAACTGACCAGGAGAGCGGATAAACTCGATGAGGCGTATAATCGTAACGGGCAGCGCGCTAAGGTAGTCACAATCGAGCCACCGGCATCACACGAAGGCAAAAACGACGCACTGGCCGCCGATGTCAGTAGACTGCGAGAACAGATTAAGGCTATGGGAATCAGCGGGTATCATCGACTACGAAGACGTTCGAATTCTCTCACTCGATCCCGCCGCCTTTCGCGTTCCCGAGACTATCCGCGCCAGGACGGAATTTGCTTCTATCATGCGAGGTTCGGCGATCGCGCCACGATTGTAAGTGGAAGTCGTGAAACGACCCCAGCCGTCCGTAAAAGCGGAGGACGGCGACGGCTTGGGATCTCGCCGCATCTTTATTTTGGACCAGAGAACGAAGACTTCGTTCTTAGTTGACACCGGTGCTGATATCGGCGTTCATCCCCGAAGCAGGCTATCTAGGGACGTAAAGAAAACAACGTATGAACTATTCGCTGCCAATGGGACGCGCATCGCAACGTACGGCACTATAGCGATTGAGCTGAACCTGTCCCTTAGACGTGCCTTCAAATGGCACTTCACTGTCGCCGATGTGCAAACCCCCATCATCGACCTAGATTTCCTAAGTCATTACGGGTTGCTTGTGGATCCAAGAAAAAGACGACTTCTCGACACAACAAACCAGCTATCGACCAGGGGATACGCCGTCAACTGCGAACAGCTTATGATTAAGACCGTAAACGGGGATTTGGTCTACCACCAATTGTTGGAGAAATGTGCAGATCTAACGCGCCCACCGGCCTTTGGGTGAGAGAAAATACGGCACAGTGTGGAGCACCACATCGAAAACACACCCCGCCCGCCCGTATATTGCAAACCCCGCCCTCTCGCACCGGACCGTCTCAAGCCACTCAAGGCGGAATTTGCAACACTTATCGAGCAAGGAGTCATGCGCCCATCGAAGAGTTCCCGGGCATCTCGACTACACGTCGTCCCAAAGAAGGATGGAAGTCTGCGACATTGCGGTGACTACAGGGCGCTAAACGCCCGAACTGTACCCGACAGGTGCTCTCCACCGCACATACAAGACTTCGCGCAGCATTTACACGGTCGGCGAATATTCTCAGAAATTGGTTTAGTGCGAGCCTACCATCAAATGTCAATCGCGCCTGAGGACGTTACAAAAACCGCGATTTCGACACCATTCGGCCTTTTCGAGGCAAACAACATGATGTTTGGGCTTCGAAACGCCGCGCAAACGTGTCAAAGATTTGTCGACGCGAGGCTTAGATTTCGTTTACGCGTACATAGATGACTTCTTGGTAGCTTCGGAAACCGAGGAGCAGCACCGCTGGCACTTGCGGATCTTGTTCGAACGTCTAAACCAGTACGGCGTAGTAATCAACCTCGCAAAGTGCGAGTACGGAATTAATGAAATAGCCTTCCTAGGCCATACGGTAAACGCGCACGGAATAAAACCGCTCGCCGATCGCGTTACAGCCATAAACGAAGCACCGCTCCCCGCGAACATCAAGGCACTACGCGCTCATCAGCCTCGCAGTAGACGCGTCCGACTTTGCAATAGGGGCGGTGTTGCAGTAACGCGCGAATGACACTCGGCCACCATTGGGTTTCTTAACTAAAGCCTCAAATTTCGCGCAGCGAAAATATAGCGCGTACGATCGCGAATTACTCGCTATGTATACTGCGGTCAAGCGATTTAGACACGCCGTAGATGGGAGGAATTTCATTATTTTCATAGATCACAAACCCCACACCTATGCGTTCAGTCAAAATCCCGACAAGTGATCGCCGAGACAATTCCGTCAACTAGATTATATCGGGCAGTTCACGACCGATATAGACACTCGATGATGGCGGCAAGCAGAACGGTCACGTGCACGACGCTCCGTAGGCATAACCGAAATATCTGGGTAAATTAAAGAACTCGGGCGGAAAAGTGCACGAAAGTGAAGTTTCTAGTGCTTCGGAATGAGTGGGTATACAAGAAATAGGGGAGCTCGCTGGTATAAAAGCGAGAAAAACGATTGAAAGTGCTGTGTGTGGAAAGTGAGGTTAGGGGCAGAGCGAAGGCCATCTTGGGTCGCGAGACCGAAGCGCCACCGTGCGGGCTACCTGGGTAACCAAGGAGTGGGAGAGCGCCCCCGTGGAGGGCCAGTCTAAACTCCCCGCGTCGAACAGTGATAGGGACTCTGCGAGTTTAAGTATCCGGTCATCAGACAGACGACAGGCGACCTTACGACGACATCGGCAAGTATTTAGGACACGAATCGCATACACGCGGAAGGATACACCTCAAACATACATATATATATATGTATATTAAAGTCATAAACACAATATGGACAAGTACTACAAGGTAAGTAAACCTACGGCTCAGGGGGTTTCGGAGCTTCCAGGCCCCGTCGGGGATTCGAGTAGCGTCCCAGGCTCGACCCGACGGTCACCCAACGACTGGACGAACGGCGAGGGGAAGGTCGATCCCAGGGCCTCCCCTCGTTCGGTAAACACGACCGGGGACCAAGAAACACCCGCAGATGTCACAGAGGGAAAGATGTGCAAAAAAAGCACAAGAAGATACCTCGAATTTGATGAAGACATCGCGGGATTCATCGAGGATGTCGAGATGCCAATGCAGGCACTCAAGGATAAGACACCACCCACCGTAAAGGCGACCCGATTCGCAAAGGAAAAAATCCCGAAAGACAAGATCACCAGATATTTGAGAAAGTCCCCAGTGGAGGGGAGTGCGTGCAAGACAACGAGAAGCCTGGCCAGAAGCCAGCCGATGGCAACGAAGGACGAAGCGGCCAGCACCTCGGAGATAGACACACCGGCGGAAATGTCGGACAGCGGCTGCGAAGCGGCGGCACCAAGGGAATGTCTCAGGAGGAAGGCCATGGCGAACAGAGCAACGGCCGAGACCGAAAGCAATGACGAGGACAGTATCGTCATCAAAATGAGCGAATGGAAGGCGATGACGGAAATCATCACAGAAGTCTTCCGCGAAATCCAATGCATAGGTAGCAGACTCTACCTCATGAGCAAAAAGGATACCGACATCAAGAAAAGGAGGGACGCTATCAGTAAAAAAGCGTCCAAGCTCCACTCGATGTTGGACGAGATGAGGCTCAAGAGGAACGCTAGGACAGTCACGGCCACCAGGATGACCACCCATCCGGGGAGGAGTGAGGAGAAGGAAGGAAAAAGGAAGGAGAGATCGCCCGTCGAGGGGAAGGGCGACACCAAGAGAAAGAGACCAATGACCATGGAGGCCTCCTACGCAGGAGCCTGTGCCGGCAACAGCTCGGCAAAAGCGACTACTGACTACACGGACAGCGATGTAAAGGATGACTGGATCCCTGTCCGCGGAAGGAGAGGAAAAAGAACGGACACCGCGACGGTGGTCAGTAAGGCGAACGCAGGAAGGGCGGCATTGGACAAGCCAAAGAGGCCGGAGGGACCGAAGAGGATACGTAACAGACCCGAAGCCATCCTCGTCAAAGTAGGGCAAGACAAGGAGTGGATCCAGGCCTACAAAGACCTGATGGGGGCAAAGGAGACCCTAAAAGAGAGCTGTGGAATTAGGAGGACCAGAACAGGTGACATTCTGATCGAGCTGAAAGCAGGTAGCAACGCCAAAAAGACCGCGGCGGATATGAACACGGCGCTAAGAGGCAAGGTGAGAGCGCTACCAATGCGCGACAAGACCTCCGTAGAGATCAGGGATATAGACCCGCTCGTAGGCAAGGAAGAACTAGCCAGGGTGATAGGAATGCATCTGGGCATAAGCGACATCACTGAGGTCGAAGTAAAGACCCTAAAAATGGCGCCGTGGGGCACCCAATCGGCAATAGTGACGATGCCGAAAGCCTACCTGGCCAAAGAGGGGGCGAGCCGGAAGATCAGAACCGGCTTACGATAGCCTCGATAAAGGCACTACCCAATGTAGTAAAGTGCTACAGATGTCACATGTTCGGTCATATCGCGAACAAATGCACGGCGATAAGCCCTGGAAAGGAGATTTGCAGGAAGTGCGGAGCCAAAGACCACACGATAGCTGCCTGCGCCAACGCACCCTGCTGCTCCATCTGCAGCAAGGAGAAAGGTGTGAAATTTGACCACGTAACCGGATCCCTGGCTTGTCCAGAGTATAGAAGGCGGTTGAAAGCGAATAAATGAGGATACTGCAGATAAACCTCAACAGATGCAAGCTGGCGCAGGACATGATGCACCAATGCGCGATCGAACTTAGGCCGGATATAATAATAATTTCCGAGCCGAACAGGCAACTACCGCACTGGTTTAATGACACCAAAGGAGACGCCTCGATATGGGTCACACTCCTCAACGGCAAACTGCCTGATGAAACAACAGAGGTCAAGAGCGACGGGATAGTGGGCGTCCGCGTCGGTGACGTCTTCTGCTTCAGCGGATACTGTTCGCCCAACATAAATATGCTAGCATACTCCGAATACATAGACACGCTGTCGACTATGACGAAGAGTGCTGCTAGAAGACACGACAAGGTCGTCGTGGCCGGAGACTTCAACGCAAAGTCAACCTGTTGGGGAGGATCGACCACAGACAAGAGAGGGAGAGTCTTAATGGAGGCACTAAGCAGCCACCGGGTGTTTCCACTGAGGCTCAAGGAAAAGTATACCTTCTTCATGAACGCGAAGACGAGCTTCCCCGACATAATAAGCGTATCCAATAAGGTCAGCGAGATACACGCCGGAAGCGCGGTCTTGGACAAATACTCGGCCTCGGACCATCTGTACGTGCTCCACAGGTTTAAGGCGAGGAAGACCCGAACCGTATCGAAGTTCTACAGGTACGTGACCAAGGACATATCGCCGGAGGAGTTCCTGAGCAGATTCGACGACACACTGAAGAAGGAAGACCTCAACGCGGCTATCGGAGAGGATGGGGCCGAGCCCCTGCAAAAGAGCATCGAAGGTACGTGCGAAGGGATGCTAAGGAAGTCGAACTTTGCGGCGACCCGCAAGTACGCCAACTACTGGTGGAACCCGATGATCGCGGAACTGAGAGCGCAGGCGCACAAAGCGCTCAGGAAGGTGACGAGAGAAAGGAAGAAGAACGCCGGCAACACCGAGCCCCTCGTCAGCGCCTACAAGGAGATCCGAAGGCAATTAAAAAAGGAGATCGCCCGCAGCAAAAAAACAGCCTGGGCAGAATACTGCAAGATACTGGAGAGCGACCCTTGGGGCAAACCCTATCGCACGGTCATGAAGATATGTAAAAGCAAGGGACCAACCAACGACATGCCGATCGACATGGTGAAGGCAGTCCTACAGAGGCTATTCACCTTGGGACACGGACCCCCCCATTATGAGGGCCGCGAAGAGGCAGAGACCGAAGAAGAAGGAGATATTAGCCTCAGCGTCGCCATCGGCGAAGGCGATGTCGTCGATGCCGCCGGAAGAATGAACACCAAGAAGGCTGCAGGAGTCGATGGCGTGCCGGGCGAGATCGCGAAGCTGGTAGCGAGTCGCAGGAGCGAACTCGTGACAAGGGCGTTCAACGGCATCACTGAATCAGGAAGGATCCCAGTTTGCTGGAAGACGGCCAGAGTAATACTGCTAAGGAAACCGGGTAAGGATCCCAGTCTCCCTAACGCCTACCGGCCGATAAGCATACTCCCAACCATGAGCAAGATCTGGGAAAAATGCTTTAAGAAGATCATCGAGAGATGCATCGGAATGGACCCGTTCCATCGGAGGCAATATGGCTTCAGAAAGAAGAGGAGTACGGTAGACGCCATCACGCAGGTGATGAAGTTTGCCAACATCTGCAGACAGAAGAAGGTAGTATGCGTGATGATCACCCTAGATATTAGCAATGCCTTCAATTCGCTCAGCTGGAAGAGCATATACGAGGAATTTGACAAGAGGAAGCTGCCATGGAAGGTCAAAAGGCTAATCGGCAGTTACCTATCCGGAAGGAGGATCATCGTGAGCAACCAGCACGGCACGGTGGAGCACGAGGTGGCGGCGGGAGTCCCGCAGGGACCCATCCTCGGACCATTCCTGTGGAACTTGGTATACGACCGGTTGCTCGAGAGACTCGACAACATGCCAATGGTCAGAGCAACCGCCTTCGCGGATGATCTGGCCATCACATGCTCCGTCGGGAGGAACGAAGAGGCCTCCGCCAAGGTCAACACGATGCTAAGGATCGCCAACGACTGGTGCACGACTGTCGGGCTCACCCTGGCGAGAGAAAAGACGGAGGTCATGTTCATCACAAGCTTGCGAGTGCCGAGAGTGGTGAAACTCAGGTTGGGCTCCTCGGACATCGAAACGGTCGATCGCATCAGGTATCTCGGAGTCGTCATTGACTCCAGTCGGAGGTTCGGTGCGCATATCGAGATGGTGTGTAACAGAGCCGACAAGTTAATAGAAGCACTTAGTGGAATCCTACCCAACATCAACGGGCCGCCCAGCTTGGCTCGTAGGCTCTACTACAATGTGTGGGAGTCCATCGTAACTTACGGAGCACCGGTGTGGGCTAGAGCAGCGAATACCGATAAGAACAGGAAAAAGCTGAAACGTGCACAACGAACGGCCCTGTGCATAACAACGACGGCATACCGTACCGTCTCCCACGCGGCACTTTGCGTGTTGACCGGGAATCTCCCGATTTACATACAGATAAAGATGCTCGGAGAGACCTACGAGAGGAACAAGATCCATGGGCCCAGGAGTGGCACGGATGACGACTGCAAGCTGAAGGAGGAACTGGAGGCGATTCGCAAGAAGGCCCAAGAGGACTGGCAGAAGGAGTGGAACAACTACAAAAAAGAAAATATCACAAAGAAGCTAATACCGAGTGCGCTGTTATTTACCAAAAAGAAGATGGACATCGATCACCACACCATGCAGCTGCTAACCGGGCATGGGAGCTTCGGTGTCTATAGGAAAAGGATTGGCAGGGACAGCGACAGCAACTGTCTCGACTGTGGAGACCCGAACGACGATGCAGAGCACGCCCTCTTCGCGTGCCCGAAGTGGACGGACAGAAGGATCGAGCTGGAGAACGCTCCGGGCGGGAAGATAGACGTGGGCAATCTGATCGCCACGGTGACCGCCAAGGACGAGAGCTGGAATAAATTTAGGCAATTCTGCAAGACCGTCATGTGTCACAGGAGGGTGACAGCGAGGGCCTGGGAAGAAGCAAGGAGGAGAACGAGCGAAACAACAACTACGCGGAGCAATGAGGGCAAGAACATGAAACAACGAAAAACCGCAGAAGGAGACCAGCCCAGTATTCTGAACTGGCTGAGAGGACGACATGAGCAGTAACGGCCCGAAGAAGTAGATACTACGGGGCACGAAAGGACAACCCTGATGACTGCCGACAGGTTTTACCGGGGTTGTCTGCCCCCCAAGCGGAGGAAGAAGGAGGAGGGGTTTTTAGTGGGTATGGCAACGACATCCGACCGACTCCCACATAACCCAGTGATGCGGGTCACTGGGCATGCGTAATAGCATTTTCCCCTCCCCACGCAAAAAAAAAAAAAATAAGTTCACGACCGATGTAAGGCATATAAAAAGGCTGAATAACAATGCAGCCGACGCCCTATCTCGCATCGAAGCCATAGGAAAATCCGTGGATCACACAATTCTCGCCGCCGCGCAAGAAAACGACAAGGAGCTCCGCGACATCATCAACTCCGATATATCCGCGTTGCAGGTTAAGAAAATTCGTTTTCCGGATTACGACGCGGAAATATACTGCGACGTATCAGGCGACATCGTACGACCGTACGTACCGAAACCCTTGCGGCGCGACGTATTCAATTCGCTCCACGGACTTTCCCATCTAGGGATACGCGCGACCCAAAAATTCGTAAAATCGCGTATAGTTTGGCCGGCGGTAAACAAAAATTGCCAAACATGGACAAGGCAATGCATCCCGTGTCAACAATGTAAAATAGCGAGACACGTATCAACGCCGACCGGAACATTCGGAGAGCTCGCAGGACGATTCGAGCATATACATTTAGACATCATCGTCATGCAATATTCACAAGGCTACCGATATTGTCTAACATGTATCGACCGTTTTTCACGTTGGCCCGAAGCAATTCCAATACCAGATATGGAAGCGACGACCGTTGCCTCGGCTCTTCTTTCCACATGGATAGCGCGTTTTGGCGTCCGTGCAAAAATAACAACCGATCAAGGACGCCAATTCGAATCCAGTCTTTTCAACGAACTATGCCGGATGCTCGGCATTAAGCATTTGCGTACCACAGCCTACCACCTCGCGTCCAACGGGATGGTAGATCGCTTTCACAGGCAGCTTAAGGCCGCAATCAAATGCCACAATTCGAGCAACTGGGTTGAAAGCCTTCCCATAGCTCTTTTAGGCATTAGAACCGCTATCAAGGAGGACCTGAGCGCAACGGCAGCCGAAATGATTTATGGTACGGACATACGATTGCCAGCAGAATTCTTTGTACCAGCAAAACAACCGGCCAACGCGGAATTCGCAAACTGTTTGCGAGAGCGAATGAGCGATATTAGACCTCTGCCGACTTCACGACACGGCGAAAAGGAAACGTTCATGTTCCGCGATTTAGAAACGTCGCCGTGCGTTTTCGTACGCCACGATGCAATCGGAGGTCCACTGCAACCACCATACGATGGCCCCTATCAGGTTACACAGCGTGGATGAAAACCATTACCATACGGATGAAGGACAAAAGCGTGAAAGTCTCCGTAGATCGTATAAAACCCGCCTTCATCGTGTCGGAAGATATTGAGCATCTGGAAAGGAGCGCAGAAACCTACGACGTATTTTTACCTGGGAAAATCTTCCGACCGCAAAGCAGCGAGCAAGCGCAACAAAGCGACGGAGACGCAAGAACCAATTATACCACGCGTTCGGGCAGGAGAGTTCGTTCTCCTCCTCAAACGGGTTTGAATTAAGCGGTTAGCATGGGCACCGCGCTAACATACATAAACAAACATAAAAAGAAGTAACGTTAACACTGGCAAGCGGGTACTGTAGCGGCACTCGTAGGTAAAATTCATAACGGTTTCGGTCTAGAGTGAACCCGCTACACAAAAAATCGTGTTTACTGAAAGATGAGTTTATTATAGATCCGACAACCTTAGGCGGTTACCGAAGGTTAATCAAAATCCGTAGATTTTGTCGTGATCATATGCCCTCGAGTCAACTACCCGAAAATTCAACATTTGTAAACAAGGTCGAGAGTTCAGCGTCAGTTGCGAATTTTCGAAAACACCTTCAAAATTCAAATCCCAACGCCTTTTGTCAACTCCAACGCATATGAATATAGCGAGCAGGGTAGCGAGGCATTCTTTTTTATCGAGTGACACGAGGAGTAGCAGCTAAGTCGATACTTCTTTGCGCCCATCTATTCGTAATCACGAATCAAGACAACAAGTGTATTATACGACTAGTGTACACGTAGGGTATATTTTAATAAGCTACATAGTTAAATATACTCTTGTGCCTTTAAACCTAAATCGCTACCATACACCTCAAATCAAATTCGCACTAGTGAATATCTGCTCTATTGCATAACTACAACGTCTAATCCAAATAAAGATTCGTTTCACGCATCTAACACTAATAATAATGTGAACCCGATCTATAGGATGATACATGCACATGCGATCGATTCTGACTGTCCAGGACTCTCACCGGAGCCGGAACTCGCAGTGCACCGTGACGAACGGCACATATATAAGAATTCATTCTCAGCCAGACCGTCAGTCGTGCTCGCGCCACAATAGAAGCAACATGGAGTTTCTTTAGATCTGTGCTACGCGTCGTTGGTTTGTTCGTGCCAAGTAAGGTAGATATCATTTCAGAACTACCACTGGAGGTTTCGCACTTGATACTTCGAAAATTGGATCCCTCGTCCCTGCAGAGCGCCGCGCTTGTCTCGCGCAAATGGTTCAGCGTATGTAGATCCGAAGCGTTTTGAGCGAAGAACGCGGATTCGTTGATTACATTGTTAGTTAGGAAAGTGAGGGCAATGATCCGCGATGCCGATTGGTTATGACTAATGTTAGAAAGGAAGAGAGGAGGAAGAAGCCTCCTACCAACGTGGGTCCTAGGCGACATTGTTTATGGGAAATCTCAGATTTTCCGTTAGGTAGATGTCCGCTTTTTTCGTTAGGCCAATACCCGCCTTCTCCGTAATTCTTAAGAGGGCGTAACAAACCCAAGGACCTTTCTAAAAACCGACCGAAAACACTTCTAGAATTAGAAAGTCTTTTCGTGCAAACAGATTGACTTAGGCCATATGTGCGAACAATGCAGTTGGGATTTCGGCTTTATGATGGGTCCTTGGGCCTATGGAGGATTCGAAGTATGGCACGTGGACCGTTGGATGCCAAGCCGCGCGGGATGGAGTGCAGATGTGTTGCGCGCCAGAACATCGACTCTGGTCTCTGTTATATGCAGTGTAATTGTTGTTTTGCAGATTCAGACTCAAATATTCAACTCCACGTATCTCCGTTGCTGTTGCTGATATGTCGACAATTCGATGTGCCTGGTACTCCACATTTCTTGCCAAATACATCGTTTGCCAGCCAGTTTGCGCTATATCCAGACTGGTCCCAGACAGATCAAGCATAAATATATATCGGAGATGATAGAACACGGGAACCTTCCGTTTGGAATTTTGGGAAAATCCAGTAACATTGTAATCTAGATTCTACCATAGCTGTAATTAAACAATCGTAGTCATCTAGTCCGATTGTAATTGTTCGAAACTTGTGATACTGCACTTGGCCTCGAGGCGACAACCAGTCACCGATCGTAGACGCGGTCAAGGGATGAACGTTTTGTCTAATAAGGGCATGGAGTAATTCTATAGCTGTCCTTAAATGAAATAATCGTAGCGGCACTTGACAGTAAACATTCCAACGGTTTCTGTCCCGTGACTCGCCACACGCAGAGTCTATCCGTCGGATAAGATGATTGCCAGATTTTATCGCATCTCAACAGTATATGTATAGCTAGCCTGAGGACCCATTATAAACCTTAAGATTTAGTTAATTAAAGTCCTTAACAGTCCTAAACAGGCAAACAGTCTTTGTTTCAACTACGGGATGATAGGTGAAATCTATACGGACGACGCTTCCCGCTAGCAACGTCCCCTCAAGGGCTACTAGCATCCTTCTCTAACCATCCACATGGAAATTGTCCAATTAACAGTAACGTCACTTCCAATCTCTTTCCGAGCGAAGTCATTTCTCCACGTATCCGATGTTCTGGTGCCTTTAGACACACCCATCATAGTTTTCCTCTGCAGCATCATCGTGCCGGAAAATCATTCTCTCGTGAGGTCACATTAGCCAGTTACAAAGAGCCTTAACACTCGGTGGATATTCTATGTTTTGACAAAGAGTTTGTTCAGTCCTACCTATACCGCAGATAAGGAAGTATGGTACAACTTGGATTCAGGATGAAAACGAATTCTGTTGTCCCGTTGACCGCGGCTTTGTTATTGAACCCAGGATCATTGTCATTAGCTTCTCGAGTACCTAATTACCACGACTACTTGTCAAATTATATAACAATCAAATTTACACTAGTAAATATCTGCTCTATTGCATAACTACAACGTCTAAACCAGATGAAGATCCGTTTCGCGCCTCTAACTCTAATCATAATGTGAACCCGATGTAAGTGAAAATATATGCACATACCATCGATTCTGCCTGACCAGCACTCTCACCCGGAACCGGAACTCGCAGTGCACCGTGACGAACAGCACATATATAAGCCTCCACTCTTAGCCAGACCGTCAGTCGTGCTCGCGCAACAGTAGAAGCAACATGGAATTTTTTAGATCTCTACTACGCGTCGTTGGTTTGTTCGTGCCAAGTAAAGTAGATATCATTTCCGAACTACCACTGGAGGTATCGCACTTGATACTTCGAAAATTGGATCCCTCGTCCCTGCAGAGCGCCGCGCTTGTCTCGCGCAAATGGTTCTACGTTTGTAGATCCGACAAGTGTCTACGGCGGAAAGTGAGACGTCACATGCGACATTCGAGAAAGCGGGTCAAGATGCAATTTCTCGGAACTGCAGCCGCTAAAGCTACCAACCAAGAATCAAGAAGTAGAGGACGCGGTGAGGGCAACCTAAGGCACGAAATAAGTTTATCCGCTGCCCGTACGGCGGTCGTCGTTGGATGGTTACGCGGTCCTCTGAAAATTTCGATGCGAGATCGCCCCATCGATGTTGGACCAATAAAATGTATTAGACTCTAACTCGTGTAAATACCTTAATTTGACTGCTTGCTCTTGCGAGAACTTGAAACGGTCTTGTCCGGATTCAGAACTGTAGCGCGAAGCTTGAAATAAAATGGTTTTACTGAGACTGCAATGTGTTTCAGTCACGATAATACTATCTGTATCGTAATAGGCCCATTATTGAATATTAACTATAATGTATCATCGCTGCAATTGCAGATTTGTCGTCAATTAGATGCGAGATATACTCCTCATTGCCTGCCAAATACAGCTCACATCAGCTGACTCGTGCTATTATATCATCTCTGGTCCTCGACATATCAAGCGTAATTGCAGTTTTACAAATTAAGGTTAACATATTCAAATCCGTCGGATAAGATGATTGCCAGATGTCAACGCATCTCAACAGTATATGTTTAGCTAGCCTGAGGACCCATTATAAACCTTAAGATTTAGTTAATTAAAGTCCATAACTGTCATAAACAGGCAAACAGAATGTATCTCCGTTTCTATTGCACATATGGCGACAAAGCGATGCCCGTTACATTTCACATCCGATGTCATGTGCACCGCACATCTGCTGGTTTGTACCATGTCAACTCCGGTCTCTGTCAAACCTAGCGAAATTGGTGCTTTGCATATTCATCATTAATTATTCAAATCACCGTATCGCCGTTTGCATTGCAGATATGCCGACAATTCGATGCGCGATATACGCCACTTTTGCTGCCAAACACAATGTATATTATCTGGTTTGAGTTATGTAACGTGTGGGCGCAGCCAAACTCAGCGTATACGCAATTATGCATTTTCGGGCGAAATATTCAAATATTACATATTCAAATGAACGTATCTTGGGTTCTATGTCGCCTATTCGATGCGCAGAACACTCCACATATGATGCCAAATCAGCCGGTCTGTGCTATGTCAACTCTGGACCCTGTAAAATCCAGCGTAATTGTAGTTTTTGTTGTTAATGCTTAAATATTGCATTCAAAGATTCGCCGCTTCTTTTGCACATATGTCGACAATTCCATACCCCTTGTACTCCGCATTTGCTGTAGTTACATTGCCTATCAGCTCGATTGCGCTGTGTCAACTCTGGTCCCTGCAAAATCCAGCCCAAATGCAGTTTTGTATGTTCGGGCTTAAATATTCAAATCAACGTTACTCCGATTCAATAGCACATATGTCGACAGTACGATGCGCTTTATATTCCACATTGACTGCCATACGCAGAGCGCTTCATCTGATTTAAACCGTGTTAAATCCGGACCGAGTCAAATCCAGCGTATTTGTAGTTTTGCATATTCAAGCCTTGTTATTCAAGTGAAAGTATCTCCGTATCCATTGTAGGTACGTCGACAATAGGATGTACGTAATACTGCACATTTGCTGCCAAATACAGCACACATCAGCCCGTTTGCACACTGTCAAGACTCGACTCGGAGAAATCCATCGAAATTACAGTTTTGGATATTAATGCTTACATATTCGAATCAAGGTATCTCCGCTTGTTTTCCAGAAACATTGGCCATGCGATGCGCGTTATATTCCACATCTGATGCCAAGTACAGTGCACATCATCCGGTTTACGCTACGTAAAATCTGGACCCAGCCAGATCCAGAGTAGTTGCAGTTTCGTATATTCCGGATTAAGTATTCATACCGACGTATCTCCGATTCTATGGCACATATGGCTACAATTAGAGGCTCGTTATACTCCAAATTTGCTGCCAAACACAGTGCACGTTATTCCGTTTGATGCATGTAAAATCGGGACCCAGCCGAACCCTGCGTATTTGCAGCTTTACATATTCAGTATTAAATATTCCAACCAACGAATCTCCGTTTCTATGGCACACTTACAGACAATTCGGTGCGCGTTGTATTTGACAACTGATGTCATATACAGCGCACATCAGTAGGTTAGCGTTTTGTTCACTCTTGTCCCTGTCAAATACACCATAATAGCAGTTTAGCATATTCATGCTTGAATATCGAAAGCAACGTATCTTCGTTTCTATGGCAGATATGACGACAATTCGGTGAGCGTTATGCTCCTGATTTGCTGGTGAGCACAGAGCACATCTTCCGATTCTATCATCTCTTCTGTCTTACGTCTTCTCTGGCCACTAAAGGTTTCAGCGTAATTGCTGTTTTGCATATTCATGCCTAAATGTTCAAACCAACGTATGAGCGCTGCTATTGGATACATATCGCAAATGCGATGCGCGCTATACTCCACAATTACAGCCAAATACAGTACTTATTCGGTTTGCGCTATGTCGACTGTATTTTCGAGCTATGGCGGCGAGACGCGTTCGTTTGAATACGCGTCAATGGGAGTCGTAAATTCCCGTTACGATTGGAATAATCGACTCCACGGATAGTTCGATCCCCGTATTTCGCTTAGGATAATAGGTGTAGTCGTTGTGGTATAACACTGGGGGTCACAAAGTTATAAAAAATATATGTATTTCCAACGATTTATACGATCACACTGAGTAAGAACGCCGTTGCTTAAGATACAGATAACGAAGAAATGGATTATTCTTAGATGAGAGTGTGAGCTACAGGAGCTCTACGTCCGTGAGAGCTGTAGGAGCTGTCGGACTTCTCGATACTGTGAGAGAAATAGGAGGCTCTTAGAGATATAGGAACGGTGAGAGTTATAGGGATTGCAGGAACTTAAGTCACCGCGAGAGACGATGGAACTCTGAGAGATATAGGAACGGTAAGAGTTATAGGGATTGCAGGAACTCTAGTCACCGTCAGAGATGATGTAACTCTAAAGTTCATTCTGATGTGAGTACGAAGCTCGGTATTGGTGTGCCCTTTGAGCGAAGAACGCGGATTCGTTGATTACATTGTTAGTTAGGAAAGTGAGGGCAATGATCCGCGATGCCGATTGGTTATGACTAATGTTAGAAAGGAAGAGAAGAGGAAGAAGCCTCCTACCAACGTGGGTCCTAGGCGACATTGTTTATGGGAAATCTCAGATTTTCCGTTAGGTAGATGTCCGCTTTTTTCGTTAGGCCAATACCTGCCTTCTCCGTAATTCTTAAGAGGGCGTAATAAACCCAAGGACCTTTCTAAAAACCGAACGAAAACACTTCTAGAATTAGAAAGCCTTTTCGGGCAAACAGATTGACTTAGACCATATGTGCGAACAATGCAGTTGGGATTTCGGATTTATGATGGGTCCTTGGGACTATGGAGGATTCGAAGGATGGCACGTGGACCGTTGGATGCCAAGCCGCGCGGGATGGAGTGCAGATGTGTTGCGCGCCAGAACATCGACTCTGGTCACTGTTATATGCAGTGTAATTGTTGTTTTGCAGATTCAGACTCAAATATTCAACTCCACGTATCTCCGTTGCTGTTGCTGATATGTCGACAATTCGATGTGCCTGGTACTCCATGTTTCTTGCCAAATACATCGTTTGCCAGCCAGTTTGCGCTATATCCAGACTGGTCCCAGACAGATCAAGCATAAATATAAATCGGAGATGATAGAACACGGGAACCTTCCGTTTGGAATTTTGGGAAAATCCCGTAACATTGTAATCTAGATTCTACCATAGCTGTAATTAAACAATCGTAGTCATCTAGTCCGATTGTAATTGTTCGAAACTTGTGATACTGCACTTGGCCTCGAGGCGACATCCAGTCACCGAACGTAGCCGCGGTCAAGGGATGAACGTTTTGTCTAATAAAGGCATGGATTAATTCTATAGCTGTCCTTAAATGAAATAATCGTAGCGGCACGTGACAGTAAACATTCCAACGGTTTCTGTCCCGTGACTCGCCACACGCAGACTCTATCCGTCGGATAAGATGATTGCCAGATGTCAACGCATCTCAACAGTATATGTTTAGCTAGCCTGAGGACCCATTGTAAACCTTAAGATTTAGTTAATTAAAGTCCTTAACAGTCCTAAAGAGGCAAACAGTCTTTGTTTCAACTACGGGATGATAGGTGAAATCTATTTTTCCGCGGACGACGCTTCCCGCTAGCAACGTTCCCTCAAGGGCTACTAGCATCCTTCTCTAACCATCAACATGGAAATTGTCCAATTAACGGTTACGGCACTTTCAATCTCTTTCCGAGCGAAGTCATTTCTCCACGTATCCGATGTTCTGGTGCCCTTAGACACACCCATCATAGTTTTCCTCTGCAGAATCATCGTGCCGGAAAATCATTCTCTCGTGAGGTCACATTAGCCAGTTACAGAGAGCCTTAACACTCGGTGGATATTCTATGTTTTGACAAAGAGTTTGTTCAGTCCTACCTATACCGTAGATAAGGAAGTATGGTACAACTTGGAATCAGGATGAAAACGAATTCTGTTATCCCGTTGACCGCGGCTTTGTTATTGAACCCAGGATCATTGTCATTAGCTTCTCGAGTACCTAATTACCACGACTACTTGTCGAATTATATAACAATCAAATTTACACTAGTAAATATCTGCTCTATTGCATAACTACAACGTCCAAACCAAATGAAGATCCGTTTCGCGCCTCTAACTCTAATCATAATGTGAACCCGATGTAAGTGAAAATACATGCACATACCATCGATTCTGCCTGACCAGCACTCTCACCCGGAACCGGAACTCGCAGTGCACCGTGACGAACAGCACATATATAAGCCTCCACTCTTAGCCAGACCGTCAGTCGTGCTCACGCAACAGTAGAAGCGACATGGAATTTTTTAGATCTCTACTACGCGTCGTTGGTTTGTTCGTGCCAGGTAAAGTAGATATGTCTCGCTATTGTTATTTTCCCACCTAATAAGACTCTGTAACCTACTTCACTGTATTTTCGAGCTATCGCGGGGAGACGCGGTCGTTAGAATACGCGCCAACGGGAGTCGTAAATTCCCGTTACGATCAGAATGATCGACACCACGAATAGTTCGATCCCCGTATTTCGATTAAGATAATAGGGGTGATTCAGGTATGATAACACTGTGGCTCACAGAGTTAAAATTTATATTTCCAACACTTAATATACACGAATGAATAGATATAAACACTTAATAACTTATCACGCTGCAATAATAGAGTAGCACGGTATGAGACTTAATGTTAGAAATTCGGCGTTAGATCTTTGACTCAATGTGTAACGTTCGACGCGTCACAAGGAACTGATCGACTTTAGATGATTTCTTTGTCTCATCTTTAAGACGATTCCCACTATACTTAGGTCACGCCACCGTTCGCGCCTATGATCACGTATGTCTGTTTTTGCGTGGAAAACGTAACGGACCAAATTCGACGTTTCGAGAACTCGCTGCTTGGCGACAGCTATGCGCTCGTCGATACATTGTATATGATCCGGCGGTCAGATAAGACGATCTCACCGAGACATTGTAGGGCCGCGAGTGACGGTTAGAAAATACAGCCTGTGTTAAGCCTAGTGGCGTAACATCCTCCCCCCGTTGAGAGGGTACCGATCAAAATTCTGTAGAGGTAGAGTTAATTAAATCTTCTATCCGCCTTCTTGTTGATTGTTGCTGCCGTGTGGACTGTGGCCGTCCAGAAGATGTCGTGGTCGCCAGGAGGAATTTGATGATACGGCCGAAAGGCCGGTGCGCTGAGGGTATTCGTCTGTCCTGGAGTCTGGTTCGACGTCGCGCGGAGGGCGCGATGAAATTCACGATCCAGTACGCGTCGTGAAACAGCTTGGCCCATGAAGTATCGTGGAACACCTCGGCCCACGAGGTGTCATTGAATGAAACTCCGATGATGCATGGTACAGATTCAAACAACGTCGCAGAGTTTTGTGTTTGATTGGGGACCTGAGCTCCCCTCGATGTTCTGACCCAATTGAGTTGTCTTGTCCCACGTATCGTAGCTTGTTTCATGGTAAGACCTTGAGCAGGTTTCGCCTTTCTTATATGGTATTTCTGCAACATCAGACCCGTGAAAGTATTGCATATCATTTGGACATCCTCGTTCTTGTTTCGGCTGTGGAAACGTAGAGGAGGTCATGGTTGATTGAGGGATGAGGCTCCCCCCGTTGACCCCTTCGGATTGCGCCTTCTCGCTGATGGCTGGTAGTTGTACCGGCGTAGTCCAACAATCCGCAAAAGACCAAATCAGCGATTTGTCCGACGTAGTGATCTGTGGGCTTAGTGGACGAGTGTTGAGATCAGCTGGCGCGTTCTGAAAACTACCGACAATTAAATGATTAGTCATAGTAGTAACAGCGTGGAGATTATCTCGATCTGGGTCACTCGCAGGCGTGGCTCCTCGCGGCCATGGCGATGGAGAATTCTTCACGTTAGGGCCCGGAGAAAGATTCTCTGCTATGATGTCCATGTCAGGTGTAACATGTAAAGTGGTGTTCCCCGTCGGCGGAGTTTGATTCCTGTTGTCCTGGACGGGATTCACTTCCTTCCGGTCCAGTGGATCGTGAGAGGTTGGCTGAATGAAGACATTTCGTGGCGATTTGATAGCAACGGCGGATTCACTGGTTCACGGTCTCGATGACGGGGCTTGCCGTGCGACACGTTGGTTACGTCTTAGCCGCTCGTATATATCTTCATATTGCTCTCTGATTTCGAGATCGCGCGATTGTCCATCCGAGTCTAATAATTCTATCTCGAGTTGGACAGCTTCGACTTGATGCGTCGACTCGTGTTGGACTTTTTGCACTTCGGTCAAATGTTCATTGCGGTCCACTGTGGATGAGAACGTGTCATAGGAATAGGTCCAGTTCTCGAAGGCACCGTCGAACTGAGGCAAGCTGACCTCTGGCAAAGTGATTGGTGTCGGCTCAGGGTTCACGCATGAGTCGCGTGTTTTTGTTGTCGAGGGGGTTGTTGCTGGTATTTGGTCAAAGAGATCTATGAGTCGTGTGTTAATCTCCAGATACTCTTGCAACAAAGAGGCTCTACAAGCAATTTCCCCCTGATCTAACACTTCTAGCTCGTCTTGAACCGCGCTTAATCTCCTCCAATACTCGTCGAACGAATTGCGGCAAGATACTAAGTAGCCGTTGTTTACTTGCCCAGACTCTTCGTATTCATCGAGTTGGCGCTTCGTGATCGTAAAGCGGCGGGCGAGGCCGTTTCGTCTCCGCCGCAATGTACTGATCGAGTCAGATTGAGCCATGTTTGATTTTAGTGGTAGGAACGATCTTACCTTGATCAAGTGGGCGTTGGTCTGAGAGTCGGTTTTTACTCGCCACAGTGTGGCGTGGGCTCGTGTAGATGCTGAACGAAGGAGGTGTTCCTCTCCGGTGGCGGCTCCTTTGGTCAGTTGACTAAGGTGTTGGAATGTGGATTTCACGTGACACTGTATAGTCACTGGTCAGTGCACTTCTTTGATGGCACGTGATCCGGCTCAACGGACCATGTATTTTCGAGCTATCGCGGGGAGACGCGGTCGTTAGAATATGCGCCAACGGGAGACGTAAATTCCCGTTACGATCAGAATGATCGACACCACGAATAGATCGATCCCCGTATTTCGATTAAGATAATAGGGGTGATTCAGGTATGATAACACTGTGGCTCACAGAGTTAAAATTTATATTTCCAACACTTAATATACACGAATGAATAGATATAAACACTTAATAACTTATCACGCTGCAATAATAGAGTAGCACGGTATGAGACTTAATGTTAGAAATTCGGCGTTAGATCTTTAACTCAATGTGTAACGTTCGACGCGTCACAAGGAACTGATCGACTTTAGATGATTTCTTTGTCTCATCTTTAAGACGATCCCCACTATACTTAGGTCACGCCACCGTTCGCGCCTATGATCACGTATGTCTGTTCTTGCGTGGAAAACGTAACGGACCAAATTCGACGTTTCGAGAACTCGCTGCTTGGCGACAGCTATGCGCTCGTCGATACATTGTATATGATCCGGCGGTCAGATAAGACGATCTGACTGAGACATTGTAGGGCCGCGAGTGACGGTTAGAAAATACAGCCTGTGTTAAGCCTCGTGGCGTAAGATTCACTATATCCCAACAAAATTCCCATATCTGCCTTCTTATCCCATTTAGAAACTCTTTTTTGTTCTGGTCTTCTTACAAAAACTTTACTTCCATATAGATGTAGATTTTCAACACTTGGTTTTCTCCCGAAGAATATTTCAAAAGGTGTCTTTCTCTCTATAGTATTTTCCAGTATTCGATTTTTGAAGTATACCGCTGTACAAACTATTTCCGGTCAGTACCTTTTATGTACTTTCGCTTCCGCTAACAAGCAACGCGCCATGTCCATAACTGTTCTATTATACCTTTCCGCTGTCCCGTTTAACTCATGTACGTAGGTTGGGCAATTATTAATTCTGATACCTTTATCCCTAGCATATTTATAAATTCGATTATTCAAATACTCTTTTCCATTATCACATCTCAATATTTTTAACTTCTTGCCCGTCAAATACTCGGCTTCATTTACAAACTGTACGAAACAATCAAAGACCTCACCCTTTGATTTTATACAATAAACTCTAGCTATTTTGCTATAATCATCGATAAATGAGATGAAATATTTCTCTTCATTGAATCCGGTAGTCTTAAAGGGACCGCACACGTCCGTATGAATAATTTCCATTATCTCCCTAGCCTTGGTTTGATTATTTTTGAATGGTAAATTGTGCATTTTACTTTCTATGCACACCCTACATTTCAAAAATTCCTTCTCAATTTCATTCGGTATACAGTAACTAGCTGCTCTTTACCCAAAATATTTAAATAATTAAAATTTACGTGTCCTAACATCCTATGCCATCTTTCCTTTTTACTCATACCACTACGTTCGGCGCTGTTTGCTAAGTGCTCTTTCCCTTTCAATATACTTTTCATTCTATATGTTCCCTTTTCTTTAACCGCTACCGCTGTAAGCTTATTGTCCTCACCTATTACTTTTGCAATATTTCCTTTTGAAATAACCGTGTTCTTATTATCTGTTAGCTTGCCTAAACTAATCAAGTTTGCGGACACTTCTTTCGCGTAAAAAACGTTATTCATATTTATTTCATTTTCTTTCCAAATGCTTCAAAATAAGTTATAACATTCCCTACTTTTGTTGCCTTTATCGATCTATTATCGCCTAAATATATATTTACCGGTTCTTTAAGGTCAATAGAATTGTCGAAATAATTTACGTTGTTAATTATGTGATCTGTGCAACCGCTATCTAATAGCCACATTACTTCATTATTACTTATCTCGTTCGCCTCGCCGCTGTGTGCTGCGTGCGCCGTTGCTATCAATGTGCCTGATCTTGAGTTACCATGCTCGCTCGTGCCGGTTGTTGATTGACGATGGAAATTTCCACGTTTCCTGCTCGTATTTCCTTTGTTTCCTCTTCCTCTGCTGCGACCACATGTTGACCCACGCCAAAAACTGTTACTGCTTCCCGCTTCGACGCCATTTTGACACTCTCTCGCAAAATGTCCTACTCTTCCACGTCTGAAGCATCCTTCCTTTTTTGCAGAAAAGGCGTTGGTTTGCATTTCTTCTCGATTGGACTTATTTTTCTTCTCCGCTATTTCAATTTTATTTTTTACATACGCTACCGTTTGATTTTCTGCTTTCATGCATCTACTATATCCGCTATGTAGGTGTATTCTTCCGGTAACGTATTCAGCATGTAATTTAGTTTTTCCCTCTCACTCACTTGTGCACCCGCACATTTTAATTCGTTTACTAATTTTTCGAAATCGCTAAAGAACGTTGCTGAATCAGTGTATTTCTCAAGTCTTATCTTTTCCTATCTCCTTCTGCATACGATCTGTAGTGCCGTCGACGCTTTCAAGTACATTTTATCAAACTTTTTTACTATCCCATATGCCGTTTTTTCTTCTCTAATATATTCCAATTGTCTATTTGTAACGGCATTATAAATTATATTTATTGCCTCCAGATCCTTTTTGTCCCAGTCTTCATTGTCTGTTTCTGTCTTCACTCTGTCTTCAACGAGTTGTGACAATCTCGCATTCTTTACATCTGAGAAGCATCGTTATTCTTTGCTTCCACATACCGTAATCCTCACCATCGAAAATAGGTATCATGATTTCCGATCTCTCCATTTTAAATGATTCCTGATCTCTTACTCAAGCGTTCCTACGTGCTCGAAGTGTATTTTTCCTCTTTGTAACCTTTGAACGTTTCTTTCCTTACTGAGAATTCACACGAACTAACTCGCAATATTGAAAAACACGCACTAAAATAACTTACAAAATTATGAACCACGCTCTGCTACCATGAAAAGATATAGAATGGATTCGGAAATGCAAATAATTCCCTTTATTTAGCACACAACTGTTATACATATATCTTATACTCTTAAGACCTCAAAATCCTACTCGCACGCACGCTTGTTGTCAACCGACTCTTCCAGATACTTGAAACGACTGACTCTTGTCTTTTGTCCCAACTAAGGCCTCGACGTCCTCTGACGCTTGCACGCACATTCACATGTACAGTGTAAATGTATCATGTTCCTAACAGCCACGAACAGATAGATAACCTTATTTCTGTTAGGATAATCGGGGTGGTTCAATTAAGTATAGACTGATTTAACAGGTATAAATTACAGTTCATTCAAACAACTTGACTAGAGAAATATAAACTGCTAGAGCATAATTAGGAACGTGACGCTGGGCACATGCCTCAGCGATCAACAGCTACAGGACGTCGATGACCTTATGACAAACCCCCCCAGACACGGGACGCTAGGACACCGACATTGCCTGGCGGAAATCGATCGTTTTTCGCGTTAGACCGAAGCCGTTCCCATCGCCGACATGGAGGCGGCAACCGTTGTTTCAGCCATCCTTTCCACGTGGATATTCCGTCTCGACGTACCTTTAAGGATAAGGACCGATCAAGGACGCCAGTTCGAGTCAAACTTATTTAACGAATTATGCCTGTTCCTCGGCATTAGGCATTTACGAACGACAGCCTATCACCCCGTGACCAACAGGATGGTAGATCGCCTGCCCCGACAACTAAAAGCAGCAATCAAATGCCACGATACGAGCAACTGTGTAGAAATCTTGCCAATAGTTTTATTAGGCATACGAACAGTTATTACGGACGTGAAAACGACGACAGCCGAAATGGTTTATGGCACCGGCATACGATTGCCGGCAGAATTCTGTGTACCAACGAAGCAACAGGCCAAGTCGAAATACGGAAGCCGTCTAAAGTCTTACGTATTTCTACGTCACGATTACATCGGAAACCCCTTACAACCACCCTACGGCGGACAGCATCAATTTATATCGAGAGCAAAAAGGACCATTGCGATTGAAGTTAGCAACAAGAACGTAATCGTACACTTAGACCGTCCGAAATGCGTGAATTTTTATTGCACGGTAACATTGAACACCATTACAGCGAAAATCGCGAAGAAATAATACCACCTGATGTTTGAAACGAGCAAAACGAAGAGGACTCAGGAATTCATCACTCCAGGTGCGCGGGCAGAAAAGTTCGCTTCCCTATTCGTTCCCAGCCAGGCCGTCGATAAGCTAATGCGAAAGAACTACCAGCGACATAAATATAAGTCGCAGATGAAAGAACACCGCAACATTCTATTTGGAATTTTGGGAAAATCCCGAAACATTGTAATCTAGATTCTACCGTAGCGGTAATTAAACAATTGTAGTCATCCAGTCCGATTGTAATTGTTCGAAACTTGTGATACCGAACATGGCCTCGAGGCGACAACCAGTCACCGAACGTAGCCGCGGTCAAGAGATGAACGTTTTGTCTAATAAAGCCATGGAGTAATTCTATATCTGTCCTTAAAAGAAATACTTGGGACGGGACACGACAGTAAACATTCCAACGGTTTCTGTCCCCAGTCTCGCCACACGCAGACATCCGTCGGATAAGATGATTGCCAGATATCAACGCATCTCCACAGTATATGTTTAGCTAGCCTGAGGACCCATTATAAACCTTAAGATTTAGTTAACTAAAGTCCTTAACAGTCCTAAACAGGCAAACAGTCTTTGTTCCAACTACGGGATGATAGGTGAAATATATTTTTCCACGGACGACGCTTCCCGCTAGCAACGTTCCCTCAAGGGCTACTAGCATACTTCTCTAACCATCAACATGGAAATTATCCAATTAACAGTAACGTCACTTTCAATCTCTTTCCGAGCGAAGTCTTTTCTCCACGTATCCGATGTTCTGGTACCCATAGACACACCCATCATAGTTTTCCTCTGCAGCATCATCGTGCCGGAAAATCATTCTCTCGTGAGGTCACATTAGCCAGTTACAAAGAGCCTTAACACTCGGTGGATATTCTATGTTTTGACAAAGAGTTTGTTCAGTCCTACCTATTCCGTAGATAAGGAAGTATGGTACAACTTGGAATCAGGATGAAAACGAATTCTGTTGTCCCGTTGACCACGGCTTTGCTATTGAACCCAGGATCATTGTCATTAGCCTCTCGAGTACCTCATCACCACGACTACTTGCCAATTATATAACAATCATATTTACACTAGTAAATATCTGCTCTATTGCATAACTACAAACGTCTAAACCAAATGAAGATTCGTTTCGCGCCTCTAACTCTAATCATAATGTGAACCCGATGTAAGTGAAAATACATGCACATACCATCGATTCTGCCTGACCAGCACTCTCACCCGGAACCGGAACTCGAAGTGCACCGTGACGAACAGCACATATATAAGCCTCCACTCTTAGCCAGACCGTCGGTCGTGCTCGCGCAACAGTAGAAGCAACATGGAGTTTTTTAGATCTCTTCTACGCGTCGTTGGTTTGTTCGTGCCAAGTAAGGTAGATATCACTGCCGAACTACCACTGGAGGTTTCGCACTTGATACTTCGAAAATTGGATCCCTCGTCCCTGCAGAGCGCCGCGCTTGTCTCGCGCAAATGGTTCAACGTATGTAGATCCGACAAGTGTCTACGGCGGAAAGTGAGACGTCACATGCGACATACGTCAAAGCGGGTCAAGATGCAATTTCTCGGACCTGCAGCCGCTAAAGCTACCAACCAAGAATCAAGAAGTAGAGGACGTGGTGAGGGCAACCTAAGGCACGAAATAAGTTTATCCGCTGTTCGTACGGCGGTCGTCGTTGGAAGGTTACGCTGTCCTCTGAAAATTTCGATGCGAAATCGCCCCATCGATGTTGGACCAATAAAATGTATTAGACTCTAACTCGTGTAAGTACCATAATTTGACTGCTTGCTCTTGCGAGAACTTGAATCGGTCTTGTCCGGATTCAGAACTGTAGCGTGAAGCTTGAAATAAAATGGTTTTACTGAGACGGCAATGTGTTTCAGTCACGCTAATACTATCGGTATCGTAATAGGCCCATTATTGAATATTAACTACAATGTATCACCGCTGCAATTGCAGATTTGTCGTCAATTAGATGCGAGATATACTTCTCATTGCCTGCCAAATACAGCTCACATCAACTGGCTCGTGCTATTATATCATCTCTGGTCCTCGACATATCAAGCTTAACTGCAGTTTTACAAATTAAGGTTAACATATTCAAATGAATGTATCTCCGTTTCTATTGCACATATCGCGACAAAGCGATGCCCGTTACATTTCACATCCGATGTCATGTGCACCGCACATCTGCTGGTTTGTACCATGTCAACTCCGGTTTCTGTCAAACCTAGCGAAATTGCTGCTTTACACATTCATGATTAATTATTCAAATCACCGTATCGCCGTTTGCATTGCAGTTATGCCGACAATTCGATGCGCGATATACGCCACTTTTGCTGCCAAACACAATGTATATTACCTGGTTTGAGCTATGTAACGTGTGGGCGCAGCTAAACTAAGCGTATACGCAATTATGCATTTTCTGGAGAAATTTTCAAATATTACATATTCAAATGAACGTATCTTGGTTTCTATGTCGCCTATTCGATGCGCAGAATACTCCACATATGATGCCAAATCAGCCGGTCTGTGCTGTGTCAACTCTGGTCCCTGCAAAATCCAGCCCAACTGCAATTTTGTATGTTCAGGCTTAGATATTCAAATCAACGTGACACCGATTCCATAGCACATATGTCGACAATACGATGCGCGTTATATTCCACATTGACTGCCATACGCAGAGCGCTTCATCTGGTTTAAGCCGTGTTAAATCCGGACCGAGTCAAATCCAGCGTATTTGTAGTTTTGCATATTCAAGCCTAGTTATTCAAGTGAAAGTATCTCCGTATCCATTGTAGGTACGTCGACAATAGGATGCATGTTATACTCCACATTTGCTGCCAAATACAGCACACATCAGCCCGTTTGCACACTGTCAAGACTGGACTCGGAGAAATCCAGCGTGATTGCAGTTTTGGATATTAATGCTTACATATTCGAATCAAGGTATCTCCGCTTGTTTTGCAGAAACATTGGTCATACGATGCGCGTTATATTCCACATCTGATGCCGGTTTACTCTATGTAAAATCTGGACCCAGCCAGATCCAGCGTAGTTGCAGTTTCGTATATTAAGGATTAAGTATTCATCCGACGTATCTCCGATTCTATGGCACATATGGCTACAAATAGAGGCTCGTTATACTCCAAATATGCTGGCAAGCACAGTGCATGTTATCCCGTTTGATGCATGTAAAATCGGGACCCAGCCGAACCCTGCGTATTTGCAGTTTTACATATTCAGTATTAAATATTCGAACCAACGAATCTCCGTTTCTATGGCACACTTACAGACAATTCGGTGCGCGTTATATTTGTCATCTGATGTCATATACAGCTCACATCAGTAGTTTAGCGTTATGTTCACTCTTGTCCCTGTCAAATACACCATAATTGCAATTTAGCATATTCATGCTTGAATATCGAAAGCAACGTATCTCCGTTTCTGTGGCAGATATGACGACAATTCGGTGAGCGTTATGCTCCTGATTTGCTGGTGAGCACAGAGCACATCTTCCGATTCTATCATCTCTTCTGTCTTACGTCTTCTCTGGTCACTGACAGATTCAGCGTATTTGCTGTTTTGCATATTCATGCCTAAATGATCAAACCAACGTATCAGCGCTGCTATTGGATACATGTCGCAAATGCGATGCGCGCTATACTCCACAATTACAGCCAAATGCAGTACTCATTCGGTTTGCGCTATGTCGACTGTATTTTCGAGCTATCGCGGGGAGACGCGGTCGTTTGAATACGCGTCAATGGGAGTCGTAAATTCCCGTTACGATTGGAATAATCGACACCACGGATAGTTCGATCCCCGTATTTCGCTTAGGATAATAGGTGTAGTCGTTGTGGTATAACACTGGGAGTCACAAAGTTATAAAAAATATATGTATTTCCAACGATTCATACAATCACACTGAGTAAGAACGCCGTTGTCTAAGATACAGATAACGAAGAAATGGATTATTCTTAGATGAGAGTGTGAGCTATAGGAGCTCTAGGTCCGTGAGAGCTGTAGGAGCTGTCGGACTTGTGGATACTGTGAGAGAAATAGGAGGCTCTTAGAGATATAGGAACGGTGAGAGTTATAGGGACTGCAGGAACTTTAGTCACCGCGAGAGACGATGGAACTCTGAGAGATATAGGAACGGTGAGAGTTATAGGGATTGCAGGAACTCTAGTCACCGTGATAGATGATGTAACTCTAAAGTTTATTCTGATGTGAGTACGAAGCTCGGTATTGGTGTGCCCTTTGAGCGAAGAACGCGGATTCGTTGATTACATTGTTAGTTAGGAAAGTGAGGGCAATGATCCGCGATGCCGATTGGTTATGACTAATGTTAGAAAGGAAGAGAGGAGGAAGAAGCCTCCTACCAACGTGGGTCCTAGGCGACATTGTTTATGGGAAAACTCAGAATTTCCGTTAGGTAGATGTCCGCTTTTTTAGTTAGGCCAATACTCGCCTTCTCCGTAATTCTTAAGAGGGCGTAATGAACCCAAGGACCTTTCTAAAAACCGACCGAAAACACTTCTAGAATTAGAAAGTCTTTTCGGGCAAACAGATTGACTTAGACCATATGTGCGAACAATGCAGTTAGGATTTCGGCCTTATGATGGGTCCTTGGGCCTATGGAGGTTTCGAAGGATGGCACGTGGACCGTTGGATGTCAAGCCGCGCGGGATGGAGTGCAAATGTGTTGCGCGCCAGAACATCGACTCTGGTCTCTGTTATATGCAGTGTAATTGTTGTTTTGCAGATTCAGACTCAAATATTCAACTCCACGTATCTCCGTTGCTGTTGCTGATTTGTCGACAATTCGATGTGCCTGGTACTCCACATTTCTTGCCAAATACATCGTTTGCCAGCCAGATTGCGCTATATCCAGACTGGTCCCAGACAGATCAAGCATAAATATAAATCGGAGATGAAAGAACACGGGAACCTTCCGTTTGGAATTTTGGGAAAATCCCGTAACATTGTAATCTAGATTCTACCATAGCTGTAATTCAACAATTGTAGCCATCCATTCCGATTGTAATTGTTCGAAACCTGTGATACTGCACTTGGCCTCGAGGCGACAACCAGTCACCGAACGTAGCCGCGGTCAAGGGATGTAAGTTTTGTCTAATAAAGGCATGGAGTAATTCTATAGCTGTCCTTAACTGAAATAATCGTAGCGGCACGTGACAGTAAACATTCCAACGGTTTCTGTCCCGTGACTCGCCACACGCAGACTCTATCCGTCGGATAAGATGATTGCCAGATGTCAACACATCTCAACAGTATATGTTTAGCTAGCCTGAGGACCCATTATAAACCTTAAGATTTAGTTAATTAAAGTCCTTAACAGTCCTAAACAGGCAAACAGTCTTTGTTTCAACTACGGGATGATAGGTGAAATCTATTTTTCCACGGACGACGCTTCACGCTAGCAACGTTCCCTCAAGGGCTACTAGCATCCTTCTCTAACCATCAACATGGAAATTGTCCAATTAACAGTAACGTCACTTTCAATCTCTTTCCGAGCGAAGTCATTTCTCCACGTATCCGATGTTCTGGTGCCCTTAGACACACCCATCATAGTTTTCCTCTGCAGCATCATCGTGCCGGAAAATCATTCTCTCGTGAGGTCACATTAGCCAGTTACAAAGAGCCTTAACACTCGGTGGATATTCTATGTTTTGACAAAGAGTGTGATCAGTCCTACCTATACCGTAGATAAGGAAGTATGGTACTACTTGGAATCAGGATGAAAACGAATTCTGTTATCCCGTTGACCGCGGCTCTGTTATTGAACCCAGGATCATTGTCATTAGCTTCTCGAGTACCTAATTACCACGACTACTTGTCAAATTATATAACAATCAAATTTACACTAGTAAATATCTGCTCTATTGCATAACTACAACGTCTAAACCAAATGAAGATCCGTTTCGCGCCTCTAACTCTAATCATAATGTGAACCCGATGTAAGTGAAAATACATGCACATAACATCGATTCTGCCTCACCAGCACTCTCACCCGGAACCGGAACTCGCAGTGCACCGTGACCAACAGCACATATATAAGCCTCCACTCTTAGCCAGGCCGCCAGTCGTGCTCGCGCAACAGTAGAAGCAACATGGAATTTTTTAGATCTCTACTACGCGTCGTTGGTTTGTTCGTGCCAAGTAAAGTAGATATCATTTCCGAACTACCACTGGAGGTATCGCACTTGATACTTCGAAAATTGGATCCCTCGTCCCTGCAGAGCGCCGCCCTTGTCTCGCGCAAACGGTTCAACGTTTGTAGATCCGACAAGTGTCTACGGCGGAAAGTGAGACGTCACATGCGACATACGAGAAAGCGTGTCAAGATGCAATTTCTCGGACCTGCAGCCGCTAAAACTACCAACCAAGAATCAAGAAGTAGAGGACGTGGTGAGGGCAACCTAAGGCACGAAATAAGTTTATCCGCTGCTCGTACAGCGGTCGTCGTTGGAAGGTTACGCGGTCCTCTGAAAATTTCGATGCGAGATCGCCCCATCGATGTTGGACCAATAAAATGTATTAGACTCTAACTCGTGTAAGTACCTTAATTTGACTGCTTGCTCTTGCGAGAACTTGAAACGGTCTTGTCCGGATTCAGAACTGTAGCGCGAAGCTTGAAATAAAATGGTTTTACTGAGACGGCAATGTGTTTCATTCACGATAATACTATCTGTGTCGTAATAGGCCCATTATTGAATATTAACTACAATGTATCATCGCTGCAATTGCAGATTTGTCGTCAATTAGATGCGAGATATACTCCTCATTGCCTGCCAAATACAGCTCACATCAGCTGGCTCGTGCTATTATATCATCTCTGGTCCTCGACATATCAAGCGTAATTGCAGTTTTACAAATTAAGGTTAACATATTCAAATGAATGTATCTCCGTTTCTATTGCACATATGGCGACAAAGCGATGCCCGTTACATTTCACATCCGATGTCATGTGCACCGCACATCTGCTGGTTTGTACCATGTCAACTCCGGTCTCTGTCAAACCTAACGAAATTGCTGCTTTGCATATTCATGATTAATTATTCAAATCACCGTATCGCCGTTTGCATTGCAGATATGCCGACAATTCGATGCGCGATATACGCCACTTTTTCTGCCAAACACAATGTATATTACCTGGTTTGAGTTATGTAACGTGTGGGCGCAGCCAAACTCAGCGTATACGCAATTATGCATTTTCGGGCGAAATATTCAAATATTACATATTCAAATGAACGTATCTTGGTTTCTATGTCGCCTATTCGATGCGCAGAACACTCCACATATGATGCCAAATCAGCCGGTCTGTGCTATGTCAACTCTGGACCCTGTAAAATCCAGCGTAATTGTAGTTTTTGTTGTTAATGCTTAAATACTGCATTCAAAGATTCGCCGCTTCTTTTGCACATATGTCGACAATTCCATACGCCTTGTACTCCGTATTTGCTGCAGTTACATTGCCCATCAGCTCGTTTGCGCTGTGTCAACTCTGGTCCCTGCAAAATCCAGCCCAAATGCAATTTTGTATGTTCGGGCTTAAATATTAAAATCAACGTTACTCCGATTCAATAGCACATATGTCGACAATACGATGCGCTTTATAATCCACATTGACTGCCATACGCAGAGCGCTTCATCTGGTTTAAGCCGTGTTAAATCCGGACCGAGTCAAATCCAGCGTATTTGTAGTTTTGCATATTCAAGCCTTGTTATTCACGTGAAAGTATCTCCGTATCCATTGTGGGTACGTCGACAATAGGATGTACGTAATACTGCACATTTGCTGCCAAATACAGCACACATCAGCCCGTTTGCATACTGTCAAGACTGGACTCGGAGAAATCCATCGAAATTGCAGTTTTGGATATTAATGCTTACATATTCGAATCAAGGTATCTCCGCTTGTTTTCCAGAAACATTGGCCGTGCGATGCGCGTTATATTCCACATCTGATGCCAAGTACAGTGCACATCATCCGGTTTACGCTATGTAAAATCTGGACCCAGCCAGATCCAGCGTAGTTGCAGTTTCGTATATTCAGGATTAAGTATTCAAACCGACGTATCTCCGATTCTATGGCACATATGGCTACAATTAGAGGCTCGTTATACTCCAAATTTGCTGCCAAACACAGTGCACGTTATTCCGTTTGATGCATGTAAAATCGGGACCCAGCCGAACCCTGCGTATTTGCAGCTTTACATATTCAGTATTAAATATTCCAACCAACGAATCTCCGTTTCTATGGCACACTTACAGACAATTCGGTGCGCGTTATATTTGACAACTGATGTCATATACAGCGCACATCAGTAGGTTAGCGTTTTGTTCACCCTTGTCCCTGTCAAATACACCATAATAGCAGTTTAGCATATTCATGCTTGAATATCGAAAGCAACGTATCTTCGTTTCTATGGCAGATATGACGACAATTCGGTGAGCGTTATGCTCCTGATTTTCTGGTGAGCACAGAGCACCTCTTCCGATTCTATCATCTCTTCTGTCTTACGTCTTCTCTTGTCACTGACAGATTCAGCGTAATTGCTGCTTTGCATATTCATGCCTAAATGTTCAAACCAACGTATCAGCGCTGCTATTGGATACATATCGCAAATGCGATGCGCGATATACTCCACAATTACAGCCAAATACAGTACTTATTCGGTTTGCTCTATGTCGACTGTATTTTAGAGCTATCGCGGGGAGACGCGTTCGTTTGAATACGCGTCAATGGGAGTCGTAAATTCCCGTTACGATTGGAATAATCGACTCCACGGATAGTCGTTGTGGTATAACACTGGGGGTCACAAAGTTATAAAAAATATATGTATTTCCAACGATTTATACAATCACACTGAGTAAGAACGCCGTTGCTAAAGATACAGATAACGAAGAAATGGATTATTCTTAGATGAGAGTGTGAGCTATAGGAGCTCTAGGTCCGTGAGAGCTGTAGGAGCTGTCCGACTTCTGGATACTGTGAGAGAAATAGGAGGCTCTTAGAGATATAGGAACGGTGAGAGTTATAGGGATTGCAGGAACTCTAGTCACCGTGATAGATGATGTAACTCTAAAGTTTATTCTGATGTGAGTACGAAGCTCGGTATTGGTGTGCCCTTTGAGCGATGAACGCGGATTCGTTGATTACATTGTTAGTTAGGAAAGTGAGGGCAATGATCCGCGATGCCGATTGGTTATGACTAATGTTAGAAAGGAAGAGAAGAGGAAGAAGCCTCCTACCAACGTGGGTCCTAGGCGACATTGTTTATGGGAAATCTCAGATTTTCCGTTAGGTAGATGTCCGCTTTTTTCGTTAGGCCAATACCCGCCTTCTCCGTAATTCTTAAGAGGGCGTAATAAACACAAGAACCTTTCTAAAAACCGACCGAAAACACTTCTAGAATTAGAAAGTCTTTTCGGGCAAACAGATTGACTTAGACCATATGTGCGAACAATGCAGTTGGGATTTCGGCTTTATGATGGGTCCTTGGGACTATGGAGGATTCGAAGGATGGCACGTGGACCGTTGGATGCCAAGCAGCGCGGGATGGAGTGCAGATGTGTTGCGCGCCAGAACATCGACTCTGGTCACTGTTATATGCAGTGTAATTGTTGTTTTGCAGATTCAGACTCAAATATTCAACTCCACGTATCTCCGTTGCTGTTGCTGATATGTCGACAATTCGATGTGCCTGGTACTCCACATTTCTTGCCAAATACATCGTTTGCCAGCCAGTTTGCGCTATATCCAGACTGGTCCCAGACAGATGAAGCATAAATATAAATCGGAGATGATAGAACACGGGAACCTTCCGTTTGGAATTTTGGGAAAATCCCGTAACATTGTAATCTAGATTCTACCATAGATGTAATTAAACAATCGTAGTCATCTAGTCCGATTGTAATTGTTCGAAACTTGTGATACTGCACTTGGCCTCGAGGCGACATCCAGTCACCGAACGTAGCCGCGGTCAAGGGATGAACGTTTTGTCTAATAAAGGCATGGATTAATTCTATAGCTGTCCTTAAATGAAATAATCGTAGCGGCACGTGACAGTAAACATTCCAACGGTTTCTGTCCCGTGACTCGCCACACGCAGACTCTATCCGTCGGATAAGATGATTGCCAGATGTCAACGCATCTCAACAGTATATGTTTAGCTAGCCTGAGGACCCATTGTAAACCTAAAGATTTAGTTAATTAAAGTCCTTAACAGTCCTAAAGAGGCAAACAGTCTTTGTTCCAACTACGGGATGATAGGTGAAATCTATTTTTCCACGGACGACGCTTCCCGCTAGCAACGTTCCCTCAAGGGCTACTAGCATCCTTCTCTAACCATCAACATGGAAATTGTCCAATTAACGGTTACGTCACCTTCAATCTCTTTCCGAGCGAAGTCATTTCTCCACGTATCCGATGTTCTGGTGCCCTTAGACACACCCATCATAGTTTTCCTCTGCAGAATCATCGTGCCGGAAAATCATTCTCTCGTGAGGTCACATTAGCCAGTTACAAAGAGCCTTAACACTCGGTGGATATTCTATGTTTTGACAAAGAGTTTGTTCAGTCCTATCTATACCGTAGATAAGGAAGTATGGTACAACTTGGAATCAGGATGAAAACGAATTCTGTTATCCCGTTGACCGCGGCTTTGTTATTGAACCCAGGATCATTGTCAATAGCTTCTCGAGTACCTAATTACCACGACAACTTGTCAAATTATATAACAATCAAATTTACACTAGTAAATATCTGCTCTATTGCATAACTACAACGTCTAAACCAAATGAAGATCCGTTTCGCGCCTCTAACTCTAATCATAATGTGAACCCGATGTAAGTGAAAATACATGCACATACCATCGATTCTGCCTGACCAGCACTCTCACCCGGAACCGGAACTCGCAGTGCACCGTGACGAACAGCACATATATAAGCCTCCACTCTTAGCCAGACCGTCAGTCGTGCTCGCGTAACAGTAGAAGCAACATGGAATTTTTTAGATCTCTACTACGCGTCGTTGGTTTGTTCGTGCCAAGTAAAGTAGATATCATTTCCGAACTACCACTGGAGGTATCGCACTTGATACTTCGAAAATTGGATCACTCGTCCCTGCAGAGCGCCGCGCTTGTCTCGCGCAAATGGTTCAACGTTTGTAGATCCGACAAGTGTCTACGGCGGAAAGTGAGACGTCACATGCGACATACGAGAAAGCGGGTGAAGATGCAATTTCTCGGACCTGCAGCCGCTAAAGCTACCAACCAAGAATCAAGAAGTAGAGGACGTGGTGAGGGCAACCTAAGGCACGAAATAAGTTTATCCGCTGCTCGTACGGCGGTCGTCTTTGGAAGGTTACGCGGTCCTTTGAGAATTTCGATGCGAGATCGCCCCATCGATGTTGGACCAATAAAATGTATTAGACTCTAACTCGTGTAAGTACCTTAATTTGACTGCTTGCTCTTGCGAGAACTTGAAACGGTCTTGTCCGGATTCCGAACTGTAGCGCGAAGCTTGAAATAAAATGGTTTTACTGAGGCGGCAATGTGTTTCAGTCACGATAATACTATCTGTATCGTAATAGGCCCATTATTGAATATTAACTACAATGTATCATCGCTGTAATTGCAGATTTGTCATCAATTAGATGCGAGATATACTCCTCATTGCCTGCCAAATACAGCTCACATCAGCTGGCTCGTGCTATTATATCATCTCTGGTCCTCGACATATCAAGCGTAATTGCAGTTTTACAAATTAAGGTTAACATATTCAAATGAATGTATCTCCGTTTCTATTGCACATATGGCGACAAAGCGATGCTCGTTACATTTCACATCCGATGTCATGTGCACCGCACATCTGCTGGTTTGTACCATGTCAACTCCGGTCTCTGTCAAACCTAGCGAAATTGGTGCTTTGCATATTCATGATTAATTATTCAAATCACCGTATCGCCGTTTGCATTGCAGATATGCCGACAATTCGATGCGCGATATACGCCACTTTTGCTGCCAAACACAATGTATATTATCTGGTTTGAGTTATGTAACGTGTGGGCGCAGCCAAACTCAGCGTATACGCAATTATGCATTTTCAGGCGAAATATTCAGATATTACATATTCAAATGAACGTATCTTGGTTTCTATGTCGCCTATTCGATGCGCAGAATACTCCACATATGATGCCAAATCAGCCGGTCTGTGCTTTGTCAACTCTGGACCCTGTAAAATCCAGAGTAATTATAGTTTTTGTTGTTAATGATTAAATATCGCATTCAAAGATTCGCCGCTTCTTTTGCACATATGTCGACAATTCCATACACCTTGTACTCCGCATTTGCTGGAGTTACATTGCCTATCAGCTCGATTGCGCCGTGTCAACTCTGGTCCCTGCAAAATCCAGCCCAAATGCAATTTTGTATGTTCGGGCTTAAATATTCAAATCAACGTTACTCCGATTCAATAGCACATATGTCGACAATACGATGCGCTTTATATTCCACATTGACTGCCATACGCAGAGCGCTTCATCTGGTTTAAGCCGTGTTAAATCCGGACCGAGTCAAATCCAGCGTATTTGTAGTTTTGCATATTCAAGCCTTGTTATTCAAGTGAAAGTATCTCCGTATCCATTGTACGTACGTCGACAATAGGATGTACGTAATACTGCACATTTGCTGCCAAATACAGCACACATCAGCCCGTTTGCACACTGTCAAGACTGGACTCGGAGAAATCCATCGAAATTGCAGTTTTGGATATTAATGCTTACATATTCGAATCAAGGTATCTCCGCTTGTTTTCCAGAAACATTGGCCATGCGATGCGCGTTATATTCCACATCTGATGCCAAGTACAGTGCACATCATCCGGTTTACGCTATGTAAAATCTGGACCCAGCCAGATCCAGCGTAGTTGCAGTTTCGTATATTCAGGATTAAGTATTCAAACCGACGTATCTCCGATTCTATGGCACATATGGCTACAATTAGAGGCTCGTTATACTTCAAATTTGCTGCCAAACACAGTGCACGTTATTCCGTTTGATGCATGTAAAATCGGGACCCAGCCGAACCCTGCGTATTTGCAGCTTTACATATTCAGTATTAAATATTCCAACCAACGAATCTCCGTTTCTATGGCACACTTACAGACAATTCGGTGCGCGTTATATTTGACAACTGATGTCATATACAGCGCACATCAGTAGGTTAGCGTTTTGTTCACTCTTGTCCCTGTCAAATACACCATAATAGCAGTTTAGCATATTCATGCTTGAATATCGAAAGCAACGTATCTTCGTTTCTATGGCAGATATGACGACAATTCGGTGAGCGTTATGCTCCTGATTTGCTGGTGAGCACAGAGCACATCTTCCGATTCTATCATCTCTTCTGTCTTACGTCTTCTCTGGTCACTGACAGATTCAGCGTAATTGCTGTTTTGCATATTCATGTCTAAATGTTCAAACCAACGTATCAGCGCTGCTATTGGATACATATCGCAAATGCGATGCGCGCTATACTCCACAATTACAGCCAAATACAGTACTTATTCGGTTTGCGCTGTGTCGACTGTATTTTCTAGCTATCGCGGGGAGACGCGTTCGTTTGAATACGCGTCAATGGGAGTCGTAAATTCCCGTTACGATTGGAATAATCGACTCCACGGATAGTTCGATCCCCGTATTTCGCTTAGGATAATAGGTGTAGTCGTTGTGGTATAACACTGGGGGTCACAAAGTTATAAAAAATATATGTATTTCCAACGATTTATACAATCACACTGAGTAAGAACGCCGTTGCTAAAGATACAGATAACGAAGAAATGGATTATTCTTAGATGAGAGTGTGAGCTATAGGAGCTCTAGGTCCGTGAGAGCTGTAGGAGCTGTCCGACTTCTGGATACTGTGAGAGAAATAGGAGGCTCTTAGAGATATAGGAACGGTGAGAGTTATAGGGATTGCAGGAACTCTAGTCACCGTGATAGATGATGTAACTCTAAAGTTTATTCTGATGTGAGTACGAAGCTCGGTATTGGTGTGCCCTTTGAGCGAAGAACGCGGATTCGTTGATTACATTGTTAGTTAGGAAAGTGAGGGCAATGATCCGCGATGCCGATTGGTTATGACTAATGTTAGAAAGGAAGAGAAGAGGAAGAAGCCTCCTACCAACGTGGGTCCTAGGCGACATTGTTTATGGGAAATCTCAGATTTTCCGTTAGGTAGATGTCCGCTTTTTTCGTTAGGCCAATACCCGCCTTCTCCGTAATTCTTAAGAGGGCGTAATAAACACAAGAACCTTTCTAAAAACCGACCGAAAACACTTCTAGAATTAGAAAGTCTTTTCGGGCAAACAGATTGACTTAGACCATATGTGCGAACAATGCAGTTGGGATTTCGGCTTTATGATGGGTCCTTGGGACTATGGAGGATTCGAAGGATGGCACGTGGACCGTTGGATGCCAAGCAGCGCGGGATGGAGTGCAGATGTGTTGCGCGCCAGAACATCGACTCTGGTCACTGTTATATGCAGTGTAATTGTTGTTTTGCAGATTCAGACTCAAATATTCAACTCCACGTATCTCCGTTGCTGTTGCTGATATGTCGACAATTCGATGTGCCTGGTACTCCACATTTCTTGCCAAATACATCGTTTGCCAGCCAGTTTGCGCTATATCCAGACTGGTCCCAGACAGATGAAGCATAAATATAAATCGGAGATGATAGAACACGGGAACCTTCCGTTTGGAATTTTGGGAAAATCCCGTAACATTGTAATCTAGATTCTACCATAGATGTAATTAAACAATCGTAGTCATCTAGTCCGATTGTAATTGTTCGAAACTTGTGATACTGCACTTGGCCTCGAGGCGACATCCAGTCACCGAACGTAGCCGCGGTCAAGGGATGAACGTTTTGTCTAATAAAGGCATGGATTAATTCTATAGCTGTCCTTAAATGAAATAATCGTAGCGGCACGTGACAGTAAACATTCCAACGGTTTCTGTCCCGTGACTCGCCACACGCAGACTCTATCCGTCGGATAAGATGATTGCCAGATGTCAACGCATCTCAACAGTATATGTTTAGCTAGCCTGAGGACCCATTGTAAACCTAAAGATTTAGTTAATTAAAGTCCTTAACAGTCCTAAAGAGGCAAACAGTCTTTGTTCCAACTACGGGATGATAGGTGAAATCTATTTTTCCACGGACGACGCTTCCCGCTAGCAACGTTCCCTCAAGGGCTACTAGCATCCTTCTCTAACCATCAACATGGAAATTGTCCAATTAACGGTTACGTCACTTTCAATCTCTTTCCGAGCGAAGTCATTTCTCCACGTATCCGATGTTCTGGTGCCCTTAGACACACCCATCATAGTTTTCCTCTGCAGAATCATCGTGCCGGAAAATCATTCTCTCGTGAGGTCACATTAGCCAGTTACAAAGAGCCTTAACACTCGGTGGATATTCTATGTTTTGACAAAGAGTTTGTTCAGTCCTATCTATACCGTAGATAAGGAAGTATGGTACAACTTGGAATCAGGATGAAAACGAATTCTGTTATCCCGTTGACCGCGGCTTTGTTATTGAACCCAGGATCATTGTCAATAGCTTCTCGAGTACCTAATTACCACGACAACTTGTCAAATTATATAACAATCAAATTTACACTAGTAAATATCTGCTCTATTGCATAACTACAACGTCTAAACCAAATGAAGATCCGTTTCGCGCCTCTAACTCTAATCATAATGTGAACCCGATGTAAGTGAAAATACATGCACATACCATCGATTCTGCCTGACCAGCACTCTCACCCGGAACCGGAACTCGCAGTGCACCGTGACGAACAGCACATATATAAGCCTCCACTCTTAGCCAGACCGTCAGTCGTGCTCGCGCAACAGTAGAAGCAACATGGAATTTTTTAGATCTCTACTACGCGTCGTTGGTTTGTTCGTGCCAAGTAAAGTAGATATCATTTCCGAACTACCACTGGAGGTATCGCACTTGATACTTCGAAAATTGTATCCCTCGTCCCTGCAGAGCGCCGCGCTTGTCTCGCGCAAATGGTTCAACGTTTGTGGATCCGACAAGTGACTACGGCGGAAAGCGAGACGTCACATGAGACATACGAGAAAGCGGGTCAAGATGCAATTTCTCGGGCCTGCAGCCGCTAAAGCTACCAACCAAGAATCAAGAAGTAGAGGACGTGGTGAGGGCAACCTAAGGCACGAAATAAGTTTATCCGCTGCTCGTACGGCGGTCGTCGTTGGAAGGTTACGCGGTCCTCTGAAAACTTCGATGCGAGATCGCCCCATCGATGTTGGACCAATAAAATGTATTAGACTCTAACTCGTGTGAGTACCTTAATTTGACTGCTTGCTCTTGCGAGAACTTGAAACGGTCTTGTCCGGATTCAGAACTGTAGCGCGAAGCTTGAAATAAAATGGTTTTACTGAGACGGCAATGTGTTTCAGTCACGATAATACTATCTGTATCGTAATAGGCCCATTATTGAATATTAACTATAATGTATCATCGCTGCAATTGCAGATTTGTCGTCAATTAGATGCGAGATATACTCCTCATTGCCTGCCAAATACAGCTCACATCAGCTGGCTCGTGCTATTATATCATCTCTGGTCCTCGACATATCAAGCGTAATTGCAGTTTTACAAATTAAGGTTAACATATTCAAATGAATGTATCTCCGTTTCTATTGCACATATGGCGACAAAGCGATGCCCGTTACATTTCACATCCGATGTCATGTGCACCGCACATCTGCTGGTTTGTACCATGTCAACTCCGGTCTCTGTCAAACCTAGCGAAATTGCTGCTTTGCATATTCATGATTAATTATTCAAATCACCGTATCGCCGTTTGCGTTGCAGATATGCCGACAATTCGATGCTCGATATACGCCACTTTTGCTGCCAAACACAATGTATATTGTCTGGTTTGAGTTATGTAACGTGTGGGCGCAGCCAAACTCAGCGTATACGCAATTATGCATTTTCAGGCGAAATATTCAAATATTACATATTCAAATGAACGTATCTTGGTTTCTATGTCGCCTATTCGATGCACAGAATACTCCACATATGATGCCAAATCAGCCGGTCTGTGCTATGTCAACTCTGGACCCTGTAAAATCCAGCGTAATTGTAGTGTTTGTTGTTAATGCTCAAATATTGCATTCAAACGTTCGCCGCTTCTTTTGCACATATGTCGACAATTCCATACGCCTTGTACTCCGCATTTGCTGTAGTTACATTGCCCATCAGCTCGTTTGCGCTGTGTCAACTCTGGTCCCTGCAAAATCCAGCCCAAATGCAATTTTGTATGTTCGGGCTTAAATATTCAAATCAACGTTACTCCGATTCAATAGCACATATGTCGACAATACGATGCGCTTTATATTCCACATTGACTGCCATACGCAGAGCGCTTCATCTGGTTTAAGCCGTGTTAAATCCGGACCGAGTCAAATCCAGCGTATTTGTAGTTTTGCATATTCAAGCCTTGTTATTCCAGTGAAAGTATCTCCGTATCCATTGTAGGTACGTCGACAATAGGATGTACGTAATACTGCACATTTGCTGCCAAATACAGCACACATCAGCCCGTTTGCACACTGTCAAGACTGGACTCGGAGAAATCCATCGAAATTGCAGTTTTGGATATTAATGCTTACATATTCGAATCAAGGTATCTCCGCTTGTTTTCTAGAAACATTGGCCATGCGATGCGCGTTGTATTCCACATCTGATGCCAAGTACAGTGCACATCATCCGGTTTACGCTACGTAAAATCTGGACCCAGCCAGATCCAGCGTAGTTGCAGTTTCGTATATTCAGGATTAAGTATTCAAACCGACGTATCTCCGATTCTATGGCACATATGGCTACAATTAGAGGCTCGTTATACTCCAAATTTGCTGCCAAACACAGTGCACGTTATTCCGTTTGATGCATGTAAAATCGGGACCCAGCCGAACCCTGCGTATTTGCAGCTTTACATATTCAGTATTAAATATTCCAACCAACGAATCTCCGTTCCTATGGCACACTTACAGACAATTCGGTGCGCGTTATATTTGACAACTGATGTTATATACAGCGCACATCAGTATGTTAGCGTTTTGTTCACTCTTGTCCCTGTCAAATACACCATAATAGCAGTTTAGCATATTCATGCTTGAATATCGAAAGCAACGTATCTTCGTTTCTATGGCAGATATGACGACAATTCGGTGAGCGTTATGCTCCTGATTTGCTGGTGAGCACTGAGCACATCTTCCGATTCTATCATCTCTTCTGTCTTACGTCTTCTCTGGTCACTGACAGACTCAGCGTAATTGCTGTTTTGCATATTCATGCCTAAATGTTCAAACCAACGTATCAGCGCTGCTATTGGATACATATCGCAAATGCGATGCGCGCTATACTCCACAATTACAGCCAAATACAGTACTTATTCGGTTTGCGCTATGTCGACTGTATTTTCGAGCTATCGCGGCGAGACGCGTTCGTTTGAATACGCGTCAATGGGAGTCGTAAATTCCCGTTACGATTGGAATAATCGACTCCACGGATAGTTCGATCCCCGTATTTCGCTTAGGATAATAGGTGTAGTCGTTGTGGTATAACACTGGGGGTCACAAAGTTATAAAAAATATATGTATTTCCAACGATTCATACAATCACACTGAGTAAGAACGCCGTTGTCTAAGATACAGATAACGAAGAAATGGATTATTCTTAGATGAGAGTGTGAGCTATAGGAGCTCTAGGTCCGTGAGAGCTGTAGGAGCTGTCGGACTTGTGGATACTGTGAGAGAAATAGGAGGCTCTTAGAGATATAGGAACGGTGAGAGTTATAGGGACTGCAGGAACTTTAGTCACCGCGAGAGACGATGGAACTCTGAGAGATATAGGAACGGTAAGAGTTATAGGGATTGCAGGAACTCTAGTCACCGTGAGAGATGATGTAACTCTAAAGTTTATTCTCATGTGAGTACGAAGCTCGGTATTGGTGTGCCCTTTGAGCGAAGAACGCGGAATCGTTGATTACATTGTTAGTTAGGAAAGTGAGGGCATTGATCCGCGATGCCGATTGGTTATGACTAATGTTAGAAAGGAAGAGAGGAGGAAGAAGCCTCCTACCAACGTGGGTCCTAGGCGACATTGTTTATGGGAAATCTCAGATTTTCCGTTAGGTAGATGTCCGCTTTTTTCGTTAGGCCAATACCCGCCTTCTCCGTAATTCATAAGAGGGCGTAATAAACGCAAGAACCTTTCTAAAAACCGACCGAAAACACTTCTAGAATTAGAAAGTCTTTTCGGGCAAACAGATTGACTTAGACCATATGTGCGAACAATGCAGTTGGGATTTCGGCTTTATAATGGGTCCTTGGGCCAATGGAGGATTCGAAGGATGGCACGTGGACCGTTGGATGCCAAGCCGCGCGGGATGGAGTGCAGATGTGTTGCGCGCCAGAACATCGACTCTGGTCTCTGTTATATGCAGTGTAATTGTTGTTTTGCAGATTCAGACTCAAATATTCAACTCCACGTATCTCCGTTGCTGTTGCTGATATGTCGACAATTCGATGTGCCTGGTACTCCACATTTCTTGCCAAATACATCGTTTGCCAGCCAGTTTGCGCTATATCCAGACTGGTCCCAGACAGATGAAGCATAAATATAAATCGGAGATGATAGAACACGGGAACCTTCCGTTTGGAATTTTGGGAAAATCCCGTAACATTGTAATCTAGATTCTACCATAGCTGTAATTAAACAATCGTAGTCATCTAGTCCGATTGTAATTGTTCGAAACTTGTGATACTGCACTTGGCCTCGAGGCGACAACCAGTCACCGAACGTAGCCGCGGTCAAGGGATGAACGTTTTGTCTAATAAAGGCATGGAGTAATTCTATAGCTGTCCTTAAATGAAATAATGGTAGCGGCACGTGACAGTAAACATTCCAACGGTTGCTGTCCCGTTTCTCGCCACTCGCAGACTCTATCCGTCGGATAAGATGATTGCCAGATGTCAACGCATCTCAACAGTATATGTTTAGCTAGCCTGAGGATTCATTATACACCTATAGCGGCATTCGTCGGTAAAATTCATATCGGTTTCGGTCCAGTGAACCCGCTACACAAGAAATCGTGTTTACTGAAAGATGAGTTTATTATAGATTCGACAACCTTAGGCGGTTACCGAAGGTTAATCAAATTCCGTCGTTTTTGTCGTGATCACATGCACTCGAGTCAACTACCCGAAATGTCAACATTTGTAAACAAGGTCGAGAGTTCAGCGTCCGTTCTGATTTTTCGAGAACATCTTGGAAATTTAAATCCCAACGTCTTTTGTCAACTCCGACGCATATAAATATAGCGAACAGGGTAGCGAGGCATTCTTTGTTATCGAATGACACGAGCAGTAGCAGTTAAGTCGATACTTCTTTGCGCCGATCTATTCGTAATCACGAATCAAGATAACAAGTGTATTATACGTCTAGTGTACACGTAGGGTATATTTTAATAAACTACGCAGTTAAATATACTCTTGTGTTTTTAAGCCTAAATCGCTACCATACATCTCAAACTGGTGACACCGACGTGAGTTTTGTGTAAGAGGTGACAGCGATAGGCTAGTCGCAGTTTGAATATCATAGTCCGCAACTCACACAATGGAAAAGGAGAGCAAACGAACTCCAGCCGGCTCATCGTTCCGCGTGCCGCCCTTTATGCCCACGATGACAAGGATTTGGTTTTCCATTTTAGAGAAATATTTCGGGGTAGCCGGCATCTTCCACGACGATGAAAAATCCTTAGCCCTCATGGGATTCCTCGAACCACATTACCTCGCGAAGATTGAGGATACAGTGACCAACCTCCTCGCCACAGGCCAGTACGATAAATTGAAGAGCGAGCTGATCCGCGCCCTGACCGAATCGGACAGCGCCAAGTTCGAAAGGTTAGTCGAACGTGAAGAGATGGGCGACAGAAAACCCTCACAGTTTTATAATGACTTAAAAAATTAGCCAGCCCCCTCGCTTCCGATGAATTCATCCACAGCTTGTGGAGGAATCGCATCAGGGAAGTCCTGGCTGCAGTGGACGATACGAGTATCGAGAAACTGACCAGGAGAGCGGATAAACTCGATGAGGCGTATAATCGTAATTGGCAGCGCGCTAAGGTAGTCACAATCGAGCCACCGGCATCACACGAAGGCAAAAACGACGCACTGGCCGCCGAGGTCAGTAGACTGCGAGAACAGATTAAGGCTATGGGAATCAGCGGGTATCATCGACTACGAAGACGTTCGAATTCTCTCACTCGACCCCGCCGCCGTTCGCGTTCCCGAGACTATCCGCGCCAGGACGGAATTTGCTTCTATCATGCGAGGTTCGGCGATCGCGCCACGATTGTAAGTGGAAGTCGGGAAACGACCCCTGCCGTCCGTAAAAGCGGAGGACGGCGACGGCTTGGGATCTCGCCGCATCTTTATTTTGGACAAGAGAACGAAGACTTCGTTCTTAGTTGACATCGGTGCTGATATCGGCGTTCATCCCCGAAGCAGGCTATCTAGGGACGTAAAGAAAACAACGTATGAACTATTCGCTGCCAATGGGACGCGCATCGCAACGTACGGCACTATAGCGATGGAGCTGAACCTGTCCCTTAGACGTGCCGTCAAATGGCACTTCACCGTCGCCGATGTGCAAACCCCCATCATCGACCTAGATTTCCTAAGTCATTACAGGTTGCTTGTGGATCCAAGAAAAAGACGACTTCTCGACACAACAAACCAGCTATCGACCAGGGGATACGCCGCCAACTGCGAACAGCTTATGATTAAGACCGTAAACGGGGATTTGGTCTACCACCAATTGTTGGCGAAATGTGCAGATCTAACGCGCCCACCGGCCTTTGGGTGAGAGAAAATACGGCACAGTGTGGAGCACCACATCGAAACCACACCCCGCCCGCCCGTATATTGCAAACCCCGCCCTCTCGCACCGGACCGTCTCAAGCCAATCAAGGCGGAATTTGCAACACTTATCGAGCAAGGAGTCATGCGCCCATCGAAGAGTTCCCGGGCATCTCGACTACACGTCGTCCCAAAGAAGGATGGAAGTCTGCGACATTGCGGTGACTACAGGGCGCTAAACGCCCGCACTGTACCCGACAGGTACTCTCCACCGCACATACAAGACTTCGCGCAGCATTTACACGGTCGGCGAATATTCTCAAAAATTGGTTTAGTTCGAGCCTACCATCAAATGTCAATCGCGCCTGAGGACGTTACAAAAACCGCGATTTCGACACCATTCGGCCTTTTCGAGGCAAACAACATGATGTTTGGGCTTCGAAACGCCGCGCAAACGTGTCAAAGATTTGTCGACGCGAGGCTTAGATTTCGTTTACGCGTACATAGATGACTTCTTGGTAGCTTCGGAAACCGAGGAGCAGCACCGCTGGCACTTGCGGATCTTGTTCGAACGTCTAAATCAGTACGGCGTAGTTATGAACCTCGCAAAGTGCGAGTACGGAATTAATGAAATAGCCTGCCTAGGCCATACGGTAAACGCGCACGGAATAAAACCGCTCGCCGATCGCGTTACAGCCATAAACGAAGCACCGCTCCCCGCGAACATCAAGGCACTACGCGGATACCTCGGTATGATTAACGTTTACCGACGTTTCATACCGGGGGCAGCTAAAATTTTGCAACCCCTCAACGATTTGTTCCAAGGGGCGAAAAAGGGCAACATGCCCATTATTTAGTCGGAGGAAGCCAAAACGAGCTTTAGCGAGTCAAAACGCGCCCTAGCTAACGCTACGATGTTAGCGCATCGTATACCTGGCGCGCTCATCAGCCTCGCAGTAGACGCGTCCGACTTTGCAATAGGGGCGGTGTTGCAGTAACGCGCGAATGACACTCGGCCACCATTGGGTTTCTTAACTAAAGCCTCAAATTTCGCGCAGCGAAAATATAGCGCGTACGATCGCGAATTACTCGCTATGTATACCGCGGTCAAGCGATTTAGACACGCCGTAGATGGGAGGAATTTCATTATTTTCATAGATCACAAACCCCACACCTATGCGTTCAGTCAAAATCCCGACAAGTGATCGCCGAGACAATTCCGTCAACTAGATTATATCGGGCAGTTCACGACCGATATAAGGCATATAAAAAGGCTGAATAACAATGCAGCCGACGCCCTATCTCGCATCGAAGCCATAGGAAAATCCGTGGATCACACAATTCTCGCCGCCGCGCAAGAAAACGACAAGGAGCTCCGCGACATCATCAACTCCGATATATCCGCGTTGCAGGTTAAGAAAATTCGTTTTCCGGATTACGACGCGGAAATATACTGCGACGTATCAGGCGACATCGTACGACCGTAACCGAAACCCTTGCGGCGCGACGTATTCAATTCGCTCCACGGACTTTCCCATCTAGGGATACGCGCGACCCAAAAATTCGTAAAATCGCGTATAGTTTGGCCGGCGGTAAACAAAAATTGCCAAACATGGACAAGGCAATGCATCCCGTGTCAACAATGTAAAATAGCGAGACACGTATCAACGCCGACCGGAACATTCGGAGAGCTCGCAGGACGATTCGAGCATATACATTTAGACATCATCGTCATGCAATATTCACAAGGCTACCGATATTGTCTAACATGTATCGACCGTTTTTCACGTTGGCCCGAAGCAATTCCAATACCAGATATGGAAGCGACGACCGTTGCCTCGGCTCTTCTTTCCACATGGATAGCGCGTTTTGGCGTCCGTGCAAAAATAACAACCGATCAAGGACGCCAATTCGAATCCAGTCTTTTCAACGAACTATGCCGGATGCTCGGCATTAAGCATTTGCGTACCACAGCCTACCACCTCGCGTCCAACGGGATGGTAGATCGCTTTCACAGGCAGCTTAAGGCCGCAATCAAATGCCACAATTCGAGCAACTGGGTTGAAAGCCTTCCCATAGCTCTTTTAGGCATTAGAACCGCTATCAAGGAGGACCTGAGCGCAACGGCAGCCGAAATGATTTATGGTACGGACATACGATTGCCAGCAGAATTCTTTGTACCAGCAAAACAACCGGCCAACGCGGAATTCGCAAACTGTTTGCGAGAGCGAATGAGCGATATTAGACCTCTGCCGACTTCACGACACGGCGAAAAGGAAACGTTCATGTTCCGCGATTTAGAAACGTCGCCGTGCGTTTTCGTACGCCACGATGCAATCGGAGGTCCACTGCAACCACCATACGATGGCCCCTATCAGGTTACACAGCGTGGATGAAAACCATTACCATACGGATGAAGGACAAAAGCGTGAAAGTCTCCGTAGATCGTATAAAACCCGCCTTCATCGTGTCGGAAGATATTGAGCATCTGGAAAGGAGCGCAGAAACCTACGACGTATTTTTACCTGGGAAAATCTTCCGACCGCAAAGCAGCGAGCAAGCGCAACAAAGCGACGGAGACGCAAGAACCAATTATACCACGCGTTCGGGCAGGAGAGTTCGTTCTCCTCCTCAAACGGGTTTGAATTAAGCGGTTAGCATGGGCACCGCGCTAACATACATAAACAAACATAAAAAGAAGTAACGTTAACACTGGCAAGCGGGTACTGTAGCGGCACTCGTAGGTACAATTCATAACGGTTTCGGTCTAGTGAGCCCGCTACACAAAAAATCGTGTTTACTGAAAGATGAGTTTATTATAGATCCGACAACCTTAGGCGGTTACCGAAGGTTAATCAAAATCCGTAGATTTTGTCGTGATCATATGCCCTCGAGTCAACTACCCGAAAATTCAACATTTGTAAACAAGGTCGAGAGTTCAGCGTCAGTTGCGAATTTTCGAGAACACCTTCAAAATTCAAATCCCAACGCCTTTTGTCAACTCCAACGCATATGAATATAGCGAGCAGGGTAGCGAGGCATTCTTTTTTATCGAGTGACACGAGGAGTAGCAGCTAAGTCGATACTTCTTTGCGCCCATCTATTCGTAATCACGAATCAAGACAACAAGTGTATTATACGACTAGTGTACACGTAGGGTATATTTTAATAAGCTACATAGTTAAATATACTCTTGGGCCTTTAAACCTAAATCGCTACCATACACCTCAAATCAAATTCGCATTAGTGAATATCTGCTCTATTGCATAACTACAACGTCTAATCCAAATGAAGATTCGTTTCACGCATCTAACACTAATAATAATGTGAACCCGATCTATAGGATGATACATGCACATGCGATCGATTCTGACTGTCCAGGACTCTCACCGGAGCCGGAACTCGCAGTGCACCGTGACGAACGGCACATATATAAGAATTCATTCTCAGCCAGACCGTCAGTCGTGCTCGCGCCACAATAGAAGCAACATGGAGTTTCATTAGATCTGTGCTACGCGTCGTTGGTTTGTTCGTGCCAAGTATCATTTCCGAACTACCACTGGAGGTTTCGCACTTGATACTTCGAAAATTGGATCCCTCGTCCCTGCGGAGCGCCGCGATTGTCTCGCGCAAATGCTTCAACGTATATAGATCCGACAAGTGTCTACGGCGGAAAGTGAGACGCCACATGCGACATACGAGAAAGCGGGTCAAGATGCAATTCCTCGGACCTGCAGCCGCTAAAGCTACCAACCAAGAATCAAGAAGTAGAGGACGCGGTGAGGACAACTTAAGGAACGAAATAAGTTTATCCGCTGCTCGTACGGCGGTCGTCGTTGGAAGATTACGCGGTCCTCCGAAAATTTCGGTGCGAGATCGCCCCATCGATGTTGGACCAGTAAAATGTATTAGACTCTAACTCGTGTAAGTACCGTAATTTGACTGCTTGCTTTTGCGAGAACTTGAAACGGTCTTGTCCGGATTCAGAACTGTAGCGTGAAGCTTGAAATAAAATAGTTTTACTGAGACGGAAATGTGTTTCAGTCACGCTAATACTATCTGTATCGTAATAGGCCCATTATTGAATATTAACTACAATGTATCACCGCTGCAATTGCAGATTTGTCGTCAATTAGGTGCGAGATATACTCCTCATTGGCTGCCAAATACAGCGCACTTCAGCTGGCTCGAGCTACTATATCATCTCTGGTCCTTGACATATCAAGCGTAATTGCAGTTTTGCATATTCAGGTTAGAATATTCAAATCCACGTATCTCCGTTTCTATAGCGCAAATGGGTACAATGCGATGCCCGTTATATTTCATATCCCATGCCATAACCAGCGCACATCTGCAAGTTTGCGGTCAACTCTAGGCTCTGTCAATCACAGCGTAACTGCTGTTGCGCATATTCAGGCTTACGTATTCACAAAAACGTATCTCCGCTTCTATTGCATATATTTCGATTATAAATAGCGCGTTACACTTCATATTTGCACTCAGATACACCGCACATTAGCTGGTTACAGCCATATCAGATCTGGTCCTTGAAACATCCATCGCAATTGTAGTATTGCGTTTGCAGTCGTAAATATTCAAATCATGGTATGTCCGTTTCTACGGAACATTTTCGAAAAATTCAATGCGCGTTATATGTCACATTTGCTGTCATGTGCACTGCATGTCAGCTGGTTTGCGCTATGTCAACTCTGGTCCCTGTCAAATCCAGCGTTATTGTAGTTTTGCATATTCAGGTTAAAATATTCAAATGAATGTATCTCCGTTTCTATTGCACATATGGCTACAATTCGATGTCCGTTAAATTTCACATCTGATGTCATATGCACCACACATCAGCAGGTTTGTACTATGTCAACTCCGGGCTCTGTCAAATCCAGCGAAATTGCTGCTATACATATTCATGATTAATTATTCAAATCACCGTATCGCCGTTTGCATTCCAAATATGCCGACAGAACGAAGCGCGTTATACTCCATATTCGCTGCCAAATACAGTGCATATTATCTGGTTTGAGTTATGTAACGTGTGGACGCAGCCAACCTCAGTGCATTTGCAGTTTTGCATATTCAGGCTTAAATATTCAAGTCAACATATTGTAGTATCCTGAGGGAAAATCCTCATTAGAAATCGATCAAAACAATGTCGTCTGTCCTTCGGTTGTAAGTTTACATCGGGGAGAAAGCCTATGTGACTAAAGTCACCTTGTACTTGCGGAGCGTTAATAGAATGAGGTTAGAGAGTTGGAAAAACAAACGCTAATGGTAGGGGACGATTTAACTTTAAAGATTGGCTGACCGAGAAGCGTTGTGCGGTTGATCGAGAAATAAGAGTGAGTCGAGAGCTCGGAGTTAATCGAGAAGTCGAAGAGTAGAGTTGTTAGCGCTGTCGAGTTGCGAGAGGTGTTAGCGTTGTTGAGAGTGGAGTTGTTAGCGTTGTCAAGTTGTGAGAGGTGTTAGCGTTGCTGAGAGTGGTGTTGATAGCGCTTTCCATTTTCAGGATTAAATATTCAAATCAAGCTATTTCGGATTCCGTTGCAGATATGTCCACAATTCGAGTTAGTATCGTACTGCCAAATGTATTACTCATCAGCCGGTTTGCGCTATGTCGATTCTGACCATTGTTAAATCCAGCGTAATTGCAATTTTGGATACTCATGCACGAATAATAAAATCAACGTATCTCCGTTATTGTGGCAAATATGTCGAGAATTCGATGTGACTTGTACCCCACATTTCTTGCCAAATGCAGCGCACACCAGCCTGTTTCCGTTATGTCCTCTCTGGTTTCAGTCAAATCCGGCATGATTGTAGTTTCGCATATTCATGCTTAGATGTTCAAATAAACCTATACAGCGCATATCTGCCAGTTTGTGCAATGTCAATTCTGGACCGTGTCAAATCCAGCGTATTTGCAGTTTTGCATACTCAGTCTAAAATATTTAAATCCACGTATATCCGCCTCAAGAGCTCAAATGACGACCATTCGATGCGCATAATACTGCACATATGCTGCCAAATCAGCCGGGTTGTGCCACGTCAACTCTGGACCCGATCAAATTCTGTGTAATTGCAAATTTGCATATTCAGGCTTAAATATTCAAATGAAGGTATCTTCGTTCCTATTACAGATATGTCGACAATACTATGCAAGTTGTATTCCACATTTACTACTAAATACAGCGCGCATCATCCGGGATGCGACTTTTCAACTGCTGCACTGGTATTGGATATACGTCGAAAATACTATGCGCGGTAGCTCCACATTTGCTGCCAAATAGAGCGCACCTAAGTGGGCTGGCGCTAAGTTAACTCTGGAACGTGTGAAATCCAGCGAAATTGCAGTTTTGCATATTCAGGCTTAAATACTCAAATCTACGTATCTCTGTTTCTAATGCAGATATGACGATGAATTTATGTGTGTTATACTCCACATTGTCTCCCAAATTAAGCACACATCGGAGGGTTTGTGCTACGTCATCTCTGGTCTCCGACAAATCCAACGTAGTTTCAGCTTTGCATATTCAGGCTGAAATATTCTAATCAACGTATCTCCGCTTCTGTTGCAGATATGCCGACAACGTAAAGCGTGTTATACGCCAAAATTGTTGCCAAATACAGCACACATCAGCCGCTTTGGGCTATGTCGATTCTGGACCCTGTGAAGTGCAGCGTAATTGTAGTTTTGCATACTCAGGAATAAACGTTCAGATCAATGTGTCTCCGCCTCTATAGCATATGTGCCGACATCCACTCCATATTTGCTGCCAAATACAGCGCACATTAGTGGGCTGGCGCTATGTCAACTCTGGCCCGTGTCAAACCCGCGTAATTGCAGTTTTGCAAATTCGTGCATAAATATTCAAATCAACGTATCTACGATTCTGTTACAGATATGCCGACAATTCGACTCAGGTTATACTTCACATTTGCTGCCAATACAGTGCACATCATTCGATTTAAACTATGTCATCTCCGATCACCAACAAATCCAGCATAATTGCAGTTTTTCATATACATTATTATATATTCAAATCCACGCATCTCCGCTACTGTTGGAAATGTGTCGCCAATACTTGCATTCCACATTTGTTGCAAATTAAACCAATATCATCCAATTAGCGCTATGTCCACTCTGGTCCGGTCAAACCCAACGCAACTGCAGTTTTGCATTATCACACCTAAATAATCAAATCAACGTATCTCCGTTTCGATTGCAGATATGTGGAAAATTCGATGCGCTTTATACTCCGTAGTTGCTATTAAATACAGCTCTCATCATCTGGTTTGCGCTATGTCAAATCCGGACCCCGTGAAATCAAGCGTAAATGCAGTAATGCATGATCAGGGTTCAATATTCAGATTGACTTGACTCAGTTTCTGTTGCAGATATGTCGACAAATCGGTGCGCGTTATATTCCACATCGACTGCCATACACTAGGCGCTTCATCTGGTTTAAGCCATGTTAAATACGGAACGAGTCAAATCCAGCGTATTTGTAGTTTGCTCATTCAAGCCTAAATATTCAACTGAATGTATCTCCGTTTTCATAGTAAGTATGTCCACAATAGGATGCATGTTATACTCCACATTTGCTGCCAAATACAGCATACTCCAGCCGGTTTGCTCTGTGTCAAATCTGGGCCGTGTCAAATACGGCGTCATTGCAGGTTTGCATATTCGGACTCAAATAGTCAAATCCCCGTATTTCCGTTGCTGTTGCAAACATGCCGAGTATTCGATGTGCCCGGTACTCCAGATTTCTTGCCCAATTCAGCGCACACTAGACAATTAGCGCTATGTCCGCACTGATCCCTGTCAAATCGAGCGTATCAGGTTTGTAAATATGAAACCGGAATTTGCCTATAGATGGCCCTAGCTGATAGTGTAGTTATCACTAAACTACGTCATTGATGCCAAAAGTCGTTGTTGACATCTCACGAACATTTTCGACTGAGAACAGTACAATGATTCTGGCAATGATTGATTGGAAGAAATTGCACACTTCATCCTATAGTCATACCGGACGATACAAGGGCTGGTCGTCCCTCCTTCCGAAGCAATACCAGCCTCGCCGTGCGCCATATCCGAGGATTGGCACCTTCCTTCGAACATGATGTAAATAGGAGTCGCAGTCTAGGTGCCATGACCCGCATCATCTCCCCTCATACCCGTCGCGGGACTCCGTCAGGGCCAGACGCTACTTCGCGGGAGGCTATCATCCTCGCCTCGTCCATCACCTCCCCGTGTGCATATACGCCGACGCAGCGTCATACAAGCTTTTGCGATGGCGTGAACGATATTGAAATATGTAACCAAACCTAGTAACACTGTAAATTACTTTCCTACAGTACTTCAGTTTATTGTATATGTCGGAGATGAAAGAACGCCGGAGCTCCTCCTTGGATTCGCGGGAATACCGCAACTCTGTAACTTGGATTAAACGAATGCCGCTCCGATTGTTCGAGATTTATGATCATGAGCTTGGGCTCGAGGCGACAATCAGTCGCCGAACGTAGCCGCGGTCAAAGGGATGAACGTTTTATCTAACAAAGGCACAGAGTAACTCTATACCTCTCCTTAAAAGAAATAGTCGTAGCGATACGTGGCAGTAAATACTTCAATAGTTTCTATCCCGCGGCCCGCCACACGCAGATTTTGTCCTTCGGGTAAGATGATCGCCGGGTGTCGGCATGCCTTTGTGGCGTATGTTTAGCTAACGTAAGGACCCGCTATAGATCTTAAGATTTAGTCAAGCGAAGTCCGTCAAATAGACTTTGTTGCAACTACGGAAAGATAGGAGAAACCTATCCTCCACGAGCGTTGCCCCCCGTCAACAACCTCCCCTCAAGGGCGGCCAGCATCTCTTTCAAAACGCCGATATGGAGATCGACCAATTAGCAACAGCGCTAATTTCCCTCTCCTTTTGAACGAAAGCTTTCTTTGACGAATCCGAGGATCTCATATCCTTAGACCCACTCAATATAGTTTTCCTCGACGACATCGTCGAGACGGAGATTCATTCTTTCGTACGATCTCATCGACGAATGACAGTGCCACCTTACAACCAGCGAATACATCGCATCTAGTTAATAAAGAGTTAGACTTGAACAGTGCGAGAACATACGTTTACCATCCCGTGACCGCGGATTCGTTTCGAACCTAAGGTCATCATCACTAGTGCGTAATCTTGTTAATAAGCCCGTGCTAATAAACTCTCCATTGTATCACGGCAATGGCTAATTCCAATGAAAATTCATTAAACGCCCATCTCCATAATCCTGACTTCAATCCGACATCAGAAGTGGGATCAGGGCCATACGTAACGATGGAACAACTCATGGCCATCGTGCGCCAGATAACTCAGCCGCGAGAGCAAAGACCGAGTGAAACATCTACGATCGTGCCGCTTCCGCGTTTTAACCCCGGAAGCTTGGGTTCTGACCCAGCCGCATGGTGTGCGACTGTTGACGTGATCATGGAAGAAAAACCTTTGCAAGGCGGTGCGCTACTTTGTGCCTTGAGTGCCGCTCTAGAAAGCTCGGCAGCGCAGTGGCTTACACAAGTACCTGCTACTCAAATTTCCTCTTGGCCAAAGTTTAAAGACCGTTTCCTTACACGCTTTGGTGGGAAAGAGACAGCCGCCACGGCGCTATGGAAGATGAAAAACCAAGCACGACTGGAGGGTGAAACCCTGGGAGATTACAGCAGCCGTTTACGTTCCTTCCTGATGGCGAGGTGGGAAAGGTGTACCAAGGACGAGATAGTCAACGCTACCGTGCTCCTTCATATAGGTTCACAGGACCAGCGCGTCCTACGGATAGCACTCACGAACGATATCAAGACCGAGGACCAGCTCACAGGCGAAATGACAGTGCTCTCCGATTCTGTGAAGAGGCCGGCGTCTTCAGTAAGCAACTCCTCCGCGAGTCCCGAAGCTAAACGGCATAAGCCTTCTGACTCCCGACACAAGTGCTACCACTGCGGTAGACACGGACATAAAGCATCTGAGTGCCGCGAGAGGACAAGACTGGAGGCGGAGAAACGCAATCGAAAATCAGGGGAAAACCGGGCTGCCACGTCTTCGAAGGTGTCCTGCTACAGGTGTAACGAGGAGGGCCACATCGCGCCCAACTGCCCGACCTCACGTAGAGGAAACCCTGCTACGAAAGAGGAGCGACAGGTTAACCTCTGTGTGGTGGAGGCCCCGACCGGTAAATTAAGTCACCAGGGTGAGTCGTTCCTGTTTTGTTTTGATTCCGGAGCTGAATGCTCATTAATCAAAGAATCGGTAGCTTCAAAATTTTCCGGCAAGAGAGCGACCGAGATAGTAGTAATGCGAGGAATTGGGAACACTTGCGTTAAGAGTACGACCCAAATTCTGTCCGCCGTATGTATCAGCGGTCTTACACTGTAATTTTTTTAAAATTAAAAATAAAATTAAAAATAAAATAAAATAAAAAATAAAATTTTAAAAATTACAGGTAATTTTTCACGTCCTTGCCGACAATTACTTAAAACACGATATTATTATTGGGTGCGAAATTTTAAGCCAAGGCTTCGACGTACTCATGACGCGCAATAACCTCGATATTTGTAAGTCGAAAACGGTTAATGTCTGTAATAATATCGCCGAACCTGCGATCGACCTCAATGATGTAGACACCGAGGTACTCGGCGACGATAAAGACCGATTAATTTCCATTCTCGACAGATTCAAAAACTCGTTCATCACGGGTTTCCCACGTACCCGCGTAAATACGGGCCAATTAGAAATACGGTTGATCGACCCTAACATCACCGTCCAAAGAAGCCCCTATAGACTTAGCGAGGAAGAGCGGAGGATCGTACGAGCGCGAATCAGCGAACTACTCAGAGCTAACATTATAAGACCTAGCAATTCGCCGTTCGCGAGCCCCATGCTACTCGTGAAGAAAAAGGACGGTTCGGATAGATTGTGCGTAGATTTTCGAGCGTTGAATAAGAATACGGTCGCGGACCGGTACCCCCTACCCCTTATCGCGGACCAAATCGCGAGGTTACAAACGGCGAAATACTTCATTAGCCTGGACATGGCCAGCGGGTTCCACCAAATTCCTATACATCCCAATTCGGCGGAATACACGGCGTTCGTTACACCTGACGGGCAGTACGAGTACGTAACGATGCCGTTCGGATTGAAAAATGCACCGTCCGTTTTTCAGAGGGCCATTTTCAATGCCCTGGGCGACCTTGCGTATTCCTACGTCGTTGTCTATTTGGATGATGTCCTAATTATCGCCGACTCAATAGATCAAGCCTTAGAGAGGTTGGACATCGTGTTAAGTACCCTTGTAAACGCCGGGTTTTCGTTTAACTTTTCTAAGTGCTCTTTCCTGAAGACGTCGATACTCTATTTGGGATACGTAATCCAGAACGGAGAAGTCCGTCCCAACCCGGGTAAAGTATATGCCTTAAGCTCCCTACCCGCGCCGACGACCGTCACACAGCTCAGGCAGTTCATAGGGCTAGCCTCGTACTTTCGGAAGTTCATCCCTAAATTTTCGCAATTGTTAAAACCCTTATACGCGCTTACGTCCGGCAGTAAAAATATAACATGGGCGGACAGGCACGAAAAAATAAGACAAGAGGTAATCTCCGTTCTGACCGACGCACCGGTGTTAATGCTATTTGACCCCAATTACCCAATAGAATTACATACCGATGCTAGCTCCGAAGGATTTGGGGCTATTTTGATGCACAAGGTGGAAGGTAAAAATCGAGTAGTGGAATACTATAGTAAAAGAACCAGCCTCACGGAATCCAGATATCACTCTTATGAACTCGAAACATTAGCTGTTGTAAACGCCATAAAACATTTCCGCCACTACCTGCACGGACGGGAATTTCTTGTCGTCACGGACTGCAATTCATTAAAAGCGTCTAAGAGCAAAGTACATTTGAATGACAGGGTACACAGGTGGTGGGCTTACTTGCAAACGTTTACCTTCGACATTGTGTATCGGGAGGGCAAGCGAATGGCCCACGTAGATTTCTTTTCGCGAAATCCCACAGGCGTTGACCCTATTAGATTCGACAAAATCAAAGAGAAAATGGTTAATCTGGCCGAAATTTCGGAAGACTGGCTACTAGCCGAACAACGTCGTGACCCCCAAATTTCGGGAATTGTCGAAAAATTGCAAAATGATGAGCTCGCGGAAGACATCGCGAATACTTACGAATTACGGTCCGGTACTCTCCACCGGAAAATTCAAAGAAGAGGCAGGACTCTCAGTTTACCTATTGTTCCAAGAGGGTTTAGGTGGTCTGTTATTAACCATGTGCATCAGTCAATTATGCACTTGGGTTGGGATAAGACGCTCGAGAAACTGTACGAGTATTACTGGTTCGAAGGAATGGCGAAGTACGTTCGCAAGTTCGTAGAGAACTGCCATGCTTGTAGAGTTTCGAAGGCTAGTTCAGGTAAGATACAAGCCGAACTGCATCCCATACCCAAGGCCAGCATACCTTGGCACACGGTCCACATGGATATAACGGGCAAGCTGAGTGGTAAAAGCGATTCGAAGGAGTACGTCATTGTATTGATCGACGCCTTCACTAAATTCGTATACCTGCATCATACTCGTAGGATAGATTCTTTTAACACCATTAAAGCGCTTAAATCCGCTATATTTTTATTCGGGAGTCCCTGTCGGATAATAGCGGACCAGGGAAGGTGTTTTACGGGTAAAGAATTTCGCGAGTTCTGCGAAAGCAAACGAATTAAAGTTCACTTGATAGCGACCGGTGCCAGTAGGGCTAACGGACAAGTAGAACGTGTTATGGGCACGTTGAAAAACATGTTCACGACAGTAGAGACGACCGGGCGGCCGTGGCAAGACGCGATTGGGGAAATGCAGCTAGCGTTGAACTGCACCGTCAACCGCGTGACTAATTCGAGCCCCTTACAACTACTAATCGGTAGATCGGCGAGACCGTATGACCTATTGCTACCCGACAATATTGAAGAAAAAGAAGTCGATATCTCCGATGTAAGGCAGCAGGCCGTACAGAACATAGAAAGTAACGCCCAATACGACAAAGAAAGATTTGATAGGAACAAAGCTAAAGTGGTTAGGTTTAACCTCGGCGACTTCGTACTACGCAAGAACGAGGAAAGAAACCAAACCAAGCTAGAGCCGAAATTCAAGGGTCCATTTGTAATAACCGAGATTTTGGAAGGAGATAGATATATTCTAAAAACGCTAGACGGTAAACGATCGTATAAAGACAGTCACGACAGATTAAGAAAAATGCCGGACAGTCGCGTTCCCGCTGAGTTGGACGTCGGTAGTGACGGCAATAACAGTGACCACGACGACATGAGTACCTCGATCTCGGAAGATCCTTAGCACAAAGACCGTAGCACCTTACGGAGTATGTTATGAAGCTCGGTAAAGGGGCAAGTGATGTGTTCACGCGCACCATGAGCTATAGAGTTATGAAGCTCGGTAAAGGGGCAAGTGATGTGTTCACGCGCACCATGAGCTATAGAGTTATGAAGCTCGGTGAAGGGGCAAGTGATGTGTTCACGCGCACCATGAGCTATAGTGTTATGAAGCTCGACTAAGGGGCAAGTGATGTGTTCACGCGCACCATGAGCTACAGCGTTACGAAGTTTGGTGCGGTCGTGCGATCTAGAAAAACGAGATCCATTGGGGTACGAAATCGAGACTGGTCCATTTCGCCGTTATGACCCGACTGATAACCCACAGGATGCAACTAGCACTTCCAATATTAATTACAACGTTACTAATTCATGTTCTCTTCTATTCCTTTTGTTGTCAAACCTCCGAACAAAATTTTATTGTTACACTGGACCCTCAGCTTATTTAGTTTTCTTAACGTTAGTCTCGGCTTATTTAGACATTAAGTTAAATTGTAAACAATGTTAATTGTTTACAATTTAACTTAATGTCTAAATAAGCCGAGACTAACGTTAAGAAAACTCTCAATATTGTAGCTACACCCGAGGACGTGTGATAGTCAGAATGGCCGTGTCGGAGATGAAAGAACGCCGGAGCTCCTCCTTGGATTCGCGGGAATACCGCAACTCTGTAACTTGGATTAAACGAATGCCGCTCCGATTGTTCGAGATTTATGATCATGAGCTTGGGCTCGAGGCGACAATCAGTCGCCGAACGTAGCCGCGGTCAAAGGGATGAACGTTTTATCTAACAAAGGCACAGAGTAACTCTATACCTCTCCTTAAAAGAAATAGTCGTAGCGATACGTGGCAGTAAATACTTCAATAGTTTCTATCCCGCGGCCCGCCACACGCAGATTTTGTCCTTCGGGTAAGATGATCGCCGGGTGTCGGCATGCCTTTGTGGCGTATGTTTAGCTAACGTAAGGACCCGCTATAGATCTTAAGATTTAGTCAAGCGAAGTCCGTCAAATAGACTTTGTTGCAACTACGGAAAGATAGGAGAAACCTATCCTCCACGAGCGTTGCCCCCCGTCAACAACCTCCCCTCAAGGGCGGCCAGCATCTCTTTCAAAACGCCGATATGGAGATCGACCAATTAGCAACAGCGCTAATTTCCCTCTCCTTTTGAACGAAAGCTTTCTTTGACGAATCCGAGGATCTCATATCCTTAGACCCACTCAATATAGTTTTCCTCGACGACATCGTCGAGACGGAGATTCATTCTTTCGTACGATCTCATCGACGAATGACAGTGCCACCTTACAACCAGCGAATACATCGCATCTAGTTAATAAAGAGTTAGACTTGAACAGTGCGAGAACATACGTTTACCATCCCGTGACCGCGGATTCGTTTCGAACCTAAGGTCATCATCACTAGTGCGTAATCTTGTTAATAAGCCCGTGCTAATAAACTCTCCATTGTATCACGGCAATGGCTAATTCCAATGAAAATTCATTAAACGCCCATCTCCATAATCCTGACTTCAATCCGACATATATTTTAGATAGTTCATAAGTACCTATACATGAGCACAAACTATAAAAATTTGTTGCGGCATATGAGCCAGAGGGCAATTCAAATCCTATTGTTATTTTGCCTCGGAGTATCAGGATCGTAAGGATACAAGTAAATACACTCGGATCATAAAAATGTTGCCGCTACTTCGAACAAAGTCGATTTTGAATCTTCCGACTTCCGCCCCGACCAGTATAAGTAAACCGAGGCAACACAAAGAGTAAAGTATCTTCGAATTCCTACGGGTATCAACGAGCGATCTGCTGAATTTCGTGACGAACATTTATGGAATATTTTTACACATTGTATCTACGACTCAGGGCCCATAGGCTGTACCTTACTTTATTATTTTAAGTAAATTCGGCGATTACGACGACAATCGATAACCTCAAATAAGTCTGACGGTCAAAAGTCCCATATACCCTGTCCTCTACATATTTCATTATAAAAGACCTGAGTCAAATATTGATGTTGGGAAGTAATGGATTGTAGACTAAGGTACTGCAACTTATTCTATTATGGGAGCAGCTGCCACAAGCAGGTATCTAATCATTCCAAATAAAGACAAATTGTGTCGACTAAATATTTGTTATACAAATAGCATTGTCTTTTGGTAACGGGTGCTTTCCTCGAATATAATTCCACACAGTAGCCGGGCCCCCTAGGACCATAGGAGTTGAGATTACGCCCAACCATCGCACAAGGCACCCAATACCTTGCTCCCTGGATCAGCTTAGTCTGCAGGAGCTGTCGCTCGTATCAGGTCGAACGGGGCACATTCTAAGCCCTCCCGTCTCACCAGTACGGTTTCGGAGCAGGTGGGACGCTGCTCACCCGCCGAAGGCCATTCGGTGGAGTCTCCACCTTAAATCGGCCCTCTTGCCAGCATCTTGTCCATCAACCACTGCCACCACGTGTCCATACCCATTAATTGGCCGATCAGAGGGGTCGCTACTGCCTCCGGGCTGTAACTCGACCGCCCGTGGTACCAACCTTAGTCGTTGGTGGGAATATCGTATGGATGTACGGCCATCTGACTGCCGGCCAGCGACCTGCTAACCGAGCTCGGCGTTCCAGATGGGACTCACGTAAGCGGGGGCCTCAAGGTACTTTTGTACCCGGGAACTTATCCCGGCGGTCTCATCCTTGGCATCAGGATCGTGGGTGCGCTACTGCCCAAGGCCACGTAGAGAGGATGTAATAGTAATTAAACGCCTTTCACCCCCGACGACCTTCCCTGCGGAGTACATAGGGACTCGCGTATGCGAGACGGTTGTCCCGACGGTCCCCCTGGCTTCGGGAAAGTGGGTTTGCCAGCCCTCATAGGCTCACATAAGCGAGCCCTCCCTGCGGGAAGTATTTGTTATACAATTATAAAATATGCTATGCAATCGTATCGTACGGTTTAACGTCATCATTCTTTCCTATAACCATTCAGTTATTATACGAAATGCCGCATATGATTTGAAAAAGTATATTTCATCCCAAATACTATTGCAATTAAACCACTCAGAAGACCATCTTATTAATTATATTTTCCGGTATTACCTCTGTAGTTGTCGCGTGTGAAGAGGACGAAGATCATGTGGACTAATAACGGAGTCTTTGTTGTTGTAACTATCAGATGTATTTGAGTTAAGGCTACCTATACTAGTCGGGGGGGGGGGGGGGTTGAAATAATTCGTATTTGAATTCGTAATTTGAATTCGTATTCGCCATAGAAAATGTTCCCTAAAACCTCCTGGCCCAGCACATACATCTGCAAAGTATAGCAGCCCATTCTCCCTCAAACCTTTTGGGTTAGTAAAGATAAAGTTACATGCTCTATCTGTATTCGCCATTTTAACAGTAGCACGATTTAAAAAAAGTGCACCACGAATTGTTTCATGAGGATTACAACGTGTCCTTGCTCGACGCACTTCAACGTCATCCAAACGGGCGAATACCGTTTTCGCATTGATAACAGTTTTCACTATATCTTCACAACAGAAATCAATTTCATCATCTGTGGTCAACTTTTCATATCACCATTTCATATCTTTTACAAACTTTATAACTTCCTCTGCAGGATTCCATTTAAGACCTGAATCTTCATGTCCAGGAACATGATGTCCAAAGACTCTGCGACAATGCTGTCTAGGTGCTTGAACTGACTCTAAACGACCTTGTTCATTATTTCCGAGGCCGTAACCGACTTATATCCCATCATTCGCATCATACTTTTGCCGTTATCGAGGAGATTGTTTGACTCTTGTGTTATTACTTGTATTCTTCTATTGTCAACTACCTTTTCATCAATATCCTCCTCGTCAGATTCACTTGAACATCTACGAATTTTTTGTCGTTTACTATGATTATAAGTATCTCTTTCAAAGCTCTTCCTTTTTGTCCTAGTTTCCAATTCTTCTTGCATGGTATGTTGATGCATCAGTCGCATAACAATTCTGCTAGGAATCTGATACATTTACACTGTACATGTGAATGTGTGTATAAGCGTCAGAGGATGTCCAGGCCTTAGTTAGGACAAAAGACAAGAGTCAGTGGTTAGAAGTATCTGGAAGAGTCTGTTGACAACAAGCGTGCGTGCGGGTAGGATTTCGAGGTCTTTAGAGTATAAGATATATGTATAACTGTTGTGTGCTAAATAAAGGGAATTATTTGTATTTCCGAGTCCATTCTATATCTTTACATGGTAGCAGAGCGTGGTTCATAGTTTTGCCAGTTATTTTAGTGCATGGTTTTCAATATTGCGAGTTAGATCGAGTGAGTGTTCAGTAAAGAAAGAAACGTTCAAAGGTTACAAAGAGGAAAAATACACCTCGAGCACGTAGGAACGCTTGAGTAACTGATAAGGAATCATTTAATATGGAGAGATTGGAAATCATGATACCTATTTTCGATGAATATTTACGGTATGTGGAAGCAAAGAATAACAACGTTTCTCAAGTATAGAGAATGCGAGGTTGTCACAACTAGGGTGAAGACAGAAACAGACAGTGAGGACTGGGACAAAAAGGATCCGAAGACAATAAATATAATTTATAGTGCCATCACAAACAGACAATTGGAATATATTAGAGAAGAAAAAACGGCGTATGAGATAGTAAAAAAGTTTGATGAAATGAAACTTGAAAGAGTCGACGGCACTACAGGTCGTATGCAGAAGGAGATTGGAAAAGATAAAACTTGAGAACTACAGTGATTCAGCATCGTTATTTAGCGGTTTCGAAAAATTAATAAACGAATTAAAATGTGCTGGCGCACAAGTGAGTGAGAGGGAAAAACTAACTTACATGCTGATTACGTTACCCGAAGAATACAGCTACATAGCGGATATAGTAGATGCACTGAAAGCCGAAAATCAAACGGCAGTGTATGTAAAAAATAAAATTGAAATAGCGGTGAAGAAAAATAAGTCCAATCGAGGAGAAATGCAAACCAACGCCTATTCTGCAAAAAAGGAAGGATGCTTCAGATGTGGAAGAGTAGGACATTTTGCGAGAGAGTGTCAAAATGGCGTCGAAGTGGGAAACAGTATCAGTTTTTGGCTTGGGTCAACACGTTGTCGCAGCAGAGGAGGAGGAAACAAAGGAAATACGAGCAGGGGACATGGAAATTTCCATCGTCAGTCAACAACCGGCACGAGCGAGCATGGTATCTCAAGATAAAGCACATGGATAGCAACGGCGCACGCAGCACACAGCGGCGAGGCGAACGAGATAAGTAATAATGAAGTAATGTGGCTATTAGATAGCGGTTGCACAGATCACATAATAAACAGCGTAAATTATTTCGATAAATGTATTGACCTTAAAGAACCGGTAAATATATATTTAGGCGATAATAGATCGAAAGGCAACAAAATTAGGGAATGTTATAAGTTATTTTGAAGCTTTTGGAATGCAAAATGAAATAAATGTGGATAATGTTTTTTGCGCGAAAGAAATGTCCGCAAACTTGATTAGTTTAGGCAAGTTAACAGATAATAGGAACAAGGTCATTTCAATAGGAAATATTGCAAAAGTAATAGATGAGGACAATAAGCTTACAGCAGTAGCGGTTAAAGAAAAGGGAACATATAGAATGAAAAGTATATTGAAAGGGAAGGAGCACTTAGCAAACAGCGCCGAACGTAGTGATATGAGTAAAAGGAAAAGATGGCATAGGATGCTAGGACACGTAAATTTTAAATATTTAAATATTTTGGGTAAAGAGCAGCTAGTCACTGGTATAACGAATGAATTTGAAAAGGAATTTTTGAAATGTAGGGTGTACATGAAAAGGAAAATGCAAAATTTACCATTGAAAAATAATCGAACCAAGGCTATGGAGATAATGGAAATTATTCATTCGGACGTGTGCGGTTTTAAGACTACCGGATTCAATGAAGAGAAATATTTCATCTCATTTATCGATAATTATAGCAAAATAGCTAGAAGTTATTGTATAAAATCAAAAGATGAGGTCTTTGATTGTTTCGTACAGTTTGTAAATGAAGCCGAGAATTTAACGGGCAAGAGGTTTATAATATTGAGATGTGATAATGGAAAAGAGTACTTGAATAATCGAATTTATAAGTTTGCTAGGGATAAAGGTATCAGAATAAATAATTGCCCAACCTACGTACATGAATTAAACGGGACAACGGAAAGGTATAATAGAACAGTGATGGCGCGTTGCTTGTTAGCGGAAGCGAAAGTACATAAAAGGTACTGGCTCGAAATTAATTGGACAGCGGTATACTTGAAAAATCGAATACTGGCAAATACAATAGAGAGAAAGACACCTTTTGAAATATTCTTCGGGAGTGTTGAAAATCTACATTTATATGGAAGTAAATTTTTTGTAAGAACAAAAGAGAGTTTCAAAATGGGATAAAAAGGCAGATATGGGAATTTTGTTTGGATATAGTGAAGTAGGCTACAGAGTCTTATTAGGTGGGAAAATAACAATAGCGAGACATGTAGAGGTCATAGAAACAGACACAAAATGTATCGGTTTTGTGGAGAATTCATTCGATAAAGATAACGATGACATTGATGATAATGATTTATTGGTAAACATGAATAAGGAAGAGTTAGAAAGTAGGGAAGATGAAAATGATAACAGTCTTGAAAGCTTAAATATCCCTGGAAGATCTACACGTAATAGGAGAACTCCAGTAAGATATCCAGAAAAAGAAAACATTAGTGAAATCCACGCAAATTATTGTAGTGTAGATATCCCTTGTACATTTGAGGAGGCGATTTGTTGTGAAGATAGTGAAGATTGGAAACAAGCTATGGATAAGGAAATAGAATGTCTTTATAAGAATAAAACTTGGAAATTGGTAGAAAGGGTAAAAGGCAAAGACGTATTAGATGTAGAATGGGTTTACACGAGAAAATCAGATGACAGGTATAAGGCTTGAGTAGTGGTAAGAGGATTCCAACAAAGAAACGTAGCCGATGACATATACTCCCCAGTAGCGAGTAATTAGACCTTCAAGATATTGCTAACATTTTGTTGTCGAAATGGATTAATTATCGAGCAAATGAATGTAGAAACTGCTTTTTTAAATGGTGAAGTAACCTCGGAGGTATATGTAAATCAACCAAAGGGATATGCGGACGGAACGAATAGAGTTTGTAAACTATCGAAAGCGCTTTATGGGTTAAAAGAAAGTCGAAGGGAGTGGTATGAGTGTCTTGATAAGTATGTGACGAGATTAGGTTTTAAGAAGAATAACATAGAGTTGTGCCTATATACACATGGAGAGGGAGAAAATGTTGTTTATTTGCTAATGTATGTAGACGATTTGCTAATTTGTAGTAAAAATAAAAGGAAGATACAAAGGGTAAAGAAGTTATTAACTAATAGATTTGAAATGAAAGATTTAGATGAAGTCAAAGAATATCTTGGAATAAATATAGACTATGATTATTTCAAAAATGAAATAAGATTAAGCCAAAAGAAATACATTGAATCATTAGCAAACAAATGTAAGTTACAAAATAGCAAATTGTACTGTACACCTATGGAGACCAACTTAAGAATTGAAAAAGCTGAGATAAATAGAGAGGATATTGAATACAAAAATTTAATTGGCGCATTGTTGTATATTAGTGAAAATACCAGACCCGATAGAAATTATAGTGTGAATTATTTGAGTAGATTTCAAGATTGTTGTAATGAGACACACTTTAAATATGCAATGCAAATATTGAAATATTTGTACCGGACTAGAGATTTAAGATTAGATTATAAAAGGAACGAAAAATGTGAAACGATGGATTGTTATGTGGACGCTGATTAGGCAGGAGATCATTTAGAAAGGAAATCGACTTCTGAATATGTAATTAGATTGTATGGAAATGTAATTGGTTGGAAGTCTAAAAAACAAAGGTGTGTGACAAAAGACTCGACGTATGCAGAGTATGTAGCTCTATCGGAAGCGGTGAGTGAATTAATGTCCATTAGGGAAATTATGAAAATCTTCAATGTAAATCTAGACGATAACCCTGTAAAAATTTATGAGGATAACTCTGGAGTGATAAGTATAGCAAAGCACGGAAATTTTACAAAAAATTCTAAACACATTGAAGTTCATTAGCACTACGTTCACGAGTGCTTAAAGGAGAATAAGATAAACATATTTAAAGTAATTACAGGCGAAAATACTGCGGATATTTTTACGAATTCACTGCGTAGAGAGAAATTCGAAAGGTTTAGGTCATGGATGAATGTAAACTAAGAGGAATGTAGATAAAGCAATAAGTGTTAAAGTTTCTGTTACGTAATTCGTCAAAGCATGTAAATACGATTAAGTGTACAGTATAAATGTAAGGAGGCGTGTTAGGAACATGATACATTTAAGCTGTACATGTAAATGTGCGTGTAAGCGTCAGAGGACGTCCAGGCCTTAGTTGGGACAAAAGACAAAAGTCAGGCGTTAGAAGTATATGGAGGAGCCGGTTGACAAAAAGCGTGCGTGCTAGTAGCATTTCGAGGTCTTTAGAGTATAGGATATATGTATAAATGTTGTGTGCTAAAAAAAGGGAATTTATTTATAGCTATTTTATTTATAGCTTCTCGAGTACCTCATCACCACGACTACTTGCCAATTATATAACAATCATATTTACACTAGTAAATATCTGCTCTACTGCATAACTACAAACGTCTAAACCAAATGAAGATTCGTTTCGCGCCTCTAACTCTAATCATAATGTGAACCCGATGTAAGTGAAAATACATGCACATACCATCGATTCTGCCTGACCAGCACTCTCACCCGGAACCGGAACTCGAAGTGCACCGTGACGAACAGCACATATATAAGCCTCCACTCTTAGCCAGACCGTCGGTCGTGCTCGCGCAGCAGTAGAAGCAACATGGAGTTTTTTAGATCTCTATTACGCGTCGTTGGTTTGTTCGTGCCAAGTAAGGTAGATATCACTTCCGAACTACCACTGGAGGTTTCGCACTTGATACTTCGAAAATTGGATCCCTCGTCCCTGCAGAGCGCCGCGCTTGTCTCGCTCAAATGGTTCAACGTATGTAGATCCGACAAGTGTCTACGGCGGAAAGTGAGACGTCACGTGCGACATACGAGAAAGCAGGTCAAGATGCAATTTCTCGGACCTGCAGCCGCTAAAGCTACCAACCAAGAATCAAGAAGTAGAGGACGTGGTGAGGGCAACCTAAGGCACGAAATAAGTTTATCCGCTGCTCGTACGGCGGTCGTCGTTGGAAGGTTACGCTGTCCTCTGAAAATTTCGATGCGAGATCGCCCCATCGATGTTGGACCAATAAAATGTATTAGACTCTAACTCGTGTAAGTACCTTAATTTGACTGCTTGCTCTTGCGAGATCTTGAATCGGTCTTGTCCGGATTCAGAACTGTAGCGTGAAGCTTGAAATAAACTGGTTTTACTGAGACGGCAATGTGTTTCAGTCACGCTAATACTATCGGTATCGTAATAGGCCCATTATTGAATATTAACTACAATGTATCACCGCTGCAATTGCAGATTTGTCGTCAATTAGATGCGAGATATACTTCTCATTGCCTGCCAAATACAGCTCACATCAACTGGCTCGTGCTATTATATCATCTCTGGTCCTCGACATATCAAGCTTAACTGCAGTTTTACAATTTAAGGTTAACATATTCAAATGAATGTATCTCCGTTTCTATTGCACATATGGCGACAAAGCGATGCCCGTTACATTTCACATCCGATGTCATGTGCACCGCACATCTGCTGGTTTGTACCATGTCAACTCCGGTTTCTGTCAAACCTAGCGAAATTGCTGCTTTACATATTCATGATTAATTATTCAAATCACCGTATCGCCGTTTGCATTGCAGTTATGCCGACAATTCGATGCGCGATATACGCCACTTTTGCTGCCAAACACAATGTATATTACCTGGTTTGAGCTATGTAACGTGTGGGCGCAGCCAAACTAAGCGTATACGCAATTATGCATTTTCTGGAGAAATTTTCGAATATTACATATTCAAATGAACGTATCTTGGTTTCTATGTCGCCTATTCGATGCGCAGAATACTCCACATATGATGCCAAATCAGCCGGTCTGTGCTGTGTCAACTCTGGTCCCTGCAAAATCCAGCCCAAATGCAATTTTGTATGTTCAGGCTTAGATATTCAAATCAACGTGACTCCGATTCCATAGCACATATGTCGACAATACGATGCGCGTTATATTCCACATTGACTGCCATACGCAGAGCGCTTCATCTGGTTTAAGCCGTGTTAAATCCGGACCGAGTCAAATCCAGCGTATTTGTAGTTTTGCATATTCAAGCCTAGTTATTCAAGTGAAAGTATCTCCGTATCCATTGTAGGTACGTCGACAATAGGATGCATGTTATACTCCACATTTGCTGCCAAATACAGCACACATCAGCCCGTTTGCACACTGTCAAGACTGGACTCGGAGAAATCCAGCGTGATTGCAGTTTTGGATATTAATGCTTACATATTCGAATCAAGGTATCTCCGCTTGTTTTGCAGAAACATTGGTCATACGATGCGCGTTATATTCCACATCTGATGCCGGTTTACTCTATGTAAAATCTGGACCCAGCCAGATCCAGCGTAGTTGCAGTTTCGTATATTCAGGATTAAGTATTCATCCGACGTATCTCCGATTCTATGGCACATATGGCTACAATTAGAGGCTCGTTATACTCCAAATTTGCTGCCAAGCACAGTGCATGTTATCCCGTTTGATGCATGTAAAATCGGGACCCAGCCGAACCCTGCGTATTTGCAGTTTTACATATTCAGTAATAAATATTCGAACCAACGAATCTCCGTTTCTATGGCACACTTACAGACAATTCGGTGCGCGTTATATTTGTCATCTGATGTCATATACAGCTCACATCAGTAGTTTAGCGTTATGTTCACTCTTGTCCCTGTCAAATACACCATAATTGCAGTTTAGCATATTCATGCTTGAATATCGAAAGCAACGTATCTCCGTTTCTGTGGCAGATATGACGACAATTCGGTGAGCGTTATGCTCCTGATTTGCTGGTGAGCACAGAGCACATCTTCCGATTCTATCATTTCTTTGTCTTACGTCTTCTCTGGTCACTGACAGATTCAGCGTAATTGCTGTTTTGCATATTCATGCCTAAATGATCAAACCAACGTATCAGCGCTGCTATTGGATACATGTCGCAAATGCGATGCGCGCTATACTCCACAATTACAGCCAAATGCAGTACTTATTCGGTTTGCGCTATGTCGACTGTATTTTCGAGCTATCGCGGGGAGACGCGGTCGTTTGAATACGCGTCAATGGGAGTCGTAAATTCCCGTTACGATTGGAATAATCGACACCACGGATAGTTCGATCCCCGTATTTCGCTTAGGATAATAGGTGTAGTCGTTGTGGTATAACACTGGGAGTCACAAAGTTATAAAAAATATATGTATTTCCAGCGATTTATACAATCACACTGAGTAAGAACGCCGTTGCTTAAGATACAGATAACGAAGAGATGGATTATTCTTAGATGAGAGTGTGAGCTATAGGAGCTCCAGGTCCGTGAGAGCTGTAGGAGCTGTCGGACTTCTGGATACTGTGAGGGAAATAGGAGGCTCTTAGAGATATAGGAACGGTGAGAGTTATAGGGATTGCAGGAACTCTAGTCACCGTGAGAGATGATGTAACTCTAAAGTTTATTCTGATGTGAGTACGAAGCTCGGTATTGGTGTGCCCTTTGAGCGAAGAACGCGGATTCGTTGATTACATTGTTAGTTAGGAAAGTGAGGGCAATGATCCGCGATGCCGATTGGTTATGACTAATGTTAGAAAGGAAGAGAGGAGGAAGAAGCCTCCTACCAACGTGGGTCCTAGGCGGCATTGTTTATGGGAAAACTCAGAATTTCCGTTAGGTAGATGTCCGCTTTTTTAGTTAGGCCAATACCCGCCTTCTCCGTAATTCTTAAGAGGGCGTAATGAACCCAAGGACCTTTCTAAGAACCGACCGAAAACACTTCTAGAATTAGAAAGTCTTTTCGGGCAAACAGATTGACTTAGGCCATATGTGCGAACAATGCAGTTGGGATTTCGGCTTTATGATGGGTCCTTGGGCCTATGGAGGATTCGAAGGATGGCACGTGGACCGTTGGATGCCAAGCCGCGCGGGATGGAGTGCAGATGTGTTGCGCGCCAGAACATCGACTCTGGTCTCTGTTATATGCAGTGTAATTGTTGTTTTGCAGATTCAGACTCAAATATTCAACTCCACGTATCTCCGTTGCTGTTGCTGATATGTCGACAATTCGATGTGCCTGGTACTCCACATTTCTTGCCAAATACATCGTTTGCCAGCCAGTTTGCGCTATATCCAGACTGGTCCCAGACAGATCAAGCATAAATATAAATCGGAGATGAAAGAACAAGGGAACCTTCCGTTTGGAATTTTGGGAAAATCCCGTTACATTGTAATCTAGATTCTACCATAGCTGTAATTCAACAATTGTAGCCATCCATTCCGATTCTAATTGTTCGAAACCTGTGATACTGCACTTGGCCTCGAGGCGACAACCAGTCACCGAACGTAGCCGCGGTCAAGGGATGAACGTTTTGTCTAATAAAGGCATGGAGTAATGCTATAGCTGTCCTTAAATGAAATAATGGTAGCGGCACGTGACAGTAAACATTCCAACGGTTTCTGTCCCGTGTCTCGCCACTCGCAGACTCTATCCGTCGGATAAGATGATTGCCAGATGTCAACGCATTTCAACAGTGTATGTTTAGCTAGCCTGAGGATTCATTATACACCTATAGCGGCACTCGTCGGTAAAATTCATATCGGTTTCGGTCCAGTGAACCCGCTACACAAGAAATCGTGTTTACTGAAAGATGAGTTTATTATAGATTCGACAACCTTAGGCGGTTACCGAAGGTTAATCAAATTCCGTCGTTTTTGTCGTGATCATATGCCCTCGAGTCAACTTCCCGAAATGTCAACATTTGTAAACAAGGTCGAGAGTTCAGCGTCCGTTCTGATTTTTCGAGAACATCTTGGAAATTTAAATCCCAACGTCTTTTGTCAACTCCGACGCATATAAATATAGCGAACAGGGTAGCGAGGCATTCTTTGTTATCGAATGACACGAGCAGTAGCAGTTAAGTCGATACTTCTTTGCGCCGATCTATTCGTAATCACGAATCAAGATAACAAGTGTATTATACGTCTAGTGTACACGTAGGGTATATTTTAATAAACTACACAGTTATATATACTCTTGTGTTTTTAAGCCTAAATCGCTACCATACATCTCAAACTGGTGACACCGACGTGATTTTTGTGTAAGAGGTGACAGCGATAGGCTAGTCGCAGTTTGAATATCATAGTCCGCAACTCACACAATGGAAAAGGAGAGCAAACGAACTCCAGCCGGCTCATCGTTCCGCGTGCCGCCCTTTATGCCCACGATGACCAGGATTTGGTTTTCCATTTTAGAGAAATATTTCGGGGTAGCCGGCATCTTCCACGACGATGAAAAATCCTTAGCCCTCATGGGACTCCTCGACCCACATTACCTCGCGAAGATTGAGGATACAGTGACCAACCTCCTCGCCACAGGCCAGTACGATAAATTGAAGAGCGAGCTGATCCGCGCCCTGACCGAATCGGACACCGCCAAGTTCGAAAGGTTAGTCGAACGTGAAGAGATGGGCGACAGAAAACCCTCACAGTTTTATAATGACTTAAAAAATTAGCCAGCCCCCTCGCTTCAGGAATCGCATCAGGGAAGTCCTGGCTGCAGTGGACGATACGAGTATCGAGAAACTGACCAGGAGAGCGGATAAACTCGATGAGGCGTATAATCGTAACGGGCAGCGCGCGAAGGTAGTCACAATCGAGCCACCGGCATCACACGAAGGCAAAAACGACGCACTGGCCGCCGAGGTCAGTAGACTGCGAGAACAGATTAAGGCTATGGGAATCAGCGGGTATCATCGACTACGAAGACGTTCGAATTCTCTCACTCGACCCCGCCGCCGTTCGCGTTCCCGAGACTATCCGCGCCAGGACGGAATTTGCTTCTATCATGCGAGGTTCGGCGATCGCGCCACGATTGTAAGTGGAAGTCGGGAAACGACCCCTGCCGTCCGTAAAAGCGGAGGACGGCGACGGCTTGGGATCTCGCCGCATCTTTATTTTGGACATGAGAACGAAGACTTCGTTCTTAGTTGACACCGGTGCTGATATCGGCGTTCATCCCCGAAGCAGGCTATCTAGGGACGTAAAGAAAACAACGTATGAACTATTCGCTGCCAATGGGACGCGCATCGCAACGTACGGCACTATAGCGATGGAGCTGAACCTGTCCCTTAGACGTGCCTTCAAATGGCACTTCACTGTCGCCGATGTGCAAACCCCCATCATCGACCTAGATTTCCTAAGTCATTACAGGTTGCTTGTGGATCCAAGAAAAAGACGACTTCTCGACACAACAAACCAGCTATCGACCAGGGGATACGCCGCCAACTGCGAACAGCTTATGATTAAGACCGTAAACGGGGATTTGGTCTACCACCAATTGTTGGCGAAATGTGCAGATCTAACGCGCCCACCGGCCTTTGGGTGAGAGAAAATACGGCACAGTGTGGAGCACCACATCGAAACCACACCCCGCCCGCCCGTATATTGCAAACCCCGCCCTCTCGCACCGGACCGTCTCAAGCCAATCAAGGCGGAATTTGCAACACTTATCGAGCAAGGAGTCATGCGCCCATCGAAGAGTTCCCGGGCATCTCGACTACACGTCGTCCCAAAGAAGGATGGAAGTCTGCGACATTGCGGTGACTACAGGGCGCTAAACGCCCGCACTGTACCCGACAGGTACTCTCCACCGCACATACAAGACTTCGCGCAGCATTTACAAGGTCGGCGAATATTCTCAAAAATTGGTTTAGTGCGAGCCTACCATCAAATGTCAATCGCGCCTGAGGACGTTACAAAAACCGCGATTTCGACACCATTCGGCCTTTTCGAGGCAAACAACATGATGTTTGGGCTTCGAAACGCCGCGCAAACGTGTCAAAGATATGTCGACGTAATCACGCGAGGCTTAGATTTCGTTTACGCGTACATAGATGACTTCTTGGTAGCTTCGGAAACCGAGGAACAGCACCGCTGGCACTTGCGGATCTTGTTCAAACGTCTAAACCAGTACGGCGTAGTAATCAACCTCGCAAAATGCGAGTACGGAATTAATGAAATAGCCTGCCTAGGCCATACGGTAAACGCGCACGGAATAAAACCGCTCGCCGATCGCGTTACAGCCATAAACGAAGCACCGCTCCCCGCGAACATCAAGGCACTACGCGGATACCTCGGTATGATTAACGTTTACCGACGTTTCATACCGGGGGCAGCTAAAATTTTGCAACCCCTCAACGATTTGTTGCAAGGGAAGAAAAAGGGCAACATGCCCATTATTTAGTCGGAGGAAGCCAAAACGAGCTTTAGCGAGTCAAAACGCGCCCTAGCTAACGCTACGATGTTAGCGCATCGTATACCTGGCGCGCCCATCAGCCTCGCAGTAGACGCGTCCGACATTGCAATAGGGGCGGTGTTGCAGTAACGCGCGAATGACACTCGGCAACCATTGGGTTTCTTAACTAAAGCCTCAAATTTCGCGCAGCGAAAATATAGCGCGTACGATCGCGAATTACTCGCTATGTATACCGCGGTCAAGCGATTTAGACACGCCGTAGATGGGAGGAATTTCATTATTTTCATAGATCACAAACCCCACACCTATGCGTTCAGTCAAAATCCCGACAAGTGATCGCCGAGACAATTCCGTCAACTAGATTATATCGGGCAGTTCACGACCGATATAAGGCATATAAAAAGGCTGAATAACAATGCAGCCGACGCCCTATCTCGCATCGAAGCCATAGGAAAATCCGTGGATCACACAATTCTTGCCGCCGCGCAAGAAAACGACAAGGAGCTCCGCGACATCATCAACTCCGATATATCCGCGTTGCAGGTTAAGAAAATTCGTTTTCCGGATAACGACGCGGAAATATACTGCGATGTATCAGGCGAGATCGTACGACCGTACGTACCGCAACACTTGCGGCTCGACGTATTCAATTCGCTCCACGGACTTTCCCATCTAGGGATACGCGCGACCCAAAAATTCGTAAAATCGCGTATAGTTTGGCCGGCGGTAAACAAAAATTAAATAAAAGCCAAACATGGACACGGCAATGCATCCCGTGTCAACAATGTAAAATAGCGAGACACGTATCAACGCCGACCGGAACATTCGGAGAGCTCGCAGGACGATTCGAGCATATACATTTAGACATCATCGTCATGCAATATTCACAAGGCTACCGATATTGTCTAACATGTATCGACCGTTTTTCACGTTGGCCCGAAGCGATTCCAATACCAGATATGGAAGCGACGACCGTTGCCTCGGCTCTTCTTTCCACATGGATAGCGCGTTTCGGCGTCCCAGCAAAAATAACAACCGATCAAGGACGCCAAATCGAATCCAGTCTTTTCAACGAACTATGCCGGATGCTCGGCATTAAGCATTTGCGTACCACAGCCTACCACCTCGCGTCCAACGGGATGGTAGAGCGCTTTCACAGGCAGCTTAAGGCCGCAATCAAATGCCACAATTCGAGCAACTGGGTTGAAAGCCTTCCCATAGTTCTTTTAGGCATTAGAACCGCTATCAAGGAGGACCTGAGCGCAACGGCAGCCGAAATGATTTATGGTACGGACATACGATTGCCAGCAGAATTCTTTGTACCAGCAAAACAACCGGCCAACGCGGAATTCGCAAACTGTCTGCGAGAGCGAATGAGCGATATTAGACCTCTGCCGACTTCACGACACGGCGAAAAGAAAACGTTCATGTTCCGCGATTTAGAAACGTCGCCGTGCGTTTTCGTACGCCACGATGCAATCGGAGGTCCACTGCAACCACCATACGATGGCCCCTATCAGGTTACACAGCGTGGATGAAAACCATTACCATACGGATGAAGGACAAAAGCGTGAAAGTCTCCGTAGATCGTATAAAACCCGCCTTCATCGTGTCGGAAGATATTGAGCATCTGGAAAGGAGCGCAGAAACCTACGACGTATTTTTACCTGGGAAAATCTTCCGACCGCAAAGCAGCGAGCAAGCGCAACAAAGCGACGGAGACGCAAGAACCAATTATACCACGCGTTCGGGCAGGAGAGTTCGTTCTCCTCCTCAAACGGGTTTGAATTAAGCGGTTAGCATGGGCACCGCGCTAACATACATAAACAAACATAAAAAGAAGTAACGTTAACACTGGCAAGCGGGTACTGTAGCGGCACTCGTAGGTACAATTCATAACGGTTTCGGTCTAGTGAGCCCGCTACACAAAAAATCGTGTTTACTGAAAGATGAGTTTATTATAGATCAGACAACCTTAGGCGGTTACCGAAGGTTAATCAAAATCCGTAGATTTTGTCGTGATCATATGCCCTCGAGTCAACTACCCGAAAATTCAACATTTGTAAACAAGGTCGAGAGTTCAGCGTCAGTTGCGAATTTTCGAGAACACCTTCAAAATTCAAATCCCAACGCCTTTTGTCAACTCCAACGCATATGAATATAGCGAGCAGGGTAGCGAGGCATTCTTTTTTGTCGAGTGACACGAGCAGTAGCAGCTAAGTCGATACTTCTTTGCGCCCATCTATTCGTAATCACGAATCAAGACAACAATGTATTATACGACTAGTGTACACGTAGGGTATATTTTAATAAGCTACATAGTTAAATATACTCTTGTGCCTTTAAACCTAAATCGCTATCATATACCTCAAATCAAATTCGCACTAGTGAATATCTGCTCTATTGCATAACTACAACGTCTCATCCAAATGAAGATTCGTTTCACGCATCTAACACTAATAATAATGTGAACCCGATCTATAGGATGATACATGCACATGCGATCGATTCTGACTGTCCAGGACTCTCACCGGAGCCGGAACTCGCAGTGCACCGTGACGAACGGCACATATATAAGAATTCATTCTCAGCCAGACCGTCAGTCGTGCTCGCGCCACAATAGAAGCAACATGGAGTTTCTTTAGATCTGTGCTACGCGTCGTTGGTTTGTTCGTGCCAAGTAAGGTAGATATCATTTCCGAACTACCACTGGAGGTTTTGCACTTGATACATCGAAAATTGGATCCCTCGTCCCTGCAGAGCGCCGCGCTTGTCTCGCGCAAATGGTTCAACGTTTGTGGATCCGACAAGTGACTACGGCGGAAAGCGAGACGTCACATGAGACATACGAGAAAGCGGGTCAAGATGCAATTTCTCGGGCCTGCAGCCGCTAAAGCTACCAACCAAGAATCAAGAAGTAGAGGACGTGGTGAGGGCAACCTAAGGCACGAAATAAGTTTATCCGCTGCTCGTACGGCGGTCGTCGTTGGAAGGTTACGCGGTCCTCCGAAAATTTCGATGCGAGATCGCCCCATCGATGTTGGACCAATAAAATGTATTAGACTCTAACTCGTGTAAGTACCTTAATTTGACTGCTTGCTCTTGCGAGAACTTGAATCGGTCTTGTCCGGATTCAGAACTGTAGCGTGAAGCTTGAAATAGAATGATTTTACTGAGACGGCAAAGTGTTTCAGTCGCGCTAATACTATCGGTATCGTAACAGGCCCATTATTGAATATTAAATAAAACGTATCACCGCTGCGATTGGAGATTTGCCGTCAATTAGGTGCGAGATATACTCCTCATTGCCTGCCAAATACAGCTCACATCAGCTGGCTCGTGCTATTATATTATCTCTGGTCCTCGACATATCAAGCGTAATTGCAGTTTTACAAATTAAGGTTAACATATTCAAATGAATGTATCTCCGTTTCTATTGCACATATGGCGACAAAGCGATGCCCGTTACATTTCACATCCGATGTCATGTGCACCGCACATCTGCTGGTTTGTACCATGTCAACTCCGGTCTCTGTCAAACCTAGCGAAATTGCTGCTTTACATATTCATGATTAATTATTCAAATCACCGTATCGCCGTTTGCATTGGAGATATGCCGACAATTCGATGCGCGATATACGCCACTTTTGCTGCCAAACACAATGCATATTATCTGGTTTGAGTTATGTAACGTATGGGCGCAGCCAAACTCAGCGTATTTGCAATTATGCATTTTCAGGCGAAATATTCAAATATTACATATTCAAATGAACGTATCTTGGTTTCCATGTCGCCTATTAGATGCGCAGAATACTCCACATATGATGCCAAATCAGCCGGTCTGTGCTATGTGTCAACTCTGAACCCTGTAAAATCCAGCGTAATTGTAGATTTTGTTGTTAATGCTTAAATATTGCATTCAAAGTTTCGCCGCTACTTTTGCACATATGTCGACAATTCCATACGCCTTGTACTCCGCATTTGCTGTAGTTACATTGCCCATCAGCTCGCTTGCGCTGTGTCAACTCTGGTCCCTGCAAAATCCAGCCCAAATGCAATTTTGTATGTTCAGGCTTAAATATTCAAATCAACGTGACTCCGATTCCATAGCACATATCTCGACAATACGATGCGCGTTACATTCCACATTGACTGCCATACGCGGAGCGCTTCATCTGGTTTAAGCCGTGTTAAATCCGGACCGAGTCAAATCCAGCGTATTTGTAGTTTTGCATATTCAAGCCTAGTTATTCATGTGAAAGTATCTCCGTATCCATTGTAGGTACGTCGACAATAGGATGTACGTAATACTGCACATTTGCTGCCAAATACAGCACACATAAGCCCGTTTGCACACTGTCAAGACTGGACTCGGAGAAATCCAGCGTAATTGCAGTTTTGGATATTAATGCTTACATATTCGAATCAAGGTATCTCCGTTTGTTTTGCAGAAACATAGGCCATGCTATGCGCGTTATATTCCGCATCTGATGCCAAGTACAGTGCACATCATACGGTTTACGCTATGTAAATTCTGGACCCAGCCAGATCCAGCGTAGTTGCAGTTTCGTATATTCAGGATTAAGTATTCAAACCGACGTATCTCCGATTCTATGGCATACATGGCTACAATTAGAGGCTCGTTATGCTCCAAATTTGCTGGCAAACACAGTGCACGTTTTTCCGTTTGATGCATGTAAAATCGGGACCCAGCCGAACCCTGCGTATTTGCAGTTTTGCATAATCAGTATTAAATATTCGAACCAACGAATCTCTGGTTCTATGGCACACTTACAGACAATTCGGTGCGCGTTATATTTATCATCTGATGTCACATACAGCGCACATCAGTAGGTTAGAGTTATGTGCGCTCTTGTCCGTGTCAAATACACCATAATTGCAATTTAGCATATTCATGCTTGAATATCGAGAGCAACGTATCTCCGTTTCTGTGGCAGATATGACGACAATTCGGTGAGCGTTATGCTCCTGATTTGCTGGTGAGCACAGAGCACATCTTCCGATTCTATCATCTCTTCTGTCTTACGTCTTCTCTGGTCACTGACAGATTCAACGTAACTGCTGTTTTGCATATTCATGCCTAAATGTTCAAACCAACGTATCAGCGCTGCTATTGGATACATATCGCAAATGCGATGCGCGCTATACTCCACAATTTCAGCCAAATACAGTACTTATGCGCTTTGCTCTACGTCGACTCTGGTTCCTGTTATATGCAGTGTAATTGTAGTTTCGCAGATTCAGACTCAAGAATTCAACTCTACGTTTCTCCGTTGCTATTGCTGATATGTCGAAAATTCGATGTGCCTGGTACTCCACATTTCTTGCCAACTACATCGCTTACCAGCCAGTTTGCGCTATATCCACACTGGACCCATGCAGATCATGCATATATATGTCGGAGATGAAAGAACACCGGAACCTTCCCTTCGGAATTTTGGGAAGACTCCTAGTACTGTAATTTAGATTTCACCATAGCCGTATTATGAAACTGTTGTCATTCGATCCGACTGTACTTATTTGAGATTTATGATAGTGAGCTCGGGCTCGAGGCGACAACCAGTCGCCGAACGTAGTCGCGGTCAAGGGATAAACGTTTTGTCTAACAAAGGCATGAAGTAACGCTATAGCTCTCCTTAAAAGAAATACTTGGGACGGGGCACGACGGTAAGCATTTCAACGATTTCAGTCCCGTGGCTCGCCACACGCAGACTCTATTCTTTGAGTAAGATGATTACCAGATGTCGACACGTCTCGACAGTATATGTTCAGCTAGCCCGAGGACCGGCTATGAATCTTAAGATTTGTTTAACTAAAGTCCTTCAAACCGACAAACAGTCCTCGTTCCAACTACGAGAAAATAGGAGAAATCTATTTTTCTCACGAACGACGCTACCTCTTCTCGAAGCTCTTAAGGGCGGCTAGCACCCTTCCCTAACCACCAGCATGGAAATTGACCAATTAGCAGTAACGCCAATTTCCCTCACTTTACGAACGAAGAATTATCTCCACGAATCCGATGATTTCGTGCCCTTAGGCACACCCATCATAGTTTTCCTCGACAGCGTTACCGTAATGGAGAAACACTCTCCCTTACGATCACGACGACGATTCAAATAACCCTCTGCTACGTAATGATTGCCCCATGCATTAACATTGAGTACAACTTAGACGCTAAAGAAAAGTAGAGTTCGTCATCCCGTTGACCGCTGATTCGTTATTGAGCCTAGGATCATTGTCATTAGCTTCCCGAGTATCTAATTATCGCGATTACTTGTCCAATTCCATCATAGTCATATTTGCACTAGTAAATATCACCTCTATTGCATAATCATCACGTCTAGCGCCAATAGGGATTCGTTTCACGTCCTTAACCCTAACTCTAATTTTAACGCCAACCCGACATCTGAAGTGGGATCAGTGCCGACTATAACAGTGCTAGAACTTAAGACCATCGTGCGCAAGTAATTCAGTCGCTAGTGCAAAGATCGAGTGTGAAACCTAACAATTTTTCGCTACCACGTTTTATCCCTTAAAATCGCGTGCTCCGACTCCGCTGCATGGGGCGCAGCTGCCAACCTGATTATGGAGGGAAACTATGATTTCAATAACGAGTGGCGAGTCGACTCGTGCGTACTGGAAGCATCAACGGATAGATCAAGTCATCTGGGTGAATCGTTTCCATTTTACTCCGATTCGGGAGCAGAGCGTTCACTAATTAAAGAGTCCACGGCCTCGGCATTTTCTGACAAAGGAATGACTGACATATTAGTAATGCGAGGAGTAGGGAATACCTGTATTAAACAAATGCCAACCATTTGTTCATCGTGTGTATTAATGATTTTTACATCGAAGATAATTTCTCATGTCCTTCCTGATAGTTATTTAAAATATGATATCGCGATTTGTTGCGGAACTCTAAGTCTGGGTTTTGACGTAACATTACACAAAATAGCCTCGCTATGTGTAAAACAAAAATAATTAATGTCTGTAATGAAACCACTGCAAACGAGATCGTCGTTAATAAAGTTGACACAGATGTACATGGTAATAATAAAAGTCGATCAATTTCTCTTCTCGTCAAATTCAAAGATTCATTCGTTACGGGTTTCCTACGTATTCGCGCAAATACAGGCCGGTTAGAAATACGATTAATTGATCCTAACACCACCGTACGAGGAAGTTCTTATAGACTTACCGAGGAGAAGCGAAGAGCGGTACGTGAGAAAACGAGCGTTTAAATTAATGCAAAGATCATAAGGCCTAGTAATTCGCCATTTGCGAGCCCTACGTAACTCGTGAAGAAGAAAAACGGCTCAGATAGATTATGAGCAGGTTCCCGAGAGCTAAGTCAAAATATGGTCGCGGATCGGTACCCTTTACTCCTTATTGCGGATCAAGTCGCGAGATTGCAAGAGGCGAGATACTTTATTAGCCTGGACATGGTCAGCGGGTTTCACCAAATTCCTATTTATCCTAATTCAGCTGAGTATACAGCGTTCGTTACCCCCGACAGATAATATGAATAGATATCGATGCCGTTTGGACTGAAAAATTGCACTGTCCGTCTTTCGGAGGGCCATTCGCAACGCCCCAGGCGACCTCGCTCATTCGTACGTTGTTATTTATTTCGATAATGTCCTAATTATTGCCGATTCGATAGATCAAGCTTTAGAAAGATTGAAACACCGTCTTAGATACCCTCGTAAAAGCCGGATTCTCTTTTAGCTTTGCGAAACGTTCTCTCAAGGACATCGGTGCTCTATTTGAGATATGTAATTCATAACGGAGGAGTTCGTCCCGACCCGGGTAAAATACACACCTTAAGTTCTTTACCTGTGCCAACGACCGTCACACAGTTCATCCCAAAATTCTCACAGATGAGGAAACTACGCGCTCATCCCTGTACGCGCTCATCTCAGATAACAGAAATAAAACTTGGACAGATAGACACGAAAAAATAAGACAACAGGTAGTTTCCGTCCTGACCGACGCGCCGGTGCTAATGACATTCAACCCCAATTACCCGATAGAACTACCTACTGATGCTAGCTCGGAGAGTTACGGGGCGATTTTGACGCATCAAGCCGAAGGTAAGAATAAGGTAATAGAGTATTACAATAATAGAACCAGCCCCGCGGAATCCAGATATCACTCCTATGAACTCGAAACATTAGCTATCGTAAACGCCGTAAAACATTTCCGTCACTATCTACATGGACGGAAATTTCTTGTCGTCACGGATTGCAACTCGTAGAAAGCGCTGAGTAATAAAGTACATTTAAATGACAGGGACCAGAGGTGATGGACTTACTTGCAGACTTTTATTTATGACTTTATGTATCGGGAAAGTAAACGGACGGCTCACGTAGATTTCTTTTCGCGAAACCGCACAGGCGTTGACCCTATTAAATTCGACAAAATCAAAGAGAAAATAGTTAATCTGGCAGAAATTTCGGAAGATTGCCTGTTAGCGGAACAACGTCGTGATTCTCAAATCTTGGAAATCGTCAAGGAATTGCAAAACGATGGGCTCGCGGGAGACATCGCGAATACATACGAATTAAGGTCCGGTACTATTTACCGTAGGATACAAAGAAACGGCAGGACTCTCTGTTTACCTATAGTCCCAAGTGGTTTTAGATGGTCTGTTATTAACCGTGTGCACCAGTCAATTATGCAGTAAGGTTGGGAGAAACTATACGAATATTACTGTTTCGAAGTGATGGCGAAGTACGTTCGCCGATTCATTGAGAACTGTCATGCTTGTCAAGATTCGAAAGCTAGTTTAGGTAAGGTACAAGCCGAACTGCATCCTATACCTAAGACCAGCATACCCTGACATACGGTCCACATGGACATAACAGGCAAGTTGAATGGTAAAAGCGATTCAAAGGAGCACGTCATTGTTTTGATCGACGTCTCCACTAAATTCGTATACCTGCATCATACTCGTAAGATAGATTCCCTTAACACCATTAAAGTGCTTAAATCCGCTATATTTTTATTCGGGAGGCCCTGCCAGATAATAGCAGATTAGGGAATATGTTTTAAGGGTAAGGAATTTCGAGAATTCTGCGAAAGCAAACGAATTAAAGTTCACTTGATAGCGACCGGTGCTAGTAGAGCCAAGGGACAGGTAGAGCGTGTTACGGGTGCATTGAAAATTATGTTCACGGTAGTGGAAACGACCGGGCGGCCGTGGCAAGACGCGATTGGGGAAATACAGTTGGCTTTGAATTGCACCACCAACCGCGTGACAAACTCGAGCTCATTTGAACTACTAATAGGTAGAACGACAAGACCGTACGATCTGTTGTTACCCGATAACATCAAAAGTATCGATATCTCCAATATAAGACGACAGGCAATAAAGGGGATGGAAACTAGTGCTAGGTATGATGAGGATGGATTTGACAAAATTAAAGCTAAAGCGGTTAGGTTTAACCTCGGTGATTTCGTATTACGCAAAATGAGGAACGAAATCAAACCAAATTAGATCCAAAATTTAGAGGTCCATTTGTAATAGCAGAAGTTTTGAAAGGAGGCATGTATATCTTAAAGGTATTAAACGGTAAGCGATCGTTCAAGTACAGTCACGACATGTTGAGGAACATGCCAGATGGTTGCACCCCTGCCGAGTTGGATGTCTGTAGTGAAGGCCATAACAGTGGCCATGACGATATGAGTACTTCGATCTCGGAAGATTAGTAGCACTATGCTAATAACACCCGGCAGGGGAAGTTCGCACGCTTTTCATTTCATGGTAACAGTGTGATAAAGCTCAGAGAGAACGTGTGATGTGGCTCACACACTTTTCATGGTAACAGTGTGATAAAGCTCAGAAAGAACGTGTGATGTGGCTCACACGCTTTTCATGGTAACAGTGTGATAAAGCTCAGAAAGAACGTGTAATGTGGCTCACACGCTTTTCATGGTAACAGTATGATAAGGCTCAGTGAGAACATGCGATGTGGCTCACACGCTTTTCATGGTAACAGTATGATAAGGCTCAGTGAGAACATGCGATGCGACTTGCATGCTTTTCGGGGTGACAATATGATAAGACTCAGTGAGACCGTGGAACGAAGCTCTATGTGCTCATACGATCTAGAAGACCGAGATCCTTTGGAGTGCGAAATCGAAAATGGTCCATCATGCCGTTACGATCCGACTGATAACCTGCAGGATGCAACTATCACATTGGATACTAAGTATAACGCTACTAATTTTCATAATCTTTTATTTTTTTGCTGCCAAATCCCCGAACAGGATTTGTTGCTACACTGGACCCTTGCCTTATTGGAACATCTAGTTAAATTGTGAATAATGTTAATTGTATCGAGTCTAATGTTAGGAAACTCAATATTTTAGTTACACACGAGGACGCGTGATAGTCAGAATGGCCGTGTCGGAGATGAAAGAACACCTGAAACTTCCCTCCGGAACTTTGGGAAGACCCCTAGTACTGTAATTTAGACTTCACCATAGCCGTATTATGAAACTGTTGTCATTCAATCCGACTGTACTTATTTGAGATGAGGTAACGTGCGTGATAGGTATTGAAGAATCACTCGGTATTGTTTAACAATAACTGTTTATTTGCTTGTGTTCGTGATATACACTAGCGCGCCGAAAGCACGGTACAATTATCGATTCAAGATTACAAGTTCAAGCTCGGCGTGATACTTTACGCGGTGGTTCGAGTCGAGACGATTGCACATACGTCGAGAGATTCAGATTCGCTATTACGTACGACTGCGGACGAACAATCCAGAAGGCGTCTTCCAACTTGCCTCGCGGCTCGCGATAGAACAGAATGAATTTGTGTCGCGATGATGCTCCTTAGGAAAACTATGTTTGGGTGTGTCTAAGGATACGGGATCATCGGACTCGTTAAGAAAAGTGTTAGTTCAGAGAGTGAGGGAAAGGGACGTCGCTGTTAATTGGCAAAATTGTGAGTTGGTTGTTGGAAAGGGATGACCGCTGCCCTTGAGAGAAAGTTGGTAGCGAGGAGCGTCGTACGTGAGAAGAAGCAGATTTCCCGTAGTGGGTGGTATGTGTAGGGACTACTGAGACAAAGACTATTTGTCCCTTTAGAGAATCTTAGCTGCATGAAACCTAAGATTTATAGCGGGTCCTTAGGCTCGCTGTAAATATTCGGTGAGAGTGTATCTGACAGACATCTGGCAATCATCTGTTCGAAAGGTAGAGTCCTTGTGTAGCGAGGCACAGGACAGAAACCGTTGGGAAGTTTGCTGTCGAGTGCCGCTACAGAGATTTATGATAGTGAGCTCGGACTCGAGGAGACAGTCAGTCGCCGAACGTAGTCGCGGTCAAGGGATGAACGTTTTGTCTAACAAAGGCATGAAGTAACTCTATAGCTCTCCTTAAAAGGAATACTTGGGACGGGGCACGACGGTAAGCATTTCAACGATTTCTGTCCCGTGGCTCGCCACACGCAGACTCCATTATTTGAGTAAATACATGAGCAGCTAGTACGAGGACCCGCTATAAACCTTAAGATTTGTTTAACTAAAGTCCTTCAAACCGACAAACAGTCCTCGTTCCAACTACGAGAAAATAGGAGAAATCTATGTTTCTCACGATCGACGCTTCCTCTTCTCGAACTCTGTGAAAAGATATAGAATGGATTCGGAAATACAAAAAATTCCCTTTATTTAGCACACAACTGTTATACATATATCTTATACTCTTAAGACCTCAAAAACCTACTCGCACGCACGCTTGTTGTCAACCGACTCTTCCAGATACTTCTAACGACTGGCTCTTGTCTTTTGTCTCAACCAAGACCCGGACGTCCTCTGACGGTTACACACACATTCACATGTACAGTGTAAATGTATCATATTCCCAACAATATCTTATACTCTAAAGACCTCGAAATCCTACTCGCACGCACGCTTGTTGCCAACCGACTCTTCCAGATACTTGGAACGACTGACTCTTGTCTTTTGTCCCAACTAAGGCCTGGACGTCCTCTAACGCTTACACGCACATTGTCATGTACAGTTTAAATGTATCATGTTCCTAACAGCCACGAAATAAGGTTATCGATCTCGATAACCTTATTTCTGTTAGGATAATCGGGGTGGTTCCATTAAGTATACACTGATTTAACAGGTATAAATTACAGTTCATTCAAACAACTTGCCTAGAGAAATATAAACTGCTAGAGCATAATTAGGAACGTGACGCTGGGCAAATGCCTCAGCGATCAACAGCTACAGGACGTCGATGACCTTATGACAAACCCCCCCAGACACGGTACGCTAGGATACCGACATTGCCTGGCGAAAATCGATCGTTTTTCGCGTTAGACCGAAGCCGTTCCCATCGCCGACATGGAGGCGGCAACCGTTGTTTCAGCCATCCTTTCCACGTGGATATTCCGTTTCGACGTACCTTTAAGGATAAGGACCGATCAAGGACGCCAGTTCCAATCAAACATATTTAACGAATTATGCCTGTTCCTGGGCATTAGGCATTTACGAACGACAGCCTATCACCCCGCGACCAACGGGATGGTAGAGCGCCTGCACCGTCAACTAAAAGCAGCAATCAAATGCCACGATACGAGCAACTGTGTAGAAATCTTGCCAACAGTTTTATTTGGCATACGAACAGTTATTACGGACGTGAAAACGACGACAGCCGAAATGATTTATGGCACCGGCATACGATTGCCGGCAGAATTCTGTGTACCAACGAAGCAACAGGCCAAGTCGAAATACGGAAGCCGTCTAAAACTACGAATAGAAAAGATCAGGCCTCATCCGATTACGCGAAACGGCGAAAAAGAAACCTCCGTGTTCCACTCGAAACATCGTCTTACGTATTTCTACGTCACGATTACATCGGAAACCTCTTACAGCCACCCTACGGCGGACCGCATCAATTTATATCGAGAGCAAAGAGGATCATTGCGATTGAAGTTAGCAACAAGAACGTAATCGTACCTTTAGACCGTCCAAAACGCGTGAATTTTTATTGCACGATAACATTGAACACCATTAAGGCGAAAATCGCGAAGCAATAATACCACCTGATGTTTGAAACGAGCAAAACGAAGACGACTCAGGAATTCATCACTCCAGGCGCTCGGGCAGAAAAGTTCGCTTCCCTGATCGTTCCCAGCCAGGCCGTCGTAAGCTAATCCGTAAGATCTACCAGCGACATAAATATAAGTCGGAGATGAAAGAACAAAGGAACCTTCCGTTTGAAATTTTGGGAAAATCCCGTAACATTGTAATCTAGATTCTACCATAGCTGTAATTCAACAATTGTAGCCATCCAGTCCGATTGTAATTGTTCGAAACTTGTGATACTGCACTTGTCCTCGAGGCGACAACCAGTCACCGAACGTAGCCGCGGTCAAGGGATGAACGTTTTTTCTAATAAAGGCATGGAGTAATTCTATAGCTGTCCTTAAATGAAATAATCGTAGCGGCACGTGACAGTAGAGATTCCAACGGTTTCTGTCCCGTGTCTCGCCACACGCTGACTCTATCCGTCGGATAAGATGATTGCCAGATGTCAACGCATCTCAACAGTATATGTTTAGCTAGCCTGAGGACCCATTATAAACCTTAAGATTTAGTTAATTAAAGTCCTTAACAGTCCTAAACAGGCAAACAGTCTTTGTTCCAACTACGGGGTGATAGGTGAAATCTATTTTTCCACGGACGACGCTTCCCGCTAGTGTCACGTAAAAATATAGAGAAATTTTATAAGGAAGAAGAAGACTTTATTTTCACTTGGTTTATACAAGTATAAGACACTTCCGAACTCTAGCCGTGATCGTACGAGAGTGAGTCCCTACAATCTTTTTACTTTCGGTCATCTGTTCTCTCATTATCCCCACTACCCTGTAGGCGTACGTGACCGTTGCTACGCTTCTGGAACATTTGGTGGAAGGACCGTTGGGCCATAAATGAATCCTCAGGTACTCCGCCAATATACATTGTTGCCAAGGTCGCCATGTGTTCCTCTCGTCGGTCCATCGGGTGCGAAGTATGCCGACCGGGACACCATCCTGCCCGCGGTATGTGTGTGTGTCCTGGTCTCTGATGTGATTTACGTTACATACCTCCCTTCTTAGATTGATTTTGGTCCTCCAAAATCTCAGTGTTTCTTCAGGATTGTTTTATGGAGGCTAATTGGCTAAAAAGTGTGTTTTCGTCTTTGTCTTAATCAACAAGACAAAACAAAAACAAAGTGCATAACTGCTACTTATGGAGAAGGTGAAGACCGTCCTGGAAAATAAGGTTTAATACGATTACCATGTATTTTCCTAATCGAGTCATTCACCATTATTTCGTAATAAGGGGTTTTTACTTTTTCAATGGTGTATGGCCCTAGCCATTCAGTATCTAACTTGTGTTTTTTATGATCATTATGAACTAATATTAAATCTTCTTCTCTAAAAATGGATTGAGGTTTAATAATTTTTTTTCTTTGATCTCTTTGGTATCTTTGTTTACTCTTCATTAGAGTTTCCCTGGCTTTAAGTAGCTTGGCATCCCATTCTCGTTTCCTGAAGCTGACCTCATCAGCGTATGTTCTTTGCGGATTTTGGGATATGGTAGATGGGAGATTGGCCTTGTGTCCAAATGTTAGTTCGAAAGGGGTATATCCAGTGGCATCATGAACCATAGTGTTATATGCTAGACACACAAAATTTAGGTTTTGATCCCATTCTGTTTCATTATCGTTTTGTATAGCTTTTAACATGTCGGATATTACAGCATGTGTTCGTTCTAGGCTTCCGTTGGATTGTGGATGGAATGAGGTGGTTTTTATGTGTTTGATCCTAAATGCTTCTTCGTATCGTTGCATTAGCTCGCTAATGAAACTTTGTCCTCTGTCAGTTAATATACGTTTCGGTGCGGAGAATATGTAAATGTAATGATTCAATAAAGCATTCCAAATTGATTGGGTCTGTTGTGTTTTTAGGGGCACAAGTATTAAATATTTGGTTAGTTCATCGTGTATAGAGAGAATGTATTGGTTTCCTATCTTGGTCTTTTTCAACGGGCCTATCACATCCATAGCGATTTTGTCGTTAGATTCTAACGGGGTGTCGGTTATCTGTGGTTCCTCCTTTCCTCTTATCCGAGTAGTCTTTGATGTTTGACATGTCGCGCAAGTTCCTATTCTGCTTTTTATTCTGTCTATTAGGTGTGGGATATGATATTTGCCTCGGATTCTGTCGTACGTCTTTTGTATTCCGGGATGTCCTACCAAGTCATGATTTTCTTTTAGTACTTGTTCTATTTCCTCTTCGCTTAAACTCTGTATTGGTTCGTAAGCAAATTCTATGTCGTCGCGTTGGTCATTGAAAAATAAAAGAAATCTTTTTATGTGTGCTTTGTCTTGTGCGTTTAAGTTATTGTCTCCTATTCCTATCTTTCTATTTGTTTTAAGTATGTCTGATATTTTCTGTAACCATACGGTTTCGTCATATGGGCCCAGATATGGTTTTGTTAATTGGAAAAAGTTGTCTTTGTTAGATGTTAGTTTCAATAATTTTGGTATTTCTTCTGATTTTTCCCAGTCTCTGAATTGTCTTAATAAAACGTCAGTTTGTGTTATCGCGTGTACTCTGGATAGGGTGTCAGCGGCTACGTTTTCCTTTCCTTTTACGTACTCTATATCGTATTCCTCTAATCTCAATCTCCATCGAATCAATCGACTAGAGGGGTCCTTGCAGTTGTGCAGCCATTTAAGGGCTTGGTGGTCTGTTTGAATTTTGAATTTGCGGCCTAGTAAATATTGCCTAAATCTTCTAACTGCCCAAACGATGACCAATAATTCTTTTTCCGTCGTAGTATAATTTCGTTCAGGGGGGTTTAATGTCCTTGAAATGAAGCAACAAGGGTGTCCGTCTTGTGAAAGGATGGCTCCTAGACCTTCATTACTGGCGTCCGTTGTTAACGTAAATGTTTTCGTATAGTCGGGGTATTTTAGTACTGGTGCTTGGCATAGTCTTTCTTTTAATGTATCAAAGCTAAGTTGTGTTTTGTCAGTCCAGTGGAATTGTATGTCTTTCTTAGTTAGTTCCGTTAACGGTTTGGCAATTTTCGAGAAATTCTTAATAAATTTTCTATAGCATCCGGCTAACCCAAGGAACGATTTTACATCCGTAGGATTTTTGGGTAGTTTGAAGTTCTTTACTGCGTCTATCTTTTCAGGGTTAGGTTTTACTCCGTTTGCTGTCACTAAGTGTCCTAAATATTCCAATTCGGGTTTTAGGAATTCACATTTATCCGGTTGTACTTTTAGACCTACTTCCCTGAGTCTTTGGAGTATAATGGCTAGGTTTTTATTATGTTCCTCTATCGATTGCCCGAATATAATGATATCATCGAGATAGACGAAACAATGATTATTAATTAAACCTCTTAACGCGGTGTCCATCATTCTTTGAAAGGTAGCGGGTGCGTTCTTTAGCCCGAATGGCATTCTGTTATAGTGGAAGTGCCCTTGTGGTGTGCTAAATGCAGTGTACTTCCTCGAATTCTCATCCATGGGTATTTGGTGGAATCCCGAGGATAAGTCTAAAGCGGAGAAATATTTTGCGTTCCCTAGTTGCGATAGTATATCGTCAATGTCGGGTAATGGATATGCGTCTTGGTCCGTTAATTCGTTTAACTTCCGAAAGTCAATCACTATTCGCCACTTTTGTTTCCCCGACGCGTCGATTTTCTTTGGAACGACCCAGACGGGAGAGTTATAGGGAGAGTCGGAGGGTTCTATAATCTTTCTGTCTAACATTTCCGTCATTTGTTTGTTTATTTCGATTTTATGGTGTTCGGGAGGACGGTAGGATTTTACGTTGATGATTTTATCTTCTTTAAATGTAATGGAATGTTTAGCAAGAGATGTACACGGTAATGTTTCGCTGTCTAAATTAAATACATCCATGTAATAGAGAAGAATCTTTTCTACAGGTTCTCTGAGAGGTTTTTCTATGTGCGATAGTCGAATCGAAGATTTCAATTTTTGGATTTGATCTATGGTATTTGTATTTTCGATAATGTTAGAAACTTGAATTGAAGACTTACCACCATTTATAAAGCACACTGGCGTTGGCTTCCCTTCGAGGTATAGAATTTTTTGAATGGTTTCTCCTGGTGCAAGGGTTGATTCTTGTTGCAGCAGAAGGGTGTTGTTATCTAATTTCAATGTTTCGTTGGAGAGTTCGAATCGATATTGATTCAAACCGGGTAAGCCTAATATGCCATCTTCTATAATTGGGAAATCGTCATCTATTAAAGAGAAGTCTATCTTTTTGTCGAACAAATTCAACTTGACTTTGGAATTAGATTCGTATTCGGAATGTCCCATGGAGAATTTCTTTGTGTCTGGTATTGTTGTCTTTCCTGGGTAGCATCTTTGTTTAAGCAAGTTGATTCCTGCCCCGGAGTCAACGAGAAATCGCAATCCTGGTCGTCCTGGTAATTGTAATAGTATTGTGGGTAATCTTCCTGAGGTAGCATTGTTAATTCCGATTGTTCTTGAACGTGGTTTATTCCTGGAGGGGCTTTTCTTTGAGGCGGTATCCGAAAATTTTGGCATTGATTGGGAAGGTGTCCCAATCGATTGCATTTGGGACATTTCGCTTGCGTCCTTTCGCTTAATGGTCTGTTCCCAAACTTCGTAAAATTGTTCGTTCTTGGTAGAGTATTTTGTGTGAGTGGAGTTTTATTATTTGTGTTACTTGTAATAGCGAAGCGATTGTCTACTGGATGAGAAGCCTGGTTACGATAAAATGGCGGGGCGGTTGTCTGTCGCGTCATCTGTCTGCGAGAGCTGTGCTCGCGAAAGTATCTTTCCATATTCATTGCTTTCTTTTCTGCTTCGATGAGATTTGGGGGGAGATTAGCCATTAGCGCCTGCCCTATTTCTGGACGAAGGCCTCTTACATAGTCGGTCACAGAGTCCATGTATAGTTGCTCGTTCATCACCCGTCGAGTTAGTTCGTCTCTATACTCGTTGGTAATGCTGTGTTGGAGTTTGTTAAAAACGCTTCGAAATCTGATGTTATAGTTTTGCACGCTCTCGGTTAATCCTTGCCTCATTCATCTTAATTCGTCCTGTTGTTCTCTCACTGATACTTGCGCAGCTACATTACGTCTCAATGCTTCGTACAGAGATTCGAATTCGGTAATACGAATATTGCGGATTGCCATTGCGGCTTTTCCTAAATCTTCTCTATTTTAATCATTTTAAGTAATAGTGTTGGTTCGCTACACATCATTCTTACTTCTTGTATTTCATGAATAAAATCCTCCACGTCTATATCATCCTCTCCGTTTAATATCGGAATGCATTTTAATGCACTCTCAGCTTTTAGCTCTGGTTGCGTATATTGTTCAGGAAAAGTCCTTTCCCAGGATGGTTGAGGTGGTGTTTGAAGTAATGGGCGAGGTTCTCGAAGGACCGATAGATCTTTAGCGGTGTGGGTTACTTCGTCTACGGTTATTGGGAACTGGCCTCCGATACATTTCCCGTTTTTGTTTTTGCTACAACTTCATCCATACGCAGTGTAAGCATACTCATTTGTTGGGTCAGTCTCTCATTCTGCTTCTGCATTGCATCAAGCAAAGCTTTATCTGTTGGGTCTATTCCGCTGTTAGTTAAAGCGGCGCTAACAGTTCCGGTTCTGTCTTCTCGTGGCGTTGCCATTGTTATACTAATTGTGCTGTCTGTTCTCGATCTGTATTTGACAAAAGAATCCAGGGCTTGCTCACCTTGATCGTTTAACCCGTAGGACAGGTTCCGTTGCGGTGTTCTTTTGTCGAAACGTCGAAAGTGTCTGCTCTGTTACAGTGGTCCGCTGATCCTCAATCTTCAAAGTTGACCGTAGCCCGAAATGCGTAATTTCGTTTTCTTGAAGTTGATGGATCCTGGCAGGATCGCCAAAATGTCACGTAAAAATAAAGAGAAATTTTATAAGGAAGAAGAAGACATTATTTTCACTTGGTTTATACAAGTATAAGACACTTCCGAACTCTAGCCGTGATCGTACGAGAGTGAGTCCCTACAATCTTTTTACTTTCGGTCATCTGTTCTTTCATTATCCCCACTACCCTGTAGGCGTACGTGACCGTTGCTACGCTTCTGGAACATTTGGTGGAAGGACCGTTGGGCCATAAATGAATCCTCAGGTACTCCGCCAATATACATTGTTGCCAAGGTCGCCATGTGTTCCTCTCGTCGGTCCATCGGGTGCGAAGTATGCCGACCGGGACACCATCCTGCCCGTGGTGTGTGTGTGTGTCCTGGTCTCTGATGTGATTTACGTTACACTAGCAACGTTCCCTCAAGGGCTACTAGCATCCTTCTCTAACCATCAACATGGAAATTGTCCAATTAACGGTAACGTCACTTTCAATCTCTTTCCGAGCGAAGTCATTTCTCCACGTATCCGATGTTCTGGTGCCCTTAGACACACCCATCATAGTTTTCCTCTGCAGCATCATCGTGCCGGAAAATCATTCTCTCGTGAGGTCACATTAGCCAGTTACAAAGAGCCTTAACACTCGGTGGATATTCTATGTTTTGACAAAGAGTTTGCTCAGTCCTACCTATACCGCAGATAAGGAAGTATGGTACAACTTGGAATCAGGATGAAAACGAATTCTGTTATCCCGTTGACCGCGGCTTTGTTATTGAACCCAGGATCATTGTCATTCGCTTCTCGAGTACCTAATTACCACGACTACTTGTCAAATTATATATCAATCAAATTTACACTAGTAAATATCTGCTCTATTGCATAACTTCAACGTCTAAACCAAATGAAGATCCGTTTCGCGCCTCTAACTCTAATCATAATTGAAAAGGTATAGAATGGATTCGGAAATACAAATAATTCCCTTTATTTAGCACACAACTGTTATACATATATCTTATACTCTTAAGACCGCAAAATCCTACTCGCACGCACGCTTGTTGTCAACCGACTCTTCCAGATACTTCTAACGACAGACTCTTGTCTTTTGTCCCAACTAAGGCCTGGACGTCCTCTGACGCTTACACGCACATTTACATGTACAGTTTAAATGTATCATGTTCCCAACACGCCTCCTTACATTTATACTGTACACTTAATTGTATTTACATGCTTTGACGAATTACATAACAGAAACTTTAACACTTATTTATTTACACTTCTCTTAGTTTACATTCATCCATGACCTAAACCTTTCGAATTTCTCTCTACACAGTGCCTTCGTAAAAGTATCCGCAGTATTTTCGTCTGTACTTACTTTAAGTATGTTTATCTTGTTCTCCTTTAAGCATTCGTGAACGTAGTGGTAATGAACTTCAATATGTTTAGAATTTTTCGTAAAATTTCCGTGCTTTGCTATACTTATCACTCCAGAGTTATCCTCATAAATTTTTACAGGGTTATCGTCTAGATTTACATTGAAGATTTTCATAATTTCCCTAATAGACATTAATTCACTCACCGCTTCCGGTAGAGCTACATACTCTGCATACGTCGAGGCTTTTGTCACATACCTTTGTTTTTTAGACTTCCAACCAATTACATTTCCATACAATCTAATTACATATCCAGAAGTCGATTTCCTATCTAAATGATCTCCTGCCCAATCAGCGTCCACATAACAATCTATCATATTTTTCATTCCTTTTATAATCTAATCTCAAATCTCTAGTCCGGTACAAATATTTCAATATTCACAAAGCATATTTAAAATGTGTCTCATTACAACAATCTTGAAATCTACTCCAATAATTCACACTATAACTTATATCGGGTATGGTATTTACACTAATATACAACAATGCGCCAATTAAATTTTTGTAGCCAATATCCTCTCTATTCTTTGACTTCACCTAAATCTTTCATTTCAAATCTATTAGTTAATAACTTCTTTACCCTTTGTATCTTCCTTTTCTTTTTACTACTAATTGGCAAATCTTCTACATACATTAGTAAATAAACAACATTTTCTCCCTCTCCATGTGCATATAGGCACAACTCTATGTTATTCTTCTTAAAACCTAATCTCGTCACATACTTATCAAAACACTCATACCAGTCCCTTGGACTTTCTTTTAACCCATACAGCGCTTTCGATAGTTTACAAACTCTATTCGTTCCGTCCGCATATCCCTCTGGTTGATTTACATATACCTCCGAGGTTACTTCACCATATAAAAAGGCAGTTTCTACATCCATTTGCTCAATAATTAATCCATTTCGACAACAATATGATAGCAATATCTTGAGGTGATAAGGTGTCGATTAATTCACACAAACACCGGAATATACCTAACTACGTAGTTTATTAGAATATACCCGATGCTTACACTAGTCGTACAATATACTTGCTGTTTCGTTTCGCGGTCGCTAATCGATCGGCGCAAAGAAGTATCGGTTAATTGTCGCTGCTCGAATCTCTCTGTAACTAAGAATGCGTCGCTACCCTGTCCGCTATATTTATATCCGCCGGTGTTGACGACAGGCGTTGGGATTTGAATTTCGATAATGTTCTCGAAATGTCCCAACGGGCGCCGAGCTCGCGACCTGTTTACAATTGTTGGTTTTTGGGTAGCTGACTCACGAGCCTATGGTCACGGCAAAGACGACGGATTTGGCCTAATGATCGGAACCGCCTAAGGTCGATATATCTATAATTAGCTCGTGTTTGAGTAAGCACGGTTTCTTGTGTAGCGGATTTGCTGGGCAAAAACCATGATGACGTTTGTCGACAAGTACCGCTAAAGTACCCCCCTGACAGTGTTAACGTTCTTCTTTTATATTAGCTTATTTATGATAGCGGGGGTGCCCTTGCTAACCGCTTAATTCAAACCCGCTTGAAAGCGGTCGGGAAAACGAACTTTCCGGCCCGAACGCGTGGTGTAATGCGCTCTTGCGTCTCCGTCGCTTTGTTGCGCTTGCTCGCTGCTTTGCGATCGGAAGATTTTCCTAGGTACAAATACGTCGTGGGCTTGTGCATTCCTTTCTAGGTGCTCAATATCTTCCGACACGATGAAGGCGGGTTTTAGACGGTCTACGGAGACTTTTACGCCTTTATCCTTCACACGTATGTTAAAGGTTTTTTCCCACGCTGTATCACTTGATAGGGGCCATCGTACGGCGGTTGCAGAGGGCCTCCGATTGCATCGTGACGAACGAACACATACGGCGACGTTTTTAAATCGCGGAACATGAATGTCGTCTTCTCGGCGTGTTGTGAAGTTGGCAGAGGTCTGATCTCGCTCATTCGCTCTCGCAGACGGTTTGCGAATTCCGCGTTGGCCTGTTGTTTTGCTGGTACGAAAAATTCCGCTGGCAATCGTATGCCCGTACCATAGATCATTTCGGTTGCCGTTGCGCCCAGATCTTCCTTGATAGCGGTTCTAATGCCTAGAAGAACTATGGGAAGGCTTTCGACCCAGTTGCTCGTATTGTGGCATTTGATTGCGGCTTTAAGCTGCCGGTGGAAGCGCTCTACCATCCCGTTGGACGCGGGATGATAGGCTGTGGTAAGCAAATGCTTAATGCCGAGCATCCGGCATAGTTCTCTGAAGAGATTGGATTCGAATTGGCGTCCTTGATCGGTTGTTATTTTTGCTGGGCCGCCAAAACGCGCTATCCATGTGGAAAGAAGAGCCGAGGCAACGGTCGTTGCTTCCATATCCGGTATAGGAATCGCTTCGGGCCAACGTGAAAAACGATCGATACATGTTAGACAATATCGGCAGCCTTGAGAGTACTGCATAACGATAATGTCTAAATGTATATGCTCGAATCGTCCTGCGAGCTCTATCGAATGTTCCGGACGGCGTCGATACGTGTCGCGTTATTTTACATTGCTGGCAGGGGATGCATTGCCGTGTCCATGTTTGGTAATCTTTGTTTAACGCAGTCCAAACAAAACGCGATTTTACTAATTTCTGAGTTGCGCGAATTCCTGGGTGAGAAAGTCCGTGGAGTGCATTAAATACGTCGCACCGCAAGGATTTCGGTACGTACGGTCGTACGATGCCGCTTGACACGTCACAGTATATTTCCGCGTCGTAATCCGGAAAACGAATTTTCTTAAGCTGTAACGCGGATGTACCGGAGTTAACGATGTTGCGGAGTTCTTCATCGTTTTCTTGCGCGGCGGCGAGGGTTTTGTGATCCACGGATTTTCCTATAGCTTCGATGCGCGATAGGGCGTCGGCAACATTATTGTTTAGCCCTTTTAAATGCCTTATATCGGTCGTGAACTGACCGATATAATCTAGCAGCCGGAACTGTCTCGGCGAACACTTGTCGGGATATTGACCGAACGCGTAAGTGAGGGGTTTATGGTCAGTGAAGATAATGAAATTTCTCCCCTCTACTGCGTGTCTAAATCGTTTGACCGCGGTGTACATAGCGAGCAATTCGCGATCATACGCGCTATATTTTCGCTGCGCGGCGTTTAAGGGTTTAGTTAAGAAACCCAACGGTTGCCAAGTGTTGTTCGCACGTTGCTGCAACACCGCTCCTATTGCAAAGTCGGACGCGTCTACAGCGAGGCTGATGGGCGCGCCAGGTATAGGATGTGCTAACATCGTAGCGTTAGCTAGGGCGCGTTTCGATTCGCTAAAGCTCGTTTTGGCGTCCTCCGACCAGGTAATGGGCATGTTGCCCTTTTTCGCCCCTCGCAGCAAATCGTTGAGGGGTTGCAAGATTTTGGCTGCCCCCGGTATGAAACGTCGATAAAAGTTAATCATACCGAGGTACCTACGGAGAGCTTTGATGTACGCGGGGAGCGGTGCTTCAGTTACGGCTTTTACTCGATCGGCGAGCGGTTTTATAGCCTGCGCGTTTACCGTATGGCCTCGGAAGGCTATCTCATCGACGCCTAACTCGCACTTTGCTAGGTTGATTACAACGCCGTAATGATTTAGACGTTCGAACAAAATCCGCAAGTGCTCGCGGTGCTGTTCCTCGGTTTCCGAAACTACCAGGAAATTATCGATGTACACGTATACGAAATCTAAGCCACGCGTGGTTTCATCGATGAAACGTTGACACGTTTGCGCGGCGTTTCGAAGCCGAAACATCATATTGGTTGCCTCGAAAAGGCCGAATGGTGTCGCGATTGCTGTTTTTTTAATGTCCCGAGGCGCGATTGGAATTTGATGGTAGGCGCGCACTAAGTCAACTTTTGAGAAAATTTTCCTACCGTGTAGCTGCTGCGCGAAGTCTTATGTGCGGTGGAGAGTACCTGTCGGGAACAGTGCGGGCGTTCAGCGCCCTGTAGTCACCGCAGGGTCGAAGACTTCCATCCTTCTTTAGGACGACGTGTAGCGGAGATGCCCAGGAACTCTTCGATGGGCGCATGACTCCTTGTTCAATCAGCGTTGCAAATTCCGCCTTGACTTGTTTGAGCCGGTCTGGTGCGAGCCGACGGGGTTTGCAGTACACGGGTGGGCTTGGTGTGGTTTCTCTGTGGTGCTCCACGCCGTGCCGTATTTTCTCTCGCCCAAAGGCCGGTGGGCGCGTTAGATCTGGATATTTTGCCAACAGTTGATGATAGACCGAATCCCCCTTTACGGTCTTAATCATGAGTTGTTCGCAATTGGCGGCGTATCCCCGGGTCGTTAGCTGGGTTGTTGTGTCAAGAAGACGTCTTTTTCTTGTGTCCACAAGCAACCCGTAATGGCTCAGGAAGTCCAGGCCGATGATGGGGGTTTGCACGTCGGCGATCGTGAAGTGCCATTTGAAGGCACGTCTGAGGGATACGTTTAGCTCCATCGCCAAGGTGCCGTACGTTGCGATGGGCATCCCATTGGCAGCGAATAATTCGTACGCTGCTTTTTTCACGTCCCTGGATAGCCTGCTTCGGGGATAAACGCTGATGTCGGCCCCGGTGTCCACTAAGAACGAGGTTTTCGTTCTCTGATCCACGATGAAGGTGCGGCGTGATCCCAAGCCGTCGTCGTCCGCCGCTTTTACGGACGGCTAGGGTCGTTTCCCGTCTTCCACTTACACGGGACGGTGCATTTTGTGGCGCGATCGCCGAATCTCGCGTGATAAAAACAAATTCCGTCCTGACGCGGGTTGTCTCGCGAACGGGAACGGCGACGGCATCGAGTAAGGGAGTTCGAGCGTCTTCGCGGTCGACGATACCCACCGATTTTTAAAGCCTTAATTTCCTCCCTCAGCCTGCCGACTTCGGCGGCCAGCGTGTCGTTTTCGTCTGCATGCGATGCCGGTGGCTCGGAGATTGTGCCCACCCTATGCGCGCGGTGACCGTGGCGATCGTACGCCTCGTCGATTCTATCCGCTGTACTGTTCAGCTTTTCTATGCTCGTATCGTCAACTGCGGCCAGGAATTCCCTGATACGGTCTGGGAGGCGGTTCCCCCACAGGTTTAGAATGAACTCGTCGAACGCGAGCGGGCTGGCTAGTTTCTTTAGGTCATTGTAAAACTGTGAGGGCTTTCTGTCGCCCATCTCTTCGCGTTCAACTAACCTTTCAACCTTGGCGCTGTCCGATTCTGTCAGGACGCGGATTAGCTCTCTCTCCAGTTTCTCGTACTGGCCGATGGCGGGGAGGTTGGTCACGGTACCCTCTATCTTTGCGAGGTATGGTGGGTCGAGGAATCCCATGAGAGCTAAGGCTTTTTCGTCATCGTGGCTAATGCCGGCTACGCCGAAATACTTCTCTATGATCGAAAACCAGATCCCGGTCTTCGTAGGCATAAATGGCGGCACGCGGAACGAAGCACCGGCTGGAATTGGTTTGCTCTCCTTTTCCATAGTGTGATTTGCGGACAATACTGTTCACACCGCGACTAGTCTATCACTGTCACCTCTTACACAAAAAAAATCACGTCGGGGTCACCAGTTGAGGTGATAAGGTGTCGATTACTTCACACAAACACCGGAATATACCTAACTACGTAGTTTATTAGAATATACCCGATGCTGACACTAGTCGTACAATATACTTGCTGTTTCGTTTCGCGGTCGTTATTCGATGGGCGCATAGAAGTATCGGTTAATTGTCGCTGCTCGAATCTCTCGGTAACTAAGAATGCGTCGCTATCCTGTCCGCTATATTTATATTCGCCGGAGTTGACGACAGGCGTTGGGATTTGAATTTCGAGAATGTTCTCGAAACGTCCCAACGGACGCCGAGCTCGCGACCTGTTTACAATTGTTGGTTTTTTGGGTAGCTGACTCACGAGCCTATGGTCACGGCAAAAACGACGGATTTGGCCTAATGATCGGAACCGCCTAAGGTCGATATATCTATAATTAGCTCGTGTTTGAGTAAACACGGTTTCTTGTGTAGCGGATTTGCTGGGCAAAAACCATGATGACTTTTGTCGACAAGTACCGCTACATCTTAAAGGTCTGATTACTCGCTACTGGGGAGTATATGTCATCAGCTATGTTTCTCTGTTGGAATCCTCTTACCACTAATCCAGTCTTATACCTGTCATCTGATTTTCTCGTGTAAACCCATTTTACATCTAATACGTCTTTGCCTTTTACCCTTTCTAACAATTTCCCAGTTTTATTCTTATAAAGTAATTCCATTTCCTTATCCATAGCTTGTTTCCAATCTTCACTATCTTCGCAACAAATCGCCTCCTCAAATGTACAAGGGATATCTACTCTACAATAATTTGCATGGATTTCACTAATGTTTTCTTTTTCTGGATATCTTACTGGAGTTCTCTTATTACGTGTAGATCCTCTAGGGATGTTTATGCTTTCAAGACTGTTATCATTTTCATCTTCCCTACTTTCTAACTCTTCCTTATTCATGTTTACCAATGAATCATTATCCACAATGTCATCGTTATCTTTATCGAATGAATTTTCCACAAAGCCGATACATTTTGTGTCTGTTCCTATGACCTCTACATGTCTCGCTATTGTTATTTTCCCACCTAATAAGACTCTGTAACCTACTTCACTATATCGTAACAAAATTCCCATATCTGCCTTCTTATCCCATTTAGAAACTCTTTTTCGTTCTGGTCTTCTTACGAAAACTTTACTTCCATATAGATGTAGATTTTCAACACTTGGTTTTCTCCCGAAGAATATTTCAAAAGGTGTCTCTCTCTCTATAGTATTTGCCAGTATTCGATTTTTCAAGTATACCGCTGTACAAACTATTTCCGGTCAGTACCTTTTATGTACTTTCGCTTCCGCTAACAAGCAACGCGCCATGTCCATAACTGTTCTATTATACCTTTCCCCTGTCCCATTTAACTCATGTACGTAGGTTGGGCAATTATTAATTCTGATACCTTTATCCCTAGCAAATTTATAAATTCGATTATTCAAATACTCTTTTCCATTATCACATCTCAATATTTTTAACTTCTTGCCCGTCAAATACTCGGCTTCATTTACAAACTGTACGAAACTATCAAAGACCTCACCCTTTGATTTTATACAATAAACTCTAGCTATTTTGCTATAATCATCGATAAATGGGATGAAATATTTCTCTTCATTGAATCCGGAAGTCTTAAAGGGACCGCACACGTCCGTATGAATAATTTCCATTATCTCCCTAGCCTTGGTTTGATTATTTTTGAATGGTAAATTGTGCATTTTACTTTCTATGCACACCGTACATTTCAAAAATTCCTTCTCAATTCCATTCGGTATACAGTAACTAGCTGCTCTTTACCCAAAATACTTAAATATTTAAAATTTACGTGTCCTAACATCCTATGCCATCTTTCCTTTTTGCTCATACCACTACGTTCGGCGCTCTTTGCTAAGTGCTCCTTCCCTTTCAATATACTTTTCATTCTATATGTTCCCTTTTCTTTAACCGCTACCGCTGTAAGCTTATTGTCCTCAACTATTACTTTTGCAATATTTCCTTTTGAAATAACCGTGTTATTATTATCTGTTAGCTTGCCTAAACTAATCAAGTTTGCGGACACTTCTTTCGCGTAAAAAACGTTATTCATATTTATTTCATTTTCTTTCCAAATGCTTCAAAATATCTTATAACATTCCCTACTTTTGTTGCCGTTATCGATCTATTATCGCCTAAATATATATTTACCGGTTCTTTAAGGTCAATACATTTATCGAAATAATTTACGCTGTTAATTATGTGATCTGTGCAACCGCTATCGAATAGCCACATTACTTCATTATTACTTATTTCGTTCGCCTCGCCGCTGTGTGATGCGTGCGCCGTTGCTATCAATGTGCCCGATCTTGAGTTACCATGCTCGCTCGTGCCGGTTGTTGATTGACGATGGAAATTTCCACGTCGCCTGCTCGTATTTCCTTTGTTTCCTCTTCCTCTGCTGCGACCACGTGTTGACCCACGCCAAAAACTGTTACTGCTTCCCGCTTCGACGCCATTTTGACACCCTCTCGCAAAATGTCCTACTCTTCCACGTCTGAAGCATCCTTCCTTTTTTGCAGAAAAGGCGTTGGTTTGCATTTCTCCTCGATTGGACTTATTTTTCTTCTCCGCTATTTCAATTTTATTTTTTACATACGCTACCGTTTGATTTTCTGCTTTCATGCATCTACTATATCCGCTATGTAGGTGTATTCTTCCGGTAACGTATTCAGCATGTAATTTAGTTTTTCCCTCTCACTCACTTGTGCACCCGCACATTTTAATTCGTTTATTAATTTTTCGAAATCGCTAAAGAACGTTGCTGAATCAGTGTATTTCTCAAGTCTTATCTTTTCCTATCTCCTTCTGCATACGATCTGTAGTGCCGTCGACGCTTTCAAGTACACTTTATCAAACTTTTTTACTATCCCATATGCCGTTTTTTCTTCTCTAATATATTCCAATTGTCTATTTGTGACGGCATTATAAATTATATTTATTGCCTTCAGATCCTTTTTGTCCCAGTCTTCATTGTCTGTTTCTGTCTTCACCCTAGTTGTGACAATCTCGCATTCTTTACATCTGAGAAGCATCGTTATTCTTTGCTTCCACATACCGTAATCCTCACCATCGAAAATAGGTATCATGATTTCCGATCTCTCCATTTTAAATGATTCCTTATCTCTTACTCAAGCGTTCCTACGTGCTCGAAGTGTATTTTTCCTCTTTGTAACCTTTGAACGTTTCTTTCCTTACTGAGAATTCACACGAACTAACTCGCAATATTGAAAAAAACGCACTAAAATAACTTACAAAATTATGAACCACGCTCTGCTACCATGAAAAGATATAGAATGGATTCGGAAATACAAATAATTCCCTTTATTTAGCACACAACTGTTATACATATATCTTATACTCTTAAGACCTCAAAATCCTACTTGCACGCACGCTTGTTGACAACCGACTCTTCCAGATACTTCTAACGACTGGCTCTTGTCTTTTGTCTCAACCAAGACCCGGACGTACTCTGACGCTTACACACACATTCACATGTACAGTGTAAATGTATCATATTCCCAATAATAATGTGAACCTGATGTAAGTGAAAATACATGCACATACCATCGATTCTGCCTGACCAGCACTCTCACCCGGAACCGGAACCGGAACTCGCAGTGCACCGTGACGAACAGCACATATATAAGCCTCCACTCTTAGCCAGACCGTCAGTCGTGCTCGCGCAACAGTAGAAGCAACATGGAGTTTTTTAGATCTCTACTACGCGTCGTTGGTTTGTTCGTGCCAAGTAAGGTAGATATCATTTCCGAACTACCACTGGAGGTTTCGCACTTGATACTTCGAAAATTGGATCCCTCGTCCCTGCAGAGCGCCGCGCTTGTCTCGCGCAAATGGTTCAACGTATGTAGATCCGACAAGTGTCTACGGCGGAAAGTGAGACGTCACATGCGACATACGAGAAAGCGGGTCAAGATGCAATTTCTCGGACCTGCAGCCGCTAAAGCTACCAACCAAGAATCAAGAAGTAGAGGACGTGGTGAGGGCAACCTAAGGCACGAAATAAGTTTATCCGCTGCTCGTACGGCGGTCGTCGTTGGAAGGTTACGCGGTCCTCTGAAAATTTCGATGCGAGATCGCCCCATCGATGTTGGACCAATAAAATGTATTAGACTCTAACTCGTGTAAGTACCTTAATTTGACTGCTTGCTCTTGCGAGAACTTGAAACGGTCTTGTCCGGATTCAGAACTGTAGCGCGAAGCTTGAAATAAAATGGTTTTACTGAGACGGCAATGTGTTTCAGTCACGATAATACTATCTGTATCGTAATAGGCCCATTATTGAATATTAACTACAATGTATCATCGCTGCAATTGCAGATTTGTCGTCACTTAGATGCGAGATATACTCCTCATCGCCTGCCAAATACAGCTCACATCAGCTGGCTCGTGCTATTATATCATCTCTGGTCCTCGACATATCAAGCGTAATTGCAGTTTTACAAATTAAGGTTAACATATTCAAATGAATGTATCTCCGTTTCTATTGCACATATGGCGACTAAGCGATGCCCGTTACATTTCACATCCGATGTCATGTGCACCGCACATCTGCTGGTTTGTACCATGTCAACTCCGGTCTCTGTCAAACCTAGCGAAATTGCTGCTTTGCATATTCATGATTAATTATTCAAATCACCGTATCGCCGTTTGCATTGCAGATATGCCGACAATTCGATGCGCGATATACGCCACTTTTGCTGCCAAACACAATGTATATTATCTGGTTTGAGTGATGTAACGTGTGGGCGCAGCCAAACTCAGCGTATACGCAATTATGCATTTTCAGGCGAAATATTCAAATATTACATATTCAAATGAACGTATCTTGGTTTCTATGTCGCCTATTCGATGCGCAGAATACTCCACATATGATGCCAAATCAGCCGGTCTGTGCTATGTCAACTCTGGACCCTGCAAAATCCAGCGTAATTGTAGTTTTTGTTGTTAATGCTTAAATATTCCATTCAAAGATTCGCCGCTTCTTTTGCACATATGTCGACAATTCCATACCCCTTGTACTCCGCATTTGCTGTAGTTACATTGCCCATCAGCTCGTTTGCGCTGTGTCAACTCTGGTCCCTGCACAGTCCAGCCCAAATGCAATTTTATATGTTCGGGCTTAAATATTCAATCAACGTTACTCCGATTCAATAGCACATATGTCGACAATACGATGCGCGTTATATTCCACATTGACTGCCATACGCAGAGCGCTTCATCTGGTTTAAGCCGTGTTAAATCCGGACCGAGTCAAATCCAGCGTATTTGTAGTTTTGCATATTCAAGCCTAGTTATTCAAGTGAAAGTATCTCCGTATCAATTGTAGGTACGTCGACAATAGGATGCATGTTATACTCCACATTTGCTGCCAAATACAGCACACATCAGCCCACTACATACAGCACACTGTCAAGACTGGACTCGGAGAAATCCAGCGTGATTGCAGTTTTGGATATTAATGCTTACATATTCGAATCAAGGTATCTCCGCTTGTTTTGCAGAAAGATTGGCCATACGATGCGCGTTATATTTATCATCTGATGTCATATACAGCGCACATCAGTAGGTTAGAGTTATGTACGCTCTTGTCCCTGTCAAATACACCATAATTGCAGTTTAGCATATTCATGCTTGAATATCGAAAGCAACGTATCTTCGTTTCTATGGCAGATATGACGACAATTCGGTGAGCGTTATGCTCCTGATTTGCTGGTGAGCACAGAGCACATCTTCCGATTCTATCTTCTCTTCTGTCTTACGTCTTCTCTGGTCACTGACAGATTCAGCGTAATTGCTGTTTTGCATATTCATGCCTAAATGTTCAAACCAACGTATCAGCGCTGCTATTGGATACATGTCGCAAATGCGATGCGCGCTATACTCCACAATTACAGCCAAATACAGTACTTATGCGCTTTGCTCTACGTCGACTCTGGTTCCTGTTATATGCAGTGTAATTGTAGTTTCGCAGAATCAGACTCAAGTATTCAACTCTTCGTATCTCCGTTGCTATTGCTGATATGTCGAAAATTCGATGTGCCTGGTACTCCACATTTCTTGCCAACTACATCGCTTACCAGCCAGTTTGCGCTATATGCACACTGGACCCTGGCAGATCAAGCGTATATATGTCGGAGATGAAAGAACACCGGAACCTTCCCTTCGGAATTTTGGGAAGACTCCTAGTACTGTAATTTAGATTTCACCATAGCCGTATTTTGAAACTGTTGTCATTCGATCCGATTGTACTTATTTGAGATTTATGATAGTGAGCTCGGACTCGAGGCGACAACCAGTCGCCGAACGTAGTCGCGGTCAAGGGATAAACGTTTTGTCTAACAAAGGCATGAAGTAACTCTATAGCTCTCCTTAAAAGAAATACTTGGGACGGGGCACGACGGTAAGCATTTCAACGATTTCTGTCCCGTGGCTCGCCACACGCAGACTCTATTCTTTGAGTAAGTACATGATCAGCTAGTCCGAGGACCCGCTATAAATCTTAAGATTTGTTTAACTAAAGTCCATCAAACCGACAAACAGTCCTCGTTCCAACTATGAGAAAATAGGAGAAATCTATGTTTCTCACGAACGACGCTTCCTCTTCTCGAACTCTCTCTTGAGGGCGGCTAGCACCCTTTCCTAACCACCAACGTGGAAATTGACCAATTAACAGTAACGCCAATTTCCCTCATTTTCCGAACGAAGACTTTTCACCACGAATCCGATGATTTTGTGACTATAGGCACACCCATCATAGTTTTCCTGGACAGCGTCGCCGTGATGGAGAGACGACACTCTCTAGTGCGGTCTCATCAGCAATCGACCTGTCTTTCTTATACGTAGTAATTGCTCCTTGCTCTAACATGTAGTGCAACTTAGACGCTAACGTAGTGTAGAGTTCTGCATCCGTTGACCGCGAAAACGCTGCCGGAGCCGAGACTATTGTCATAGTGCCGTCATTTCTTATTTACAGCCTCATCAAACCTAAGGACCCACCATAAACTTAGACTTTTTAAGTAATTCGAGATGGTCCCTTTCATCTTGCACGTCCAATTTCTTAAATGTTTTTGATTGATGTGTATTTCTTAGAAAAGTCCTTATGTTTATTGTGCGTTCTTAGAAACTGCGGAAAAGCTGGTAGTTATATAATGGGAAAACCGGTAATTATATAATATTAAACCGGACATTTATCTGATGAAAATATGTGGATTTTCCCATGGGCAAGGTCATCCATGAGCCACTTTGGTAGGATGCTTACTCCTCCTATCTTCATTCATTAACGCTGATCATACCCAATGGGTATCGCGAATCCTTGTCCTCCCTTTTCATAACAAAAAGAGTGAACAATGAATCAGCTTCCCTTGTTCAAAAATTACCTACATACCGAGCTTTCCTCCGTTAGTATGTAAGAGTTGAATTCGAGTTATATCACGGTTCGAATACTCTCTACACCCATGACTTCTTCGAAAACCACCTATCTATGCATACTCAATCTAGGTTTTCAGATCAGTCAATATATCTACCCGGATTCACTCGTATAAGATCAATCCATTTCTTCGTCACCTATATCTTAAACGGCGGAGTTACTAACTTGTGTTGTTGTACAAGGTTGTTGGAAATACATATTTCATAAATATTGAAATATGTATAATTTTTGTGCTGGACTAGGTCCAGTGCGTAGTGGAGATCTTTGTAACGGGATATCACTGTGTGGAGATATGTGTGTGCGCGGCGACTGAGAAACAGACGAATGTAAACAGTTCTATCGGTTAACAGTCTTCAAAAGGTCGGATACGAATAAAAGTGCTGAGACGCGCGCAAGTGTACATCGACAAATATTCTAGAAATCGTTTATAAAGTAAATATGTGTCTACGTTAATAGTAATGGCCAGCGTACAATATTTCGGCCATCAGGATGCACAATTCTCAACATGGTAGCAAAAATCGTGGTTGACGAGATTTAAGGTTATGGGACCACGTGTAACCGGTCGTGAATGTATAAAAAAGGTTCATTTTGAAAGAATTGGAAATATGTTCTGAAGAGATAAAAAGGCTGTTGGCGGAGCAGATAAAAGGAATCTGTATAGTGAGAACTATTTTTGAAAAAAGGGTGAAGATGAAAAGACGAATCAAGATGCCAATGGACGATAAAACTAAAATGCAAGTATTCGATGTACGTGATTACAAAGCGTGGAAAAAAAGAATATTAATGTATTTAAAGTGTAAAAAATGTTATGAATTGGATACAGGAGAGAAAATGGACACGGATGCGAAAGATAATTGGGATGAAAAGAATCAATGGGCGATGAAGTAGATCTATTGTAGATTAGAATTTGTTGGTGATCAAGACACTGTTTACAAAATAATTACAAAATTCGATGAGATGTATATGAAGGAATCAACAGCATTGCAACTTTGTATAAGACGTAGACTCGACATGATGAGGTTGAAAGATTTTGAGGAATCAGGTTCATTTTTCACGGAATTTGAGAAGACGATAAATGAATTAAAGTAAGTGAACGTGAAAAACTCGATTACATGCTGAAAACACTACCAGAATCATTGATTTATATTGATGACTTAATCGACACATTGAAAGAAAGTGATTGAACTTGTGATTTTTTAAAACATAAAATTATAATGTGGGAAATGGGAACGTAGGGAGAGTAAAAGTGATAGGAAATGTCTTCAAAGTTGAGAAAAGAGAGAAATAAAGTGCCATGGCTGTGGAAAGTACGGCCACGTGATAAAAAATTGCACGAATACATGTAGAGGCGGAATCAATGGAGGAACGCAATGGCAAGGAGGTGCGAATCAGCCATAGCAGAATAGGGGTCGCGGCGGACGAGGTTCTGGCCAGAGAAGACGAGGATATGTTCAGCGTGGATTTGGTCAACGAGGACGAAGCAGAGGTTGGCAGCAACGCTACAATGAGGCAAGTCGACAAGACGCAAATTATTTAAACAGCCAGGACTACGACGACCAAGGAATTGACTCCTTCCTAACGCGAGTGCAGCGCGATTATAGTAAGGATACTATCACAGTATATACCAGCGATACGCGAAAAATAGATCGGATATTGGATAGTGAATGTTCAGATCACATTGTAAATGATGACTCGTATCTTATTGAGTACGAAAACTTAAAGAACCCGATAAATGTAAAACTAGGAGACGGTAGAACATTAAAAGGAACAAAAGTTGGAAAAATTTTAACTTACTTTGAAGTAAACAAAAGAAGGGTTAAAATTATAATGTCAAATGTATTTTATGTGGAAGAAATGGATAATAACTTGGTTAGCTATGCGAGAGTAACGAATAAAAATAAGATAGTCTCAGCAGGGAATACTTCAAAGATCTATAACAAATATAGAAAGTTGATAGGGATCGCATTCAAAGATCATGGTTTATATAAAATAACTAGTTACATTGGAAGGCAAGAATCTCACGCCAAAAATGTAGAAAAATGACGAACAGGGAAAAATTTCACAGAATCCGAGAACATTTAAACTTTAATTATTTAGATACGATGTGTTAGAAAAAATTAATTGAGGGAATGCCAGAAAAATTGGAGCAAGTTCAATTAAAATGTGGTGCGTGTATGCAAAATAAATAGCACAATGTACCTATCCAGAGTAACTGTAGTAGAGCACGCGAGATTTTAGAATTGGAACATACCGATTTAAATGGACGTCATAAAAATACCAGGTTTGATGGATCTAAATATTTCTTAACATTTATAGACGATTATAGGAAGTGCGCATTAATTTATACTTTGAAATCGAAAGATGAGGTTTACGATTGAATCCTTGATTATATAAATAAAGTTGAAAATCTTACTGGTAAGAAGATAAAGAGACTAAGATGCGATAATGGAAAAGAATATATGAACAAAAACATGTACAATCTAATCAGGGAAACAGGAATTCTCCTAGAACCATGCCCACCTTATGTTCACTAGTTAAATGGAACAGCTGAGCGCTACAATAGAACAATCACGAATTCCGCTAGATGCTTATTACATGATTCGAAACTAAATATTAAATATTGGTCGGAGATAGTTAGAACCGCGGTGTACTTAAAAAATAGAACCATTACGAAAACATGTGAAAATAAAACACCAATCGAAATATTGTTAAGAAGGAAACCGGATATAATTAATTTAAGATTGTACGGGAGTATAGTTTTCGTAAGAGTATCTGAAATTAAAATAAATTCGAAATGGTACAAAAAGGCAGATATTGGAATACTTGTAGGTTATGAAAACGTTGGATATAGGACCTTAGTTAATAATAAAATTATAATTGCAAGACACGTAGAATTTATAGGTGAAAATGATAATTTAGTAGGATTTCAAGAAATGGATGAATCAGATAATGAAACGGAAAAGGATTTTGAAGAACATTCGGATACAAACGAAATTCATGAAAGTGAAACAAGTGACGAAAAGGTCGAGCAGGTTGTAATAAGAAGGGAGAGAAATTTAAGTAACGAATCAGAAGAAAAACTTGAGGACATAGAAAATAATTTGAGAAGGCCAGGACGGGAAACAAAGAAACCTCAAAGATATGGCCAAACGAGCTCATATTTCATTTATGTGAATGTAGTTAGCGCAGGCAGTCCTCAAACCTATGAAGAAGCTTTCAGTGGAGATGACAGCAGATCATGGAAAGAAGCAATGGATCGAGAAATGAATAGTTTAGTCAAAAATGAAAACCTGGCAATTAGTAGAGAAACCAAAAGATAAAAAGGTATTAGATTTGAAATGGGTATATACGAATAAATCCGATAATCGTAAGAAAGCGCGACTAGTTGTTCGGGGTTTCCAACAAAAGGAAATACCGGAAGATTTATACTCTCCAGTGGCAAAAATGCAAACGCTGAAGTTATTGCTATCTTATTGTTGTCATTATGGTTCGATGATTATGCAAATGGATGTAGAAACAGCATTCCTAAACGGAACTATAAAATCGGAAGTATTTGTAAAACAACCTATGGGTTACGCCGATAAAAGCGGGAAAGTATGTAAACTAGGTTTGTAAGTATGTAAAATAGGTTTGTAAAGAAGTGAAAGTGATTATTGTTTGTATTTGAAGTATGAGAGCGATCATGTTATATACTTAATTCTATTCGTGGATGACTTATTAATGTGTGGTAAATACAAAAGAAAAATAGATGAAATTAAAAATAAATTGTCAAACAAATCGATGAAAGACTTAGGTGAAGTAAAGACTTACTTAGGAATAAACATTGAATACGAAATGTGAGAATAAGAAATGTGAGATGAAATTAGATCAAAGTAGTTATACAGAGTCATTAGCGAAACGATGGAATATAGAGAATAGTAAACTATATTTTACACCAAAGGAATAAAACTTAAATTTAGAACCCGCACAGTCAGCCTCAGACGATATAAGATATAGAAACCTCATAGGAGCTTCATTATATATTAGTACTGGAACAAGATTAGACGTTAGTTATAGTGTAAACTATTTAAGTCGATTTCAAAACAGTTACGACGGGACACATTATAAATATGCGTCGAGAATTTTGTAATACTTATATTTAACCAGAAAATTATGGTTGACTTATAAAAGAAATTTGAACGCTGAAATCATTGATTGTTTTGTTGACGGTGATTTATCATAAGACTACTACAAGACTACTACGGGATTTATCATAAGATTTTTCGGAAACGCAATTTACTGGAAATCGAGAAAGCGAAACAGCGTGACAAAATCATCAACAGCCGCCGAGTATGTAGCTTTGTCAGAAGCAGTGAGTGAAATAAAATTTGTAAAGAAATTATTGAAAAATTTCAAAATAATGATCGAGAGACCAATAAAAATTTACGAAGATAATTCTGGAGCGATTGCGATATCAAAATTTGGAAACTTGACAAAAAATTATGAGTACATTGAAGTACATTTCCATTTTGTAAATGAAAGTTGGGAAAATAAAGAGATTGACGTTATAAAAGTAAATTCAGAAAACAATGTAGCAGATATTCTAACGAAGGCTCTAGGGAGAAATAATTTTGAAAATTTTAGATTACTTTTAAAAATGGTTTAATTTTCACAAAAGGAAATGAATATGCAGCACAATAATTAAGGAGGTGTATTGAGATATGTAAAATTTTTGTGCTGGACTAGGTCGAGTGCGTAGTGGAGATGTTTGTATGTGGATATCAGTGTGTGGAGATATGTGTGTGCGCGGCGACTGAAAAACAGACGAATGTAAACAATTCGGTCGGTTAACAGTCTGCATAAGGTCGGGTATGGAAGAAAGTGCTGAGACGCGTGCAGCTGTGTAACGACAAATATTCTAAAAATCGTTTATAAAATAAAAATTTGTCTACGTTATTAGAAAAGGCCAGTGTAAATTTTATGTTTCCATAAGAATATTTCGGACATCAAGATCCACAATTCTCATCAATAACGTTGGTCGCAGAGTTATACCATCGCAACCACCCTATTATCTTAACGGAAATCAGGGGATCGATCAATATGCGGTGTCGTTTCTTAGAATCGTAACGGGAATTTGCGACTCCCGTTGACGCGCTTCGACGCGATCAAATCTCCCCACGGTTGGACAAATTGACATCAACTCTGGCCGATGTAAAATCCAGGCGTAAACCCTCCATTTTTACATTTTCAGACTTAAATATTCAAACCAACCTATCTCCGTTTCTAATGCAGATATGCAGACAATACGATGTGCCTTGTTCTCCACATTTCCTGCCAAATACAGTTCACATCTGCTAGTTAGAGCTATGTCAAGTCTAAACCCTGCCAAATCCAGTGTAATTGTAGTTTTGCATATTCATGCTTGAACATTCAGGTCTACGTATCGCTGTTTCTCTTGCAGATATATCGAATTCTTAATGCGCGATATACTCCGCATTTGTTGATAAATACAGTGCAGATCATACGAATTGAGCTATATCAAATCCGCGTCGAGTCAAATCCAGCGTGATTGCAGCTTTGCATATACAGGTAAAATATTCAAATGTACGTGTTCTCCGTTACTGCTACAGATATGCCGACAAATGCCATCTTCGATCACCGACAAATCCAGCGTAATTGCAGTTTTTCATATACATTATTATATATTCAAATCCACGCATCTCCGCTACTGTTGGAAATGTGTCGCCAATACTTGCATTCCACATTTGTTGCAAATTAAACCAATATCATCCAATTAGCGCTATGTCCACTCTGGTCCGGTCAAACACAGCGCAACTGCAGTTTTGCATTATCAGACCTAAATAATCAAATCAACGAATCTCCGTTTCGATTGCAGATATGTGGAAAATTCGATGCGCTTTATACTCCGTAGTTGCTATTAAATACAGCTCACAACATCTGGTTTGCGCTATGTCAAATCCGGACCCCGTGAAATCAAGCGTAAATGCAGTAATGCATGATCAGGGTTCAATATTCCGATCGACGTGACTCAGCTTCTGTTGCAGATATGTCGACAAATCGGTGCGCGTTATATTCCACATCGACTGCCATACACTAGGCGCTTTATCTGGTTTAAGCCATGTTAAATATGGAACGAGTCAAATCCAGCGTATTTGTAGTTTTGCTCATTCAAGCCTAAATATTCAACTGAATGTATCTCCGTTTTCATAGTAAGTATGTTCACAATAGGATGCACGTAATACTGCACATTTGCTGTGAAATACAGCATACTCCAGCCGGTTTGCTCTATGTCAACTCTGGGCCGTGTCAAATACGGCGTCATTGCAGGTTTGCATATTCAGACTCAAATAGTCAAATCCCCGTATTTCCGTTGCTGTTGCAAACATGCCGAGTATTCGATGTGCCCGGTACTCCAGATTTCTTGCCCAATTCAGCGCACACTAGACAATTAGCGCTATGTCCGCACTGATCCCTGTCAAATCGAGCGTATCAGGTTTGTAAATATGAAACCGGAATTTGCCTATAGATGGCCCTAGCTGATAGTGTAGTTATCACTAAACTACGTCATTGATGCCAAAAGTCGTTGTTGACATCTCACGAACATTTTCGACTGAGAACAGTACAATGATTCTGGCAATGATTCTTTGGAAGAAATTGCACACTTCATCCTATAGGCATACCGGACGATACAAGGGCTGGTCGTCCCTCCTTCCGAAGCAATACCAGCCTCGCCGTGCGCCATATCCGAGGGTTGGCACCCTCCTTCGATCACGATGTAAATAGAAGTCGCAGTCTAGGTGCCATGACCCGCATCATCTCCCATCATACCCGTCACGGGACTCCGTCAGGGCCAGGCGCTACTTCGCGGGAGGCTATCATCCTCGCCTCGTCCATCACCTCCCTGTGTGCATATACGCCGACGCAGCATCATACTAGCTTTTGCGATGGCGTGAACGATATTGAAATATGTAACCAAACCTAGTAACACTGTAAATTACTTCCCTACAGTACTTCAGCTTATTATATATTTTAGATAGTTCATAAGTACCTATACATGAGCACAAACTATAAAAATTTGTTGCGGCATATGAGCCAGAGGGAAATTCAAATCCTATTGTTATTTTGCCTCGGAGTGTCAGGATCGTAAGGATACAAGTAAATACACTCGGAGCATAAAAATGTTGCCGCTACTTCGAACAAAGTCGATTTTGAATCTTCCGACTTCCGCCCCGACCAGTATAAGTAAACCGAGGCAACCCAAAGAGTAAAGTATCTTCGAATACCTACGAGTATCAACGAGCGATCTGCTGAATTTCGTGACGAACATTTATGGAATATTTTTACACATTGTATTTACGACTCAGGGCCCATAGGCTGTACCTTACCTTATTATTTTAAGTAAATTCGGCGATTACGACGACAATCGATAACCTCAAATAAGTCTGACGGTCAAAAGTCCCATATACCCTGTCCTCTACATATTTCATTATAAAAGACCTGAGTCAAATATTGATGTTGGGAAGTAATGGATTGTAGACTAAGGTACTGCAACTTATTCTATTATGGGAGCAGCTGCCACAAGCAGGTATCTAATCATTCCAAATAAAGACAAATTGTGTCGACTAAATATTTGTTATACAAATAGCATTGTCTTTTGGTAACGGGTGCTTTCCTCGATTATAATTCCACACAGTAGCCGGGCCCCCTAGGACCATAGGAGTTGAGATTACGCCCAACCATCGCACAAGGCACCCAATACCTTGCTCCCTGGATCAGCTTAGTCTGCAGGAGCTGTCGCTCGTATCAGGTCGAACGGGGCACATTCTAAGCCCTCCCGTCTCACCAGTACGGTTTCGGAGCAGGTGGGACGCTGCTCATCCGCCGAAGTCCATTCGGTGGAGTCTCCACCTTAAATCTGCCCTCTTGCCAGCATCTTGTCCATCAACCACTGCCACCACGAGTCCATACCCATTAATTGGCCGATCAGAGGGGTCGCTACTCCCTCCGGGCTGTAACTCGATCGCCCGTGGTACCAACCTTAGTCGTTGGTGGGACTATCGTATGGATGTACGACCACGTGACAGCCGGCCAGCGACCTGCTAACCGATCTCGGCAGTTCCAGATGGGACTCACGTAAGCGGGGGCCTCAAGGTACTTTTGTACCCGGGAACTTATCCCGGCGGTCCCATCCTTGGCATCAGGATCGTGGGTGCGCTACTGCCCAAGGCCACGTAGAGAGGATGTAATATTAATTAAACGCCTTACACCTCCGACGACCTTCCCTGCGGAGTACATAGGGACTCACGTAAGCGGGACCCTTGTCCCGACGGTCCCCCTGGCTTCGGGAAAGTGGTTTTGCCAGCCCTCATAGGCTCACATAAGCGAGCCCTCCCTGCGGGAAATATTTGTTATACAATTATAAAATATGCTATGCAATCGTATCGTACAGTTTAACGTCATCATTCTTTCCTATAACCATTCAGTTATTATACGAAATGCCGCATATGATTTGAAAAAGTATATTTCATCCCAAATAGTATTGCAATTAAACCACTCAGAAGACCATCTTATTAATTATATTTTCCGGTATTACCTCTGTAGTTGTCGTGTGTGAAGAGGACGAAGGTCATGTGGACTAATAACGGAGTCTTTGTTGTTGTAAGCGTCAGATGTATTTGAGTTAAGGCTACCTATACTAGTCGCCGGGGGAGGGGGGGTTAAAAGAATTCGTATTTGCCTACCTGACGACAATTGCTGGTTGCGGTGACATTGTTTTTACATTAATTGTAGCTCAGCGGTCTAGGTACTTCGAGGCGTCAACGACGTTATTTGCTTTGTCCTATGACACATGTACCGCTACACTTCTATTTCTATACAAATATAATGCTAAATACTGAAATATATCACAAGTATTTCATATTTGAAATAACAGTCAAATTAACGGAATTAATCTGTTTGACATCTATGCGGATCAAGTCGTGTACGAATATATGTACAGCCTGTAGTTTTAATATTCTAAGCACGTATTGTATGCCGGACACTTATCTTTAATAAATTTTGCAAATCTGTTTATAGTAAGTGATGAATCATTAGGCCAATGACAAATAAGGCGACCTTTAAAAGATTTAACGAAACTTGCTTCTGCTGAACTTGGTCTATGAAGGTCGAATAGCTTCTCGTTTGTTTTTCAATTAAAGACATACTTTATGGAATGTGTTTTACTGACATACCGATTCCAAGGATTTCCGGTGCTTCTTAAAAATATTACACTCTGTTGTATGAAATATAATTTGCCCTTATTATAACCATTAACATCTAATGTCTTTTCTGGAAGTTCGTATACTATGGCATCGGAATTATTTTTCATTTTACGCTGTGTTAGTCACAACTTTTCACAGATATATGTACCAACAGGAAGTAGATCTTTGGCACGTATTCGAGTATAGTTATTTCCTGCTGGTTTCCACAAAGCTTCACAGAACAACGTCGCTTCCTCGTTCCTTTAAACAACAGTCATACATTAGTATTACATGAACGTACTTCTTGAAAAAACATTTCATTACTGGAAATCTAAAAGTTAATTATTGAACTCAATAACATTCAGTTGCTTACCTGCTCCTCAAATATTTTTTGCTAATGTCCACTTCTCCTAAGTAGAATGCATCTATAATATGCAATGCAAGTACTTTTTGCTGATATATAAACTCCTTAGTTATTTCATATACAACCTCTGCGTTTACAAGTGTATTTGGTGGTAATTCCAATACTCTAGATATTGTTTGCGTATATCAGCTTGTTTTGTCTCAACAAGAGTATTATCCGCATAAAATGCTGCAATTTTACACAGGTCGAGTATTTGCTTTCCGGCCAAATCTTTGTTAGAAGCACGTAGATATTGAACAAATTGTTTCTCTCTTTTTAATTCATTATATGATACTAGTTGTAAAACGTCGTCATTTACACCACCTTTTAAAAGCAGACGATTAACATGCTTCAGATATTCAACAAAATCTTGTACCCCAGATCGTTTCTTCTTACATATTATGTAACCTTCTGAATTTCCTGGTCTAGAAGAGTTTGGTTTAAAAATACAAACTTCTTCAAAGCAGCGATACATTAAATAAACTAAACCAGCACTAAAGAGTGTAAAAAGGTTGAATAATTTTGTCACAAAATCACCACCCTCTCTTTCAACCATCAATGCTATTAAACATCGACAAAGATACAGTTGATTTGAAAGAATTTCTTGTACATTTTCTTGTCGTTCTACTGAGAATCCTCAATCAGACATCACAAAATGTACTCCTTTGCCATGGGTATGCTGCATTATATGATTTGTAAATGCCTCTTCATTTTCTGGGTCAAAGACATCACCACTTTCCTTTGGTCCGTGGTATGGATGAAATGTTTCACAAGGACCCGCATAAAAATCTTCTAATTTGAAATCATGTTCATTTTCTAAAGTAAGAGCAAATCCTTTAGCACGTCATTTCTTTCGCCATAGAACATGTTCCCTAAAACCTCCTGGTCCAGCACATACATCTGCAAAGTATAGCAGCCCATTCTCCCTCAAACCTTTTGGGTTAGTAAACATAAAGTTACATGCTCTATCTGTATTTGCAGTTTTAACAGTAGCACGATTTAAAAAAAATGCACCACGAATTGTTTCATGAGGATTACAACGTGTCCTTGCTCGACGCACATCAACGTCATCCAAATGGGCGAATACCGTTTTCGCATTGATAACAGTTTTCACTATATCTTCACAACAGAAATCAATTTCATCATCTGTGGTCAACTTTTCATATCACCATTTCATATCTTTTACAAACTTTATAACTTCCTCTGCAGGATTCCATTTAAGACCTGAATCTTCATGTCCAGGAACATGATGTCCAAAGACTCTGCGACCATGCTGTCTAGGTGCTTGAACTGACTCTAAACGACCTTGTTCATTATTTCCGAGGCCGTAACCGCCTTATACCCCATCATTCGCATCATACTTTTGCCGTTATCGAGGAGATTGTTTGACTCTTGTGTTATTACTTGTATTCTTCTATTGTCAACTACCTTTTCATCAATATCCTCCTCGTCAGATTCACTTGAACATCTACGAATTTTTTGTCGTTTACTATGACTATAAGTATCTCTTTCAAAGCTCTTCCTTTTTGTCCTAGTTTCCAATTCTTCTTGCATGGTATGTTGATGCATCAGTCGCATAACAATTCTGCTAGGAATATGATACATTTACACTGTACATGTGAATGTGTGTATAAGCGTCAGAGGATGTCCAGGCCTTAGTTGGGACAAAAGACAAGAATCAGTGGTTAGAAGTATCTGGAAGAGTCTGTTGACAACAAGCGTGCGTGCGGGTAGTATTTCGAGGTCTTTAGAGTATAAGATATATGTATAACTGTTGTGTGCTAAATAAAGGGAATTATTTGTATTTCCGAGTCCATTCTATATCTTTACATGGTAGCAGAGCGTGGTTCATAGTTTTGCCAGTTATTTTAGTGCATGGTTTTCAATATTGCGAGTTAGATCGAGTGAGTGTTCAGTAAAGAAAGAAACGTTCAAAGGTTACAAAGAGGAAAAATACACCTCGAGCACGTAGGAACGCTTGAGTAACTGATAAGGAATCATTTAATATGGAGAGATTGGAAATCATGATACCTATTTTCGATGAATATTTACGGTATGTGGAAGCAAAGAATAACAACGTTTCTCAAGTATAGAGAATGCGAGGTTGTCACAACTAGGGTGAAGACAGAAACAGACAGTGAAGACTGGGACAAAAAGGATCCGAAGACAATAAATATAATTTATAGTGCCATCACAAACAGACAATTGGAATATATTAGAGAAGAAAAAACGGCGTATGAGATAGTAAAAAAGTTTGATGAAATGAAACTTGAAAGAGTCGACGGCACTACAGGTCGTATGCAGAAGGAGATTGGAAAAGATAAAACTTGAGAACTACAGTGATTCAGCATCGTTATTTAGCGGTTTCGAAAAATTAATAAACGAATTAAAATGTGCTGGCGCACAAGTGAGTGAGAGGGAAAAACTAACTTACATGCTGATTACGTTACCCGAAGAATACAGCTACATAGCGGATATAGTAGATGCACTGAAAGCCGAAAATCAAACGGCAGTGTATGTAAAAAATAAAATTGAAATAGCGGTGAAGAAAAATAAGTCCAATCGAGGAGAAATGCAAACCAACGCCTATTCTGCAAAAAAGGAAGGATGCTTCAGATGTGGAAGAGTAGGACATTTTGCGAGAGAGTGTCAAAATGGCGTCGAAGTGGGAAACAGTATCAGTTTTTGGCTTGGGTCAACACGTTGTCGCAGCAGAGGAGGAGGAAACAAAGGAAATACGAGCAGGGGACATGGAAATTTCCATCGTCAGTCAACAACCGGCACGAGCGAGCATGGTATCTCAAGATAAAGCACATGGATAGCAACGGCGCACGCAGCACACAGCGGCGAGGCGAACGAGATAAGTAATAATGAAGTAATGTGGCTATTAGATAGCGGTTGCACAGATCACATAATAAACAGCGTAAATTATTTCGATAAATGTATTGACCTTAAAGAACCGGTAAATATATATTTAGGCGATAATAGATCGAAAGGCAACAAAATTAGGGAATGTTATAAGTTATTTTGAAGCATTTGGAATGCAAAATGAAATAAATGTGGATAATGTTTTTTGCGCGAAAGAAATGTCCGCAAACTTGATTAGTTTAGGCAAGTTAACAGATAATAGGAACAAGGTCATTTCAATAGGAAATATTGCAAAAGTAATAGATGAGGACAATACGCTTACAGCAGTAGCGGTTAAAGAAAAGGGAACATATAGAATGAGAAGTATATTGAAAGGGAAGGAGCACTTAGCAAACAGCGCCGAACGTAGTGATATGAGTAAAAGGAAAAGATGGCATAGGATGCTAGGACACGTAAATTTTAAATATTTAAATATTTTGGGTAAAGAGCAGCTAGTTACTGGTATAACGAATGAATTTAAAAAGGAATTTTTGAAATGTGGGGTGTGTATGGAAAGGAAAATGCAAAATTTACCATTCAAAAATAATCGAACCAAGGCTATGGAGATAATGGAAATTATTCACTCGGACGTGTGCGGTTTTAAGACTACCGAATTCAATGAAGAGAAACATTTCATCTCATTTATCGATAATTATAGCAAAATAGCTAGAAGTTATTGTATAAAATCAAAAGATGAGGTCTTTGATTGTTTCGTACAGTTTGTAAATGAAGCCGAGAATTTAACTGGCAAGAGGTTTATAATATTCAGATGTGATAATGGAAAAGAGTACTTGAATAATCGAATTTATAAATTTGCTAGGGATAAAGGTATCAGAATAAATAATTGCCCAACCTACGTACATGAATTAAACGGGACAACGGAAAGGTATAATAGAACAGTGATGGACATGGCGCGTTGCTTGTTAGCGGAAGCGAAAGTACATAAAATGTACTGGCTGGAAATTGATTGGACAGCGGTATACTTGAAAAATCGAATACTGGCAAATACAATAGTGAGAAAGACACCTTTGGAAATATTCTTCGGGAGTGTTGAAAATCTACATCTATATGGAAGTAAAGTTTTTGTAAGAACGAAAGAGAGTTTCAAAATGGGATAAGAAGGCAGATATGGGAATTTTGTTTGGATATAGTGAAGTAGGTTACAGAGTCTTATTAGGTGGGAAAATAACAATAGCGAGACATGTAGAGGTCATAGAAACAGACACAAAATGTATCGGTTTTGTGGAGAATTCATTCGATAAAGATAACGATGACATTGAGGATAATGATTTATTGGTAAACATGAATAAGGAAGAGTTAGAAAATAGGGAAGATGAAAATGATAACAGTCTTGAAAGCATAAACATCCCTAGAAGATCTACACGTAATAAGAGAACTCCAGTAAGATATCCAGAAAAAGAAAACATTAGTGAAATCCATGCAAATTATTGTAGAGTAGATATCCTTTGTACATTTGAGGAGGCGATTTGTTGCGAAGATAGTGAAGATTGGAAACAAGCTATGGATAAGGAAATGGAATGACTTTATAAGAATAAAACTGGGAAATTGTTGGAAAGGGTAAAAGGCAAAGACGTATTAGATGTAAAATGGGTTTACACGAGAAAATCAGATGACAGGTATAAGACTAGATTAGTGGTAAGAGGATTCCAACAAAGAAACATAGCTGATGACATATACTCCCCAGTAGCGAGTAATCAGACCTTTAAGATATTGCTAACATGTTGTTGTCGAAATGGATTAATTATCGAGCAAATGAATGTCGAAACTGCTTTTTTAAATGGTGAAGTAACCTCGGAGGTATATGTAAATCAATCAAAGGGATATGCGGACGGAACGAATAGAGTTTGTAAACTATCGAAAGCGCTTTATGGGTTAAAAGAAAGTCGAAGGGAGTGGTATGAGTGTCTTGATAAGTATGTGACGAGATTAGGTTTTAAGAAGAATAACATAGAGTTGTGCCTATATACACATGGAGAGGGAGAAAATGTTGTTTATTTGCTAATGTATGTAGACGATTTGCTAATTTGTAGTAAAAATAAAAGGAAGATACAAAGGGTAAAGAACTTATTAACTAATAGATTTGAAATGAAAGATTTAGATGAAGTCAAAGAATATCTTGGAATAAATATAGACTATGATTATTTCAAAAATGAAATAAGATTAAGCCAAAAGAAATACATTGAATCATTAGCAAACAAATGTAAGTTACAAAATAGCAAATTGTACTGTACACCTATGGAGACCAACTTAAGAATTGAAAAAGCTGAGATAAATAGAGAGGATATTGGATACAAAAATTTAATTGGCGCATTGTTGTATATTAGTGAAAATACCAGACCCGATATAAATTATAGTGTGAATTATTTGAGTAGATTTCAAGATTGTTGTAATGAGACACACTTTAAATATGCAATGCAAATATTGAAATATTTGTACCGGACTAGAGATTTAAGATTAGATTATAAAAGGAACGAAAAATGTGAAACGATGGATTGTTATGTGGACGCTGATTAGGCAGGAGATCATTTAGAAAGGAAATCGACTTCTGAATATGTAATTAGATTGTATGGAGATGTAATTGGTTGGAAGTCTAAAAAACAAAGGTGTGTGACAAAAGACTCGACGTATGCAGAGTATGTAGCTCTATCGGAAGCGGTGAGTGAATTAATGTCCATTAGGGAAATTATGAAAATCTTCAATGTAAATCTAGACGATAACCCTGTAAAAATTTATGAGGATAACTCTGGAGTGATAAGTATAGCAAAGCACGGAAATTTTACAAAAAATTCTAAACACATTGAAGTTCATTAGCACTACGTTCACGAGTGCTTAAAGGAGAATAAGATAAACATATTTAAAGTAATTACAGGCGAAAATACTGCGGATATTTTTACGAAGGCACAGCGTAGAGAGAAATTCGATAGGTTTAGGTCATGGATGAATGTATACTAAGTGAAATGTAGATAAGGCAATAAGTGTTAAAGTTTCTGTTACGCAATTCGTCAAAGCATGTAACTACGATTAAGTGTACAGTATAAATGTAAGGAGGCGTGTTAGGAACATGATACATTTAAACTGTACATGTAAATGTGCGTGTAAGCGTCAGAGGACGTCCAGGCCTTAGTTGGGACAAAAGACAAGAGTCAGGCGTTAGAAGTATCTGGAGGAGCCGGTTGACAAAAAGCGTGCGTGCTAGTAGCATTTCGAGGTCTTTAGAGTATAGGATATATGTATAAATGTTGTGTGCTAAATAAAGGGAATTATTTGTATTTCCGAATCCATTCTATACCATTACAAATACACTAAGGTACCAGAATATTATAATATTCAGTAACAACGATAGAGTTAACCAGTTCGCAAGTATAAAAAAGACACATTTTACACTGTGACGAAATAATATCCAAGAAATCTGATATGACATACATGGAAAATACACGAATCAGACTGAGAAACCACTGCGCACATTCATAACTGACTTCGACATAGCCGTTCCCAACTACTCGCGGAGTGAGATTGACCGAAGCGGCCCAGAGGCAACGCCCACGTACCCCAAGCGGCTACTGCCCCGCCACCAATAGTAACCCGAAAGCACAGGATAATACTTGAATTCGTTGTTCCCTCAATTTTGAATTTATTTACCTCAACAATATATATTATGTACAAAAATTTATAATAATTTATAATACAGTTTATAATAACATGTAAATTATATTTATTATCTGACGAACGCAATGAGAGAAAGGTAAAGACCAGCGTAGTCAATGCGGCACTAACTCTACATCCGGTTGACCTCAATTTACCTACCTACGTACCTACACAGTGACGCCTACGCTTTAAAACTTTTGTCGAAATCTTAAAGTTTTAATGGTAAACTCTTCGTTCTTATAATATCTCACTGACAGGCATGCACCATTTATAGAAGAGTCAACATAAATTTCGTAGTTGAGGATTATTGAAAGTATCTAATTTAATTCAGAAAGGCAATAATTTGTTTAACGAAATAAGCCATTTATTTATCATCCGGGTTTCTACCATGACATTTATGTTATAATAGCAATATGTAAATAAGGCAAGTTGAGTAAAGAAATACTCTTTCAAATCATTTTCGCCCATACTTCTTAAGTGGTTTATAAATGATTCGTGTATACCCTTCTTTCCTTCTGCCCCTACTCACGTGAAACTATATCTAGCATTTAAACAAAATCAACTATGTTTCGCGTAAACGAGAGTCGTAACCGTTACCATCAGATAATCGACGCCGCTGTAAGGACATAGAAGGGGTTCGGAAATACAAATAATTCCCTTTATTTAGCACACAACAGTTATACATATATCTTATACTCTAAAGACCTCGAAATCCTACTCGCACGCACGCTTGTTGCCAACCAACTCTTCCAGATACTTGAAACGACTGACTCTTGTCTTTTGTCCCAACTAAGGCCTCGACGTCCTCTGACGCTTACACGCACATTCACATGTACAGTGTAAATGTATCATGTTCCTAACAGCCACGAACAGATCGATAACCTTATTTCTGTTAGGATCATCGGGGTGGTTCAATTAAGTATACACTGATTTAACAGGTATAAATTACAGTTCATTCAAACAACTTGCCTAGAGAAATATAAACTGCTAGAGCATAATTAGGAACGTGACGCTGGGCAAATGCCTCAGCGATCAACAGCTACAGGACGTCGATGACCTTATGACAAACCCCCCCAGACACGGTACGCTAGGATACCGACATTGCCTGGCGAAAATCGATCGTTTTTCGCGTTGGACCGAAGCCGTTCCCATCGCCGACATGGAGGCGGCAACCGTTGTTTCAGCCATCCTTTCCACGTGGATATTCCGTTTCGACGTACCTTTAAGGATAAGGACCGATCAAGGACGCCAGTTCCAATCAAACATATTTAACGAATTATGCCTGTTCCTGGGCATTAGGCATTTACGAACGACAGCCTATCACCCCGCGACCAACGGGATGGTAGAGCGCCTGCACCGTCAACTAAAAGCAGCAATCAAATGCCACGATACGAGCAACTGTGTAGAAATCTTGCCAACAGTTTTATTTGGCATACGAACAGTTATTACGGACGTGAAAACGACGACAGCCGAAATGATTTATGGCACCGGCATACGATTGCCGGCAGAATTCTGTGTACCAACGAAGCAACAGGCCAAGTCGAAATACGGAAGCCGTCTAAAACTACGAATAGAAAAGATCAGGCCTCATCCGATTACGCGACACGGCGAAAAAGAAACCTCCGTGTTCCACTCGAAACATCGTCTTACGTATTTCTACGTCACGATGCCATCGGATACCCCTTACAACCACCCTACGGCGGACCGCATCAATTTATATCGAGAGCAAAAGGGACCATTGCGATTGAAGTTAGCAACAAGAACGTAATCGTACCCTTAGACCGTCCGAAATGCGTGAATTTTTATTGCACGGTAACATTGAACACCATTACAGCGAAAATCGCGAAGTAATAATACCACCTGATGTTTGAGATGAGCAAAACGAAGACGACTCTGGAATTCATCACTCCAGGCGCGCGGGCAGAAAAGTTCGCTTCCCTGATCGTTCCCAGCCAGGCCGTCGATAAGCTAATGCGTAAGTACTACCAGCGACATAAATATAAGTCGCAGATGAAAGAACACCGCAACATTCCGTTTGGAATTTTGGGAAAATCCCGAAACATTGTAATCTAGATTCTACGGTAGCGGTAATTAAACAATTGTAGTCATCCAGTCCGATTGTAATTGTTCGAAACTTGTGATACCGAACATGGCCTCGAGGCGACAACCAGTCACCGAACGTAGCCGCGGTCAAGGGATGAACGTTTTGTCTAATAAAGGCATGGAGTAATTCTATAGCTGTCCTTAAATGAAATAATCGTAGCGGCACGTGACAGTAAACATTCCAACGGTTTCTGTCCCGTGACTCGCCACACGCAGACTCTATCCGTCGGATAAGATGATTGCCAGATGTCAACGCATCTCAACAGTATATGTTTAGCTAGCCTGAGGACCCATTATAAACCTTAAGATTTAGTTAATTAAAGTCCTTAACAGTCCTAAACAGGCAAACAGTCTTTGTTTCAACTACGGGATGATAGGTGAAATCTATTTTTCCACGGACGACGCTTCCCGCTAGCAACGTTCCCTCAAGGGCTACTAGCATCCTTCTCTAACCATCAACATGGAAATTGTCTAATTAACAGAAACGTCACTTCCAATCTCTTTCCGAGCGAAGTCATTTCTCCACGTATCCGATGTTCTGGTGCCCTTAGACACACCCATCATAGTTTTCCTCTGCAGCATCATCGTGTCGGAAAATCATTCTCTCGTGAGGTCACATTAGCCAGTTACAAAGAGCCTTAACACTCGGTGGATATTCTATGTTTTGACAAAGAGTTTGTTCAGTCCTGCCTATACCGTAGATAAGGAAGTATGGTACAACTTGGAATCAGGATGAAAACGAATTCTGTTATCCCGTTGACCGCGGCTTTGTTATTGAACCCAGGATCATTGTCATTAGCTTCTCGAGTACCTAATTACCACGACTACTTGTCAAATTATATAACAATCAAATTTACACTAGTAAATATCTGCTATATTGCATAACTACAACGTCTAAACCAAATGAAGATCCGTTTCGCGCCTCTAACTCTAATCATAATGTGAACCCGATGTAAGTGAAAATACATGCACATACCATCGATTCTGCCTGACCAGCACTCTCACCCGGAACCGGAACTCGCAGTGCACCGTGACGAACAGCACATATATAAGCCTCCACTCTTAGCCAGACCGTCAGTCGTGCTCGCGCAACAGTAGAAGCACCATGGAATTTTTTAGATCTCTACTACGCGTCGTTGGTTTGTTCGTGCCAAGTAAAGTAGATATCATTTCCGAACTACCACTGGAGGTATCGCACTTGATACTTCGAAAATTGGATCCCTCGTCCCTGCAGAGCGCCGCGCTTGTCTCGCGCAAATGGTTCAACGTATGTAGATTCGACAAGTGTCTACGGCGGAAAGTGAGACGTCACATGCGACATACGAGGAAGCGGGTCAAGATGCAATTTCTCGGACCTGCAGCCGCTAAAGCTACCAACCAAGAATCAAGAAGTAGAGAACGTGGTGAGGGCAACCTAAAGCACGAAATAAGTTTATCCGCCGCTCGTACGGCGGTCGTCGTTGGAAGGTTACGCGGTCCTCCGCAAATTTCCATGCGAGATCGCCCCATCGATGTTGGACCAATAAAATGTATTAGACTCTAACTCGTGTAAGTACCATAATTTGACTTCCTGCTCTTGCGAGAACGTGAAACGGTCTTGTCCGGATTCGGAACTGTAGCGTGAAGCTTGAAATAAAATGGTTTTACTGAGACGACAATGTGTTTCAGTCACGCTATTACTATCGGTATCGTAACAGGCCCATTATTGAATATTAAATAAAACGTATCACCGCTGCGATTGGAGATTTGCCAATTTTGTCAATTAGATGCGAGATATACTCCTCATTGCCTGCCAAATACAGCTCATATCAGCTGGCTCGTGCTATTATATCATCTCTGGTCCTCGACATATCAAGCGTAATTGCAGTTTTACAAATTAAGGTTAACATATTCAAATGAATGTATCTCCGTTTCCATTGCACATATGGCGACAAAGCGATGCCCGTTACATTTCACATCCGATGTCATGTGCACCGCACATCTACTGGTTTGTACCATGTCAACTCCGGTCTCTGTCAAACCGAGCGAAATTGCTGCTTTGCATATTCATGATTAATTATTCAAATCACCGTATCGCCGTTTGCATTGCAGATATGCCGACAATTCGATGCGCGATATACGCCACTTTTGCAGCCAAATACAAAGGACATTATCTGGTTTGAGTTATGTAACGTGTGGGCGCAGCCAAACTTAGCGTATTTGCAATTATGCATTTTCAGGCGAAATGTTCAAATACTACATATTCAATTGAACGTATCTTGGTTTCTATGTCGCCTATTCGATGCGCAGAATACTCCACATATGATGCCAAATCAGCCGGTCTGTGCTATGTCAACTCTGGACCCCGTAAAATCCAGCGTAACTGTAGTATTTTTTGTTAATGCTTAATATTGCATTCAAAGATTCGCCGCTTCTTTTGCACATATGTCGACAATTCCATACGCCTTGTACTCCGCATTTGCTGTAGCTACATTGCCCATCAGCTAGATTGTGCTGTGTCAACTCTGGTCCTTGCAAAATCCAGCCCAAATGCAATTTTGTATGCTCACGCTTAAATATTCAAATCAACGTGACTCCGATCCAATAGCACATATGTCGACAATACGATGCGCGTTATATTCCACATTGACTGCCATACGCCGAGCGCTTCATCTGGTTTAAGCCGTGTTAAATCGAGTCAAATCCAGCGTATTTGTAGTTTTGCATATTCAAAGCCTAGTTATTCAAGTGAAAGTATCTCCGTATCCATTGTAGGTATGTCGACAATAGGATGCACGTAATACTGCACATTTGCAGTCAAATACAGCACACATCAGCCCGTTTGCACACTGTCAAGACTGGACTCGGAGAAATCCTGCGTGATTGCAGTTTTGCATATTAATGCTTACACATTCGAATCAAGGTATCTCCGCTTGTTTTGCAGAAGCATTGGCCATACGATGCGCATTATATTCCACATCTGATGCCAAGTACAGTGCACATCATCCGGTTTACGCTATGTAAAATCTGGACCCAGCCAGATCCAGCGTAGTTGCAGTTTCGTTTATTCAGTATGAAGTATTCAAACCGACGTATCTCCGATTCTATGGCACATATGGCTACAATTAGAGGCTCGTTATACTCCAAATTTGCTGCCAAGCACAGTGCACGTTATTCCGTTTGATGCATGTAAAATCGAGACACAGCCGAACCCTGCGTATTTGCAGTTTTGCATAATCAGTATTAAATATTCGAACCAACGAATCTCTGGTTCTATGGCACACTTACAGACAAGTCGGTGCGCGTTGTATTTATCATCTGATGTCATATACAGCGCACATCAGTAGGTTAGAGTTATGTATGCTCTTGTCCCTGTCAAATACACCATAATTGCAATTTAGCATATTTATGCTTGAATATCGAGAGCAACGTATCTCCGTTTCTGTGGCAGATATGACGACAATTCGGTGAGCGTTATGCTCCTGATTTGCTGGTGAGCACAGAGCACATCTTCCTATTCTATCTTCTCTTCTGTCTTACGTCTTCTTTGGTTACTGACAGATTCAGCGTAATTGCTGTTTTGCATATTCATTCCTAAATGTTCAAACCAACGTATCAGCGCTGCTATTGTATACGAATGTCGCAAATGCGATGCGCGCTATACTCCACAATTACAGCCAAATGCAGTACTTATGCGCTTTGCTCTACGTCGACTCTGGTTCCTGTTATATGCAGTGAAATTGTAGTTTCGCACATTCAGACTCAAGTATTCAACTCTTCGTATCTCCGTTGCTATTGCTGACATGTCGAAAATTCGATGTGCCTGGTACTCCACATTTCTTGCCAACTACATCGCTTACCAGCCAGTTTGCGCTATATCCACACTGGTCCCAGGCAGATCAAGCATGCATATGTCGGAGATGAAAGAACACCGGAACCTTCCCTTCGGAATTTTGGGAAGACTCCTAGTACTGTAATTTAGATTTCACCATAGCCGTATTATGAAACTGTTGTCATTCGATCCGACTGTACTTATGTGAGATTTATGATAGTGAGCTCGGGCTAGAGGCGACAACCGGTCGCCGAACGTAGTCGCGGTCAAGGGATAAACGTTTTGTCTAACAAAGGCATGAAGTAACGCTATAGCTCTCCTTAAAAGAAATACTTGGGACGGGGCACGACGGTAAGCATTTCAACGATTTCAGTCCCGTGGCTCGCCACACGCAGACTCTATTCTTTGAGTAAGATGATTACCTGATGTCGACACGTCTACACAGTACATGTTCAGCTAGCCCGAGGACCGGCTATGAATCTTAAGATTTGTTTAACTAAAGTCCTTCAAACCGACAAACAGTCCTCGTTCCAACTACGAGAAAATAGGAGAAATCTATTTTTCTCACGAACGACGCTACCTCTTCTCGAAGCTCTTAAGGGCGGCTAGTAACCTTCCCTAACCACCAACATGGAAATTGACCAATTAACAGTAACGCCAATTTCCCTCACTTTCCGAACGAAGAATTATCTCCACGAATCCGATGATTTCGTGCCCTTAGGCACACCCATCATAGTTTTCCTCGACAGCGTTACCGTGATGGAGAACCACTCCCCGTACGATCACGACGACGATTCAAGTAACCCTCTGATACGTAGTGATTGCCCCATGCATTAACATTGAGTACAACTTAGATGCTAAGGAAAAGTAGAGTTCGTCATCCCGTTGACCGCTGATTCGTTATTGCGCCTAGGATCATTGTCATTAGCTTCTCGAGTATCTAATTATCGCGATTACTTGTCCAATTCCATCATAGTCATATTTGCACTAGTAAATATCACCTCTATTGCATAATCATTACGTCTAGCGCCAATAGGGATTCGTTTCACGTCCTTAACCCTAACTCTAATCCTAACGCCAACCCGACATCTGAAGTGGGATCAGTGCCGACTATAACAGTGCTAGCACTTAAGACCATCGTGCGCAAGTAATTCAGTCGCTAGTGCAAAAATCGAGTGTGAAACCTAACAATTTTTCGCTACCACGTTTTAACCCTTAAAATCGCGTGCTCCGACTCCGCTGCATGGGGCGCACCTGTCAACCTGATTATGGAGGGAAACTATAATTTCAATAACGAGTGGCGAGTCGACTCGTGCGTACTGGAGGCATCAACGGATAGATCATGTCATCTGGGTAAATCGTTTCCATTTTACTCCGATTCGGGAGCAGAGCGTTCACTAATTAAAGAGTCCACGGCCTCGAGATTTTCTGACAAAGGAATGACTGACATATTAGTAATGCGAGGAGTAGGGAATACCTGTATTAAACAAATGCCACCTATTTGTTCATCGTGTGTATTAATGATTTTTACATCGAAGATAATTTCTCATGTCCTTCCTGATTGTTATTTAAAATATGATATCGCGATTAGTTGCGGAACTCTAAGTCTGGGTTTTGACGTAACATTACACAAAATAGCCTCGCTATGTGTAAAACAAAAATAATTAATGTCTGTAATGAAACCACTTCAAACGAGATCGTCGTTAATGAAGTTGACACTGATGTACATGGTAATAATAAAAGTCGATCAATTTCTCTTCTCGTCAAATTCAAAGATTCATTCGTTACGGGTTTCCTACGTATTCGCGCAAATACAGGCCGGTTAGAAATACGATTAATTGATCTTAACACCACCGTACGAGGAAGTTCTTATAGACTTAGCGAGGAGAAGCGAAGAGCGGTACGTGAGAAAACAAGCGTTTTAATTAATGCAAAGATCATAAGGCCTAGTAATTCGCCATTTGCGAGCCCTACGTAACTCGTGAAGAAGAAAAACGGCTCAGATAGATTATGAGCAGGTTCCCGAGATCTAAGTCAAAATATGGTCGCGGATCGGTACCCTTTACTCCTTATTGCGGATCAAGTCGCGAGATTGCAAGAGGCGAGATACTTTATTAGCCTGGACATGGTCAGCGGGTTTCACCAAATTCCTATTTATCCTAATTCAGCGGAGTATACAGCGTTCGTTACCCCCGGCAGACAATATGAATAGATAACGATGCCGTTTGGACTGAAAATTGCACCGTCCGTCTTTCGGAGGGCCATTCGCAACGCCCCAGGCGACCTCGCTCATTCGTACGTTGTTATTTATTTCGATAACGTCCTAATTATTGCCGACTCGATAGATCAAGCTTTAGAAAGATTGAAACACCGTATTAGATACCCTCGTAAAAGCCGGATTCTCTTTTAACTTTGCGAAACGTTCTCTTAAGGACATCGGTGCTCTATTTGAGATATGTAATTCATAACGGAGAAGTTCGTCCCGACCCGGGTAAAATACACACCTTAAGTTCTTTACCTGTGCCAACGACCGTCACACAGTTCATCCCTAAATTCTCACAGACGAGGAAACTACGCGCTCATCCCTGTACGCGCTCATCTCAGATAACAGAAGTATAACTTGGACAGATAGACACGGGAAAATAAGACAACAGGTAGTTTCCGTCCTGACCGACGCGCCGGTGCTAATGATATTCAACCCCAATTACCCGATAGAACTACATACTGATGCTAGCTCGGAGAGTTACGGGGCGATTTTGACGCATCAAGCCGAAGGTAAGAACAGGGAAATAGAGTATTACAATAAAAGAACCAGCCCCGCGGAATTCAGTTATCACTCCTATGAACTCGAAACATTAGCTATCGTAAACGCCGTAAAACATTTCCGTCACTATCTACATGGACGGAAATTTCTTGTCATCACGGATTGCAACTCGTAGAAAGCGCTGAGTAATAAAGTACATTTAAATGACAGGGACCATAGGTGATGGGCTTACTTGCAGACTTTTATTTATGACATTATGTATCGGGAAAGTAAACGGACGGCTCACGTAGATTTCTTTTCGCGAAACCGCACAGGCGTTGACCCTATTAAATTCGACAAAATCAAAGAGAAAATAGTTAATCTGGCAGAAATTTCGGAAGATTGGCTGTTAGCGGAACAACGTCGTGATTCTCAAATCTTGGAAATCGTCAAGGAATTGCAAAACGATGCGCTCGCGGGAGACATCGCGAATACATACGAATTACGGTCCGGTACTATTTACCGTAGGATACAAAGAAACGGCAGGACTCTTTGTTTACCTATAGTCCCAAGTGGTTTTAGATAGTGTGTTATTAACCGTGTGCACCAGTCAATTATGCACTAAGGTTGGGAGAAAACGCTCGAGAAACCATACGAATATTACTGATTCGAAGGGATGGCGAAGTACGTTCGCCGATTCATTGAGAACTGTCATGCTTGTCAAGATTCGAAAGCTAGTTTAAGTAAGATACAGGCCGAACTGCATCCTATACCTAAGACCAGCATACCCTGGCATACGGTCCACATGGACATAACAGGCAAGTTGAATGGTAAAAGCGATTCAAAGTAGCACGTCATTGTTTTGATCGACGTCTTCACTAAATTCGTATACCTGCATCATACTCGTAAGATAGATTCCCTTAACACCATTAAAGCGCTTAAATCCGCTATATTTTTATTCGGGAGGCCCTGCCGGATAATAGCAGATCAGGGAATATGTTTTAAGGGTAAGGAATTTCGAGAATTCTGCGAAAGCAAACGAATTAAAGTTCACTTGATAGCGACCGGTGCTAGTAGAGCCAATGGACAGGTAGAGCGTGTTACGGGTGCATTGAAAATTATGTTCACGGTAGTGGAAACGACCGGGCGGCCGTGGCAAGACGCGATTGGGGAAATACAGTTGGCTTTGAATTGCACCACCAACCGCGTGACAAACTCGAGCTCATTTGAACTACTAATAGGTAGAACGACAAGACCGTACGATCTGTTGTTACCCGATAACATCAAAAGTATCGATATCTCCAATATAAGACGACAGGCAATAAAGGGGATGGAAACTAGTGCTAGGTATGATGAGGATGGATTTGACGAAACTAAAGCTAAAGCGGTTAGGTTTAACCTCGGTGATTTCGTATTACGCAAAATGAGGAACGAAATCAAACCAAATTAGATCCAAAATTTAGAGGTCCATTTGTAATAGCAGAAGTTTTGGAAGGAGGCATGTATATCTTAAAGGTATTAAACGGTAAGCGATCGTTCAAGTACAGTCACGACATGTTGAGGAAAATGCCAGATGGTTGCACCCCTGCCGAGTTGGATGTCTGTAGTGAAGGCCATAACAGTGGCCATGACGATATGAGTACTTCGATCTCGGAAGATTAGTAGCACTATGCCAATAACACCCGGCAGGGGGAGTTCGCACGCTTTTCATTTCATGGTAACAGTGTGATAAAGCTGAGAAAGAACGTATGATGTGGCTCACACGCTTTTCATGGTAACAGTGTGATAAAGCTCAGAAAGAACGTGTAATGTGGCTCACACGCTTTTCATGGTAACAGTATGATAAGGCTCAGTGAGAACATGCGATGTGGCTCACACGCTTTTCATGGTAACAGTATGATAAGGCTCAGTGAGAACATGCGATGCGACTTGCATGCTTTTCGGGGTGACAATATGATAAGACTCAGTGAGACCGTGGAACGAAGCTCTATGTGCTCATACGATCTAGAAGACCGAGATCCTTTGGAGTGCGAAATCGAAAATGGTCCATCATGCCGTTACGATCCGACTGATAACCTGCAGGATGCAACTATCACATTGGATACTAAGTATAACGCTACTAATTTTCATAATCTTTTATTTTTTTGCTGCCAAATCCCCGAACAGGATTTGTTGCTACACTGGACCCTTGCCTTATTGGAACATCTAGTTAAATTGTGAATAATGTTAATTGTATCGAGTCTAATGTTAGGAAACTCAATATTTTAGTTACACACGAGGACGCGTGATAGTCAGAATGGCCGTGTCGGAGATGAAAGAACACCTGAAACTTCCCTCCGGAACTTTGGGAAGACCCCTAGTACTGTAATTTAGACTTCACCATAGCCGTATTATGAAACTGTTGTCATTCAATCCGACTGTACTTATTTGAGATGAGGTAACGTGCGTGATAGGTATAGAAGAATCACTCGGTATTGTTTAACAATAACTGTTTATTTGCTTGTGTTCGTGATATACACTAGCGCGCCGAAAGCACGGTACAATTATCGATTCAAGATTCCAAGTTCAAGCTCGGCGTGATACTTTACGCGGTGGTTCGAGTCGAGACGATTGCACATACGTCGAGAGATTCAGATTCGCTATTACGTACGACTGCGGACGAACAATCCAGAAGGCGTCTTCCAACTTGCCTCGCGGCTCGCGATAGAACAGAATGAATTTGTGTCGCGATGATGCTCCTTAGGAAAACTATGTTTGGGTGTGTCTAAGGATACGGGATCATCGGACTCGTTAAGAAAAGTGTTAGTTCAGAGAGTGAGGGAAAGGGACGTCGCTGTTAATTGGCAAAATTGTGAGTTGGTTGTTGGAAAGGGATGACCGCTGCCCTTGAGAGAAAGTTGCTAGCGAGGAGCGTCGTACGTTAGAAGAAGCAGATTTCCCGTAGTGGGTGGTATGTGTAGGGACTACTGAGACAAAGACTATTTGTCCCTTTAGAGAATCTTAGCTGCATGAAACCTAAGATTTATAGCGGGTCCTTAGGCTCGCTGTAAATATTCGGTGAGAGTGTATCTGACAGACATCTGGCAATCATCTGTTCGAAAGGTAGAGTCCTTGTGTAGCGAGGCACAGGACAGAAACCGTTGGGAAGTTTGCTGTCGAGTGCCGCTACAGAGATTTATGATAGTGAGCTCGGACTCGAGGAGACAGTCAGTCGCCGAACGTAGTCGCGGTCAAGGGATGAACGTTTTGTCTAACAAAGGCATGAAGTAACTCTATAGCTCTCCTTAAAAGGAATACTTGGGACGGGGCACGACGGTAAGCATTTCAACGATTTCTGTCCCGTGGCTCGCCACACGCAGACTCCATTATTTGAGTAAATACATGAGCAGCTAGTACGAGGACCCGCTATAAACCTTAAGATTTGTTTAACTAAAGTCCTCCAAACCGACAAACAGTCCTCGTTCTAACTACGAGAAAATAGGAGAAATCTATGTTTCTCACGATCGACGCTTCCTCTTCTCGAACTCTGTGAAAAGATATAGAATGGATTCGGAAATACAAAAAATTCCCTTTATTTAGCACACAACTGTTATACATATATCTTATACTCTTAAGACCTCAAAAACCTACTCGCACGCACGCTTGTTGTCAACCGACTCTTCCAGATACTTCTAACGACTGGCTCTTGTCTTTTGTCTCAACCAAGACCCGGACGTCCTCTGACGGTTACACACACATTCACATGTACAGTGTAAATGTATCATATTCCCAACAATATCTTATACTCTAAAGACCTCGAAATCCTACTCGCACGCACGCTTGTTGCCAACCGACTCTTCCAGATACTTGGAACGACTGACTCTTGTCTTTTGTCCCAACTAAGGCCTGGACGTCCTCTAACGCTTACACGCACATTGTCATGTACAGTTTAAATGTATCATGTTCCTAACAGCCACGAAATAAGGTTATCGATCTCGATAACCTTATTTCTGTTAGGATAATCGGGGTGGTTCCATTAAGTATACACTGATTTAACAGGTATAAATTACAGTTCATTCAAACAACTTGCCTAGAGAAATATAAACTGCTAGAGCATAATTAGGAACGTGACGCTGGGCAAATGCCTCAGCGATCAACAGCTACAGGACGTCGATGACCTTATGACAAACCCCCCCAGACACGGTACGCTAGGATACCGACATTGCCTGGCGAAAATCGATCGTTTTTCGCGTTGGACCGAAGCCGTTCCCATCGCCGACATGGAGGCGGCAACCGTTGTTTCAGCCATCCTTTCCACGTGGATATTCCGTTTCGACGTACCTTTAAGGATAAGGACCGATCAAGGACGCCAGTTCCAATCAAACATATTTAACGAATTATGCCTGTTCCTGGGCATTAGGCATTTACGAACGACAGCCTATCACCCCGCGACCAACGGGATGGTAGAGCGCCTGCACCGTCAACTAAAAGCAGCAATCAAATGCCACGATACGAGCAACTGTGTAGAAATCTTGCCAACAGTTTTATTTGGCATACGAACAGTTATTACGGACGTGAAAACGACGACAGCCGAAATGATTTATGGCACCGGCATACGATTGCCGGCAGAATTCTGTGTACCAACGAAGCAACAGGCCAAGTCGAAATACGGAAGCCGTCTAAAACTACGAATAGAAAAGATCAGGCCTCATCCGATTACGCGAAACGGCGAAAAAGAAACCTCCGTGTTCCACTCGAAACATCGTCTTACGTATTTCTACGTCACGATTACATCGGAAACCTCTTACAGCCACCCTACGGCGGACCGCATCAATTTATATCGAGAGCAAAGAGGATCATTGCGATTGAAGTTAGCAACAAGAACGTAATCGTACCTTTAGACCGTCCAAAACGCGTGAATTTTTATTGCACGATAACATTGAACACCATTAAGGCGAAAATCGCGAAGCAATAATACCACCTGATGTTTGAAACGAGCAAAACGAAGACGACTCAGGAATTCATCACTCCAGGCGCTCGGGCAGAAAAGTTCGCTTCCCTGATCGTTCCCAGCCAGGCCGTCGTAAGCTAATCCGTAAGATCTACCAGCGACATAAATATAAGTCGGAGATGAAAGAACAAAGGAACCTTCCGTTTGAAATTTTGGGAAAATCCCGTAACATTGTAATCTAGATTCTACCATAGCTGTAATTCAACAATTGTAGCCATCCAGTCCGATTGTAATTGTTCGAAACTTGTGATACTGCACTTGTCCTCGAGGCGACAACCAGTCACCGAACGTAGCCGCGGTCAAGGGATGAACGTTTTTTCTAATAAAGGCATGGAGTAATTCTATAGCTGTCCTTAAATGAAATAATCGTAGCGGCACGTGACAGTAGAGATTCCAACGGTTTCTGTCCCGTGTCTCGCCACACGCTGACTCTATCCGTCGGATAAGATGATTGCCAGATGTCAACGCATCTCAACAGTATATGTTTAGCTAGCCTGAGGACCCATTATAAACCTTAAGATTTAGTTAATTAAAGTCCTTAACAGTCCTAAACAGGCAAACAGTCTTTGTTCCAACTACGGGGTGATAGGTGAAATCTATTTTTCCACGGACGACGCTTCCCGCTAGTGTCACGTAAAAATATAGAGAAATTTTATAAGGAAGAAGAAGACTTTATTTTCACTTGGTTTATACAAGTATAAGACACTTCCGAACTCTAGCCGTGATCGTACGAGAGTGAGTCCCTACAATCTTTTTACTTTCGGTCATCTGTTCTCTCATTATCCCCACTACCCTGTAGGCGTACGTGACCGTTGCTACGCTTCTGGAACATTTGGTGGAAGGACCGTTGGGCCATAAATGAATCCTCAGGTACTCCGCCAATATACATTGTTGCCAAGGTCGCCATGTGTTCCTCTCGTCGGTCCATCGGGTGCGAAGTATGCCGACCGGGACACCATCCTGCCCGCGGTATGTGTGTGTGTCCTGGTCTCTGATGTGATTTACGTTACATACCTCCCTTCTTAGATTGATTTTGGTCCTCCAAAATCTCAGTGTTTCTTCAGGATTGTTTTATGGAGGCTAATTGGCTAAAAAGTGTGTTTTCGTCTTTGTCTTAATCAACAAGACAAAACAAAAACAAAGTGCATAACTGCTACTTATGGAGAAGGTGAAGACCGTCCTGGAAAATAAGGTTTAATACGATTACCATGTATTTTCCTAATCGAGTCATTCACCATTATTTCGTAATAAGGGGTTTTTACTTTTTCAATGGTGTATGGCCCTAGCCATTCAGTATCTAACTTGTGTTTTTTATGATCATTATGAACTAATATTAAATCTTCTTCTCTAAAAATGGATTGAGGTTTAATAATTTTTTTTCTTTGATCTCTTTGGTATCTTTGTTTACTCTTCATTAGAGTTTCCCTGGCTTTAAGTAGCTTGGCATCCCATTCTCGTTTCCTGAAGCTGACCTCATCAGCGTATGTTCTTTGCGGATTTTGGGATATGGTAGATGGGAGATTGGCCTTGTGTCCAAATGTTAGTTCGAAAGGGGTATATCCAGTGGCATCATGAACCATAGTGTTATATGCTAGACACACAAAATTTAGGTTTTGATCCCATTCTGTTTCATTATCGTTTTGTATAGCTTTTAACATGTCGGATATTACAGCATGTGTTCGTTCTAGGCTTCCGTTGGATTGTGGATGGAATGAGGTGGTTTTTATGTGTTTGATCCTAAATGCTTCTTCGTATCGTTGCATTAGCTCGCTAATGAAACTTTGTCCTCTGTCAGTTAATATACGTTTCGGTGCGGAGAATATGTAAATGTAATGATTCAATAAAGCATTCCAAATTGATTGGGTCTGTTGTGTTTTTAGGGGCACAAGTATTAAATATTTGGTTAGTTCATCGTGTATAGAGAGAATGTATTGGTTTCCTATCTTGGTCTTTTTCAACGGGCCTATCACATCCATAGCGATTTTGTCGTTAGATTCTAACGGGGTGTCGGTTATCTGTGGTTCCTCCTTTCCTCTTATCCGAGTAGTCTTTGATGTTTGACATGTCGCGCAAGTTCCTATTCTGCTTTTTATTCTGTCTATTAGGTGTGGGATATGATATTTGCCTCGGATTCTGTCGTACGTCTTTTGTATTCCGGGATGTCCTACCAAGTCATGATTTTCTTTTAGTACTTGTTCTATTTCCTCTTCGCTTAAACTCTGTATTGGTTCGTAAGCAAATTCTATGTCGTCGCGTTGGTCATTGAAAAATAAAAGAAATCTTTTTATGTGTGCTTTGTCTTGTGCGTTTAAGTTATTGTCTCCTATTCCTATCTTTCTATTTGTTTTAAGTATGTCTGATATTTTCTGTAACCATACGGTTTCGTCATATGGGCCCAGATATGGTTTTGTTAATTGGAAAAAGTTGTCTTTGTTAGATGTTAGTTTCAATAATTTTGGTATTTCTTCTGATTTTTCCCAGTCTCTGAATTGTCTTAATAAAACGTCAGTTTGTGTTATCGCGTGTACTCTGGATAGGGTGTCAGCGGCTACGTTTTCCTTTCCTTTTACGTACTCTATATCGTATTCCTCTAATCTCAATCTCCATCGAATCAATCGACTAGAGGGGTCCTTGCAGTTGTGCAGCCATTTAAGGGCTTGGTGGTCTGTTTGAATTTTGAATTTGCGGCCTAGTAAATATTGCCTAAATCTTCTAACTGCCCAAACGATGACCAATAATTCTTTTTCCGTCGTAGTATAATTTCGTTCAGGGGGGTTTAATGTCCTTGAAATGAAGCAACAAGGGTGTCCGTCTTGTGAAAGGATGGCTCCTAGACCTTCATTACTGGCGTCCGTTGTTAACGTAAATGTTTTCGTATAGTCGGGGTATTTTAGTACTGGTGCTTGGCATAGTCTTTCTTTTAATGTATCAAAGCTAAGTTGTGTTTTGTCAGTCCAGTGGAATTGTATGTCTTTCTTAGTTAGTTCCGTTAACGGTTTGGCAATTTTCGAGAAATTCTTAATAAATTTTCTATAGCATCCGGCTAACCCAAGGAACGATTTTACATCCGTAGGATTTTTGGGTAGTTTGAAGTTCTTTACTGCGTCTATCTTTTCAGGGTTAGGTTTTACTCCGTTTGCTGTCACTAAGTGTCCTAAATATTCCAATTCGGGTTTTAGGAATTCACATTTATCCGGTTGTACTTTTAGACCTACTTCCCTGAGTCTTTGGAGTATAATGGCTAGGTTTTTATTATGTTCCTCTATCGATTGCCCGAATATAATGATATCATCGAGATAGACGAAACAATGATTATTAATTAAACCTCTTAACGCGGTGTCCATCATTCTTTGAAAGGTAGCGGGTGCGTTCTTTAGCCCGAATGGCATTCTGTTATAGTGGAAGTGCCCTTGTGGTGTGCTAAATGCAGTGTACTTCCTCGAATTCTCATCCATGGGTATTTGGTGGAATCCCGAGGATAAGTCTAAAGCGGAGAAATATTTTGCGTTCCCTAGTTGCGATAGTATATCGTCAATGTCGGGTAATGGATATGCGTCTTGGTCCGTTAATTCGTTTAACTTCCGAAAGTCAATCACTATTCGCCACTTTTGTTTCCCCGACGCGTCGATTTTCTTTGGAACGACCCAGACGGGAGAGTTATAGGGAGAGTCGGAGGGTTCTATAATCTTTCTGTCTAACATTTCCGTCATTTGTTTGTTTATTTCGATTTTATGGTGTTCGGGAGGACGGTAGGATTTTACGTTGATGATTTTATCTTCTTTAAATGTAATGGAATGTTTAGCAAGAGATGTACACGGTAATGTTTCGCTGTCTAAATTAAATACATCCATGTAATAGAGAAGAATCTTTTCTACAGGTTCTCTGAGAGGTTTTTCTATGTGCGATAGTCGAATCGAAGATTTCAATTTTTGGATTTGATCTATGGTATTTGTATTTTCGATAATGTTAGAAACTTGAATTGAAGACTTACCACCATTTATAAAGCACACTGGCGTTGGCTTCCCTTCGAGGTATAGAATTTTTTGAATGGTTTCTCCTGGTGCAAGGGTTGATTCTTGTTGCAGCAGAAGGGTGTTGTTATCTAATTTCAATGTTTCGTTGGAGAGTTCGAATCGATATTGATTCAAACCGGGTAAGCCTAATATGCCATCTTCTATAATTGGGAAATCGTCATCTATTAAAGAGAAGTCTATCTTTTTGTCGAACAAATTCAACTTGACTTTGGAATTAGATTCGTATTCGGAATGTCCCATGGAGAATTTCTTTGTGTCTGGTATTGTTGTCTTTCCTGGGTAGCATCTTTGTTTAAGCAAGTTGATTCCTGCCCCGGAGTCAACGAGAAATCGCAATCCTGGTCGTCCTGGTAATTGTAATAGTATTGTGGGTAATCTTCCTGAGGTAGCATTGTTAATTCCGATTGTTCTTGAACGTGGTTTATTCCTGGAGGGGCTTTTCTTTGAGGCGGTATCCGAAAATTTTGGCATTGATTGGGAAGGTGTCCCAATCGATTGCATTTGGGACATTTCGCTTGCGTCCTTTCGCTTAATGGTCTGTTCCCAAACTTCGTAAAATTGTTCGTTCTTGGTAGAGTATTTTGTGTGAGTGGAGTTTTATTATTTGTGTTACTTGTAATAGCGAAGCGATTGTCTACTGGATGAGAAGCCTGGTTACGATAAAATGGCGGGGCGGTTGTCTGTCGCGTCATCTGTCTGCGAGAGCTGTGCTCGCGAAAGTATCTTTCCATATTCATTGCTTTCTTTTCTGCTTCGATGAGATTTGGGGGGAGATTAGCCATTAGCGCCTGCCCTATTTCTGGACGAAGGCCTCTTACATAGTCGGTCACAGAGTCCATGTATAGTTGCTCGTTCATCACCCGTCGAGTTAGTTCGTCTCTATACTCGTTGGTAATGCTGTGTTGGAGTTTGTTAAAAACGCTTCGAAATCTGATGTTATAGTTTTGCACGCTCTCGGTTAATCCTTGCCTCATTCATCTTAATTCGTCCTGTTGTTCTCTCACTGATACTTGCGCAGCTACATTACGTCTCAATGCTTCGTACAGAGATTCGAATTCGGTAATACGAATATTGCGGATTGCCATTGCGGCTTTTCCTAAATCTTCTCTATTTTAATCATTTTAAGTAATAGTGTTGGTTCGCTACACATCATTCTTACTTCTTGTATTTCATGAATAAAATCCTCCACGTCTATATCATCCTCTCCGTTTAATATCGGAATGCATTTTAATGCACTCTCAGCTTTTAGCTCTGGTTGCGTATATTGTTCAGGAAAAGTCCTTTCCCAGGATGGTTGAGGTGGTGTTTGAAGTAATGGGCGAGGTTCTCGAAGGACCGATAGATCTTTAGCGGTGTGGGTTACTTCGTCTACGGTTATTGGGAACTGGCCTCCGATACATTTCCCGTTTTTGTTTTTGCTACAACTTCATCCATACGCAGTGTAAGCATACTCATTTGTTGGGTCAGTCTCTCATTCTGCTTCTGCATTGCATCAAGCAAAGCTTTATCTGTTGGGTCTATTCCGCTGTTAGTTAAAGCGGCGCTAACAGTTCCGGTTCTGTCTTCTCGTGGCGTTGCCATTGTTATACTAATTGTGCTGTCTGTTCTCGATCTGTATTTGACAAAAGAATCCAGGGCTTGCTCACCTTGATCGTTTAACCCGTAGGACAGGTTCCGTTGCGGTGTTCTTTTGTCGAAACGTCGAAAGTGTCTGCTCTGTTACAGTGGTCCGCTGATCCTCAATCTTCAAAGTTGACCGTAGCCCGAAATGCGTAATTTCGTTTTCTTGAAGTTGATGGATCCTGGCAGGATCGCCAAAATGTCACGTAAAAATAAAGAGAAATTTTATAAGGAAGAAGAAGACATTATTTTCACTTGGTTTATACAAGTATAAGACACTTCCGAACTCTAGCCGTGATCGTACGAGAGTGAGTCCCTACAATCTTTTTACTTTCGGTCATCTGTTCTTTCATTATCCCCACTACCCTGTAGGCGTACGTGACCGTTGCTACGCTTCTGGAACATTTGGTGGAAGGACCGTTGGGCCATAAATGAATCCTCAGGTACTCCGCCAATATACATTGTTGCCAAGGTCGCCATGTGTTCCTCTCGTCGGTCCATCGGGTGCGAAGTATGCCGACCGGGACACCATCCTGCCCGTGGTGTGTGTGTGTGTCCTGGTCTCTGATGTGATTTACGTTACACTAGCAACGTTCCCTCAAGGGCTACTAGCATCCTTCTCTAACCATCAACATGGAAATTGTCCAATTAACGGTAACGTCACTTTCAATCTCTTTCCGAGCGAAGTCATTTCTCCACGTATCCGATGTTCTGGTGCCCTTAGACACACCCATCATAGTTTTCCTCTGCAGCATCATCGTGCCGGAAAATCATTCTCTCGTGAGGTCACATTAGCCAGTTACAAAGAGCCTTAACACTCGGTGGATATTCTATGTTTTGACAAAGAGTTTGCTCAGTCCTACCTATACCGCAGATAAGGAAGTATGGTACAACTTGGAATCAGGATGAAAACGAATTCTGTTATCCCGTTGACCGCGGCTTTGTTATTGAACCCAGGATCATTGTCATTCGCTTCTCGAGTACCTAATTACCACGACTACTTGTCAAATTATATATCAATCAAATTTACACTAGTAAATATCTGCTCTATTGCATAACTTCAACGTCTAAACCAAATGAAGATCCGTTTCGCGCCTCTAACTCTAATCATAATTGAAAAGGTATAGAATGGATTCGGAAATACAAATAATTCCCTTTATTTAGCACACAACTGTTATACATATATCTTATACTCTTAAGACCGCAAAATCCTACTCGCACGCACGCTTGTTGTCAACCGACTCTTCCAGATACTTCTAACGACAGACTCTTGTCTTTTGTCCCAACTAAGGCCTGGACGTCCTCTGACGCTTACACGCACATTTACATGTACAGTTTAAATGTATCATGTTCCCAACACGCCTCCTTACATTTATACTGTACACTTAATTGTATTTACATGCTTTGACGAATTACATAACAGAAACTTTAACACTTATTTATTTACACTTCTCTTAGTTTACATTCATCCATGACCTAAACCTTTCGAATTTCTCTCTACACAGTGCCTTCGTAAATGTATCCGCAGTATTTTCGTCTGTACTTACTTTAAGTATGTTTATCTTGTTCTCCTTTAAGCATTCGTGAACGTAGTGGTAATGAACTTCAATATGTTTAGAATTTTTCGTAAAATTTCCGTGCTTTGCTATACTTATCACTCCAGAGTTATCCTCATAAATTTTTACAGGGTTATCGTCTAGATTTACATTGAAGATTTTCATAATTTCCCTAATAGACATTAATTCACTCACCGCTTCCGGTAGAGCTACATACTCTGCATACGTCGAGGCTTTTGTCACATACCTTTGTTTTTTAGACTTCCAACCAATTACATTTCCATACAATCTAATTACATATCCAGAAGTCGATTTCCTATCTAAATGATCTCCTGCCCAATCAGCGTCCACATAACAATCTATCATATTTTTCATTCCTTTTATAATCTAATCTCAAATCTCTAGTCCGGTACAAATATTTCAATATTCACAAAGCATATTTAAAATGTGTCTCATTACAACAATCTTGAAATCTACTCCAATAATTCACACTATAACTTATATCGGGTATGGTATTTACACTAATATACAACAATGCGCCAATTAAATTTTTGTAGCCAATATCCTCTCTATTCTTTGACTTCACCTAAATCTTTCATTTCAAATCTATTAGTTAATAACTTCTTTACCCTTTGTATCTTCCTTTTCTTTTTACTACTAATTGGCAAATCTTCTACATACATTAGTAAATAAACAACATTTTCTCCCTCTCCATGTGCATATAGGCACAACTCTATGTTATTCTTCTTAAAACCTAATCTCGTCACATACTTATCAAAACACTCATACCAGTCCCTTGGACTTTCTTTTAACCCATACAGCGCTTTCGATAGTTTACAAACTCTATTCGTTCCGTCCGCATATCCCTCTGGTTGATTTACATATACCTCCGAGGTTACTTCACCATATAAAAAGGCAGTTTCTACATCCATTTGCTCAATAATTAATCCATTTCGACAACAATATGATAGCAATATCTTGAGGTGATAAGGTGTCGATTAATTCACACAAACACCGGAATATACCTAACTACGTAGTTTATTAGAATATACCCGATGCTTACACTAGTCGTACAATATACTTGCTGTTTCGTTTCGCGGTCGCTAATCGATCGGCGCAAAGAAGTATCGGTTAATTGTCGCTGCTCGAATCTCTCTGTAACTAAGAATGCGTCGCTACCCTGTCCGCTATATTTATATCCGCCGGTGTTGACGACAGGCGTTGGGATTTGAATTTCGATAATGTTCTCGAAATGTCCCAACGGGCGCCGAGCTCGCGACCTGTTTACAATTGTTGGTTTTTGGGTAGCTGACTCACGAGCCTATGGTCACGGCAAAGACGACGGATTTGGCCTAATGATCGGAACCGCCTAAGGTCGATATATCTATAATTAGCTCGTGTTTGAGTAAGCACGGTTTCTTGTGTAGCGGATTTGCTGGGCAAAAACCATGATGACGTTTGTCGACAAGTACCGCTACAGTACCCCCCTGACAGTGTTAACGTTCTTCTTTTATATTAGCTTATTTATGATAGCGGGGGTGCCCTTGCTAACCGCTTAATTCAAACCCGCTTGAAAGCGGTCGGGAAAACGAACTTTCCGGCCCGAACGCGTGGTGTAATGCGCTCTTGCGTCTCCGTCGCTTTGTTGCGCTTGCTCGCTGCTTTGCGATCGGAAGATTTTCCTAGGTACAAATACGTCGTGGGCTTGTGCATTCCTTTCTAGGTGCTCAATATCTTCCGACACGATGAAGGCGGGTTTTAGACGGTCTTCGGAGACTTTTACGCCTTTATCCTTCACACGTATGTTAAAGGTTTTTTCCCACGCTGTATCACTTGATAGGGGCCATCGTACGGCGGTTGCAGAGGGCCTCCGATTGCATCGTGACGAACGAACACATACGGCGACGTTTTTAAATCGCGGAACATGAATGTCGTCTTCTCGGCGTGTTGTGAAGTTGGCAGAGGTCTGATCTCGCTCATTCGCTCTCGCAGACGGTTTGCGAATTCCGCGTTGGCCTGTTGTTTTGCTGGTACGAAAAATTCCGCTGGCAATCGTATGCCCGTACCATAGATCATTTCGGCTGCCGTTGCGCCCAGATCTTCCTTGATAGCGGTTCTAATGCCTAGAAGAACTATGGGAAGGCTTTCGACCCAGTTGCTCGTATTGTGGCATTTGATTGCGGCTTTAAGCTGCCGGTGGAAGCGCTCTACCATCCCGTTGGACGCGGGATGATAGGCTGTGGTAAGCAAATGCTTAATGCCGAGCATCCGGCATAGTTCTCTGAAGAGATTGGATTCGAATTGGCGTCCTTGATCGGTTGTTATTTTTGCTGGGCCGCCAAAACGCGCTATCCATGTGGAAAGAAGAGCCGAGGCAACGGTCGTTGCTTCCATATGCGGTATAGGAATCGCTTCGGGCCAACGTGAAAAACGATCGATACATGTTAGACAATATCGGCAGCCTTGAGAGTACTGCATAACGATAATGTCTAAATGTATATGCTCGAATCGTCCTGCGAGCTCTATCGAATGTTCCGGACGGCGTCGATACGTGTCGCGTTATTTTACATTGCTGGCAGGGGATGCATTGCCGTGTCCATGTTTGGTAATCTTTGTTTAACGCAGTCCAAACAAAACGCGATTTTACTAATTTCTGAGTTGCGCGAATTCCTGGGTGAGAAAGTCCGTGGAGTGCATTAAATACGTCGCACCGCAAGGATTTCGGTACGTACGGTCGTACGATGCCGCTTGACACGTCACAGTATATTTCCGCGTCGTAATCCGGAAAACGAATTTTCTTAAGCTGTAACGCGGATGTACCGGAGTTAACGATGTTGCGGAGTTCTTCATCGTTTTCTTGCGCGGCGGCGAGGGTTTTGTGATCCACGGATTTTCCTATAGCTTCGATGCGCGATAGGGCGTCGGCAACATTATTGTTTAGCCCTTTTAAATGCCTTATATCGGTCGTGAACTGACCGATATAATCTAGCAGCCGGAACTGTCTCGGCGAACACTTGTCGGGATATTGACCGAACGCGTAAGTGAGGGGTTTATGGTCAGTGAAGATAATGAAATTTCTCCCCTCTACTGCGTGTCTAAATCGTTTGACCGCGGTGTACATAGCGAGCAATTCGCGATCATACGCGCTATATTTTCGCTGCGCGGCGTTTAGGGGTTTAGTTAAGAAACCCAACGGTTGCCAAGTGTTGTTCGCACGTTGCTGCAACACCGCTCCTATTGCAAAGTCGGACGCGTCTACAGCGAGGCTGATGGGCGCGCCAGGTATAGGATGTGCTAACATCGTAGCGTTAGCTAGGGCGCGTTTCGATTCGCTAAAGCTCGTTTTGGCGTCCTCCGACCAGGTAATGGGCATGTTGCCCTTTTTCGCCCCTCGCAGCAAATCGTTGAGGGGTTGCAAGATTTTGGCTGCCCCCGGTATGAAACGTCGATAAAAGTTAATCATACCGAGGTACCTACGGAGAGCTTTGATGTACGCGGGGAGCGGTGCTTCAGTTACGGCTTTTACTCGATCGGCGAGCGGTTTTATAGCCTGCGCGTTTACCGTATGGCCTCGGAAGGCTATCTCATCGACGCCTAACTCGCACTTTGCTAGGTTGATTACAACGCCGTAATGATTTAGACGTTCGAAGAAAATCCGCAAGTGCTCGCGGTGCTGTTCCCCGGTTTCCGAAACTACCAGGAAATTATCGATGTACACGTATACGAAATCTAAGCCACGCGTGGTTTCATCGATGAAACGTTGACACGTTTGCGCGGCGTTTCGAAGCCGAAACATCATATTGGTTGCCTCGAAAAGGCCGAATGGTGTCGCGATTGCTGTTTTTTTAATGTCCCGAGGCGCGATTGGAATTTGATGGTAGGCGCGCACTAAGTCAACTTTTGAGAAAATTTTCCTACCGTGTAGCTGCTGCGCGAAGTCTTATGTGCGGTGGAGAGTACCTGTCGGGAACAGTGCGGGCGTTCAGCGCCCTGTAGTCACCGCAGGGTCGAAGACTTCCATCCTTCTTTAGGACGACGTGTAGCGGAGATGCCCAGGAACTCTTCGATGGGCGCATGACTCCTTGTTCAATCAGCGTTGCAAATTCCGCCTTGACTTGTTTGAGCCGGTCTGGTGCGAGCCGACGGGGTTTGCAGTACACGGGTGGGCTTGGTGTGGTTTCACTGTGGTGCTCCACGCCGTGCCGTATTTTCTCTCGCCCAAAGGCCGGTGGGCGCGTTAGATCTGGATATTTTGCCAACAGTTGATGATAGACCGAATCCCCCTTTACGGTCTTAATCATGAGTTGTTCGCAATTGGCGGCGTATCCCCGGGTCGTTAGCTGGGTTGTTGTGTCAAGAAGACGTCTTTTTCTTGTGTCCACAAGCAACCCGTAATGGCTCAGGAAGTCCAGGCCGATGATGGGGGTTTGCACGTCGGCGATCGTGAAGTGCCATTTGAAGGCACGTCTGAGGGATACGTTCAGCTCCATCGCCAAGGTGCCGTACGTTGCGATGGGCATCCCATTGGCAGCGAATAATTCGTACGCTGCTTTTTTCACGTCCCTGGATAGCCTGCTTCGGGGATAAACGCTGATGTCGGCCCCGGTGTCCACTAAGAACGAGGTTTTCGTTCTCTGATCCACGATGAAGGTGCGGCGTGATCCCAAGCCGTCGTCGTCCGCCGCTTTTACGGACGGCTAGGGTCGTTTCCCGTCTTCCACTTACACGGGACGGTGCATTTTGTGGCGCGATCGCCGAATCTCGCGTGATAAAAACAAATTCCGTCCTGACGAGGGTTGTCTCGCGAACGGGAACGGCGACGGCATCGAGTAAGGGAGTTCGAGCGTCTTCGCGGTCGACGATACCCACCGATTTTTAAAGCCTTAATTTCCTCCCTCAGCCTGCCGACTTCGGCGGCCAGCGTGTCGTTTTCGTCTGCATGCGATGCCGGTGGCTCGGAGATTGTGCCCACCCTATGCGCGCGGTGACCGTGGCGATCGTACGCCTCGTCGATTCTATCCGCTGTACTGTTCAGCTTTTCTATGCTCGTATCGTCAACTGCGGCCAGGAATTCCCTGATACGGTCTGGGAGGCGGTTCCCCCACAGGTTTAGAATGAACTCGTCGAACGCGAGCGGGCTGGCTAGTTTCTTTAGGTCATTGTAAAACTGTGAGGGCTTTCTGTCGCCCATCTCTTCGCGTTCAACTAACCTTTCAACCTTGGCGCTGTCCGATTCTGTCAGGACGCGGATTAGCTCTCTCTCCAGTTTCTCGTACTGGCCGATGGCGGGGAGGTTGGTCACGGTATCCTCTATCTTTGCGAGGTATGGTGGGTCGAGGAATCCCATGAGAGCTAAGGCTTTTTCGTCATCGTGGCTAATGCCGGCTACGCCGAAATACTTCTCTATGATCGAAAACCAGATCCCGGTCTTCGTAGGCATAAATGGCGGCACGCGGAACGAAGCACCGGCTGGAATTGGTTTGCTCTCCTTTTCCATAGTGTGATTTGCGGACAATACTGTTCACACCGCGACTAGTCTATCACTGTCACCTCTTACACAAAAAAAATCACGTCGGGGTCACCAGTTGAGGTGATAAGGTGTCGATTACTTCACACAAACACCGGAATATACCTAACTACGTAGTTTATTAGAATATACCCGATGCTGACACTAGTCGTACAATATACTTGCTGTTTCGTTTCGCGGTCGTTATTCGATGGGCGCATAGAAGTATCGGTTAATTGTCGCTGCTCGAATCTCTCGGTAACTAAGAATGCGTCGCTACCCTGTCCGCTATATTTATATTCGCCGGAGTTGACGACAGGCGTTGGGATTTGAATTTCGAGACTGTTCTCGAAACGTCCCAACGGACGCCGAGCTCGCGACCTGTTTACAATTGTTGGTTTTTTGGGTAGCTGACTCACGAGCCTATGGTCACGGCAAAAGCGACGGATTGGGCCTAATGATCGGAACCGCCTAAGGTCGATATATCTATAATTAGCTCGTGTTTGAGTAAACACGGTTTCTTGTGTAGCGGATTTGCTGGGCAAAAACCATGATGACTTTTGTCGACAAGTACCGCTACATCTTAAAGGTCTGATTACTCGCTACTGGGGAGTATATGTCATCAGCTATGTTTCTCTGTTGGAATCCTCTTACCACTAATCCAGTCTTATACCTGTCATCTGATTTTCTCGTGTAAACCCATTTTACATCTAATACGTCTTTGCCTTTTACCCTTTCTAACAATTTCCCAGTTTTATTCTTATAAAGTCATTCCATTTCCTTATCCATAGCTTGTTTCCAATCTTCACTATCTTCGCAACAAATCGCCTCCTTAAATGTACAAGGGATATCTACTCTACAATAATTTGCATGGATTTCACTAATGTTTTCTTTTTCTGGATATCTTACTGGAGTTCTCTTATTACGTGTAGATCTTCTAGGGATGTTTATGCTTTCAAGACTGTTATCATTTTCATCTTCCCTACTTTCTAACTCTTCCTTATTCATGTTTACCAATGAATCATTATCCACAATGTCATCGTTATCTTTATCGAATGAATTTTCCACAAAGCCGATACATTTTGTGTCTGTTCCTATGACCTCTACATGTCTCGCTATTGTTATTTTCCCACCTAATAAGACTCTGTAACCTACTTCACTATATCGTAACAAAATTCCCATATCTGCCTTCTTATCCCATTTAGAAACTCTTTTTCGTTCTGGTCTTCTTACAAAAACTTTACTTCCATATAGATGTAGATTTTCAACACTTGGTTTTCTCCCGAAGAATATTTCAAAAGGTGTCTCTCTCTCTATAGTATTTGCCAGTATTCGATTTTTCAAGTATACCGCTGTACAAACTATTTCCGGTCAGTACCTTTTATGTACTTTCGCTTCCGCTAACAAGCAACGCGCCATGTCCATAACTGTTCTATTATACCTTTCCGCTGTCCCGTTTAACTCATGTACGTAGGTTGGGCAATTATTAATTCTGATACCTTTATCCCTAGCAAACTTATAGATTCGATTATTCAAATACTCTTTTCCATTATCACATCTCAATATTTTTAACTTCTTGCCCGTCAAATACTCGGCTTCATTTACAAACTGTACGAAACTATCAAAGACCTCACCCTTTGATTTTATACAATAAACTCTAGCTATTTTGCTATAATCATCGATAAATGGGATGAAATATTTCTCTTCATTGAATCCGGAAGTCTTAAAGGGATCGCACACGTCCGTATGAATAATTTCCATTATCTCCCTAGCCTTGGTTTGATTATTTTTGAATGGTAAATTGTGCATTTTACTTTCTATGCACACCGTACATTTCAAAAATTCCTTCTCAATTTCATTCGGTATACAGTAACTAGCTGCTCTTTACCCAAAATACTTAAATATTTAAAATTTACGTGTCCTAACATCCTATGCCATCTTTCCTTTTTGCTCATACCACTACGTTCGGCGCTCTTTGCTAAGTGCTCCTTCCCTTCCAATATACTTTTCATTCTATATGTTCCCTTTTCTTTAACCGCTACCGCTGTAAGCTTATTGTCCTCAACTATTACTTTTGCAATATTTCCTTTTGAAATAACCGTGTTATTATTATCTGTTAGCTTGCCTAAACTAATCAAGTTTGCGGACACTTCTTTCGCGTAAAAAACGTTATTCATATTTATTTCATTTTCTTTCCAAATGCTTCAAAATATCTTATAACATTCCCTACTTTTGTTGCCGTTATCGATCTATTATCGCCTAAATATATATTTACCGGTTCTTTAAGGTCAATACATTTATCGAAATAATTTACGCTGTTAATTATGTGATCTGTGCAACCGCTATCGAATAGCCACATTACTTCATTATTACTTATTTCGTTCGCCTCGCCGCTGTGTGATGCGTGCGCCGTTGCTATCAATGTGCCCGATCTTGAGTTACCATGCTCGCTCGTGCCGGTTGTTGATTGACGATGGAAATTTCCACGTCGCCTGCTCGTATTTCCTTTGTTTCCTCTTCCTCTGCTGCGACCACGTGTTGACCCACGCCAAAAACTGTTACTGCTTCCCGCTTCGACGCCATTTTGACACTCTCTCGCAAAATGTCCTACTCTTCCACGTCTGAAGCATCCTTCCTTTTTTGCAGAAAAGGCGTTGGTTTGCATTTCTCCTCGATTGGACTTATTTTTCTTCTCCGCTATTTCAATTTTATTTTTTACATACGCTACCGTTTGATTTTCTGCTTTCAATGCATCTACTATATCCGCTATGTAGTTGTATTCTTCGGGTAACGTATTCAGCATGTAATTTAGTTTTTCCCTCTCACTCACTTGTGCACCCGCACATTTTAATTCGTTTATTAATTTTTCGAAATCGCTAAAGAACGTTGCTGAATCAGTGTATTTCTCAAGTCTTATCTTTTCCTATCTCCTTCTGCATACGATCTGTAGTGCCGTCGACGCTTTCAAGTACACTTTATCAAACTTTTTTACTATCCCATATGCCGTTTTTTCTTCTCTAATATATTCCAATTGTCTATTTGTGACGGCATTATAAATTATATTTATTGCCTTCAGATCCTTTTTGTCCCAGTCTTCATTGTCTGTTTCTGTCTTCACCCTAGTTGTGACAATCTCGCATTCTTTACATCTGAGAAGCATCGTTATTCTTTGCTTCCACATACCGTAATCCTCACCATCGAAAATAGGTATCATGATTTCCGATCTCTCCATTTTAAATGATTCCTTATCTCTTACTCAAGCGTTCCTACGTGCTCGAAGTGTATTTTTCCTCTTTGTAACCTTTGAACGTTTCTTTCCTTACTGAGAATTCACACGAACTAACTCGCAATATTGAAAAAAACGCACTAAAATAACTTACAAAATTATGAACCACGCTCTGCTACCATGAAAAGATATAGAATGGATTCGGAAATACAAATAATTCCCTTTATTTAGCACACAACTGTTATACATATATCTTATACTCTTAAGACCTCAAAATCCTACTTGCACGCACGCTTGTTGACAACCGACTCTTCCAGATACTTCTAACGACTGGCTCTTGTCTTTTGTCTCAACCAAGACCCGGACGTACTCTGACGCTTACACACACATTCACATGTACAGTGTAAATGTATCATATTCCCAACAATAATGTGAACCCGATGTAAGTGAAAATACATGCACATACCATCGATTCTGCCTGACCAGCACTCTCACCCGGAACCGGAACTCGAAGTGCACCGTGACGAGCAGCACATATATAAGCCTCCACTCTTAGCCAGACCGTCGGTCGTGCTCGCGCAACAGTAGAAGCAACATGGAGTTTTTTTTAGATCTCTACTACGCGTCGTTGGTTTGTTCGTGCCAAGTAAGGTAGATATCACTTCCGAACTACCACTGGAGGTTTCGCACTTGATACTTCGAAAATTGGATCCCTCGTCCCTGCAGAGCGCCGCGCTTGTCTCGCGCAAATGGTTCAACGTATGTAGATCCGACAAGTGTCTACGGCGGAAAGTGAGACGTCACATGCGACATACGACAAAGCGGATCAAGATGTAATTTCTCGGACCTGCAGCCGCTAAAGCAACCAACCAAGAATCAAGAAGTAGAGGACGTGGTGAGGGCAACCTAAGGCACGAAATAAGTTTATCCGCTGCTCGTACGGCGGTCGTCGTTGGAAGGTTACGCTGTCCTCTGAAAATTTCGACGCGAAATCGCCCCATCGATGTTGGACCCATAAAATGTATTAGACTCTAACTCGTGTAAGTACCTTAATTTGACTGCTTGCTCTTGCGAGAACTTGAATCGGTCTTGTCCGGATTCAGAACTGTAGCGTGAAGCTTGAAATAAAATGGTTTTACTGAGACGGCAATGTGTTTCAGTCACGCTAATACTATCGGTATCGTAATAGGCCCATTATTGAATATTAACTACAATGTATCACCGCTGCAATTGCAGATTTGTCGTCAATTAGATGCGAGATATACTTCTCATTGCCTGCCAAATACAGCTCACATCTACTGGCTCGTGCTATTATATCATCTCTGGTCCTCGACATATCAAGCTTAACTGCAGTTTTACAAATTAAAGTTAACATATTCAAATGAATGTATCTCCGTTTCTATTGCACATATGGCGACAAAGCGATGCCCGTTACATTTCACATCCGATGTCATGTGCACCGCACATCTGCTGGTTTGTACCATGTCAACTCCGGTTTCTGTCTAACCTAGCGAAATTGCTGCTTTACATATTCATGATTAATTATTCAAATCACCGTATCGCCGTTTGCATTGCAGTTATGCCGACAATTCGATGCGCGATATACGCCACTTTTGCTGCCAAACACAATGTATATTACCTGGTTTGAGCTATGTAACGTGTGGGCGCAGCCAAACTAAGCGTATACGCAATTATGCATTTTCTGGAGAAATTTTCAAATATTACATATTCAAATGAACGCATCTTGGTTTCTATGTCGCCTATTCGATGCACAGAATACTCCACATATGATGCCAAATCAGCCGGTCTGTGCTGTGTCAACTCTGGTCCCTGCAAAATCCAGCCCAAATGCAATTTTGTATGTTCAGGCTTAGATATTCAAATCAACGTGACTCCGATTCCATAGCACATATGTCGACAATACGATGCGCGTTATATTCCACAGTGACTGCCATACGCAGAGCGCTTCATCTGGTTTAAGCCGTGTTAAATTCGGACCGAGTCAAATCCAGCGTATTTGTAGTTTTGCATATTCAAGCCTAGTTATTCAAGTGAAAGTATCTCCGTATCCATTGTAGGTACGTCGACAATAGGATGCATGTTATACTCCACATTTGCTGCCAAATACAGCACACATCAGCCCGTTTGTACACTGTCAAGACTGGACTCGGAGAAATCCAGCGTGATTGCAGTTTTGGATATTAATGCTTACATATTCGAATCAAGGTATCTCCGCTTGTTTTGCAGAAACATGGGTCATACGATGCGCGTTATATTCCACATCTGATGCCAAGTGCCGTGCAGATCATCCGGTTTACTCTATGTAAAATCTGGACCCAGCCAGATCCAGCGTAGTTGCAGTTTCGTATATTCAGGATTAAGTATTCATCCGACGTATCTCCGATTCTATGGCACATATGGCTACAATTAGAGGCTCGTTATACTCCAAATTTGCTGCCAAGCACAGTGCATGTTATCCCGTTTGATGCATGTAAAATCGGGACCCAGCCGAACCCTGCGTATTTGCAGTGTTACATATTCAGTATTAAATATTCGAACCAACGAATCTGCGTTTCTATGGCACACTTACAGACAATTCGGTGCGCGTTATATTTGTCATCTGATGTCATATACAGCTCACATCAGTAGTTTAGCGTTATGTTCACTCTTGTCCCTGTCAAATACACCATAATTGCAGTTTAGCATATTCATGCTTGAATATCGAAAGCAACGTATCTCCGTTTCTGTGGCAGATGTGACGACAATTCGGTGAGGGTTGTGCTCCTGATTTGCTGGTGAGCACAGTGCACATCTTCCGATTCTATCTTCTCTTCTATCTGACGTCTTCTCTGGTCACTGACAGATTCAGCGTAATTGCTGTTTTGTATATTCATGCCTAAATGTTCAAACCAACGTATCAGCGCTGCTATTGGATACGAATGTCGCAAATGCGATGCGCGCTATACTCCACAATTACAGCCAAATACAGTACTTATTCGGTTTGCGCTATGTCGACTGTATTTTCGAGCTATCGCGGGGAGACGCGGTCGTTTGAATACGCGTCAATGGGAGTCGTAAATTCCCGTTACGATTGGAATAATCGACACCACGGATAGTTCGATCCCCGTATTTCGCTTAGGATAATAGGTGTAGTCGTTGTGGTATAATACTGGGAGTCACAAAGTTATAAAAATATATGTATTTCCAGCGATTTATACAATCACACTGAGTAAGAACGCCGTTGCTTAAGATACAGATAACGAAGAGATGGATTATTCTTAGATGAGAGTGTGAGCTATAGGAGCTCCAGGTCCGTGAGAGCTGTAGGAGCTGTCGGACTTCTGGATACTGTGAGAGAAATAGGAGGCTCTTAGAGATATAGGAACGGTGAAAGTTATAGGGATTGCAGGAACTTTAGTCACCGCGAGAGACGATGGAACTCTGAGAGGTATAGGAACGGTAAGAGTTATAGGGATTGCAGGAACTCTAGTCACCGTGAGAGATGATGTAACTCTAAAGTTTATTCTGGTGTGAGTACGAAGCTCGGTATTGGTGTGCCCGTTGAGCGAAGAACGCGGATTCGTTGATTACATTGTTAGTTAGGAAAGTGAGGGCAATGATCCGCGATGCCGATTGGTTATGACTAATGTTAGAAAGGAAGAGAGGAGGAAGAAGCCTCCTACCAACGTGGGTCCTAGGCGACATTGTTTATGGGAAATCTCAGATTTTCCGTTAGGTAGATGTCCGCTTTTTTCGTTAAGCCAATACCCGCCTTCTCCGTAACTCTTAAGAGGGCGTAATAAACCCAAGGACCTTTCTAAAAACCGACCGAAAACACTTCTAGAATTAGAAAGTCTTTTCGGGCAAACAGATTGACTTAGACCATATGTGCGAACAATGCAGTTGGGACTTCGGCTTTATGATGGGTCCTTGGGCCTATGGAGGATTCGAAGGATGGCACGTGGACCGTTGGATGCCAAGCCGCGCGGGATGGAGTGCAGATGTGTTGCGCGCCAGAACATCGACTCTGGTCACTGTTATATGCAGTGTAATTGTTGTTTTGCAGATTCAGACTCAAATATTCAACTCCACGTATCTCCGTTGCTGTTGCTGATATGTCGACAATTCGATGTGCCTGGTACTCCACATTTCTTGCCAAATACATCGTTTGCCAGCCAGTTTGCGCTATATCCAGACTGGTCCCAGACAGATCAAGCATAAATATAAATCGGAGATGATAGAACACCGGAACCTTCCGTTTGGAATTTTGGGAAAATCCCGTAACATTGTAATCTAGATTCTACCATAGCTGTAATTTAACAATCGTAGTCATCTAGTCCGATTGTAATTGTTCGAAACTTGTGATACTGCACTTGGCCTCGAGGCGACATCCAGTCACCGAACGTAGCCGCGGTCAAGGGATGAACGTTTTGTCTAATAAAGGCATGGAGTAATTCTATAGCTGTCCTTAAATGAAATAATGGTAGCGGCACGTGACAGTAAACATTCCAACGGTTTCTGTCCCGTGTCTCGCCACTCGCAGACTCTATCCGTCGGATAAGATGATTGCCAGATGTCAACGCATCTCAACAGTATATGTTTAGCTAGCCTGAGGATTCATTATACACCTATAGCGGCACTCTTCGGTAAAATTCATATCGGTTTCGGTCCAGTGAACCCGCTACACAAGAAATCGTGTTTACTGAAAGATGAGTTTATTATAGATTCGACAACCTTAGGCGGTTACCGAAGGTTAATCAAATTCCGTCGTTTTTGTCGTGATCACATGCCCTCGAGTCAACTACCCGAAATGTCAACATTTGTAAACAAGGTCGAGAGTTCAGCGTCCGTTCTGATTTTTCGAGAACATCTTGGAAATTTAAATCCCAACGTCTTTTGTCAACTCCGACGCATATAAATATAGCGAACGGGGTAGCGAGGCATTCTTTGTTATCGAATGACACGAGCAGTAGCAGTTAAGTCGATACTTCTTTGCGCCGGTCTATTCGTAATCACGAATCAAGATAACAAGTGTATTATACGTCTAGTGTACACGTAGGGTATATTTTAATAAACTACGCAGTTAAATATACTCTTGTGTTTTTAAGCCTAAATCGCTACCATACATCTCAAACTGGTGACACCGACGTGATTTTTGTGTAAGAGGTGACAGCGATAGGCTAGTCGCAGTTTGAATATCATAGTCCGCAACTCACACAATGGAAAAGGAGAGCAAACGAACTCCAGCCGGCTCATCGTTCCGCGTGCCGCCCTTCATGCCCACGATGACCAGGATTTGGTTTTCCATTTTAGAGAAATATTTCGGGGTAGCCGGCATCTTCCACGACGATGAAAAATCCTTAGCCCTCATGGGATTCCTCGACCCACATTACCTCGCGAAGATTGAGGATACAGTGACCAACCTCCTCGCCACAGGCCAGTACGATAAATTGAAGAGCGAGCTGATCCGCGCCCTGACCGAATCGGACAGCGCCAAGTTCGAAAGGTTAGTCGAACGTGAAGAGATGGGCGACAGAAAACCCTCACAGTTTTATAATGACTTAAAAAATTAGCCAGCCCCCTCGCTTCCGATGAATTCATCCACAGCTTGTGGAGGAATCGCATCAGGGAAGTCCTGGCTGCAGTGGACGATACGAGTATCGAGAAACTGACCAGGAGAGCGGATAAACTCGATGAGGCGTATAATCGTAATGGGCAGCGCGCTAAGGTAGTCACAATCGAGCCACCGGCATCACACGAAGGCAAAAACGACGCACTGGCCGCCGAGGTCAGTAGACTGCGAGAACAGATTAAGGCTATGGGAATCAGCGGGTATCATCGACTACGAAGACGTTCGAATTCTCTCACTCGACCCCGCCGCCGTTCGCGTTCCCGAGACTATCCGCGCCAGGACGGAATTTGCTTCTATCATGCGAGGTTCGGCGATCGCGCCACGATTGTAAGTGGAAGTCGGGAAACGACCCCTGCCGTCCGTAAAAGCGGAGGACGGCGACGGCTTGGGATCTCGCCGCATCTTTATTTTGGACAAGAGAACGAAGACTTCGTTCTTAGTTGACACCGGTGCTGATATCGGCGTTCATCCCCGATGCAGGCTATCTAGGGACGTAAAGAAAACAACGTATGAACTATTCGCTGCCAATGGGACGCGCATCGCAACGTACGGCACTATAGCGATGGAGCTGAACCTGTCCCTTAGACGTGCCTTCAAATGGCACTTCACTGTCCCCGATGTGCAAACCCCCATCATCGACCTAGATTTCCTAAGTCATTACGGGTTGCTTGTGGATCCAAGAAAAAGACGACTTCTCGACACAACAAACCAGCTATTGACCAGGGGATACGCCGTCAACTGCGAAAAGCTTATGATTAAGACCGTAAACGGGGATTTGGTCTACCACCAATTGTTGGAGAAATGTGCAGATCTAACGCGCCCACCGGCCTTTGGGTGAGAGAAAATACGGCACAGTGTGGAGCACCACATCGAAACCACACCCCGCCCGCCCGTATATTGCAAACCCCGCCCTCTCGCACCGGACCGTCTCAAGCCAATCAAGGCGGAATTTGCAACACTTATCGAGCAAGGAGTCATGCGCCCATCGAAGAGTTCCCGGGCATCTCGACTACACGTCGTCCCAAAGAAGGATGGAAGTCTGCGACATTGCGGTGACTACAGGGCGCTAAACGCCCGCACTGTACCCGACAGGTGCTCTCCACCGCACATACAAGACTTCGCGCAGCATTTACACGGTCGGCGAATATTCTCAAAAATTGGTTTAGTTCGAGCCTACCATCAAATGTCAATCGCGCCTGAGGACGTTACAAAAACCGCGATTTCGACACCATTCGGCCTTTTCGAGGCAAACAACATGATGTTTGGGCTTCGAAACGCCGCGCAAACGTGTCAAAGATTTGTCGACGCGAGGCTTATATTTCGTTTACGCGTACATAGATGACTTCTTGGTAGCTTCGGAAACCGAGGAGCAGCACCGCTGGCACTTGCGGATCTTGTTCAAACGTCTAAACCAGTACGGCGTAGTAATCAACCTCGCAAAATGCGAGTACGGAATTAATGAAATAGCCTGCCTAGGCCATACGGTAAACGCGCACGGAATAAAACCGCTCGCCGATCGCGTTAGAGCCATAAACGAAGCACCGCTCCCCGCGAACATCAAGGCACTACGCGGATACCTCGGTATGATTAACGTTTACCGACGTTTCATACCGGGGGCAGCTAAAATTTTGCAACCCCTCAACGATTTGTTGCAAGGGGCGAAAAAGGGCAACATGCCCATTATTTAGTCGGAGGAAGCCAAAACGAGCTTTAGCGAGTCAAAACGCGCCCTAGCTAACGCTACGATGTTAGCGCATCGTATACCTGGCGCGCCCATCAGCCTCGCAGTAGACGCGTCCGACTTTGCAATAGGGGCGGTGTTGCAGTAACGCGCGAATGACACTCGGCAACCATTGGGTTTCTTAACTAAAGCCTCAAATTTCGCGCAGCGAAAATATAGCGCGTACGATCGCGAATTACTCGCTATGTATACTGCGGTCAAGCGATTTAGACACGCCGTAGATGGGAGGAATTTCATTATTTTCATAGATCACAAACCCCACACCTATGCGTTCAGTCAAAATCCCGACAAGTGATCGCCGAGACAATTCCGTCAACTAGATTATATGGGGCAGTTCACGACCGATATAAGGCATATAAAAAGGCTGAATAACAATGCAGCCGACGCCCTATCTCGCATCGAAGCCATAGGACAATCCGTGGATCACACAATTCTCGCCGCCGCGCAAGAAAACGACAAGGAGCTCCGCGACATCATCAACTCCGATATATCCGCGTTGCAGGTTAAGAAAATTCGTTTTCCGGATTACGACGCGGAAATATACTGCGACGTATCAGGCGACATCGTACGACCTTACGTACCGAAACCCTTGCGGCGCGACGTATTCAATTCGCTCCACGGACTTTCCCATCTAGGGATACGCGCGACCCAAAAATTCGTAAAATCGCGTATAGTTTGGCCGGCGGTAAACAAAAATTAAATAAAAGCCAAACATGGACACGGCAATGCATCCCGTGTCAACAATGTAAAATAGCGAGACACGTATCAACGCCGACCGGAACATTCGGAGAGCTCGCAGGACGATTCGAGCATATACATTAAGACATCATCGTCATGCAATATTCACAAGGCTACCGATATTGTCTAACATGTATCGACCGTTTTTCACGTTGGCCCGAAGCGATTCCAATACCAGATATGGAAGCGACGACCGTTGCCGCGGCTCTTCTTTCCACATGGATAGCGCGTTTTGGCGTCCCAGCAAAAATAACAACCGATCAAGGACGCCAATTCGAATCCAGTCTTTTCAACGAACTATGCCGGATGCTCGGCATTAAGCATTTGCGTACCACAGCCTACCACCTCGCGTCCAACGGGATGGTAGAGCGCTTTCACAGGCAGCTTAAGGCCGCAATCAAATGCCACAATTCGAGCAACTGTGTTGAAAGCCTTCCCATAGTTCTTTTAGGTATTAGAACCGCTATCAAGGAGGACCTGAGCGCAACGGCAGCCGAAATGATTTATGGTACGGACATACGATTGCCAGCAGAATTCTTTGTACCAGCAAAACAACCGGCCAACGCGGAATTCGCAAACTGTCTGCGAGAGCGAATGAGCGATATTAGACCTCTGCCGACTTCACGACACGGCGAAAAGAAAACGTTCATGTTCCGCGATTTAGAAACGTCGCCGTGCGTTTTCGTACGCCACGATGCAATCGGAGGTCCACTGCAACCACCATACGATGGCCCCTATCAGGTTACACAGCATGGATGAAAACCATTACCATACGGATGAAGGACAAAAGCGTGAAAGTCTCCGTAGATCGTATAAAACCCGCCTTCATCGTGTCGGAAGATATTGAGCATCTGGAAAGGAGCGCAGAAACCTACGACGTATTTTTACCTGGGAAAATCTTCCGACCGCAAAGCAGCGAGCAAGCGCAACAAAGCGACGGAGACGCAAGAACCAATTATACTACGCGTTCGGGCAGGAGAGTTCGTTCTCCTCCTCAAACGGGTTTGAATTAAGCGGTTAGCATGGGCACCGCGCTAACATACATAAACAAACATAAAAAGAAGTAACGTTAACACTGGCAAGCGGGTACTGTAGCGGCACTCATAACGGTTTCGGTCTAGTGAACCCGCTACACAAAAAATTGTGTTTACTGAAAGATGAGTTTATTATAGATCCGACAACCTTAGGCGGTTACCGAAGGTTAATCAAAATCCGTAGATTTTGTCGTGATCATATGCCCTCGAGTCAACTACCCGAAAATTCAACATTTGTAAACAAGGTCGAGAGTTCAGCGTCAGTTGCGAATTTTCGAGAACACCTTCAAAATTCAAATCCCAACGCCTTTTATCAACTCCAACGCATATGAATATAGCGAGCAGGGTAGCGAGGCATTCTTTTTTATCGAGTGACACGAGGAGTAGCAGCTAAGTCGATACTTCTTTGCGCCCATCTATTCGTAATCACGAATCAAGACAACAAGTGTATTATACGACTAGTGTACACGTAGGGTATATTTTAATAAGCTACATAGTTAAATATACTCTTGTGCCTTTAAACCTAAATCGCTACCATACACCTCAAATCAAATTCGCACTAGTGAATATCTGCTCTATTGCATAACTACAACGTCTAATCCAAATGAAGATTCGCTTCACGCATCTAACACTAATAATAATGTGAACCCGATCTATAGGATGATACATGCACATGCGATCGATTCTGACTGTCCAGGACTCTCACCGGAGCCGGAACTCGCAGTGCACCGTGACGAACGGCACATATATAAGAATTCATTCTCAGCCAGACCGTCAGTCGTGCTCGCGCCACAATAGAAGCAACATGGAGTTTCTTTAGATCTGTGCTACGCGTCGTTGGTTTGTTCGTGCCAAGTAAGGTAGATATCATTTCCGAACTACCACTGGAGGTTTTGCACTTGATACTTCGAAAATTGGATCCCTCGGCCCTGCAGAACGCCGCGCTTGTCTCGCGCAAATGGTTCAACGTATGTAGATCCGACAAGTGTCTACGGCGGAAAGCGAGACGTCACATGAGACATACGAGAAAGCGGGTCAAGATGCAATTTCTCGGACCTGCAGCCGCTAAAGCTACCAACCAAGAATCAAGAAGTAGAGGTCGTGGTGAGGGCAACCTAAGGCACGAAATAAGATTATCCGCTGCTCGTATGGCGGTCGTCGTTGGAAGGTTACGCGGTCCTCCGAAAATTTCGATGCGAGATCGCTCCAGCGATGTTAGACCAATAAAATGTATTAGACTCTAACTCGTGTAAGTCCCTTAATTTGACTGCTTGCTCTTGCGAGAACTTGAAACGGTCTTGTCCGGATTCAGAACTGTAGCGTGAAGCTTGAAATAGAATGATTTTACTGAGACGGCAATGTGTTTCAGTCGCGCTAATACTATCGGTATCGTAACAGGCCCATTATTGAATATTAAATAAAACGTATCACCGCTGCGATTGGAGATTTGCCGTCAATTAGGTGCGAGATATACTCCTCATTGCCTGCCAAATACAGCTCACATCAGCTGGCTCGTGCTATTATATCATCTCTGGTCCTCGAGATATCAAGCGTAATTGCAGTTTTACAAATTAAGGTTAACAAATTCAAATGAATGTATCTCCGTTTCTATTGCACATATGGCGACAAAGCGATGCCCGTTACATTTCACATCCGATGTCATGTGCACCGCACATCTGCTGGTTTGTACCATGTCAACTCCGGTCTCTGTCAAACCTAGCGAAATTGCTGCTTTACATATTCATGATTAATTATTCAAATCACCGTATCGCCGTTTGCATTGCAGATATGCCGACAATTCGATGCGCGATATACGCCACTTTTGCTGCCAAACACAATGCATATTATCTGGTTTGAGTTATGTAACGTGTGGACGCAGCCAACCTCAGCGCATTTGCAGTTTTGCATATTGAGGCTTTAATATTCAAGTCAACATATTGTAGTATCGCGAGGAAAAATCCTCATTAGAAATCGATCAAAACAATGTCGTGTGTACTTCGGTTGTTAGTTTACATCGGTGAGAAAGCCTATGTGACTAAAGTCACCTTGTACTTGCGGAGCGTTAACAGAATGTTGTTAGAGAGTTGGAAAAACTAACGCTAATGGTAGGGGACGACTTAACTTTAAAGTTTGGCTGATCGAGAAGCGTTGAGCGGTTGATCGAGAAATAAGAGTGAGTCGAGAGGTCAGAGTTAATCAAGGAGTCGAAGAGTAGAGTTGTTAGCGCTGTCGAGTTGCGAGAGGTGTTAGCGTTGTTGAGAGTGGAGTTGTTAGCGTTGTCGAGTTGTGAGAGGTGTTGGCGTTGCTGAGAGTGGTGTTGATACGGCTTTCCATTTTCAGGATTAAATATTCAAATCAAGCTATTTCGGATTCCGTTGCAGATATGTCCACAATTCGAGTTAGTATCGTACTGCCAAATGTATTACTCATCAGCCGGTTTGCGCTATGTCGATTCTGACCATTGTTAAATCCAGCGTAATTGCAATTTTGGATACTCATGCACGAATAATCAAATCAACGTATCTCCGTCATTGTGGCAAATATGTCGAGAATTCGATGTGACTTGTACCCCACATTTCTTGCCAAATGCAGCGCACACCAGCCTGTTTCCGTTATGTCCTCTCTGGTTTCAGTCAAATCCGGCATGATTGTAGTTACGCATATTCATACTTAAATGTTCAAATAAACCTATACAGCGCATATCTGCCAGTTTGCGCAATGTCAATTCTGGACCGTGTCAAATCCAGCGTATTTGCAGTTTTGCATACTCAGTCTAAAATATTGAAATCCACGTATCTCCGCCTCAAGAGCTCAAATGACGACCATTCGATGCGCATAATACTGCACATATGCTGCCAAATCAGCCGGTTTGTGCAAATTTACATATTGAGGCTTAAATATTCAAATGAAGGTATCTTCGTTCCTATTACAGATATGTCGACAATACTATGCAAGTTGTATTCCACATTTACTACTAAATACAGCGCGCATCATCCGGGATGCGACCTTTCAACTGCTGCACTGGTATTGGATATACATCGAAAATACTATGCGCGGTAGCTCCACATTTGCTGCCAAATAGAGCGCACCTAAGTGGGCTGGCGCTAAGTTAACTCTGGACCGTGTGAAATCCAGCGAAATTGCAGTTCTGCATATTCAGGCTTAAATATTCAAATCTACGTATCTCTGTTTCTAATGCAGATATTACGATGAATTTATGTGTGTTATATTCCACATTGGCTCCCAAATTAAGCACACATCGGAGGGTTTGTGCTATGTCATCTCTGGTCTCCGACAAATCCAACGTAGTTTCAGCTTTGCATATTCAGGCTGAAATATTCTAATCAACGTATCTCCGCTTCTGTTGCAGATATGCCGACAACGTAAAGCGTGTTATACGCCAAAATTGTTGCCAAATACAGCACACATCAGCCGCTTTGGGCTATGTCGATTCTGGACCCTGTGAAGTGCAGCGTATTTGTAGTTTTGCATACTCAGGGATAAACGTTCAGATCAATGTGTCTCCGCCTCTATAACATATGTGCCGACATCTACTCCATATTTGCTGCCAAATACAGCGCACATTAGTGGGCTGGCGCTATGTCAACTCTGGCCCGTGTCAAACCCGCGTAATTGCAGTTTTGCAAATTCGTGCATAAATAATCAAATCAACGTATCTACGATTCTGTTACAGATATGCCGACAATTCGACTCAGGTTATACTTCACATTTGCCGCCAGTACAGTGCACATCATTCGATTTAAACTATGTCATCTCCGATCACCGACAAATCCAGCGTAATTGCAGTTTTTCATATACATTATTATATATTCAAATCCACGCATCTCCGCTACTGTTGGAAATGTGTCGCCAATACTTGCATTCCACATTTGTTGCAAATTAAACCAATATCATCCAATTAGCGCTATGTCCACTCTGGTCCGGTCAAACCCAACGCAACTGCAGTTTTGCATTATCACACCTAAATAATCAAATCAACGAATCTCCGTTTCGATTGCAGATATGTGGAAAATTCGATGCGCTTTATACTCCGTAGTTGCTATTAAATACAGCTCGCATCATCTGGTTTGCGCTATGTCAAATCCGGACCCCGTGAAATCAAGCGTAAATGCAGTAATGCATGATCAGGGTTCAATATTCAGATCGACGTGACTCAGTTTCTGTTGCAGATATGTCGACAAATCGGTGCGCGTTATATTCCACATCGACTGCCATACACTGGGCGCTTGATCTGGTTTCAGCCATGTTAAATACGGAACGAGTCAAATCCAGCGTATTTGTAGTTTTGCTCATTCAAGCCTAAATATTCAACTGAATGTATCTCCGTTTTCATAGTAAGTATGTTCACAATAGGATGCATGTTATACTCCACATTTGCTGCCAAATACAGCATACTCCAGCCGGTTTGCTCTATGTCAACTCTGGGCCGTGTCAAATACGGCGTCATTGCAAGTTTGCATATTCAGACTCAAATATTCAAATCCCCGTATTTCCATTGCTGTTGCAGACATGCCGAGTATTCGATGTGCCCGGTACTCCAGATTTCTTGCCCAATTCAGCGCACACTAGACAATTAGCGCTATGTCCGTGTAACGTAAATCACATCAGAGACCAGGACACACACACATACCGCGGGCAGGATGGTGTCCCGGTCGGCATACTTCGAACCCGATGGACCGACGAGAGAAACACATGGCGACCTTGGCGACAATGTATATTGGCGGAGTACCTGAGGATTCATTTATGGCCTAACGGTCCTTCCACCAAATGTTCCAGAAGCGTAGCAACGGTCACGTACGCCTACAGGGTAGTGGGGATAATGAGAGAACAGATGACCGATTGTAAAAAGATTGTAAGAGACTCACTCTCGTACGGTCACGGCTAGAGCTCGGAAGTGTCTTATAATTGTATAAACGAAGTAAAAATAAAGTTTTCTTCTTCTTACAAAATTTCTCTTTTATTTTACGTGACATCCGCACTGATCCCTGTCAAATCGAGCGTATCAGGTCTGTAAATATGAAACCGGAATTTGCCTATAGATGGCCCTATCTGATAGTGTAGTTATCACTACACTACGTCATTGATGCCAAAAGTCGTTGTTGACATCTCACGAACATTTTCGACTGAGAACAGTACAATGATTCTGGCAATGATTCTTTGGAAGAAATTGCACACTTCATCCTATAGGCATACCGGACGATACAAGGGCTGGTCGTCCCTCCTTCCGAAGCAATACCAGCCTCGCCGTGCGCCATATCCGAGGGTTGGCACCCTCCTTCGATCACGATGTAAATAGAAGTCGCAGTCTAGGTGCCATGACCCGCATCATCTCCCATCATACCCGTCACGGGACTCCGTCAGGGCCAGGCGCTACTTCGCGGGAGGCTATTATCCTCGCCTCGTCCATCACCTCCCCGTGTGCATATACGCCGACGCAGCATCATACTAGCTTTTGCGATGGCGTGAACGATATTGAAATATGTAACCAAACCTAGTAACACTGTAAATTATTTCCCTACAGTACATCAGCTTATTATATATTTTAGATAGTTCATAAGTACCTATACATGAGCACAAACTATAAAAATTTGTTGCGGCATATGAGCCAGAGGGAAATTCAAATCCTATTGTTATTTTGCCTCGGAGTATCAGGATCGTAAGGATACAAGTAAATACACTCGGAGCATAAAAATGTTGCCGCTACTTCGAACAAAGTCGATTTTGAATCTTCCGACTTCCGCCCCGACCAGTATAAGTAAACCGAGGCAACCCAAAGAGTAAAGTATCTTCGAATACCTACGAGTATCAACGAGCGATCTGCTGAATTTCGTGACGAACATTTATGGAATATTTTTACACATTGTATCTACGACTCAGGGCCCATAGGCTGTACCTTACCTTATTATTTTAAGTAAATTCGGCGATTACGACGACAATCGATAACCTCAAATAAGTCTGACGGTCAAAAGTCCCATATACCCTGTCCTCTACATATTTCATTATAAAAGACCTGAGTCAAATATTGATGTTGGGAAGTAATGGATTGTAGACTAAGGTACTGCAACTTATTCTATTATGGGAGCAGCTGCCACAAGCAGGTATCTAATCATTCCAAATAAAGACAAATTGTGTCGACTAAATATTTGTTATACAAATAGCATTGTCTTTTGGTAACGGGTGCTTTCCTCGATTATAATTCCACACAGTAGCCGGGCCCCCTAGGACCATAGGAGTTGAGATTACGCCCAACCATCGCACAAGGCACCCAATACCTTGCTCCCTGGATCAGCTTAGTCTGCAGGAGCTGTCGCTCGTATCAGGTCGAACGGGGCACATTCTAAGCCATCCCGTCTCACCAGTACGGTTTCGGAGCAGGTGGGACGCTGCTCATCCGCCGAAGTCCATTCGGTGGAGTCTCCACCTTAAATCGGCCCTCTTGCCAGCATCTTGTCCATCAACCACTGCCACCACGAGTCCATACCCATTAATTGGCCGATCAGAGGGGTCGCTACTCCCTCCGGGCTGTAACTCGATCGCCCGTGGTACCAACCTTAGTCGTTGGTGGGACTATCGTATGGATGTACGACCACGTGACAGCCGGCCAGCGACCTGCTAACCGATCTCGGCAGTTCCAGATGGGACTCACGTAAGCGGGGGCCTCAAGGTACTTTTGTACCCGGGAACTTATCCCGGCGGTCCCATCCTTGGCATCAGGATCGTGGGTGCGCTACTGCCCAAGGCCACGTAGAGAGGATGTAATAGTAATTAAACGCCTTACACCTCCGACGACCTTCCCTGCGGAGTACATAGGGACTCACGTAAGCGGGACCCTTGTCCCGACGGTCCCCCTGGCTTCGGGAAAGTGGTTTTGCCAGCCCTCATAGGCTCACATAAGCGAGCCCTCCCTGCGGGAAATATTTGTTATACAATTATAAAATATGCTATGCAATCGTATCGTACAGTTTAACGTCATCATTCTTTCCTATAACCATTCAGTTATTATACGAAATGCCGCATATGATTTGAAAAAGTATATTTCATCCCAAATAGTATTGCAATTAAACCACTCAGAAGACCATCTTATTAATTATATTTTCCGGTATTACCTCTGTAGTTGTCGTGTGTGAAGAGGACGAAGGTCATGTGGACTAATAACGGAGTCTTTGTTGTTGTAAGCGTCAGATGTATTTGAGTTAAGGCTACCTATACTAGTCGCCGGGGGAGGGGGGTTAAAAGAATTCGTATTTGCCTACCTGACGACAATTGCTGGTTGCGGTGATATTGTTTTTACATTAATTGTAGCTCAGCGGTCTAGGTACTTCGAGGCGTCAACGACGTTATTTGCTTTGTCCTATGACACATGTACCGCTACACTTCTATTTCTATACAAATATAATGCTAAATACTGAAATATATCACAAGTATTTCATATTTGAAATAACAGTCAAATTAACGGAATTAATCTGTTTGACATCTATGCGGATCAAGTCGTGTACGAATATATGTACAGCCTGTAGTTTTAATATTCTAAGCACGTATTGTATGCCGGACACTTATCTTTAATAAATTTTGCAAATCTGTTTATAGTAAGTGATGAATCATTAGGCCAATGACAAATAAGGCGACCTTTAAAAGATTTAACGAAACTTGCTTCTGCTGAACTTGGCCTATGAAGGTCGAATAGCTTCTCGTTTGTTTTTCAATTAAAGACATACTTTATGGAATGTGTTTTACTGACATACCGATTCCAAGGATTTCCGGTGCTTCTTAAAAATATTACACTCTGTTGTATGAAATATAATTTGCCCTTATTATAACCATTAGCATCTAATGTCTTTTCTGGAAGTTCGTATACTATGGCATCGGAATTATTTTTCATTTTACGCTGTGTTACTCGCAACTTTTCACAGATATATGTACCAACAGGAAGTAGATCTTTGGCACGTATTCGAGTATAGTTATTTCCTGCTAGTTTCCACAAAGCTTCACAGAACAACGTCGCTTCCTCGTTCCTTTAAACAACAGTCATACATTAGTATTACATGAACGTACTCCTTGAAAAAACATTTCATTACTGGAAATCTAAAAGTTTATTATTGAACTCAATAAGATTCAGTTGCTTACCTGCTCCTCAAATATTTTTTGCTAATGTCCACTCCTCCTAAGTAGAATGCATCTATAATATGCAATGCAAGTACTTTTTGCTGATATATAAACTCCTTAGTCATTTCATGTACAACCTCTGCGTTTACAAGTGTATTTGGTGGTAATTCCAATACTCTAGATATTGTTTGCGCATATCAGCTTGTTTTGTATCAACAAGAGTAATATCCGCATAAAATGCTGCAATTTTACACAGGTCGAGTATTTGTTTTCCGGTCAAATCTTTGTTAGAAGCACGTAGATATTGAACAAATTGTTTCTCTCTTTTTAATTCATTATATGATACTAGTTGTAAAACGTCGTCATTTACACCACCTTTTAAAAGCAGACGATTAACATGCTTCAGATATTCAACAACAGCTTGTACCCCAGATCGTTTCTTCTTACATATTATGTAACGTTCTGAATTTCCTGGTCTAGAAGAGTTTGGTTTAAAAATACAAACTTCTTCAAAGCAGCGATACATTAAATAAACTAAACCAGCACTAAAGGGTGTAAAAAGGTTGAATAATTTTGTCACAAAATCACCACCCTCTCTTTCAACCATCAATGCTATTAAACATCGACAAAGATACAGTTGATTTGAAAGAATTTCTTGTACATTTTCTTGTCGTTCTACTGAGAATCCTCAATCAGACATCACAAAATGTACTCCTTTGCCATGGTTATGCTGCATTATAAGATTTGTAAATGCCTCTTCATTATCTGGGTCAAAGACATCACCACTTTCCTTTGGTCCGTGGTATGGATGAAATGTTTCACAAGGACCCGCATAAAAATCTTCTAATTTGAAATCATGTTCATTTTCTAAAGTAAGAGCAAATCCTTTAGCACGTCATTTCTTTCGCCATAGAACATGTTCCCTAAAACCTCCTGGTCCAGCACATACATCTGCAAAGTATAGCAGCCCATTCTCCCTCAAACCTTTTGGGTTAGTAAACATAAAGTTACATGCTCTATCTGTATTTGCAGTTTTAACAGTAGCACGATTTAAAAAAAATGCACCACGAATTGTTTCATGAGGATTACAACGTGTCCTTGCTCGACGCACATCAACGTCATCCAAATGGGCGAATACCGTTTTCGCATTGATAACAGTTTTCACTATATCTTCACAACAGAAATCAATTTCATCATCTGTGGTCAACTTTTCATATCACCATTTCATATCTTTTACAAACTTTATAACTTCCTCTGCAGGATTCCATTTAAGACCTGAATCTTCATGTCCAGGAACATGATGTCCAAAGACTCTGCGACCATGCTGTCTAGGTGCTTGAACTGACTCTAAACGACCTTGTTCATTATTTCCGAGGCCGTAACCGCCTTATATCCCATCATTCGCATCATACTTTTGCCGTTATCGAGGAGATTGTTTGACTCTTGTGTTATTACTTGTATTCTTCTATTGTCAACTACCTTTTCATCAATATCCTCCTCGTGAGATTCACTTGAACATCTACGAATTTTTTGTCGTTTACTATGACTATAAGTATCTCTTTCAAAGCTCTTCCTTTTTGTCCTAGTTTCCAATTCTTCTTGCATGGTATGTTGATGCATCAGTCGCATAACAATTCTGCTAGGAATATGATACATTTACACTGTACATGTGAATGTGTGTATAAGCGTCAGAGGATGTCCAGGCCTTAGGTGGGACAAAAGACAAGAGTCAGTGGTTAGAAGTATCTGGAAGAGTCTGTTGACAACAAGCGTGCGTGCGGGTAGGATTTCGAGGTCTTTAGAGTATAAGATATATGTATAACTGTTGTGTGCTAAATAAAGGGAATTATTTGTATTTCCGAGTCCATTCTATATCTTTACATGGTAGCAGAGCGTGGTTCATAGTTTTGCCAGTTATTTTAGTGCATGGTTTTCAATATTGCGAGTTAGATCGAGTGAGTGTTCAGTAAAGAAAGAAACGTTCAAAGGTTACAAAGAGGAAAAATACACTTCGAGCACGTAGGAACGATTGAGTAAGAGATAAGGAATCATTTAAAATGGAGTGATTGGAAATCGTGATACCAATTTTCGATGGATATTTACGGTATGTGGAAGCAAAGAATAACGACGTTTTTCAAGTATAGAGAATGCGAGATTGTCACAACTAAGGTGAAGACAGAAACAGACAGTGAAGACTGGGACAAAAATGATCCGATGGCAATAAATATAATTTATAGTGCCATCACAAACAGACAATTGGAATATATTAGAGAAGAAAAAACGGCGTATGAGATAGTAAAAAAGTTTGATGAAATGTACTTGAAGGAGTCGACGGTACTACAGGTCGTATGCAGAAGGAGATTGGAAAAGATAAAACTTGAGAACTACAGTGATTCAGCATCGTTCTTTAGCGATTTCGAAAAATTAATAAACGAATTAAACTGTGCGGGTGCACAAGTGAGTGGCAGGGAAAAACTAACTTACATGCTGAATACGTTACCCGAAGAATACAGCTACATAGAGGAAATAGTAGATGCACTGAAAGCCGAAAATGAAACGGTAGCGTATGTAAAAAATAAAATTGAAATAGCGGAGAAGAAAAATAAGTCCAATCGAGGAGAAATGCAAACCAACGCCTTTTCTGCAAAAAAGGAAGGATGCTTCAGATGTGGAAGAGTAGGACATTTTGCGAGAGAGTGTCAAAATGGCGACGAAGCGGGAAACAGTATCAGTTTTTGCCATCGGTCAACACTTGGTCGCAGCAGAGGAGGAGGAAACAAAGGAAATACGAGCAGGGGACATGGAAATTTCCATCGTCAGTCAACAACCGGCACGAGCGAGCATGGTAACTCAAGATCAAGCACATGGATAGCAACGGCGCACGCAGCACACAGCGGCGAGGCGAACGAGATAAGTAATTATGAAGTAATGTGGCCATTAGATAGCGGTTGCACAGATCACAAAATTAACAACGTAAATTATTTCGATAAATCTATTAACCTTAAAGAACCGGTAAATATATATTTAGGCGATAATTGATCGATAAAGGCAACAAAATTGGGGAATGTTATAAGATATTTTGAAGCAATTGGAAAGCAAAATGAAATAAATATGAATAATGTATTTTACGCGAAAGAAATGTCCGCAAACTTGATTAGTTTAGGCAAGTTAACAGATAATAGGAACACGGTTATTTCAATAGGAAATATTGCAAAAGTAATAGATGAGGAGAATAAGCTTACAGCGGTAGCGGTTAAAGAAAAGGGAACATATAGAATGAAAAGTATATTGAAAGGGAAGGAGCATCGATGATTATAGCAAAATAGCTAGAGTTTATTGTATAAAATCAAAGGGTGAGGTCTTTGATTGTTTCGTACAGTTTGTAAATGAAGCCGAGTATTTGACGGGCAAGAAGTTAAAAATATTGAGATGTGATAATGGAAAAGAGTATTTGAATAATCGAATTTATAAATTTGCTAGGGATAAAGGTATCAGAATTAATAATTGCCCAACCTACGTACATGAGTTAAACGGGACAGCGGAAAGGTATAATAGAACAGTTATGGACATGGCGCGTTGCTTGTTAGCGGAAGCGAAAGTACATAAAAGGTACTGACCGGAAATATTTTGTACAGCGGTATACTTGAAAAATAGAACACTGGCAAATACTATAGAGAGAAAGACACCTTTTGAAATATTCTTCGGGAGAAAACCAAGTGTTGAAAATCTACATCTATATGGAAGTAAAGTTTTTGTAAGAAGACCGGAACAAAAAAGAGTTTCTAAATGGGATAAGAAGGCAGATATGGGAATTTTGTTAGGATATAGTGAAGTAGGTTACAGAGTCTTATTAGGTGGGAAAATTACAATAGCGAGACATGTAGAGGTCATAGAAACAGACACAAAATGTATCGGTTTTGTGGAGAATTCATTCGATGAAGATAACGATGACATTGAGGATAATGATTTATTGGTAAACATGAATAAGGAAGAGTTAGAAAGTAGGGAAGATGAAAATGATAACAGTCTTGAAAGCTTAAACATCCCTGGAAGATCTACACGTAATAAGAGAACTCCAGTAAGATATCCAGAAAAAGAAAACATTAGTGAAATCCATGCAAATTATTGTAGTGTAGATATCCCTTGTACATTTGAGGAGGCGATTTGTTGTGAAGATAGTGAAGATTGGAAACAAGCTATGGATAAGGAAACAGAATGTCTTTATAAGAATAAAACTTGGAAATTGGTAGAAAGGGTAAAAGGCAAAGATGTATTAGATGTAAAATGGGTTTACACGAGAAAATCAGATGACAGGTATAAGGCTAGATTAGTGGTAAGAGGATTCCAACAAAGAAACGTAGCCGATGACATATACTCCCCAGTAGCGAATAATTAGACCTTTAAGATATTGCTATCATATTGTTGTCAAAATGGATTAATTATGGAGCAAATGAATGTAGAAACTGCTTTTTTAAATGGTGAAGTAACCTCGGAGGTATATGTAAATCAACCAAAGGGATATGCGGACGGAACGAATAGAGTTTGTAAACTATCGAAAGCGCTTTATGGGTTAAAAGAAAGTCGAAGGGAGTGGTATGAGTGTCTTGATAAGTATGTGACGAGATTAGGTTTTAAGAAGAATAACATAGAGTTGTGCCTATATACACATGGAGAGGGAGAAAATGTTGTTTATTTGCTAATGTATGTAGACGATTTGCTAATTTGTAGTAAAAATAAAAGGAAGATACAAAGGGTAAAGAACTTATTAACTAATAGATTTGAAATGAAAGATTTAGATGAAGTCAAAGAATATCTTGGAATAAATATAGACTATGATTATTTCAAAAATGAAATAAGATTAAGCCAAGAGAAATACATTGAATCATTAGCAAACAAATGTAAGTTACAAAATAGCAAATTGTACTGTACACCTATGGAGACCAACTTAAGAATTGAAAAAGCTGAGATAAATAGAGACGATATTGGATACAAAAATTTAATTGGCGCATTGTTGTATATTAGTGAAAATACCAGACCCGATATAAATTATAGTGTGAATTATTTGAGTAGATTTCAAGATTGTTGTAATGAGACACACTTTAAATATGCTATGCAAATATTGAAATATTTGTACCGGACTAGAGATTTAAGATTAGATTATAAAAGGAACGAAAAATGTGAAACGATGGATTGTTATGTGGACGCTGATTAGGCAGGAGATCATTTAGAAAGGAAATCGACTTCTGAATATGTAATTAGATTGTATGGAAATGTAATTAGTTGGAAGTCTAAAAAACAAAGGTGTGTGACAAAAGACTCGACGTATGCAGAGTATGTAGCTCTATCGGAAGCGGTGAGTGAATTAATGTCCATTAGGGAAATTATGAAAATCTTCAATGTAAATCTAGACGATAACACTGTAAAAATTTATGAGGATAACTCTGGAGTGATAAGTATAGCAAAGCACGGAAATTTTACAAAAAATTCTAAACACATTGAAGTTCATTAGCACTACGTTCACGAGTGCTTAAAGGAGAATAAGATAAACATATTTAAAGTAATTACAGGCGAAAATACTGCGGATATTTTTACGAAGGCACAGCGTAGAGAGAAATTCGATAGGTTTAGGTCATGGATGAATGTAAACTAAGAGGAATGTAGATAAAGCAATAAGTGTTAAAGTTTCTGTTACGTAATTCGTCAAAGCATGTAAATACGATTAAGTGTACAGTATAAATGTAAGGAGGCGTGTTAAGAACATGATACATTTAAACTGTACATGTAAATGTGCGTGTAAGCGTCAGAGGACGTCCAGGCCTTAGTTGGGACAAAAGACAAGAGTCAGGCGTTAGAAGTATCTGGAGGAGCCGGTTGACAAAAAGCGTGCGTGCTAGTAGCATTTCGAGATCTTTAGAGTATAGGATATATGTATAAATGTTGTGTGCTAAATAAAGGGAATTATTTGTATTTCCGAAGCCATTCTATACCATTACAAATACACTAATGTACCAGAATATTATAATATTCAGTAACAACGATAGAATTAACCAGTTCGCAAGTATAAAAAAGACACATTTTACACTGTGACGAAATAATATCCAAGAAATCTGATATGACATACATGGAAAATACACGAATCAGACTGAGAAACCACTGCGCACATTCATAACTGACTTCGACATAGCCGTTCCCAACTACTCGCGGAGTGAGATTGACCGAAGCGGCCCAGAGGCAACGCCCACGTACCCCAAGCGGCTACTGCCCCGCCACCAATAGTAACCCGAAAGCACAGGATAATACTTGAATTCGTTGTTCCCTCAATTTTGAATTTATTTACCTCAACAATATATATTATGTACAAAAATTTATAATAATTTATAATACAGTTTATAATAACATGTAAATTATATTTATTATCTGACGAACGCAATGAGAGAAAGGTAAAGACCAGCGTAGTCAATGCGGCACTAACTCTACATCCGGTTGACCTCAATTTACCTACCTACGTACCTACACAGTGACGCCTACGCTTTAAAACTTTTGTCGAAATCTTAAAGTTTTAATGGTAAACTCTTCGTTCTTATAATATCTCACTGACAGGCATGCACCATTTATAGAAGACTCAACATAAATTTCGTAGTTGAGGATTATTGAAAGTATCTAATTTAATTCAGAAAGGCAATAATTTGTTTAACGAAATAAGCTATTTATTTATCATCCGGGTTTCTACCATGACATTTATGTTATAATAGCAATATGAAAATAAGGCAAGTTGAGTAAAGAAATACTCTTTCAAATCATTTTCGCCCATACTTCTTAAGTGGTTTATAAATGATTCGTGTATACCCTTCTTTCCTTCTGCCCCTACTCACGTGAAACTATAGCTAGCATTTAAACAAAATCAACTATGTTTCGCGTAAACGAGAGTCGTAACCGTTACCATCAGATAATCGACACCACTGTAAGGACATAGAAGGGGTTCGGAAATACAAATAATTCCCTTTATTTAGCACACAACAGTTATACATATATCTTATACTCTAAAGACCTCGAAATCCTACTCGCACGCACGCTTGTTGCCAACCAACTCTTCCAGATACTTGAAACGACTGACTCTTGTCTTTTGTCCCAACTAAGGCCTCGACGTCCTCTGACGCTTACACGCACATTCACATGTACAGTGTAAATGTATCATGTTCCTAACAGCCACGAACAGATCGATAACCTTATTTCTGTTAGGATCATCGGGGTGGTTCAATTAAGTATACACTGATTTAACAGGTATAAATTACAGTTCATTCAAACAACTTGCCTAGAGAAATATAAACTGCTAGAGCATAATTAGGAACGTGACGCTGGGCAAATGCCTCAGCGATCAACAGCTACAGGACGTCGATGACCTTATGACAAACCCCCCCAGACACGGTACGCTAGGATACCGACATTGCCTGGCGAAAATCGATCGTTTTTCGCGTTAGACCGAAGCCGTTCCCATCGCCGACATGGAGGCGGCAACCGTTGTTTCAGCCATCCTTTCCACGTGGATATTCCGTTTCGGCGTACCTTTAAGGATAAGGACCGATCAAGGACGCCAGTTCCAATCAAACATATTTAACGAATTATGCCTCTTCCTGGGCATTAGGCATTTACGAACGACAGCCTATCACCCCGCGACCAACGGGATGGTAGAGCGCCTGCACCGTCAACTAAAAGCAGCAATCAAATGCCACGATACGAGCAACTGTGTCGAAATCTTGCCAACAGTTTTATTTGGCATACGAACAGTTATTACGGACGTGAAAACGACGACAGCCGAAATGGTTTATGGCACCGACATACGATTGCCGGCAGAATTCTGTGTACCAACGAAGCAACAGGCCAAGTCGAAATACGGAAGCCGTCTAAAACTACGAATAGAAAAGATCAGGCCTCATCCGATTACGCGACACGGCGAAAAAGAAACCTCCGTGTTCCACTCGAAACATCGTCTTACGTATTTCTACGTCACGATGCCATCGGATACCCCTTACAACCACCCTACGGCGGACCGCATCAATTTATATCGAGAGCAAAAGGGACCATTGCGATTGAAGTTAGCAACAAGAACGTAATCGTACCCTTAGACCATCCGAAATGCGTGAATTTTTATTGCACGGTAACATTGAACACCATTACAGCGAAAATCGCGAAGTAATAATACCACCTGATGTTTGAGATGAGCAAAACGAAGACGACTCTGGAATTCATCACTCCAGGCGCGCGGGCAGAAAAGTTCGCTTCCCTGATCGTTCCCAGCCAGGCCGTCGATAAGCTAATGCGTAAGAACTACCAGCGACATAAATATAAGTCGCAGATGAAAGAACACCGCAACATTCCGTTTGGAATTTTGGGAAAATCCCGAAACATTGTAATCTAGATTCTACGGTAGCGGTAATTAAACAATTGTAGTCATCCAGTCCGATAGTAATTGTTCGAAACTTGTGATACCGAACATGGCCTCGAGGCGACAACCAGTCACCGAACGTAGCCGCGGTCAAGGGATGAACGTTTTGTCTAATAAAGGCATGGAGTAATTCTATAGCTGTCCTGAAATGAAGTAATCGTAGCGGCACGTGACAGTAAACATTCCAACGGTTTCTGTCCCGTGTCTCGCCACACGCAGACTCTATCCGTCGGATAAGATGATTGCCAGATGTCAACGCTTCTCAACAGTATATGTTTAGCTAGCCTGAGGACCCATTATAAACCTTAAGATTTAGTTAACTAAAGTCCTTAACAGTCCTAAACAGGCAAACAGTCTTTGTTCCAACTACGGGATGATAGGTGAAATCTATTTTTCCACGGACGACGCTTCCCGCTAGCAACGTTCTCTCAAGGGCAACTAGCATCCTTCTCTAACCATCAACATGGAAATTGTCCAATTTACAGTAACGTCACTTACAATCTCTTTCCGAGCGAAGTCATTTCTCCACGAATCCGATGTTCTGGTGCCCTTAGACACACCCATCATAGTTTTCCTCTGCAGCATCATCGTGCCGGAAAATCATTCTCTCGTGAGGTCACATTAGCCAGTTACAAAGAGCCTTAACACTCGGTGGATATTCTATGTTTTGACAAAGAGTTTCTTCAGTCCTACCTATATCGTATATCCAGTATATATCGTATATCCATCTACCTATATCCAGTCCTACCTATATCGTAGATAAGGAAGTAGGGTACAACTTGGAATCAGGATGAAAACGAATTCTGTTGTCCCGTTGACCGCGGCTTTGTTATTGATCCCAGGATCATTGTCATTAGCTTCTCGAGTACCTAATTACCACGACTACTTGTCAAATTATATAACAATCAAATTTACACTAGTAAATATCTGCTCTATTGCATAACTACAACGTCTAAACCAAATGAAGATTCGTTTCGCGCCTCTAACTCTAATCATAATGTGAACCCGATGTAAGTGAAAATACATGCACATACCATCGATTCTGCCTGACCAGCACTCTCACCCGGAACCGGAACTCGCAGTGCACCGTGACGAACAGCACATATATAAGCCTCCACTCTTAGCCAGACCGTCAGTCGTGCTCGCGCAACAGTAGAAGCAACATGGAGTTTTTTAGATCTCTACTACGCGTCGTTGGTTTGTTCGTGCGAGGTAAGGTAGATATCATTTCCGAACTACCACTGGAGGTTTCGCACTTGATACTTCGAAAATTGGATCCCTCGTCCCTGCAGAGCGCCGCGCTTGTCTCGCGCAAATGGTTCAACGTATGTAGATTCGACAAGTGTCTACGGCGGAAAGTGAGACGTCACATGCGACATACGAGGAAGCGGGTCAAGATGCAATTTCTCGGACCTGCAGCCGCTAAAGCTACCAACCAAGAATCAAGAAGTAGAGGACGTGGTGAGGGCACCCTAAGGCACGAAATATGTTTATCCGCTGCTCGTACGGCGGTCGTCGTTGGAAGATTACGCGGTCCTCCGAAAATTTCGGTGCGAGATCGCCCCATCGATGTTGGACCAGTAAAATGTATTAGACTCTAACTCGTGTAAGTACCGTAATTTGACTGCTTGCTTTTGCGAGAACTTGAAACGGTCTTGTCCGGATTCAGAACTGTAGCGTGAAGCTTGAAATAAAATGGTTTTACTGAGACGGAAATGTGTTTCAGTCACATTTATACTAATACCGCTAATACTATCTGTATCGTAATAGGCCCATTATTGAATATTAACTACAATGTATCACCGCTGCAATTGCAGATTTGTCGTCAATTAGGTGCGAGATATACTCCTCATTAGCTGCCAAATACAGCTCACATCAGCTGGCTCGTGCTATTATGTCATCTCTGGTCCTCGACATATCAAGCGTAATTGCAGTTTTACAAATTAAGGTTAACATATTCAAATGAATGTATCTCCGTTTCCACTGCACATATGGCGACAAAGCGATGCCCGTTACATTTCACATCCGATGTCATGTGCACCGCACATCTACTGGTTTGTACCATGTCAACTCCGGTCTCTGTCAAACCGAGCAAAATTGCTGCTTTGCTTATTCATGATTAATTATTCAAATCACCGTATCGCCGTTTGCATTGCAGATATGCCGACAATTCGATGCGCGATATACGCCACTTTTGCAGCCAAATACAAAGGACATTATCTGGTTTGAGTTATGTAACGTGTGGGCGCAGCCAAACTTAGCGTATTTGCAATTATGCATTTTCAGGCGAAATGTTCAAATACTACATATTCAAATGAACGTATCTTGGTTTCTATGTCGCCTATTCGATGCGCAGAATACTCCACATATGATGCCAAGTCAGCCGGTCTGTGCTATGTCAACTCTGGACCCTGTAAAATCCAGCGTAATTGTAGTTTTTTTTGTTAATGCTTAATATTGCATTCAAAGATTCGCCGCTTCTTTTGCACATATGTCGACAATTCCATACGCCTTGTACTCCGCATTTGCTGTAGCTACATTGCCCATCAGCTAGATTGTGCTGTGTCAACTCTGGTCCTTGCAAAATCCAGCCCAAATGCAATTTTGTATGCTCACGCTTAAATATTCAAATCAACGTGACTCCGATCCAATAGCACATATGTCGACAATACGATGCGCGTTATATTCCACATTGACTGCCATACGCAGAGCGCTTCATCTGGATTTAGCCGTGTTAAATCCGGACCGAGTCAAATCCAGCGTATTTGTAGTTTTGTATATTCAAGCCTTGTTATTCAAGTGAAAGTATCTCCGTATCCATTGTAGGTACGTCGACAATAGGATGTACGTAATACTGCACATTTGCTGCCAAATACAGCTCACATCAGCCCGTTTGCACACTGTCAAGACTGGACTCGGAGAAATCCATCGAAATTGCAGTTTTGGATATTAATGCTTACATATTCGAATCAAGGTATCTCCGCTTGTTTTCCAGAAACATTGGCCATGCGATGCGCGTTATATTCCACATCTGATGCCAAGTACAGTGCACATCATCCGGTTTACGCTATCTAAAATTTGGACCCAGCCAGATCCAGCGTAGTTGCAGTTTCGTATATTCAGGATTAAGTATTCAAACCGACGTATCTCCGATTCTATGGCACATATGGCTACAATTAGAGGCTCGTTATACTCCAAATTTGCTGCCAAGCACAGTGCATGTTATCCCGTTTGATGCATGTAAAATCGGGACCCAGCCGAACCCTGCGTATTTGCAGTTTTACATATTCAGTATTAAATATTCCAACCAACGAATCTCCGTTTCTATGGCACACTTACAGACAATTCGGTGCGCGTTATGTTTGACAACTGATGTCATATACAGCGCACATCAGTAGGTTAGCGTTTTGTTCAATCTTGTCCCTGTCAAATACACCATAATAGCAGTTTAGCATTTTCATGCTTGAATATCGAAAGCAACGTATCTTCGTTTCTATGGCAGATATGACGACAATTCGGTGAGCGTTATGTTCCTGATTTGCTGGTGAGCACAGAGCACATCTTCCGATTCTATCATCTCTTCTGTCTTACGTCTTCTCTGGTCACTGACAGATTCAGCGTAATTGCTGTTTTGCATATTCATGCCTAAATGTTCAAACCAACGTATCAGCGCTGCTATTGGATACATATCGCAAATGCGATGCGCGCTATACTCCACAATTACAGCCAAATACAGTACTTATTCGGTTTGCGCTACGTCGACTGTATTTTCGAGCTATCGCGGCGAGACGCGTTCGTTTGAATACGCGTCAATGGGAGTCGTTAATTCCCGTTACGATTGGAATAATCGACTCCACGGATAGTTCGATCCCCGTATTTCGCTTAGGATAATAGGTGTAGTCGTTGTGGTATAACACTGGGGGTCACAAAGTTATAAAAAATATATGTATTTCCAACGATTTATACAATCACACTGAGTAAGAACGCCATTGCTTAAGATACAGATAACGAAGAAATGGATTATTCTTAGATGAGAGTGTGAGCTATAGGAGCTCTAGGTCCGTGAGAGCTGTAGGAGCTGTCGGACTTCTGGATACTGTGAGAGAAATAGGAGGCTCTTAGAGATATAGGAACGGTGAGAGTTATAGGGATTGCAGGATCTTTAGTCACCGCGAGAGACGATGGAACTCTGAGAGATATAGGAACGGTAAGAGTTATAGGGATTGCAGGAACTCTAGTCACCGTGAGAGATGATGTACCTCTAAAGTTTATTCTGATGTGAGTACGAAGCTCGGTATTGGTGTGCCCTTTGAGCGAAGAACGCGGATTCGTTGATTACATTGTTAGTTAGGAAAGTGAGGGCAATGATCCGCGATGCCGATTGGTTATGACTAATGTTAGAAAGGAAGAGAGGAGGAAGAAGCCTCCTACCAACGTGGGTCCTAGGCGACATTGTTTATGGGAAATCTCAGATTTTCCGTTAGGTAGATGTTCGCTTTTTTCGTTAGGCCAATACCCGCCTTCTCCGTAATTCTTAAGAGGGCGTAATAAACCCAAGGACCTTTCTAAAAACCGACCGAAAACACTTCTAGAATTAGAAAGTCTTTTCGGGCAAACAGATTGACTTAGACCATATGTGCGAACAATGCAGTTGGGACTTCGGCTTTATGATGGGTCCTTGGGCCTATGGAGGATTCGAAGGATGGCACGTGGACCGTTGGATGCCAAGCCGCGCGGGATGGAGTGCAGATGTGTTGCGCGCCAGAACATCGACTCTGGTCTCTGTTATATGCAGTGTAATTGTTGTTTTGCAGATTCAGACTCAAATATTCAACTCCACGTATCTCCGTTGCTGTTGCTGATATGTCGACAATTCGATGTGCCTGGTACTCCACATTTCTTGCCAAATACATCGTTTGCCAGCCAGTTTGCGCTATATCCAGACTGGTCCCAGACAGATCAAGCATAAATATAAATCGGAGATTATAGAACACGGGAACCTTCCGTTTGGAATTTTGGGAAAATCCCGTAACATTGTAATCTAGATTCTACCATAGCTGTAATTAAACAATCGTAGTCATCTAGTCCGATTGTAATTGTTCGAAACTTGTGATACTGCACTTGGCCTCGAGGCGACAACCAGTCACCGAACGTAGCCGCGGTCAAGGGATGAACGTTTTGTCTAATAAAGGCATGGAGTAATTCTATAGCTGTCCTTAAATGAAATAATCGTAGCGGCACGTGACAGTAAACATTCCAACGGTTTCTGTCCCGTGACTCGCCACACGCAGACTCTATACGTCGGATACGATGATTGCCAGATGTCGACACGTTTCCACAGTACATGTTCTGCTATCCCGAGGACCCGCTATAAATCTTAAGATTTGTTTAACTAAAGTCCTTCAAACCGACAAACAGTCCTCGTTCCAACTACGAGAAAATAGGAGAAATCTATGTTTCTCACGAACGACGCTTCCTCTTCTCGAACTCTCTCTTGAGGGCGGCTAGCACCCTTTCCTAACCACCAACATGGAAATTGACCAATTAACAGTAACGCCAATTTCTCTCATTTTCTGAACGAAGACATTTCTCCACGAATCCGATGATTTTGTGACCATAGGCACACCCATCATAGTTTTCTTGGACAGCGTCGCCGTGATGGAGAGACGACACTCTCTAGTGCGATCTCATCAGCAATCGACCTGTCTTTCTTATACGTAGTAATTGCTCCTTGCTCTAACATGTAGTGCAACTTAGACGCTAACGTAGTGTAGAGTTCAGCATCCGTTGACCGCGAAAACGTTGCCGGAGCCGAGACCATTGTCATAGTGCCGTCATTTGTTATTTACACCCTCATCAAACCTAAGGACCCACCATAAACTTAGACTTTTTAAGTAATTCTAGATGGTCCCTTTCATCTTGCACGTCCAATTTCTTAAATGTTTTTGATTGATGTGTATTTCTTAGAAAAGTCCTTATGTTTATTGTGCGCTCTTAGAAACTACTGAAAAGCTGGTAGTTATATAATGGGAAAACCGGTAATTATATAATATTAAACCGGACATTTATCTGATGAAAATGTGTGGATTTTCCCATGAACAAGGTCACCCATGAGCCACGTTGGTAGGATGCTTACTCCTCCTATCTTCATTCATTAACGCTGATCATACCCAATGGGTATCGCGAATCCTTGTCCTCCCTTTTCATAACAAAAAGAGTGAACAACGAATCAGCTTCCCTTGGTCAAAAATTACCTACATACCGATCTTTCCTCTGTAAGTATGTAAGAGGGGAATTCGAGTTATATCTCGGTTCGAATACTCTCTACACCCATGACTTCTTCGAAAACCACCTATCTATGCATACTCAATCTAGGTTTTCAGATCAGTCAATATATCTACCCGGATTCACTCATATAAGACCAATCCATTTCTTCGTCACCTATATCTTAAACGGCGGAGTTACTAACTTGTGTTGTACAAAGTTGTTGGAAATACATATTTCATAAATATTGAAATATGTATAATTTTTGTGCTGGACTAGGTCCAGTGCGTAGTGGAGATCTTTGTAACGGGATATCACTGTGTGGAGATATGTGTGTGCGCGGCGACTGAGAACCAGACGAATGTAAACAGTTCTATCGGTTAACAGTCTTCAAAAGGTCGAATATGAATAAAAGTGCTGAGACGCGCGCAAGTGTACATCGATAAATATTCTAGAAATCGTTTATAAAGTAAATATGTGTCTACGTTAATAGTAATGGCCAGCGTACAATATTTCGGCCATCAGGATGCACAATTCTCAACGTGGTAGCAAAAATCGTGGTTGACGAGATTTAAGGTTATGGGACCACGTGTAACCGGGCGTGAATGTATAAAAAAGGTTCATTTTGAAAGAATTGGAAATATGTTCTGAAGAGATAAAAAGGCTGTTGGCAGAGCAGATAAAAGAAATCTGTATAGTGAGGAGAACTATTTTTGAAAAAAGGGTGAAGATGAAAAGACGAATCAAGATGCCAATGGACGATAAAACTAAAATGCAAGTATTCGATGTACGTGATTACAAAGCGTGGAAGAAAAGAATATTAATGTATTTAAAGTGTAAAAAATGTTATGAATTGGATACAGGAGAGAAAATGGACACGGATGCGAAAGATAATTGGGATGAAAAGAATCAATGGGCGATGAAGTAGATCTATTGTAGATTAGAATTTGTTGGTGATCAAGACACTGTTTACAAAATAATTACAAAATTCGATGAGATGTATATGAAGGAATCAACAGCATTGCAACTTTGTATAAGACGTAGACTCGACATGATGAGGTTGAAAGATTTTGAGGAATCAGGTTCATTTTTCACGGAATTTGAGAAGACGATAAATGAATTAAAGTAAGTGAACGTGAAAAACTCGATTACATGCTGAAAACACTACCAGAATCATTGATTTATATTGATGACTTAATCGACTCATTGAAAGAAAGTGATTGAACTTGTGATTTTTTAAAAAATAAAATTATAATGTGGGAAATACGTAGGGAGAGTAAAAGTGATAGGAAATGGTCAAATGTCTTCAAAGTTGAGAAAAGAGAGAAATAAAGTGCCATGGCTGTGGACAGTACGGCCACGTGATAAAAAATTGCACGAATACATGCAGAGGCGGAATCAATGGAGGAGCGCAATGGCAAGGAGGTGCGAATCAGCCATAGCAGAATAGGGGTCGCGCCGGACGAGGTTCTGGCCAGAGAAGACGAGGATATGTTCAGCGTGGATTTGGTCAACGAGGAGGAAGCAGGGGTTGGCAGCAACGCTACAATGGGGCAAGTCGACAAGACGGAAATTATTTAAACAGCCAGGACTACGACGACCAAGGTATTGACTCCTTCCTAACGCGAGTGCAGCGCGACTATAGTAAGGATACTATCACAGTATATACCAGCGATACGCGAAAAATAGATCGGATATTGGATAGTGAATGTTCAGATCACATTGTAAATGATGACTCGTATTTTATTGAGTACGAAAACTTAAAGAACCCGATAAATGTAAAACTAAGAGACGGTAGAACATTAAAAGGAACAAAAGTTGGAAAAATTTTAACTTACTTTGAAGTAAACAAAAGAAGGGTTAAAATTATAATGTCAAATGTATTTTATGTGGAAGAAATGGATAATAACTTGGTTAGCTATGCGAGAGTAACGAATAAAAATAAGATAGTCTCAGCAGGGAATACTTCAAAGATCTATAACAAATATAGAAAGTTGATAGGGATCGCATTCAAAGATCATGGTTTATATAAAATAACTAGTTACATTGGAAGGCAAGTATCTCACGCCAAAAATGTAGAAAAAATGACGAACAGGGAAAAATTTCACAGAATCCGAGGACATGTAAACTTTAATTATTTAGATACGATGTGTAAGAAAAAATTAATTAAGGGAATGCCAGAAAAATTGGAGCAAGTTCAATTAAAATGTGGTGCGTGTATGCAAAATAAATAGCACAATGTACCTATCCAGAGTAACTGTAGTAGAGCACGCGAGATTTTAGAATTGGTACATACCGATTTAAATGGACCTCATAAAAATACCAGGTTTGATGGATCTAAATATTTCTTAACATTTATAGACGATTATAGTAAGTGCGCATTAATTTATACTTTGAAATCGAAAGATGAGGTTTACGATTGAATCCTTGATTATATAAATAAAGTTGAAAATCTTACTGGTAAGAAGATAAAGAGACTAAGATGCGATAATGGAAAAGAATATATGAACAAAAACATGTACAATCTAATTAGGGAAACGGGAATTTTCCTAGAACCATGCCCACCTTATGTTCACTAGTTAAATGGAACAGCTGAGCGCTACCGTAGAACAATCACGAATTCCGCTAGATGCTTATTACATGATTCGAAACTAAATATTAAATATTGGTCGGAGATAGCTAGAACCGCGGTGTACTTAAAAAATAGAACCATTACGAAAATATGTGAAAATAAAACACCAATCGAAATATTGTTAAGAAGGAAACCGAATATAATTAATTTAAGATTGTACGGGAGTATAGTTTTCGTAAGAGTATCTGAAATTAAAATAAATTCGAAATGGTACAAAAAGGCAGATATTGGAATACTTGTAGGTTATGAAAACGTTGGATATAGGACCTTAGTTAATAATAAAATTATAATTGCAAGACACGTAGAATTTATAGGTGAAAATGATAATTTAGTAGGATTTCAAGGAATGGAAGAATCAGATAATGAAACGGAAAAGGATTTTGGAGAACATTCGGATACAAACGAAATTCATGAAAGTGAAACAAGTGACGAAAAGGTCGAGCAGGTTGTAATAAAAAAGGAGAGAAATTTAAGTAACGAATCAGAAGAAAAACTTGAGGACATAGAAAATAATTTGAGAAGGCCAGGACGGGAAACAAAGAAACCTCAAAGATATGGCCAAACGAGCTCATATTTCATTTATGTGAATGTAGTTAGCGCAGGCAGTCCTCAAACCTATGAAGAAGCTTTTAAGTGGAGATGACAGCAGATCATGGAAAGAAGCAATGGATCGTGAAATCAATAGTTTAGTCAAAAATGAAAACCTGGCAATTAGTAGAGAAACCAAAAGATAAAAAGGTATTAGATTTGAAATGGGTATATACGAATAAATCCGATAATCGTAAGAAAGCGCGACTAGTTGTTCGGGGTTTCCAACAAAAGGAAATACCGGAAGATTTATACTCTCCAGTGGCAAAAATGCAAACGCTGAAGTTATTGCTATCTTATTGTTATCAATATGGTTCGATGATTATGCAAATGGATGTAGAAGCAGCATTCCTAAACGGAACTATAAAATCGGAAGTTTTTGTAAAACAACCTATGGGTTACGCCGATAAAAGCGGGAAAGTATGTAAACTAGGTTTGTAAGTATGTAAAATAGGTTTGTAAAGAAGTGAGAGTGATTATTGTTTGTATATGAAGTATGAGAGCGATCATGTTATATACTTAATTCTCTTCATGGATGACTTATTAATGTGTGGTAAATACAAAAGAAAAATAGATGAAATTAAAAATAAATTGTCAAACAAATCGATGAAAGACTTAGGTGAAGTAAAGACTTACTTAGGAATAAACATTGAATACGAAATGTGAGAATAAGAAATGTGAGATGAAATTAGATCAAAGTAGTTATACAGAGTCATTAGCGAAACGATAGAATATAGAGAATAGTAAACTATATTTTACACCAAAGGAAAAAAACTTAAATTTAGAACCAGCACAGTCAGCCTCAGACGATATAAGATATAGAAACCTCATAGGAGCTTCATTATATATTAGTACTGGAACAAGATTAGACGTTGGTTATAGTGTAAACTATTTAAGTCGATTTCAAAACAGTTACGACGGGACACATTATAAATATGAGTTGAGAATTTTGTAATACATATATTTAACCAGAAAATTATGGTTGACTTATAAAAGAAATTTGAACGCTGAAATTATTGATTGTTTTGTTGACGGTGATTTATCATAAGACTACTACAAGACTACTACGGGATTTATCATAAGATTTTTCGGAAACGCAATTTACTGGAAATCGAGACAGCGAAACAGCGTGACAAAATCATCAACAGCCGCCGAGTATGTAGCTTTGTCAGAAGCAGTGAGTGAAATAAAATTTGTAAAGAAATTATTGAAAAATTTCAAAATAATGATCGAGAGACCAATAAAAATTTACGAAGATAATTCTGGAGCGATTGCGATATCAAAATTTGGAAACTTGACAAAAAATTATGAGTACATTGAAGTACATTTCCATTTTGTAAATGAAAGTTGGGAAAATAAAGAGATTGACGTTATAAAAGTAAATTCAGAAAACAATGTAGCAGATATTCTAACGAAGGCTCTAGGGAGAAATAATTTTGAAAATTTTAGATTACTTTTAAAAATGGTTTAATTTTCACAAAAGGAAGTGAATATGCAGCACAATAATTGAGGAGGTGTATTGAGATATGTAAAATTTTTGTGCTGGACTAGGTCGAGTGCGTAGTGGAGATGTTTCTATGTGGATATCAGTGTGTGGAGATATGTGTGTGCGCGGCGACTGAAAAACAGACGAATGTAAACAGTTCGGTCGGTTAACAGTCTACATAAGGTCGGGTATGGAAGAAAGTGCTGAGACGCGTGCAGCTGTGTAACGATAAATATTCTAAAAATCGTTTATAAAATAAAAATATGTCTACGTTATTAGTAAAGGCCAGTGTAAATTTTATGTTTCCATAACAATATTTCGGACATCAAGATCCACAATTCTCATCAATAACATTGTTGGTCGCAGAGTTATACCATCGCAACCACCCTATTATCTTAACGGAAATCAGGGGATCGATCAATACGCGGTGTCGTTTCTTAGAATCGTAACGGGAATTTGCGACTCCCGTTGACGCGCTTCGACGCGATCAAATGTCCCCACGGTTGGACAAATTGACATCAACTCTGGCCGATGTAAAATCCAGGCGTAAACCCTCCATTTTTACATTTTCAGACTTAAATATTCAAACCAACCTATCTCCGTTTCTAATGCAGATATGCAGACAATACGATGTGCCTTGTTCTCCACATTTCCTGCCAAATACAGTTCACATCTGCTAGTTAGAGCTATGTCAAATCTAAACTCTGCCAAATCCAGTGTAATTGCAGATTTGCATATTCATGCCTGAACACTCACATCAACGTATCGCTGTTTCTATTGCAGATATGTCGAAAACTGGATGCGCGATATACTCCATATTTGCTGATAAATACAGTGCAGATCATACGAATTACGCTATATAAGATCAGTATAGATTCAAATCCAGGTACTTGCAGTTTTTAATATACATTATTAAATATTCAAATTCACGCATCTCCGTTACTGTTGGAAATGTGTCGACAATACGATATGCCTGGTACTCCACGTTTCTTGCCAAATACATCGCTTACCAGCCAGTTTGCGCTATATCTGCAATGGTCCCAGACAGATCAAGCATAAATATAAGTCGGAGATGAAATATCACGGGAACCTTCCTTTTGGAATTTTGGGAAAATCCCGTAACATTGTAATCTAGATTCTACCATAGCTGTAATTCAACAACTGTAGCCATCCAGTCCGATTGTAATTGTTCGAAAGTTGCGATACTGCACTTGGCCTCGAGGCGACAACCAGTCACCGAACGTAGCCGCGGTCAAGGGATGAACGTTTTGTCTAATAAAGGCATGGAGTAATTCTATAGCTGTCCTTAAATGAAATAATCGTAGCGGCTCGTGACAGTAAACATTCCAACGGTTTCTGTTCCGTGTCTCGCCACATGCAGACTCTATCCGTCGGATAAGATGATTGCCAGATGTCAACGCATCTCAACAGTATATGTTTAGCTAGCCTGAGGACCCATTATAAACCTTAAGATTTAGTTAATTAAAGTCCTTAACAGTCCTAAACAGGCAAACAGTCTTTGTTCCAACTACGGGATGATAGGTGAAATCTATTTTTCCACGCACGACGCTTCCCGCTAGCAACGTTCCCTCAAGGGCTACTAGCATTATTCTCTAACCATCAACATGGAAATTGTCCAATTAACAGTAACGTCACTTTCAATCGCCTTCCGAGCGAAGTCTTTTCTCCACGAATCCGATGTTCTGGTGCCCTTAGACACACCCACCATAGTTTTCCTCTGCAGCATCATCGTGCCGGAAAATCATTCTCTCGTGAGGTCACATTAGCCAGATACAAAGAGCCTTAACACTCGGTGGATATTCTATGTTTTGACAAAGAGTTTGCTCAGTCCTACCTATACCGTAGATAAGGAAGTATGGTACAACTTGGAATCAGGATGAAAACGAATTCTGTTATCCCGTTGTCCGCGGCTTTGTTATTGAACCCAGGATCATTGTCACTAGCTTCTCGAGTACCTAATTACCACGACTACTTGTCAAATTGTATAACAATCAAATTTACACTAGTAAATATCTGCTGTATTGCATAACTACAACGTCTAAACCAAATGAAGATTCGTTTCGCGCCTCTAACTCTAATCATAATTGAAAAGATATAGAATGGATTCGGAAATACAAATAATTCCCTTTATTTAGCACACAACTGCTATACATATATCTTATACTCTTAAGACCTCAAAATCCTACTCGCACGCACGCTTGTTGTCAACCGACTCTTCCAGATACTTCTAACGACTGGCTCTTGTCTTTTGTCTCAACCAAGACCCGGACGTCCTCTGACGCTTACACACACATTCACATGTACAGTGTAAATGTATCATTTTCCCAACACGCCTCCTTACATTTATACTGTACACTTAATCGTATTTACATGCTTTGACGAATTACATAACAGAAACTTTAACACTTATTTATTTACATTTCTCTTAGTTTACATTCATCCATGACCTAAACCTTTCGAATTTCTCTCTACACAGTGCCTTCGTAAAAATATCCGCAGTATTTTCGTCTGTACTTACTTTAAGTATGTTTATCTTGTTCTCCTTTAAGCATTCGAGAACGTAGTGGTAATGAACTTCAATGTGTTTAGAATTTTTCGTAAAATTTCCGTGCTTTGCTATACTTATCACTCCAGAGTTATCCTCATATATTTTTACAGGGTTATCGTCTAGATTTACATTGAAGATTTTCATAATTTCCCTAATAGACATTAATTCACTCACCGCTTCCGATAGAGCTACATACTCTGCATACGTCGAGGCTTTTGTCACACACCTTTGTTTTTTAGACTTCCAACCAATTACATTTCCATACAATCTAATTACATATCCAGAAGTCGATTTCCTATCTAAATGATCTCCTGCCCAATCAGCGTCCACATAACAATCTATCGTTTCACATTTTTCATTCCTTTTATAATCTAATCTTAAATCTCTAGTCCGGTACAGATATTTCAATATTCGCAAAGCATATTTAAAATGTGTCTCATTACAACAATCTTGAAATCTACTCAAATAATTCACACTATAACTTATATCGGGTCTGGTATTTACACTAATATACAACAATGCGCCAATTAAATTTTTGTAGCCAATATCCTCTCTATTCTTTGACTTCACCTAAATCTTTCATTTCAAATCTATTAGTTAATAACTTCTTTACCCTTTGTATCTTCCATTTATTTTTACTACAAATTAGCAAATCTTCTACATACATTAGCAAATAAACAACATTTTCTCCCTCTCCATGTGTATATAGGCACAACTCTATGTTATTCTTCTTAAAACCTAATCTCGTCACATACTTATCAAAACACTCATACCAGTCCCTTGGACTTTCTTTTAACCCATACAGCGCTTTCGATAGTTTACAAACTCTATTCGTTCCGTCCGCATATCCCTTTGGTTGATTTACATATACCTCTGAGGTTACTTCACCATTTAAAAAGGCAGTTTCTACATCCATTTGCTCAATAATTAATCCATTTTGACAACAATATGATAGCAATATCTTGAGGTGATAAGGTGTCGATTAATTCACACAAACACCGGAATATACCTAACTACGTAGTTTATTAGAATATACCCGATGCTTACACTAGTCGTACAATATACTTGCTGTTTCGTTTCGCGGTCGCTAATCGATCGGCGCAAAGAAGTATCGGTTAATTGTCGCTGCTCGAATCTCTCGGTAACTAAGAACGCGTCGCTACCCTGTCCGCTATATTTATATCCGCCGGAGTTGAAGACAGGCGTTGGGATTTGAATTTCGAGAATGTTCTCAAAACGTCCCAACGGACGCCGAGCTCGCGACCTGTTTACAATTGTTGGTTTTTTGGGTAGCTGACTCACGAGCCTATGGTCACGGCAAAAACGACGGATTTGGCCTAATGATCGGAACCGCCTAAGGTCGATAAATCTATAATTAGCTCGTGTTTGAGTAAACACGGTTTCTTGTGTAGCGGATTTGCTGGGCAAAAGCCATGATGACTTTTGTCGACAAGTACCGCTACATCTTAAAGGTCTGATTACTCGCTACTGGGGAGTATATGTCATCGGCTATGTTTCTTTGTTGGAATCCTCTTACCACTAATCTAGTCTTATACCTGTCATCTGATTTTCTCGTGTAAACCCATTTTACATCTAATACGTCTTTGCCTTTTACCCTTTCTACCAATTTCCAAGTTTTATTCTTATAAAGGCATTCCATTTCCTTATCCATAGCTTGTTTCCAATCTTCACTATCTTCGCAACAAATCGCCTCCTCAAATGTACAAGGGATATCTACTCTACAATAATTTGCATGGATTTCACTAATGTTTTCTTTTTCTGGATATCTTACTGGAGTTCTCTTATTACGTGTAGATCTTCTAGGGATGTTTATGCTTTCAAGACTGTTATCATTTTCATCTTCCCTACTTTCTAACTCTTCCCTATTCATGTTTACCAATAAATCATTATCCACAATGTCATCGTTATCTTTATCGAATGAATTTTCCATAAAGCCGATATATTTTGTGTCAGTTCCTCTGACCTCTACATGTCTCGCTATTGTTATTTTCCCAACTAATAAGACTCTGTAACCTACTTCACTGTATTTTCGAGCTATCGCGGGGAGACGCGGTCGTTAGAATACGTGCCAACGGGAGTCGTAAATTCCCGTTACGATCAGAATGATCGACACCACGAATAGTTCGATCCCCGTATTTCGATTAAGATAATAGGGGTGATTCAGGTATGATAACACTGTAGCTCACAGAGTTAAAATTTATATTTCCAACACTTAATATACACGAATGAATAGATATAAACACTTAATAACTTATCACGCTGCAATAATAGAGTAGCACGGTATGAGACTTAATGTTAGAAATTCGGCGTTAGATCTTTGACTCAATGTGTAACGTTCGACGCGTCACAAGGAACTGATCGACTTTAGATGATTTCTTTGTCTCATCTTTAAGACGATCCCCACTATACTTAGGTCACGCCACCGTTCGAGCCTATGATCACGTATGTCTGTTCTTGCGTGGAAAACGTAACGGACCAAATTCGACGTTTCGAGAACTCGCTGCTTGGCGACAGCTATGCGCTCGTCGATACATTGTATATGATCCGGCGGTCAGATAAGACGATCTCACCGAGACATTGTAGGGCCGCGAGTGACGGTTAGAAAATACAGCCTGTGTTAAGCCGAGTGGCGTAACATCCTCCCCCCGTTGAGAGGGTACCGATCAAAATTCTGTAGAGGTAGAGTTAATTAAATCTTCTATCCGCCTTCTTGTTGATTGTTGCTGCCGTGTGGACTGTGGCCGTCCAGAAGATGTCGTGGTCGCCAGGAGGAATTTGATGATACAGCCGAAAGGCCGGTGCGCTGAGGGTATTCGTCTGTCCTGGAGTCTGGTTCGACGTCGCGCGGAGGGCGCGATGAAATTCACGATCCAGTACGCGTCGTGAAACAGCTTGGCCCATGAAGTATCGTGGAACACCTCGGCCCACGAGGTGTCATTGAATGAAACTCCGATGATGCATGGTACAGATTCAAACAACGTCGCAGAGTTTTGTGTTTGATTGGGGACCTGAGCTCCCCTCGATGTTCTGACCCAATTGAGTTGTCTTGTCCCACGTATCGTAGCTTGTTTCATGGTAAGACCTTGAGCAGGTTTCGCCTTTCTTATATGGTATTTCTGCAACATCAGACCCGTGAAAGTATTGCATATCATTTGGACATCCTCGTTCTTGTTTCGGCTGTGGAAACGTGGAGGAGGTCATGGTTGATTGAGGGATGAGGCTCCCCCCGTTGACCCCTTCGGATTGCGCCTTCTCGCTGATGGCTGGTAGTTGTACCGGCGTAGTCCAACAATCCGCAAAAGACCAAATCAGCGATTTGTCCGACGTAGTGATCTGTGGGCTTAGTGGACGAGTGTTGAGATCAGCTGGCGCGTTCTGAAAACTACCGACAATTAAATGATTAGTCATAGTAGTAACAGCGTGGAGATTATCTCGATCTGGGTCACTCGCAGGCGTGGCTCCTCGCGGCCATGGCGATGGAGAATTCTTCACGTTAGGGCCCGGAGAAAGATTCTCTGCTATGATGTCCATGTCAGGTGTAACATGTAAAGTGGTGTTCCCCGTCGGCGGAGTTTGATTCCTGTTGTCCTGGACGGGATTCACTTCCTTCCGGTCCAGTGGATCGTGAGAGGTTGGCTGAATGAAGACATTTCGTGGCGATTTGATAGCAGCGGCGGATTCACTGGTTCACGGTCTCGATGACGGGGCTTGCCGTGCGACACGTTGGTTACGTCTTAGCCGCTCGTATATATCTTCATATTGCTCTCTGATTTCGAGATCGCGCGATTGTCCATCCGAGTCTAATAATTCTATCTCGAGTTGGACAGCTTCGACTTGATGCGTCGACTCGTGTTGGACTTTTTGCACTTCGGTCAAATGTTCATTGCGGTCCACTGGGGATGAGAACGTGTCATAGGAATAGGTCCAGTTCTCGAAGGCACCGTTGAACTGAGGCAAGCTGACCTCTGGTAAAGTGATTGGTGTCGGCTCAGGGTTCACGCATGAGTCGCGTGTTTTTGTTGTCGAGGGGGTTGTTGCTGGTATTTGGTCAAAGAGATCTATGAGTCGTGTGTTAATCTCCAGATACTCTTGCAACAAAGAGGCTCTACAAGCAATTTCCCCCTGATCTAACACTTCTAGCTCGTCTTGAACCGCGCTTAATCTCCTCCAATACTCGTCGAACGAATTGCGGCAAGATACTAAGTAGCCGTTGTTTACTTGCCCAGACTCTTCGTATTCATCGAGTTGGCGCTTCGTGATCGTAAAGCGGCGGGCGAGGCCGTTTCGTCTCCGCCGCAATGTACTGATCGAGTCAGGTTGAGCCATGTTTGATTTTAGTGGTAGGAACGATCTTACCTTGATCAAATGGGCGTTGGTCTGAGAGTCGGTTTTTACTCGCCACAGTGTGGCGTGGGCTCGTGTAGATGCTGAACGAAGGAGGTGTTCCTCTCCGGTGGCGGCTCCTTTGGTCAGTTGACTAAGGTGTTGGAATGTGGATTTCACGTGACACTGTATAGTCACTGGTCAGTGCACATCATTGATGGCACGTGATCCGGCTCGAAGGACCATGTATTTTCGAGCTATCGCGGGGAGACGCGGTCGTTAGAATATGCGCCAACGGGAGTCGTAAATTCCCGTTACGATCAGAATGATCGACACCACGAATAGTTCGATCCCCGTATTTCGATTAAGATAATAGGGGTGATTCAGGTATGATAACACTGTGGCTCACAGAGTTAAAATTTATATTTCCAACTCTTAATATACACGAATGAATAGATATAAACACTTAATAACTTATCACGCTGCAATAATAGAGTAGCACGGTATGAGACTTAATGTTAGAAATTCGGCGTTAGATCTTTGACTCAATGTGTAACGTTCGACGCGTCACAAGGAACTGATCGACTTTAGATGATTTCTTTGTCTCATCTTTAAGACGATCCCCACTATACTTAGGTCACGCCACCGGTCGCGCCTATGATCACGTATGTCTGTTCTTGCGTGGAAAACGTAACGGACCAAATTCGACGTTTCGAGAACTCGCTGCTTGGCGACAGCTATGCGCTCGTCGATACATTGTATATGATCCGGCGGTCAGATAAGACGATCTGACTGAGACATTGTAGGGCCGCGAGTGACGGTTAGAAAATACAGACTGTGTTAAGCCTCGTGGCGTAACATTCACTATATCCCAACAAAATTCCCATATCTGCCTTCTTATCCCATTTAGAAACTCTTTTTTGTTCTGGTCTTCTTACAAAAACTTTACTTCCATATAGATGTAGATTTTCAACACTTGGTTTTCTCCCGAAGAATATTTCAAAAGTGTCTTTCTCTCTATAGTATTTGCCAGTATTCGATTTTTGAAGTATACCGCTGTACAAACTATTTCCGGTCAGTATCTTTTATGTACTTTCGCTTCCGCTAACAAGCAACGCGCCATGTCCATAACTGTTCTATTATACCTTTCCGCTGTCCCGTTTAACTCATGTACGTAGGTTGGGCAATTATTAATTCTGATACCTTTATCCCTAGCATATTTATAAATTCGATTATTCAAATACTCTTTTCCATTATCACATCTCAATATTTTTAACTTCTTGCCCGTCAAATACTCGGCTTCATTTACAAACTGTACGAAACAATCAAAGACCTCACCCTTTGATTTTATACAATAAACTCTAGCTATTTTGCTATAATCATCGATAAATGAGATGAAATATTTCTCTTCATTGAATCCGGTAGTCTTAAAGGGACCGCACACGTCCGTATGAATAATTTCCATTATCTCCCTAGCCTTAGTTTGATTATTTTTGAATGGTAAATTGTGCCTTTTACTTTCTATGCACACCCTACATTTCAAAAATTCCTTCTCAATTTCATTCGGTATACAGTAACAAGCTGCTCTGTACCCAAAATATTTAAATATTTAAAATTTACGTGTCCTAACATCCTATGCCATCTTTCCTTTTTACTCATACCACTACGTTCGGCGCTGTTTGCTAAGTGCTCCTTCCCTTTCAATATACTTTTCATTCTATATGTTCCCTTTTCTTTAACCGCTACCGCTGTAAGCTTATTGTCCTCACCTATTACTTTTGCAATATTTCCTTTTGAAATAACCGTGTTCTTATTATCTGTTAGCTTGCCTAAACTAATCAAGTTTGCGGACACTTCTTTCGCGTAAAAAACGTTATTCATATTTATTACATTTTCTTTCCAAACGCTTCAAAATAAGTTATAACATTCCCTACTTTTGTTGCCTTTATCGATCTATTATCGCCTAAATATATATTTACCGGTTCTTTAAGGTCAATACAATTGTCGAAATAATTTACGTTGTTAATTATGTGATCTGTGCAACCGCTATCTAATAGCCACATTACTTCATTATTACTTATCTCGTTCGCCTCGCCGCTGTGTGCTGCGTGCGCCGTTGCTATCAATGTGCCTGATCTTGAGTTACCATGCTCGCTCGTGCCGGTTGTTGATTGACGATGGAAATTTCCACGTTCCCTGCTCGTATTTCCTTTGTTTTCTCTTCCTCTGCTGCGACCACGTGTTGACCCACGCCAGAAACTGTTACTGCTTCCCGCTTCGACGCCATTTTGACACTCTCTCGCAAAATGTCCTACTCTTCCACGTCTGAAGCATCCTTCCTTTTTTGCAGAAAAGGCGTTGATTTGCATTTCTTCTCGATTGGACTTATTTTTCTTCTCCGCTATTTCAATTTTATTTTTTACATACGCTACCGTTTGATTTTCTGCTTTCATGCATCTACTATATCCGCTATGTAGGTGTATTCTTCCGGTAACGTATTTAGCATGTAATTTAGTTTTTCCCTCTCACTCACTTGTGCACCCGCACATTTTAATTCGTTTATTAATTTTTCGAAATCGCTAAAGAACGTTGCTGAATCAGTGTATTTCTCAAGTCTTATCTTTTCCTATCTCCTTCTGCATACGATCTGTAGTGCCGTCGACGCTTTCAAGTACATTTTATCAAACTTTTTTACTATCCCATATGCCGTTTATTCTTCTCTAATATATTCCAATTGTCTATTTGTAACGGCATTATAAATTATATTTATTGCCTCCAGATCCTTTTTGTCCCAGTCTTCATTGTCTGTTTCTGTCTTCACCCTGTCTTCAACGAGTTGTGACAATCTCGCATTCTTTACATCTGAGAAGCATCGTTATTCTTTGCTTCCACATACCGTAATCCTCACCATCGAAAATAGGTATCATGATTTCCGATCTCTCCGTTTTAAATGATTCCTGATCTCTTACTCAAGCGTTCCTACGTGCTCGAAGTGTATTTTTCCTCTTTGTAACCTTTGAACGTTTCCTTCCTTACTGAGAATTCACACGAACTAACTCGCAATATTGAAAAACACGCACTAAAATAACTTACAAAATTATGAACCACGCTCTGCTACCATGAAAAGATATAGAATGGATTCGGAAATACAAATAATTCCCTTTATTTAGCACACAACTGTTATACATATATCTTATACTCTTAAGACCTCAAAATCCTACTCGCACGCACGCTTGTTGTCAACCGACTCTTCCAGATACTTCTAACGACTGGCTCTTGTCTTTTGTCTCAACCAAGACCCGGACGTCCTCTGACGCTTACACACACATTCACATGTACAGTGTAAATGTATCATATTCCCAACAATATCTTATACTCTAAAGACCTCGAAATCCTACTCGCACGCACGCTTGTTGCCTACCGACTCTTCCAGATACTTGAAACGACTGACTCTTGTCTTTTGTCCCAACTAAGGCCTGGACGTCCTCTGACGCTTACACGCACATTCACATGTACAGTGTAAATGTATCATGTTCCTAACAGCCACGAACAGATCGATAACCTTATTTCTGTTAGGATAATCTGGGTGGTTCAATTAAGTATAGACCGATTTAACAGGTATAAATTACACTTCATTCAAACAACTTGACTAGAGAAATATAAACTGCTAGAGCATAATTAGGAACGTGACGCTGGGCACATGCCTCAGCGATCAACAGCTACAGGACGTCGATGACCTTATGACAAACCCCCCCAGACACGGGACGCTAGGATACCGACATTGCCTGGCGGAAATCGATCGTTTTTCGCGTTAGACCGAAGCCGTTCCCATCGCCGACATGGAGGCGGCAACCGTTGTTTCAGCCATCCTTTCCACGTGGATATTCCGTTTCGACGTACCTTTAAGGATAAGGACCGATCAAGGACGCCAGTTCGAGTCAAACTTATTTAACGAATTATGCCTGTTCCTCGGCATTAGGCATTTACGAACGACAGCCTATCACCCCGTGACCAACGGGATGGTAGATCGCCTGCCCCGACAACTAAAAGCAGCAATCAAATGCCACGATACGAGCAACTGTGTAGAAATCTTGCCAATAGTTTTATTAGGCATACGAACAGTTATTACGGACGTGAAAACGACGACAGCCGAAATGGTTTATGGCACCGGCATACGATTGCCGGCAGAATTCTGTGTACCAACGAAGCAACAGGCCAAGTCGAAATACGGAAGCCGTCTAAAGTCTTACGTATTTCTACGTCACGATTACATCGGAAACCCCTTACAACCACCCTACGGCGGACAGCATCAATTTATATCGAGAGCAAAAAGGACCATTGCGATTGAAGTTAGCAACAAGAACGTAATCGTACACTTAGACCGTCCGAAATGCGTGAATTTTTATTGCACTGTAACATTGAACACCATTACAGCGAAAATCGCGAAGTAATAATACCACCTGATGTTTGAAACGAGCAAAACAAAGAGGACTCAGGAATTCATCACTCCAGGTGCGCGGGCAGAAAAGTTCGCTTCCCTATTCGTTCCCAGCCAGGCCGTCGATAAGCTAATGCGAAAGAACTACCAGCGACATAAATATAAGTCGCAGATGAAAGAACACCGCAACATTCTATTTGGAATTTTGGGAAAATCCCGAAACATTGTAATCTAGATTCTACCGTAGCGGTAATTAAACAATTGTAGTCATCCAGTCCGATTGTAATTGTTCGAAACTTGTGATACCGAACATGGCCTCAGGGCGACAACCAGTCACCGAACGTAGCCGCGGTCAAGAGATGAACGTTTTGTCTAATAAAGCCATGGAGTAATTCTATATCTGTCCTTAAAAGAAATACTTGGGACGGGACACGACAGTAAACATTCCAACGGTTTCTGTCCCCAGTCTCGCCACACGCAGACATCCGTCGGATAAGATGATTGCCAGATATCAACGCATCTCCACAGAATATGTTTAGCTAGCCTGAGGACCCATTATAAACCTTAAGATTTAGTTAACTAAAGTCCTTAACAGTCCTAAATAGGGAAACAGTCTTTGTTCGAACTACGGGATGATAGGTGAAATATATTTTTCCACGGACGACGCTTCCCGCTAGCAACGTTCCCCCAAGGGTTACTAGCATACTTCTCTAACCATCAACCTGGAAATTATCCAATTAACAGTAACGTCACTTTCAATCTCTTTCCGAGCGAAGTCTTTTCTCCACGTATCCGATGTTCTGGTACCCTTAGACACACCCATCATAGTTTTCCTCTGCAGCATCATCGTGCCGGAAAATCATTCTCTCGTGAGGTCACATTAGCCAGTTACAAAGAGCCTTAACACTCGGTGGATATTCTATGTTTTGACAAAGAGTTTGTTCAGTCCTACCTATTCCGTAGATAAGGAAGTATGGTACAACTTGGAATCAGGATGAAAACGAATTCTGTTATCCCGTTCACCACGGCTTTGTTATTGAACCCAGGATCATTGTCATTAGCTTCTCGAGTACCTCATCACCACGACTACTTGCCAATTATATAACAATCATATTTACACTAGTAAATATCTGCTCTATTGCATAACTACAAACGTCTAAACCAAATGAAGATTCGTTTCGCGCCTCTAACACTAATCATAATGTGAACCCGATGTAAGTGAAAATACATGCACATACCATCGATTCTGCCTGACCAGCACTCTCACCCGGAACCGGAACTCGAAGTGCACCGTGACGAACAGCTCATATATAAGCCTCAACTCTTAGCCAGACCGTCGGTCGTGCTCGCGCAACAGTAGAAGCAACATGGAGTTTTTTAGATCTCTACTACGCGTCGTTGGTTTGTTCGTGCCAAGTAAGGTAGATATCACTTCGAACTACCACTGGAGGTTTCGCACTTGATACTTCGAAAATTGGATCCCTCGTCCCTGCAGAGCGCCGCGCTTGTCTCGCGCAAATGGTTCAACGTATGTAGATCCGACAATTGTCTACGGCGGAAAGTGAGACGTCACATGCGACATACGAGAAAGCGGGTCAAGATGCAATTTCTCGGACCTGCAGCCGCTAAAGCTACCAACCAAGAATCAAGATGTAGCGGCACTCGAGCACGGAACTTTCCAACGGCTTCGCGACACAAAGCGCTATACCTTCAAAGCGTAAGGCCGACGTGCCTAATGTGCCATCGATATCCCTATGGTTCTTCCGCCGAATATTCGGAAGAATGCACGCACGGCAACCGCCGCGGTACATCTAATAAACGCGTATGTAGTGGGGATATCGAAGGGCAACTAAGAAAAGAATCCGTTTGGTTTCGAACAAAAGATTCATTCTGCCTCCAACCGCGAAGTGCGAAAGGTTCAGCATCATAGCGAAGAAAACACAAGCCGAGATACGCGATTGTAAACTCTCGATGGTTAATCATAAGTGTGAATCGTATAAATTGTTGATCTGTTGATTGTTAATAGAAATAAACTTTTTGTTGAACATCTGAGGATTCCTTCCGCACCTATCACGACACACCACCTCAAACTGGTGACCCCGACGTGATTTTTTTGTGTTAGAGGTGACAGTGATAGACTAGTCGCGGTGTGAACAGTAGTGTCCGCAAATCACACTATGGAAATAGGGAGCAAACCAACTCCAGCCGGTGCTTTGTTTCGCGTGCCACCATTTATGCCTACGAAGGCCGGGCTCTGGTTCTCGATCCTAGAGAGGTATTTCGACGTAACCGGCATCAGCCACGATAAGGAAAAAGCCGTAACCCTCATGGGATTCCTTGACCCAACATACCTCGCCAAGATCGAGGATACCGTGACCCACCTCCCTGATACCAACCAGTACGATAAATTGAAGAGCGAGCTGATCCGCACCCTGACCGAATCCGACAGCGCCAAAGTCGAAAGGTTAGTCGAACGCGAAGAGATGGGCGACAGAAAGCCCTCACAGTTTTACAACGACCTAAAGAAACTAGCCAGCCCGCTCGCGTCCGACGAGTTCATCCTAAACCTGTGGAGGAACCGCCTCCCAGACCGTATCAGGGAAGTCCTGGCCGCAGTTGACGATACGAGCATAGAAAAGCTGACCAAGACCGCGGATAGAATCGACGAGGCGTACGGTCGCCACGGCCACCGCGCGCATAGGGTGGGCGCAGTCGCCGAGCCACTGGCATCATACGAAGATAAAACCGATGCACTGGCCGCCGCCGTCACCAGCAGGGTGCTAGACGGAATGAAGGCTATGAGAATCGACGGGCATCGTCGACCACGAAGACGCTCGAATTCTCTCACCCGACCCCGCCGCCGTTCGCGTTCGCGAGATAACCCGCGCCAGGACGGAATGTGCTTCTATCATGCGAGGTTTGGCGATCGCGCCAGGAAATGTAACGCCCCTTGTAAGTGGAAGTCGGGAAACGACACCAGCCGTCCGTAAAAGCGGCGAACGACAACGGCTTGGGATCTCGCCGCATCTTTGTTTTGGACCAGAGAACGAAGACTTCATTCTTAGTTGACACCGGTGCTGATATCAGCGTTTATCCCCGAAGCAGGCTATCCACGGACGTAAAGAAAACAGCGTATGAAGTATTCGCTGCCAATGGGACGCGCATCGCAACGTACGGCACTTTAGCGATGGAGCTAAACCTGTCCCTACGCAGAGCATTCAGATGGAACTTTACGGTAGCCGACGTGCAAACCCCCATCATCGGCATGGACTTCCTAAGCCATTACGGGTTGCTCGTGGACGCGCGAAACAAAAGCCTCACCGACACGGCAACTCGAATGTCATCGAGGGGATACACCGACACGACAGACGAAGTGTCCGTTAAGACCATTATCGGCGAATCACCATATCACCAACTCCTGGCAGAATTCCCGGACCTCACCCGCCCACCGATTTTTGGAAAAGAGAAGACTCGACACGGCGTGGTACACCACATCGAAACCACGCCTGGCCCGCCGGTCTACAACAAACCCCGCCGTCTTGCACCTGATCGACTTAAACAGGTAAAGGAGGAATTCGAGCTCATGATCGAGCAGGGCGTGATGCGACCATCGAAAAGCCCGTGGGCATCACCTCTGCACGTAGTGCCGAAAAAGGACGGAAACCTGCGACCATGCGGCGACTACCGCGCGTTGAACGCCCGCACCGTACCCGACAGGTACTCACCGCCGCATATCGAAGACTTCGCGCATCATCTGTTTGGTAAGCGAATCTTCTCAAAGATCGATCTCGTCCGCGCGTACCATCAAATTCCGATCGCGCCCGAGGACATCGAAAAAACCGCGATAGCAACACCGTTCGGCCTCTTCGAAGCAACAAACATGATGTTTGGGCTTCGGAACGCCGCGCAAACATGTCAGCGATTCGTCGACGAAATCACACGTGGGCTCGATTTCGTCTACGCGTACATCGATGATTTCCTAATAGCATCGGACGACGAAAGTCAACATCGCGAACATTTGAAAATTCTGTTCGACCGCCTCAACAATTACGGCGTCGTGATAAACCCCACGAAATGCGAATTCGGCGTGCACGAAATTACTTTCCTCGGATACTCGGTAAACTCCGACGGAATTAAACCGCCGCCCGAACGCGTCGAAGCGATTATAAAATTGTCGAAACCCGCGAACGCTAAGCAGCTACGTAGGTACCTCGGTATGATAAACTTCTACCGACGTTTCATACCGGGGGCCGCAAAAACACTCAAACCGCTCAATGATTTGTTAAAAGGCGCGAAAAAGGGCAACGCGCCCATAGAGTGGTCGGAACTGGCGGATAACAGCTTTCGCGAATCGCAACGCGCTCTCGCGGATGCCACGATGCTGGCGCATCCGATACCAGGTGCGCCTATCAGCCTCTCGGTAGATGCGTCCGACTACGCCGTGGGAGCGGTATTACAACAACACGCGAATAGCGAATGGCAACCGCTAGGGTTCGCAACGAAATCTCTGACCCCCACGCAGCAAAAATATAGCGCGTACGATCGCGAACTACTCGCAATATACACCGCAATCAAACACTTCCGACACGCTTTAGAAGGCAGAAACTTCGCAATATATACCGACCACAAACCTCTTACCTACGCGTTCAGACAAAAATTAGAAAAGTGTTCGCCGCGACAATTTCGATACCTCGACTACATCGGTCAATTCAGCACAGATATACGTTACATAAAGGGGCTAGATAATAACGTAGCCGACGCTCTGTCGCGCATCGAAGCAATAGGGAAGGCCGTGGACCATCAAACTCTCGCCGCCGCGCAAGAAAACGACAACGAACTAAGCGATATCGTCAACTCCGGTACAACCGCGTTACGGTTAAAGAAGATACGCTTTCCCGGTTACGACGCAGAAATATACTGCGACGTATCAGCCGACATTGTAAGACCGTACGTACCGAAATCCTTGCGGCGCGACGTATTCAATTCGCTCCACGGACTTTCCCACCCCGGGATACGTGCCACGCAAAAGTTGGTGACGTCGCGTTTCATTTGGCCGTCCGTAAACAAAGATTGCCGGACTTGGGCACGACAATGTATCCCGTGTCAACGATGCAAAGTCACCAGGCACGTATCCTCACCCGTCGGAACGTTCGAAACAACAGCAGGCCGGTTCGAGCACGTACACATAGACATTATCGCGATGCAATATTCGCAAGGCTACCGATATTGTCTAACGTGCATCGACCGTTTCTCGCGTTGGCCTGAAGCCATCCCCATCGCCGACATGGAAGCGACAACCGTTGCCTCGGCCCTCCTTTCTACATGGATAGCTCGTTTTGGCGTGCCTGCAAAAATAACAACCGACCAAGGACGCCAATTCGAATCAAACTTATTTAACGAACTGTGCCGGTTGCTCGGCATTAAGCATCTACGCACGACAGCCTATCACCCCGCGTCCAATGGGATGGTAGAGCGTTTACATCGGCAATTAAAGGCAGCAATAAAATGTCACAATACGAGCAACTGGGTAGAAATCCTACCAATTGTTTTACTTGGCATAAGAACCGCTATCAAGGAGGACCTGAACGCGACGGCCGCTGAAATGGTTTACGGCACCGGCATACGATTGCCGACAGAATTTTTCGCACCGACAAAGCAACAGCCCAACTCGGAATTCGCGAACCGTTTAAAGGAGCGAATTGAGAAAATCAGGCCTCGTTCGATTACGCGACACGGCGACAGGAAAACCTTCGTGTTCCGCGAGCTCGAAACATCACCATACGTATTCGTACGCCACGACGCGAGCGGTGGCCCGTTACAACCGCCTTACGACGGACCTTACCAGGTTATACAGCGTGGAACAAAGACCTTCACCGTCAAAATAAACAATAAAAACGTAATAGTCTCCATAGATCGTTTGAAACCCGCTTTTATTGTATCCGACGACATTGAACAACAGCAACGAGAAACCAGCGCAGAAACCCTCGTTACGTTTATACCGCGTAAAACCACAACTACGCAGAACACCGAGCAGGCACAACAAAGCGAAGATGACTCAGGAGTTCATCACACCACGCGCGCGGGCAGGAGAGTTCGCTTTCCTGATCGCTTTCAGGCGGGTCTGCGATAAGATAATAGGTCATAACTACCTGCGAGATGTAAGAAAAAAAGATAAACGTTGTCACTGGTAAGGGGGTACTGTAGCGGCACTCGAGCACGGAACTTTCCAACGGCTTCGCGACACAAAGCGCTATACCTTCAAAGCGTAAGGCCGACGTGCCTAATGTGCCATCGATATCCCTATGGTTCTTCCGCCGAATATTCGGAAGAATGCACGCACGGCAACCGCCGCGGTACATCTAATAAACGCGTGTGTAGTGGGGATATCGAAGGGCAACTAAGAAAAGAATCCGTTTGGTTTCGAACAAAAGATTCATTCTGCCTCCAACCGCGAAGTGCGAAAGGTTCAGCATCATAGCGAAGCAAACACAAGCCGAGATACGCGATTGTAAACTCTCGATGGTTAATCATAAGTGTGAATCGTATAAATTGTTGATCTGTTGATTGTTAATAGAAATAAACTTTTTGTTGAACATCTGAGGATTCCTTCCGCACCTATCACGACACACCACCTCAAAGAAGTAGAGGACGTAGTGAGGGCAACCTAAGGCACGAAATAAGTTTATCCGCTGCTCGTACGGCGGTCGTCGTTGGAAGGTTACGCTGTTCTCTGAAAATTTCGATGCGAGATCGCCCCATCGATGTTGGACCAATAAAATGTATTAGACTCTAACTCGTGTAAGTACCTTAATTTGACTGCTCGCTCTTGCGAGAACTTGAATCGGTCTTATCCGGATTCAGAACTGTAGCGTGAAGCTTGAAATAAAATGGTTTTACTGAGACGGCAATGTGTTTCAGTCACGCTAATACTATCGGTATCGTAATAGGCCCATTATTGAATATTAACTACAATGTATCACCGCTGCAATTGCAGATTTGTCGTCAATTAGATGCGAGATATACTTCTCATTGCCTGCCAAATACAGCTCACATCTACTGGCTCGTGCTATTATATCATCTCTGGTCCTCGACATATCAAGCTTAACTGCAGTTTTACAAATTAAGGTTAACATATTCAAATGAATGTATCTCCGTTTCTATTGCACATATGGCGACAAAGCGATGCCCGTTACATTTCACATCCGATGTCATGTGCACCGCACATCTGCTGGTTTGTACCATGTCAACTCCGGTTTCTGTCTAACCTAGCGAAATTGGTGCTTTGCATATTCATGATTAATTATTCAAATCACCGTATCGCCGTTTGCATTGCAGTTATGCCGACAATTCGATGCGCGATATACGCCACTTTTGCTGCCAAACACAATGTATATTACCTGGTTTGAGCTATGTAACGTGTGGGCGCAGCCAAACTAAGCGTATACGCAATTATGCATTTTCTGGAGAAATTTTCAAATATTACATATTCAAATGAACGTATCTTGGTTTCTATGTCGCCTATTCGATGCGCAGAATACTCCACATATGATGCCAAATCAGCCGGTCTGTGCTGTGTCAACTCTGGTCCCTGCAAAATCCAGCCCAAATGCAATTTTGTATGTTCAGGCTTAAATATTCAAATCAACGTGACTCCGATTCCATAGCACATATCTCGACAATACGATGCGCGTTACATTCCACATTGACTGCCATACGCAGAGCGCTTCATCTGGTTTAAGCCGTGTTAAATCCGGACCGAGTCAAATCCAGCGTATTTGTAGTTTTGCATATTCATGCCTAGTTATTCAAGTGAAAGTATCTCCGTATCCATTGTAGGTACGTCGACAATAGGATGCATGTTATACTCCACATTTGCTGCCAAATACAGCACACATCAGCCCGTTTGCACACTGTCAAGACTGGACTCGGAGAAATCCAGCGTGATTGCAGTTTTGGATATTAATGCTTACATATTCGAATCAAGGTATCTCCGCTTGTGTTGCAGAAACATTGGTCATACGATGCGCGTTATATTCCACATCTGATGCCAAGTGCCGTGCAGATCATCCGGTTTACTCTATGTAAAGTCTGGACCCAGCCAGATCCAGCGTAGTTGCAGTTTCGTATATTCAGGATTAAGTATTCATCCGACGTATCTCCGATTCTATGGCACATATGGCTACAATTAGAGGCTCGTTATACTCCAAATTTGCTGCCAAGCACAGTGCATGTTATCCCGTTTGATGCATGTAAAATCGGGACCCAGCCGAACCCTGCGTATTTGCAGTTTTACATATTCAGTATTAAATATTCGAACCAACGAATCTCTGGTTCTATGGCACACTTACAGACAATTCGGTGCGCGTTATATTTATCATCTGATGTCACATACAGCGCACATCAGTAGGTTAGAGTTATGTGCGCTCTTGTCCCTGTCAAATACACCATAATTGCAATTTAGCATATTCATGCTTGAATATCGAGAGCAACGTATCTCCGTTTCTGTGGCAGATATGACGACAATTCGGTGAGCGTTATGCTCCTGATTTGCTGGTGAGCACAGAGCACATCTTCTGATTCTATCTTCTCTTCTGTCTGACGTCTTCTCTGGTCACTGACAGATTCAGCGTAATTGCTGTTTTGTATATTCATGCCTAAATGTTCAAACCAACGTATCAGCGCTGCTATTGGATACGAATGTCGCAAATGCGATGAGCGCTATACTCCACAATTACAGCCAAATTCAGTACTTATGCGCTTTGCTCTACGTCGACTCTGGTTCCTGTTATATGCAGTGTAATTGTAGTTTCGCAGATTCAGACTCAAGAATTCAACTCTACGTTTCTCCGTTGCTATTGCTGATATGTCGACAATTCGATGTGCCTGGTACTCCACATTTCTTGCCAACTACATCGCTTACCAGCCAGTTTGCGCTATATCCACACTGGTCCCAGGCAGATCATGCATATATATGTCGGAGATGAAAGAACACCGGAACCTTCCCTTCGGAATTTTGGGAAGACTCCTAGTACTGTAATTTAGATTTCACCATAGCCGTATTATGAAACTGTTGTCATTCGATCCGACTGTACTTATTTGAGATTTATGATAGTGAGCTCGGGCTCGAGGCGACAACCAGTCGCCGAACGTAGTCGCGGTCAAGGGATAAACGTTTTGTCTAACAAAGGCATGAAGTAACGCTATAGCTCTCCTTAAAAGAAATACTTGGGACGGGGCACGACGGTAAGCATTTCAACGATTTCAGTCCCGTGGCTCGCCACACGCAGACTCCATTATTTGAGTAAATACATGAGCAGCTAGTACGAGGACCCGCTATAAACCTTAAGATTTGTTTAACTAAAGTCCTTCAAACCGACAAACAGTCCTCGTTACAACTACGAGAAAATAGGAGAAATCTATGTTTCTCACGATCGACGCTTCCTCTTCTCGAACTCTGTGAAAAGATATAGAATGGATTCGGAAATACAAAAAATTCCCTTTATTTAGCACACAACTGTTATACATATATCTTATACTCTTAAGACCTCAAAAACCTACTCGCACGCACGCTTGTTGTCAACCGACTCTTCCAGATACTTCTAACGACTGGCTCTTGTCTTTTGTCTCAACCAAGACCCGGACGTCCTCTGACGGTTACACACACATTCACATGTACAGTGTAAATGTATCATGTTCCTAGCAGAATTGTTATGCGACAGATACATCAACATACCATGCAAGAAGAATTGGAAACTAGGACAAAAAGGAAGAACTGTGAAAGAGATACTTATAATCATAGTAAACGACAAAAAATTCGTAGATGTTCAAGTAAATCTGACGAGGAGGATATTGATGAAAAGGTAGTTGACAATAGAAGAATACAAGTAATAACACAAGAGTCAAACAATCTCCCCGATAACGGCAAAAGGATGATGCGAATGATGGGATATAAGGCGGTTACGGCCTCGGACATAATGAACAAGGTTGTTTAGAGTCAGTTCAAGCACCTAGACTATGTAACGTAAATCACATCAGAGACCAGGACACACACACACACCTCGGGCAGGATGGTGTCCCGGTCGGCATACTTCGAACCCGATGGACCGACGAGAGGAACACATGGCGACCTTGGCGACAATGTATATTGGCGGAGTACCTGAGGATTCATTTATGGCCTAACGGCCCTTCCACCAAATGTTCCAGAAGCGTAGCAACGGTCACGTACGCCTACAGGGTAGTGGGGATAATGAGAGAACAGATGACCGAAAGTAAAAAGATTGTAAGACTCACTCTCGTACGGTCACGGCTAGAGTTCGGAAGTGTCTTATACTTGTATAAACCAAGTGAAAATAAAGTCTTGTTCTTCCTTATAAAATTTCTCTTTATTTTTACGTGACATTTTGGCGATCCTGCCAGGATCCATCAACTTCAAGAAAACGAAATTACGCATTTCGGGCTACGGTCAACTTTGAAGATTGAGGATCAGTGGACCACTGTAACAGAGCAGACACTTTCGACGTTTCGACAAAGGAACACCGCAACGGAACCTTTCCTACGGGTTAAACGATCAAGGTGAGCAAGCCCTGGATTCTTTTGTCAAATACAGATCGAGAACAGACAGCACAATTAGTATAACAATGGCAACGCCACGAGAAGACAAAACCGAAACTGTTAGCGCCGCTTTAACTAACAGCGGAATAGACCCAACAGTTAAAGTTTTGCTTGATGCAATGCAGAAACAAATGAGTATGCTTGCACTGCGTATGGATGAAGTTGTAGCAAAAACAAAAACGGGAAATGTATCGGAGGCCAGTTCCCTAATAACCGTAGACGAAGTAACCCACACCGCTAAAGATCTATCGGTCCTTCGAGAATCTCGCCCATTACTTCAAACACCACCTCAACCATCCTGGGAAAGGACTTTTCCTGAACAATATACGCAACCAGAGCTAAAAGCTGAGAGTGCATTAAAATGCATTCCGATATTAAACGGAGAGGATGATATAGACGTGGAGGATTTTATTCATGAAATACAAGAAGTAAGAATGATGTGTAGCGAACCAACACTATTGCTAAAAATGATTAAAATAGAGAAGATTGTAGGAAAAGCCGCAATGGCAATCCGCAATATTCGTATTACCGAATTCGAATCTCTGTATGAAGCATTGAGACGTAATGTAGCTGCGCAAGTATCAGTGAGAGAACAACAGGACGAATTAAGGGGAATGAGGCAAGGATTAACCGAAAGCGTGCAAAACTATAACATCAGATTTCGAAGTGTTTTTAACAAACTCCAACACAGCATTACCAACGAGTATAGAGACGAACTAACTCGACGGGTGATGAACGAGCAACTATACATGGACTCTGTGACCGACTATGTAGGAGGCCTTCGTCCAGAAATAGGGCAGGCGCTAATGGCTAATGTCCCCCCAAATCTCATCGAAGCAGAAAAGAAAGCAATGAATATGGAGAGATACTTCCGCGAGCACAGCTCTCGCAGACAGATGACGCGACAGACAACCGCCCCGCCATTTTATCGTAACCAGGCTTCTCATCCAGCAGACAATCGCCTCGCTATTACAAGTAACACAAATAATAAAACTCCACTCACACAAAATATTCTACCAAGAACGAACAATTTTACGAAGTTTGGGAACAGACCATTAAGCGAAAGGACGCAAGCGAAATATCCCAAATGCAATCGATTGGGACACCTTCCAAATCAATGCCAAAATTTTCCGATACCGCCTCAAAGAGAAGCCCCTCCAGGAATAAACCACGTTCAAGAACAATCAGAATTAACAATGCTACCTCAGGAAGATTACCCACAATACTATTACAATTACCAGGACGACCAGGATTGCGATTTCTCGTTGACTCCGGGGCAGGAATCAACTTGCTTAAACAAAGATGCTACCCAGGAAAGACAACAATACCAGACACAAAGAAATTCTCCATGGGACATTCCGAATACGAATCTAATTCCAAAGTCAAATTGAATTTGTTCGACAAAAAAATAGACTTCTCTTTAATAGATGACGATTTCCCAATTATAGAAGATGGCGTATTAGGCTTACCCGGTTTGAATCAATATCGATTCGAACTCTCCAACGAAACATTGAAGTTAGATAACAACACCCTTCTGCTGCAACAAGAACCAACCCTTGCACCAGGAGAAACCATTCAAAAAATTGTATACCTCGAAGGGAAGCCAACGCCAGTGTGCTTTATCAATGGTGGTAAGTCCTCAATTCAAGTTTCTAACATTATCGAAAATACAAATACCATAGATCAAATCCAAAAATTCAAATCTTCGATTCGACTATCGCACATAGAAAAACCTCTCAGAGAACCTGTAGAAAAGATTCTTCTCTATTACATGGATGTATTTAATTTAGACAGCGAAACATTACCGTGTACATCTCTTGCTAAACATTCCATTACATTGAAAGAAGATAAAATCATCAACGTAAAATCCTACCGTCCTCCCGAACACCATAAAATCGAAATAAACAAACAAATGACGGAAATGTTAGACAAAAAGATTATAGAACCCTCCGACTCTCCCTATAACTCTCCCGTCTGGGTCGTCCCAAAGAAAATCGACGCGTCGGGGAAACAAAAGTGGCGAATAGTGATTGACTTTCGGAAGTTAAACGAATTAACGGACCAAGACGCATATCCATTACCCGACATTGACGATATACTATCGCAACTAGGGAACGCAAAATATTTCTCCGCTTTAGACTTATCCTCGGGATTCCACCAAATACCCATGGATGAGAATTCGAGGAAGTACACTGCATTTAGCACACCACAAGGACACTTCCACTATAACAGAATGCCATTCGGGCTCAAGAACGCACCCGCTACCTTTCAAAGAATGATGGACACCGCGTTAAGAGGTTTAATTAATAATCATTGTTTCGTCTATCTCGATGATATCATTATATTCGGGCAATCGATAGAGGAACATAATAAAAACCTAGCCATTATACTCCAGAGACTCAGGGAAGTAGGTCTAAAAGTACAACCGGATAAATGTGAATTCCTAAAACCCGAATTGGAATATTTAGGACACTTAGTGACAGCAAACGGAGTAAAACCTAACCCTGAAAAGGTAGACGCAGTAAAGAACTTAAAACTACCCAAAAATCCTACGGATGTAAAATCGTTCCTTGGGTTAGCCGGATACTATAGAAAATTTATTAGGAATTTCTCGAAAATTGCCAAACCGTTAACGGAACTAACTAAGAAAGACATACAATTCCACTGGACTGACAAAACACAACTTAGCTTCGATACATTAAAAGAAAGACTATGCCAAGCACCAGTACTAAAATACCCCGACTATACGAAAACATTTACGTTAACAACGGACGCCAGTAATGAAGGTCTAGGAGCCATCCTTTCACAAGACGGACACCCTTGTTGCTTCATTTCAAGGACATTAAACCCCCCTGAACGAAATTATACTACGACGGAAAAAGAATTATTGGCCATCGTTTGGGCAGTTAGAAGATTTAGGCAATATTTATTAGGCCGCAAATTCAAAATTCAAACAGACCACCAAGCCCTTAAATGGCTGCACAACTGCAAGGACCCCTCTAGTCGATTGATTCGATGGAGATTGAGATTAGAGGAATACGATATAGAGTACGTAAAAGGAAAGGAAAACGTAGCCGCTGACACCCTATCCAGAGTACACGCGATAACACAAACTGACGTTTTATTAAGACAATTCAGAGACTGGGAAAAATCAGAAGAAATACCAAAATTATTGAAACTAACATCTAACAAAGACAACTTTTTCCAATTAACAAAACCATATCTAGGCCCATATGACGAAACCGTATGGTTACAGAAAATATCAGACATACTTAAAACAAATAGAAAGATAGGAATAGGAGACAATAACTTAAACGCACAAGACAAAGCACACATAAAAAGATTTCTTTTATTTTTCAATGACCAACGCGACGACATAGAATTTGCTTACGAACCAATACAGAGTTTAAGCGAAGAGGAAATAGAACAAGTACTAAAAGAAAATCATGACTTGGTAGGACATCCCGGAATACAAAAGACGTACGACAGAATCCGAGGCAAATATGATATCCCACACCTAATAGACAGAATAAAAAGCAGAATAGGAACTTGCGCGACATGTCAAACATCAAAGACTACTCGGATAAGAGGAAAGGAGGAACCACAGATAACCGACACCCCGTTAGAATCTAACGACAAAATCGCTATGGATATGATAGGCCCGTTGAAAAAGACCAAGATAGGAAACCAATACATTCTCTCTATACACGATGAACTAACCAAATATTTAATACTTGTGCCCCTAAAAACACAACAGACCCAATCAATCTGGAATGTTTTATTGAATCATTACATTTATATATTCTCCGCACCGAAACGTATATTAACTGACAGAGGACAAAGTTTCATTAGCGAGCTAATGCAACGATACGAAGAAGCATTTAGGATCAAACACATAAAAACCACCTCATTCCATCCACAATCCAACGGAAGCCTAGAACGAACACATGCTGTAATATCCGACATGTTAAAAGCTATACAAAACGATAATGAAACAGAATGGGATCAAAACCTAAATTTTGTGTGTCTAGCATATAACACTATGGTTCATGATGCCACTGGATATACCCCTTTCGAACTAACATTTGGATACAAGGCCAATCTCCCATCTACCATATCCCAAAATTCGCAAAGAACATACGCTAATGAGGTCAGCTTCAGGAAACGAGAATGGGATGCCAAGCTACTTAAAGCCAGGGAAACTCTAATGAAGAGTAAACAAAGATACCAAAGAGATCAAAGAAAAAAAATTATTAAACCTCAATCCATTTTTAGAGAAGGAGATTTAATATTAGTTCATAATGATCATAAAAAACACAAATTAGATACTGAATGGTTAGGGCCGTACACCATTGAAAAAGTAAAAACCCCTTATTACGAAATAATGGTGAATGACTCGATTAGGAAAATACATGGTAATCGTATTAAACCTTATTTTCCAGGACGGTCTTCACCTTCTCCATAAGTAGCTGTTATGCACTTTGTTTTTGTTTTGTCTTGTCGATTAAGACAAAGAAGAAAACACACTTTTAGCCAATTAGCCTCCATAAAACAATCCTGAAGAAACACTGAGATTTTAGAGGACCAAAATCAATCTAAGGAGGGAGGTATGTAACGTAAATCACATCAGAGACCAGGACACACACACACACCTCGGGCAGGATGGTGTCCCGGTCGGCATACTTCGAACCCGATGGACCGACGAGAGGAACACATGGCGACCTTGGCGACAATGTATATTGGCGGAGTACCTGAGGATTCATTTATGGCCTAACGGCCCTTCCACCAAATGTTCCAGAAGCGTAGCAACGGTCACGTACGCCTACAGGGTAGTGGGGATAATGAGAGAACAGATGACCGAAAGTAAAAAGATTGTAAGACTCACTCTCGTACGGTCACGGCTAGAGTTCGGAAGTGTCTTATACTTGTATAAACCAAGTGAAAATAAAGTCTTGTTCTTCCTTATAAAATTTCTCTTTATTTTTACGTGACAACAGCATGGTCGCAGAGGCTTTGGACATCATGTTCCTGGACATGAAGATTCAGGTCTTAAATGGAATCCAGCAGAGGAAGTTATAAAGTGTGTAAAAGATATGAAATGGTGATATGAAAAGTTGACCACAGATGATGAAATTGATTTCTGTTGTGAAGATATATTGAAAACTTTTATCAATGCGAAAACGGTATTCGCCCATTTGGATGACGTTGATGTGCGTCGAGCAAGGACACGTTGTAATCCTCATGAAACAATTCGTGGTGCATTTTTTTTAAATCGTGCTACTGTTAAAATGGCGAATACAGATAGAGCATGTAACTTTATGTTTACTAACCCAAAAGGTTTGAGGGAGAATGGGCTGCTATACTTTGCAGATGTATGTGCTGGACCAGGAGGTTTTAGTGAACATGTTCTATGGCGAAAGAAATGACGTGCTAAAGGATTTCCTCTTACTTTAGAAAATGAACATGATTTCAAATTAGAAGATTTTTATGCGTGTCCGTGTGAAACATTTCATCCATACTACGGACCAAAGGAAAGTGGTGACGTCTTTGACCCAGATAATGAAGAGGCATTTACAAATCTTATAATGCAGCATATCCATGGCAAAGGAGTACATTTTGTGATGTCTGATTGAGGATTCTCAGTAGAACGACAAGAAAATGTACAACAAGTTCTTTCAAATCAACTGTATCTTTGTCGATGTTTAATAGCATTGATGGTTGAAAGAGAGGGTGGTGATTTTGTGACAAAATTATTCAACCTTTTTACACCCTTTATTGCTGGCTTAGTTTATTTAATGTATCGCTGCTTTGAAGAAGTTTGTATTTTTAAACCAAACTCTTCTAGACCAGGAAATTCAGAACGTTACTTAATATGTAAGAAGAAACGATCTGGGGTACAAGATGTTGCTGAATATCTGAAGCATGTTAATCGTCTGCTTTTAAAAGGTGGTGTAAATGACGACGTTTTACAACTAGTATCATATAATAAATTAAAAATAGAGAAACAATTTGTTCAATATCTACGTGCTTCTAACAAAGATTTGGCCGGAAAACAAATAACCGACCTGTGTAAAATTGCAGCATTTTATGCGGATAATACTCTTGTTGAGACAAAACAAGCTGATATGCGCAAACAATATCTAGAGTATTGGAAACTTCCAGATGAAACTAGGACAATCCCAAGACACATGAAATCAAAGACAAATTGAATACTGTTTTGAAAGATACTTCATTTCTTACTATTAATCCAGCACAATTGATGGAATTTAACATTGAAAATGCATTTTTATCACTATATGACTGGTTTTGTATGCCATGTGGTACAAAGCCAATGTCTGATGATGATAAGAAGCACGCTACATTTTATATGGGCGTGGGAAGGAGCAACGTATATAGATATACAAAGAATTCTTGGGTTAGTGTCGATGACATTGGCATAGAATTACCACCAAATACACTTGTAAACGCAGAGGTTGTATATGAAATGACTAAGGAGTTTATATATCAGCAAAAAGTACTTGCATTGCATATTATAGATGCATTCTACTTAGGAGGAGTGGACATTAGCAAAAAATATTTGAGGAGCAGGTAAGCAACTGAATCTTATTGAGTTCAATAACAAACTTTTAGATTTCCAGTAATGAAATGTTTTTTCAAGGAGTACGTTCATGTAATACTAATGTATGACTGTTGTTTAAAGGAACGAGGAAGCGACGTTGTTCTGTGAAGCTTTGTGGAAACTAGCAGGAAATAACTATACTCGAATACGTGCCAAAGATCTACTTCCTGTTGGTACATATATCTGTGAAAAGTTGCGAGTAACACAGCGTAAAATGAAAAATAATTCCGATGCCTTAGTATACGAACTTCCAGAAAAGACATTAGATGCGACTCCTATTTACATCGTGTTCGAAGGAGGGTGCCAACCCCCGGATATGGCGCACGGCGAGGCTGGTATTGCTTCGGAAGGAGGGACGACCAGCCCTTGTATCGTCCGGTATAACTATAGGATGAAGTGTGCAATTTCTTCCAAAGAATCATTGCCAGAATCATTGTACTGCTCTCAGTCGAAAATGTTCGTGAGATGTCAACAACGACTTTTGGCATCAATGACGTAATTTAGTGATAACTACACTATTAGCTAGGACCATCTATAGGCAAATTCCGGTTTCATATTTACAAACCTGATACGCTCGATTTGACAGGGATCAGTGCGGACATAGCGTTAATCGTCTAGTGTGCGCTGAATTGGGCAAGAAATCTGGAGTACCGGGCACAACGAATACTCGGCATGTCTGCAACAGCAACGGAAATACGGGGATTTGACTATTTGAGTCTGAATATGCAAACCTGCAATGACGCCGTATTTGACACGGCCCAGAGTTGACATAGAGCAAACCGGCTGGAGTATGCTGTATTTCACAGCAAATGTGCAGTATTACGTGCAATCTATTGTCGACGTACCTACAATGGATACGGAGATACTTTCACTTGAATAACAAGGCTTGAATATGCAAAACTACAAATACGCTGGATTTGACTCGGTCCGGATTTAACACGGCTTAAACCAGATGAAGCGCTCTGCGTATGGCAGTCAATGTGGAATATAACGCGCATCGTATTGTCGACATATGTGCAATAGAAACGGAGATACATTCATTTGAATATGTTAACCTTAATTTGTAAAACTGCAATTACGCTTGATATGTCGAGGACCAGAGATGATATAATAGCACGAGCCAGCTGATGTGAGCTGTATTTGGCAGGCGACGAGGAGTATATCTCGCATCTAAGTGACGACAAATCTGCAATTGCAGCGATGATACATTGTAGTTAATATTCAATAATGGGCCTATTACGATACAGATAGTATTATCGTGACTGAAACACATTGCCGTCTCAGTAAAACCATTTTATTTCAAGCTTCGCGCTACAGTTCTGAATCCGGACAAGACCGTTTCAAGTTCTCGCAAGAGCAAGCAGTCAAATTAAGGTACTTACACGAGTTAGAGTCTAATACATTTTATTGGTCCAACATCGATGGGGCGATCTCGCATCGAAATTTTCAGAGGACCGCGTAACCTTCCAACGACGACCGCCGTACGAGCAGCGGATAAACTTATTTCGTGCCTTAGGTTGCCCTCACCACGTCCTCTACTTCTTGATTCTTGGTTGGTAGCTTTAGCGGCTGCAGGTCCGAGAAATTGCATCTTGACCCGCTTTCTCGTATGTCGCATGTGACGTCTCACTTTCCGCCGTAGACACTTGTCGGATCTACATACGTTGAACCATTTGCGCGAGACAAGCGCGGCGCTCTGCAGGGACGAGGGATCCAATTTTCGAAGTATCAAGTGCGAAACCTCCAGTGGTAGTTCGGAAACGATATCTACCTTACTTGGCACGAACAAACCAACGACGCGTAGTAGAGATCTAAAAAACTCCATGTTGCTTCTACTGTTGCGCGAGCACGACTGACGGTCTGGCTAAGAGTGGAGGCTTATATATGTGCTGTTCGTCACGGTGCACTGCGAGTTCCGGTTCCGGGTGAGAGTGCTGGTCAGGCAGAATCGATGGTATGTGCATGTATTTTCACTTACATCGGGTTCACATTATTGTTGGGAATATGATACATTTACACTGTACATGTGAATGTGTGTGTAAGCGTCAGAGGACGTCCGGGTCTTGGTTGAGACAAAAGACATGGGTCAGTCGTTAGAAGTATCTGGAAGAGTCGGTTGACAACAAGCGTGCGTGCAAGTAGGATTTTGAGGTCTTAAGAGTATAAGATATATGTATAACAGTTGTGTGCTAAATAAAGGAAATTATTTGTATTTCCGAATCCATTCTATATCTTTTCATGGTAGCAGAGCGTGGTTCATAATTTTGTAAGTTATTTTAGTGCGTGTTTTTCAATATTGCGAGTTAGTTCGTGTGAATTCTCAGTAAGGAAAGAAACGTTCAAAGGTTACAAAGAGGAAAAATACACTTCGAGCACGTAGGAACGCTTGAGTAAGAGATCAGGAATCATTTAAAATGGAGAGATCGGAAATCATGATACCTATTTTCGATGGTGAGGATTACGGTATGTGGAAGCAAAGAATAACGATGCTTCTCAGATGTAAAGAATGCGAGATTGTCACAACTCGGTGAAGACAGGGTGAAGACAGAAACAGACAATGAAGACTGGGACAAAAAGGATCTGAAGGCAATAAATATAATTTATAATGCCGTTACAAATAGACAATTGGAATATATTAGAGAAGAAAAAACGGCATATGGGATAGTAAAAAAGTTTGATAAAATGTACTTGAAAGCGTCGACGGCACTACAGATCGTATGCAGAAGGAGATAGGAAAAGATAAGACTTGAGAAATACACTGATTCAGCAACGTTCTTTAGCGATTTCGAAAAATTAATAAATGAATTAAAATGTGCGAGTGCACAAGTGAGTGAGAGGGAAAAACTAAATTACATGCTGAATACGTTACCCGAAGAATACACCTACATACCGGATATAGTAGATGCATGAAAGCAGAAAATCAAACGGTAGCGTATGTAATAAATAAAATTGAAATAGCGGAGAAGAAAAATAAGTCCAATCGAGGAGAAATGCAAACCAACGCCTTTTCTGCAAAAAAGGAAGGATGCTTCAGACGTGGAAGAGTAGGACATTTTGCGAGAGAGTGTCAAAATTGCGTCGAAGCGGGAAGCAGTAACAGTTTTTGGCGTGGGTCAACACGTGGTCGCAGCAGAGGAAGAGGAAACAAAGGAAATACGAGCAGGGGACGTGGAAATTTCCATCGTCAATCAACAACCGGCACGAGCGAGCATGGTAACTCAAGATCAGGCACATTGATAGCAACGGCGCACGCAGCACACAGCGGCGAGGCGAACGAGATAAGTAATAATGAAGTAATGTGGCTATTAGATAGCGGTTGCACAGATCACATAATTAACAACGTAAATTATTTCGACAATTCTATTGACCTTAAAGAACCGGTAAATATATATTTAGGCGATAATAGATCGATAAAGGCAACAAAAGTAGGGAATGTTATAACTTATTTTGAAGCATTTGGAAAGAAAACGAAATAAATATGAATAACGTTTTTTACGCGAAAGAAGTGTCCGCAAACTTGATTAGTTTAGGCAAGCTAACAGATAATAAGAACACGGTTATTTCAAAAGGAAATATTGCAAAAGTAATAGGTGAGGACAATAAGCTTACAGCGGTAGCGGTTAAAGAAAAGGGAACATATAGAATGAAAAGTATATTGAAAGGGAAGGAGCACTTAGCAAACAGCGCCGAACGTAGTGGTATGAGTAAAAAGGAAAGATGGCATAGGATGTTAGGACACGTAAATTTTAAATATTTAAATATTTTGGGTAAAGAGCAGCTAGTTACTGTATACCGAATGAAATTGAGAAGGAATTTTTGAAATGTAGGGTGTGCATAGAAAGTAAAATGCACAATTTACCATTCAAAAATAATCAAACCAAGGCTAGGGAGATAATGGAAATTATTCATACGGACGTGTGCTGTCCCTTTAAGACTACCGGATTCAATGAAGAGAAATATTTCATCTCATTTATCGATGATTATAGCAAAATAGCTAGAGTTTATTGTATAAAATCAAAGGGTGAGGTCTTTGATTGTTTCGTACAGTTTGTAAATGAAGCCGAGTATTTGACGGGCAAGAAGTTAAAAATATTGAGATGTGATAATGGAAAAGAGTATTTGAATAATCGAATTTATAAATATGCTAGGGATAAAGGTATCAGAATTAATAATTGCCCAACCTACGTACACGAGTTAAACGGGACAGCGGAAAGGTATAATAGAACAGTTATGGACATGGCGCGTTGCTTGTTAGCGGAAGCGAAAGTACATAAAAGGTACTGACCGGAAATAGCTTGTACAGCAGTATACTTGAAAAATAGAATACTGGCAAATACTATAGAGAGAAAGACACCTTTTGAAATATTCTTCGGGAGAAAACCAAGTGTTGCAAATCTACATCTATATGGAAGTAAAGTTTTTGTAAGAAGACCGGAACAAAAAAGAGTTTCTAAATGGGATAAGAAGGCAGATATGGGAATTTTGTTAGGATATAGTGAAGTAGGTTACAGAGTCTTATTAGGTCGGAAAATAACAATAGCGAGACATGTAGAGGTCATAGAAACAGACACAAAATGTATCGGTTTTGTGGAGAATTCATTCGATAAAGATAACGATGACATTGAGAATAATGATTTATTGGTAAACATGAATAAGGAAGAGTTAGAAAGTAGGGAAGATGAAAATGATAACAGTCTTGAAAGCTTAAACATCCCTGGAAGATCTACACGTAATAAGAGAACTCCAGTAAGATATCCAGAAAAAGAAAACATTAGTGAAATCCATGCAAATTATTGTAGAGTAGATATCCATTGTACATTTGAGGAGGCGATTTGTTGCGAAGATAGTGAAGATTGGAAACAAGCTATGGATAAGGAAATAGAATGTCTTTATAAGAATAAAACTTGGAAATTGGTAGAAAGGGTAAAAGGCAAAGATGTATTAGATGTAAAATGGGTTTACACGAGAAAATCAGATGACAGGTATAAGGCTAGATTAGTGGTAAGAGGATTCCAACAAAGAAACGTAGCCGATGACATATACTCCCCAGTAGCGAATAATTAGACCTTTAAGATATTGCTATCATATTGTTGTCAAAATGGATTAATTATTGAGTAAATGAATGTAGAAACTGCTTTTTTAAATGGTGAAGTAACCTCGGAGGTATATGTAAATCAACCAAAGGGATATGCGGACGGAACGAATAGAGTTTGTAAACTATCGAAAGCGCTTTATGGGTTAAAAGGAAGTCGAAGGGAGTGGTATGAATGTCTTGATAAGTATGTGACGAGATTAGGTTTTAAGAAGAATAACATAGAGTTGTGCCTATATACACATGGAGAGGGAGAAAATGTTGTTTATTTGCTAATGTATGTAGACGATTTGCTAATTTGTAGTAAAAATAAAAGGAAGATACAAAGGGTAAAGAACTTATTAACTAATAGATTTGAAATGAAAGATTTAGATGAAGTCAAAGAATATCTTGGAATAAATATAGACTATGATTATTTCAAAAATGAAATAAGATTAAGCCAAAAGAAATACATTGAATCATTGGCAAACAAATGTAAGTTACAAAATAGCAAATTGTACTGTACACCTATGGAGACCAACTTAAAAATTGAAAAAGCTGAGATAAATAGAAAGGATATTGGATACAAAAATTTAATTGGAGCATTGTTGTATATTAGTGAAAATACCAGACCCGATATAAGTTATAGTGTGAATTATTTGAGTAGATTTCAAGATTGTTGTAATGAGAATATTTAAATATTTGTACCGGACTAGAGATTTAAGATTAGATTATAAAAGGAATGAAAAATGTGAAACGATAGATTGATATGTGGACGCTGATTAGGCAGGAGATCAATTAGAAAGGAAATCGACTTCTGAATATGTAATTAGATTGTATGGAAATGTAATTGGTTGGAAGTCTAAAAAACAAAGGTGTGTGACAAAAGCCTCGACGTATGCAGAGTATGTAGCTCTATCGGAAGCGGTGAGTGAATTAATGTCCATTAGGGAAATTATGAAAATCTTCAATGTAAATCTAGACGATAACACTGTAAAAATTTATGAGGATAACTCTGGAGTGATAAGTATAGCAAAGCACGGAAATTTTACAAAAAATTCTAAACACATTGAAGTTCATTAGCACTACGTTCACGAGTGCTTAAAGGAGAATAAGATAAACATATTTAAAGTAATTACAGGCGAAAATACTGCGGATATTTTTACGAAGGCACAGCGTAGAGAGAAATTCGATAGGTTTAGGTCATGGATGAATGTAAACTAAGAGGAATGTAGATAAAGCAATAAGTGTTAAAGTTTCTGTTACGCAATTCGTCAAAGCATGTAACTACGATAAAGTGTACAGTATAAATGTAAGGAGGCGTGTTAGGAACATGATACATTTAAACTGTACATGTAAATGTGCGTGTAAGCGTCAGAGGACGTCCAGGCCTTAGTTGGGACAAAAGAGAAGAGTCAGGCGTTAGAAGTATCTGGAGTAGCCGGTTGACAACAAGCGTGCGTGCTAGTAGCATTTCGAGGTCTTTAGAGTATAAGATATATGTATAGATGTTGTGCGCTAAATAAAGGGAATTATTTGTATTTCCGAATCCATTCTATACCAATACAAATACACTAACGTACAAGAATATTATAATATTCAGTAACAACGATAGAATTAACCAGTTCGCAAGTATAAAAAAGACACATTTTACACTGTGACGAAATAATATCCAAGAAATCTGATACAACATACATGGAAAATACACGAATCAGACTGAGAAACCACTGCGCACTTTCATAACTGACTTCGACATAGCCGTTCCCAACTACTCGCTGAGTGAGATTGACCGAAGCGGCCCAGAGGCAACGCCCACGTACCCCAAGCGGCTACTGCCCCGCCACCAATAGTAACCCGACAGCACAGGATAATACTTGAATTCGTTGTTCCCTAAATTTTGAATTTATTTACCTCAACAATATATATTATGTACAAAAATTTATAATAATTTATAATACAGTTTATAATAACATGTAAATTATATTAATTATCTGACGAACGCAATGAGAGAAAGGTAAAGACCAGCGTAGTAAATGCGGCACTAACTCTACATCCGGTTGACCTCAATTTACCTACCTACGTATCTACACAGTGACGCCTACGCTTTAAAACTTTTGTCGAAATCTTAAAGTTTTAATGGTAAACTCTTCGTTCTTATAATATCTAACTGACAGGCATGCACCATTTATAAAAGAATCAACATAAATTTCGTAGTTGAGGATTATTGAAAGTCTCTAATTTAATTCAGAAAGGCAATAATTTGTTTAACGAAATAAGCCATTTATTTATCATCCGGGTTTCTACTATGACATTTATGTTATAATAGCAATATGAAAATAAGGCAATCTGAGTAAAGAAATACTATTTCAAATCATTTTCGCCCTTACTTCTTAAGTGGTTTATAAATGATTCGTGTATAGCCTTCTTTCCTTCTGCCGCTAATCACGCGAAACTATAACTAGCATTTAAACAAAATCAACTATGTTTCGCGTCAACGAGAGACGTAAATTCCCGTTACCGTCAGATAATCGACGCCACTGTAAGGACATAGAAGGGGTTCGGAAATACAAATAATTCCCTTTATTTAGCACACAACAGTTATACATATATCTTATACTCTAAAGACCTCGAAATCCTACTCGCACGCACGCTTGTTGCCAACCGACTCTTCCAGATATTTGAAACGACTGACTCTTGTCTTTTGTCCCAACTAAGCCCTGGACGTCCTCTGACGCTCACACGCACATTCACATGTACAGTGTAAATGTATCATGTTCCTAACAGCATAATTAGGAACGTGACGCTGGGCACATGCCTCAGCGATCAACAGCTACATGACGTCGATGACCTTATGACAAACCCCCCCAGACACGGGACGCTAGGATACCGACATTGCCTGGCGGAAATCGATCGTTTTTCGCGTTAGACCGAAGCCGTTCCCATCGCCGACATGGAGGCGGCAACCGCTGTTTCAGCCATCCTTTCCACGTGGATATTCCGTTTCGACGTACCTTTAAGGATAAGGACCGATCAAGGACGCCAGTTCGAGTCAAACTTATTTAACGAATTATGCCTGTTCCTCGGCATTAGGCATTTACGAACGACAGCCTATCACCCCGTGACCAACGGGATTGTAGATCGCCTGCCCCGACAACTAAAAGCAGCAATCAAATGCCACGATACGAGCAACTGTGTAGAAATCTTGCCAATAGTTTTATTAGGCATACGAACAGTTATTACGGACGTGAAAACGACGACAGCCGAAATGGTTTATGGCACCGGCATACGATTGCCGGCAGAATTCTGTGTACCAACGAAGCAACAGGCCAAGTCGAAATACGGAAGCCGTCTAAAGTCTTACGTATTTCTACGTCACGATTACATCGGAAACCCCTTACAACCACCCTACGGCGGACCGCATCAATTTATATCGAGAGCAAAAAATGACCATTGCGATTGAAGTTAGCAACAAGAACGTAATCGTACACTTAGACCGTCCGAAATGCGTGAATTTTTATTGTACGGTAACATTGAACACCATTACAGCGAAAATCGCGAAGTAATAATACCACCTGATGTTTGAAACGATCAAAACGAAGAGGACTCAGGAATTCATCACTCCAGGCGCGCGGGCAGAAAAGTTCGCTTCCCTATTCGTTCCCAGCCAGGCCGTCGATAAGCTAATGCGCAAGAACTACCAGCGAAATAAATATTAGTCGCAGATGAAAGAACACCGCAACATTCTATTTGGAATTTTGGGAAAATCCCGAAACATTGTAATCTAGATTCTACCGTAGCGGTAATTAAACAATTGTAGTCATCCAGTCCGATTGTAATTGTTCGAAACTTGTGATACCGAACATGGCCTCGAGGCGACAACCAGTCACCGAACGTAGCCGCGGTCAAGAGATGAACGTTTTGTCTAATAAAGCCATGGAGTAATTCTATATCTGTCCTTAAAAGAAATACTTGGGACGGGACACGACGGTAAACATTCCAACGGTTTCTGTCCCCAGTCTCGCCACACGCAGACATCCGTCGGATAAGATGATTGCCAGATATCAACGCATCTCCACAGTATATGTTTAGCTAGCCTGAGGACCCATTATAAACCTTAAGATTTAGTTAAGTAAAGTCCTTAACAGTCCTAAACAGGCAAACAATCTTTGTTTCAACTACGGGATGATAGGTGAAATCTATTTTTCCACGGACGACGCTTCCCGCTAGCAACGTTCCCTCAAGGGCTACTAGCATACTTCTCTAACCATCAACCTGGAAATTATCCAATTAACAGTAACGTCACTTTCAATCTCTTTCCGAGCGAAGTCTTTTCTCCACGTATCCGATGTTCTGGTACCCTTAGACACACCCATCATAGTTTTCCTCTGCAGCATCCTCGTGCCGGAAAATCATTCTCTCGTGAGGTCACATTAGCCAGTTACAAAGAGCCTTAACACTCGGTAGATATTCTATGTTTTGACAAAGAGTTTGTTCAGTCCTACCTATTCCGTAGATAAGGAAGTATGGTACAACTTGGAATCAGGATGAAAACGAATTCTGTTATCCCGTTGACCACGGCTTTGTTATTGAACCCAGGATCATTGTCATTAACTTCTCGAGTACCTCATCACCACGACTACTTGTCAAATTATATAACAATCATATTTACACTAGTAAATATCTGCTCTATTGCATAACTACAACGTCTAATCCAAATGAAGATTCGTTTCACGCATCTAACACTAATAATAATGTGAACCCGATCTATAGAAAGATACATGAACATGCGATCGATTCTGACTGTCCAGGACTCTCACCGGAGCCGGAACTCGCAGTGCACCGTGACGAACGGCACATATATAAGAATTCATTCTCAGCCAGACCGTCAGTCGTGCTCGGGCAACAGTAGAAGCAACATGGAGTTTTTTAGATTTCTACTACGCGTCGTTGGTTTGTTCGTGCCAAGTAAGGTAGATATCATTTCCGAACTACCACTGGATGTTTCGCACTTGATACTTCGAAAATTGGATCCATCGTCCCTGCAGAGCGCCGCGCTTGTCTCGCGCAAATGGTTCAACGTATGTAGATCCGACACCGACAAGTGTCTACGGCGGAAAGTGAGACGTCACATGCGACATACGAGAAAGCGGGTCAAGATGCAATTTCTCGGACCTGCAGCCGCTAAAGCTACCAACCAAGAATCAAGAAGTAGAGGACGTGGTGAGGGCACCTAAGGCACGAAATATGTTTATCCGCTGCTCGTACGGCGGTCGTCGTTGGAAGATTACGCGGTCCTCCGAAAATTTCGGTGCGAGATCGCCCCATCGATGTTGGACCAGTAAAATGTATTAGACTCTAACTCGTGTAAGTACCGTAATTTGACTGCTTGCTTTTGCGAGAACTTGAAACGGTCTTGTCCGGATTCAGAACTGTAGCGTGAAGCTTGAAATAAAATGGTTTTACTGAGACGGAAATGTGTTTCAGTCACATTTATACTAATACCGCTAATACTATCTGTATCGTAATAGGCCCATTATTGAATATTAACTACAATGTATCACCGCTGCAATTGCAGATTTGTCGTCAATTAGGTGCGAGATATACTCCTCATTAGCTGCCAAATACAGCGCACTTCAGCTGGCTCGAGCTACTATATCATCTCTGGTCCTTGACATATCAAGCGTAATTGCAGTTTTGCATATTCAGGTTAGAATATTCAAATCAACGTATCTCCGTTTCTATAGCGCAAATGGGTACAAAGCGATGCCCGTTATATTTCATATCCCATGTCATAACCAGCGCACATCTGCAAGTTTGCGGTCAACTCTAGGCTCTGTCAATCACAGCGTAATTGCTGTTGCGCATATTCAGGCTTACGTATTCACAAAAACGTATCTCCGCTTCTATTGCATATATTTCGATTATAAATCGCGCGTTACACTTCATATTTGCACTCAGATACACCGCACATTAGCTGGTTACAGCCATATCAGATCTGGTCCTTGAAACATCCATCGCAATTGTAGTATTGCGTTTGCAGCCGTAAATATTCGAATCATGGTATGTCCGTTTCTACGGAACATTTTCGAAAAATTCGATGCGCGTTATATGTCACATTTGCTGCCATGTGCACTGCATGTCAGCTGGTTTGCGCTGTGTCAACTCTGGTCCCTGTCAAATCCAGCGTAATTGTAGTTTTGCATATTCAGGTTAAAGTATTCAAATGAATGTATCTCCGTTTCTATTGCACATATGGCTACAATTCGATGTCCGTTACATTTCACATCTGATGTCATATGCACCACACATCAGCAGGTTTGTACTATGTCAACTCCGGGATCTGTCAAATCCAGCGAAATTGCTGCTATACATATTCATGATTAATTATTCAAATCACCGTATCGCCGTTTGCATTCCAAATATGCCGACAGAACGAAGCGCGTTATACTCCATGTTCGCTGCCAAACACAATGTATATTATCTGGTTTGAGTTATGTAACGTGTGGACGCAGCCAACCTCAGTGCATTTGCAGTTTTGCATATTCAGGCTTAAATATTCAAGTCAACATATTGTAGTATCCTGAGGGAAAATCCTCATTAGAAATCGATCAAAACAATGTCGTCTGTACTTCGGTTGTTAGTTTACATCGGGGAGAAAGCCTATGTGACTAAAGTCACCTTGTACTTGCGGAACGTTAATAGAATGAGGTTAGAGAGTTGGAAAAACTAACGCTAATGGTAGGGGACGATTTAACTTTAAAGATTGGCTGACCGAGAAGCGTTGAGTGGTTGATCGAGAAATAAGAGTGAGTCGAGAGCTCGGAGTTAATCGAGAAGTCGAAGTGTAGAGTTGTTAGCGCTGTCGAGTTGCGAGAGGTGTTAGCGTTGTTGAGAGTGGAGTTGTTAGCGTAGTCGAGTTGTGAGAGGTGTTAGCGTTGCTGAGAGTGGTGTTGATAGCGCTTTCCATTTTCAGGATTAAATATTCAAATCAAGCTATTTCGGATTCCGTTGCAGATATGTCCACAATTCGAGTTAGTATCGTACTGCCAAATGTATTACTCATCAGCTGGCTTGCGCTATGTCGATTCTGACCATTGTTAAATCCAGCGCAATTGCAATTTTGGATACTCATGCACGAATAATCAAATCAATGTATCTCCGTTATTGTGGCAAATATGTCGAGAATTCGATGTGACTTGTACCCCACATTTCTTGCCAAATGCAGCGCACACCAGCCTGTTTCCGTTATGTCCTCTCTGGTTTCAGTCAAATCCGGCATGATTGTAGTTTCGCATATTCATGCTTAGATGTTCAAATAAACCTATACAGCGCATATCTGCCAGTTTGCGCAATGTCAATTCTGGACCGTGTCAAATCCAGCGTATTTGCAGTTTTGCATACTCAGTCTAAAATATTTAAATCCACGTATCTCCGCCTCAAGAGCTCAAATGACGACCATTCGATGCGCATAATACTGCACATATGCTGCCAAATCAGCCGGTTTGTGCCACGTCAACTCTGGACCCGATCAAATTCTGTGTAATTGCAAATTTGCATATTCAGGCTTAAATATTCAAATGAAGGTATCTTCGTTCCTATTACAGATATGTCGACAATACTATGCAAGTTGTATTCCACATTTACTACTAAATACAGCGCGCATCATCCGGGATGCGACTTTTCAACTGCTGCACTGGTATTGGATATACGTCGAAAATACTATGCGCGGTAGCTCCACATTTGCTGCCAAATAGAGCGCACCTAAGTGGGCTGGCGCTAAGTTAACTCTGGAACGTGTGAAATTCAGCGAAATTGCAGTTTTGCATATTCAGGCTTAAATACTCAAATCTACGTATCTCTGTTTCTAATGCAGATATGACGATGAATTTATGTGTGTTATACTCCACATTGTCTCCCAAATTAAGCACACATCGGAGGGTTTGTGCTATGTCATCTCTGGTCTCCGACAAATCCAACGTAGTTTCAGCTTTGCATATTCAGGCTGAAATATTCTAATCAACGTATCTCCGCTTCCGTTGCAGATATGCCGACAACGTAAAGCGTGTTATACTCCAAAATTGTTGCCAAATACAGCACACATCAGCCGCTTTGGGCTATGTCGATTCTGGACCCTGTGAAGTGCAGCGTAATTGTAGTTTTGCATACTCAGGAATAAACGTTCAGATCAATGTGTCTCCGCCTCTATAGCATATGTGCCGACATCCACTCCATATTTGCTGCCAAATACAGCGCACATTAGTGGGCTGGCGCTATGTCAACTCTGGCCCGTGTCAAACCCGCGTAATTGCAGTTTTGCAAATTCGTGCATAAATATTCAAATCAACGTATCTACGATTCTGTTACAGATATGCCGACAATTCGACTCAGGTTATACTTCACATTTGCTGCCAATACAGTGCACATCATTCGATTTAAACTATGTCATCTCCGATCACCAACAAATCCAGCGTAATTGCAGTTTTTCATATACATTATTATATATTCAAATCCACGCATCTCCGCTACTGTTGGAAATTTGTCGCCAATACTTGCATTCCACATTTGTTGCAAATTAAACCAATATCATCCAATTAGCGCTATGTCCACTCTGGTCCGGTCAAACCCAGCGCAACTGCAGTTTTGCATTATCACACCTAAATAATCAAATCAACGAATCTCCGTTTCGATTGCAGATATGTGGAAAATTCGATGCGCTTTATACTCCGTAGTTGCTATTAAATACAGCTCACATCATCTGGTTTGCGCTATGTCAAATCCGGACCCCGTGAAATCAAGCGTAAATGCAGTAATTCATGATCAGGGTTCAATATTCCGATCGACGTGACTCAGTTTCTGTTGCAGATATGTCGACAAATCGGTGCGCGTTATATTCCACATCGACTGCCATACACTAGGCGCTTCATCTGGTTTAAGCCATGTTAAATATGGAACGAGTCAAATCCAGCGTATTTGTAGTTTTGCTCATTCAAGCCTAAATATTCAACTGAATGTATCTCCGTTTTCATAGTAAGTATGTTCACAATAGGATGCATGTTATACTCCACAATTGCTGCCAAATACAGCATACTCCAGCCGGTTTGCTCTATGTCAACTCTGGGCCGTGTCAAATACGGCGTCATTGCAGGTTTGCATATTCAGACTCAAATAGTCAAATCCCCGTATTTCCGTTGCTGTTGCAAACATGCCGAGTATTCGATGTGCCCGGTACTCCAGATTTCTTGCCCAATTCAGCGCACACTAGACAATTAGCGCTATGTCCGCACTGATCCCTGTCAAATCGAGCGTATCAGGTTTGTAAATATGAAACCGGAATTTGCCTATAGATGGCCCCAGCTGATAGTGTAGTTATCACTAAACTACGTCATTGATGCCAAAAGTCGTTGTTGACATCTCACGAACATTTTCGACTGAGAACAGTACAATGATTCTGGCAATGATTCTTTGGAAGAAATTGCACACTTCATCCTATAGTCATACCGGACGATACAAGGGCTGGTCGTCCCTCCTTCCGAAGCAATACCAGCCTCGCCGTGCGCCATATCCGAGGATTGGCACCTTCCTTCGAACATGATGTAAATAGGAGTCGCAGTCTAGGTGCCATGACCCGCATCATCTCCCCTCATACCCGTCGCGGGACTCCGTCAGGGCCAGACGCTACTTCGCGGGAGGCTATCATCCTCGCCTCGTCCATCACCTCCCCGTGTGTATATACGCCGACGCAGCGTCATACAAGCTTTTGCGATGGCGTGAACGATATTGAAATATGTAACCAAACCTAGTTACACTGTAAATTACTTTCCTACAGTACTTCAGCTTATTATATATTTTAGATAGTTCATAAGTACCTATACATGAGCACAAACTATAAAAATTTGTTGCGGCATATGAGCCAGAGGGCAATTCAAATCCTATTGTTATTTTGCCTCGGAGTATCAGGATCGTAAGGATACAAGTAAATACACTCGGAGCATAAAAATGTTGCCGCTACTTCGAACAAAGTCGATTTTGAATCTTCCGACTTCCGCCCCGACCAGTATAAGTAAACCGAGGCAACCCAAAGAGTAAAGTATCTTCGAATACCTACGAGTATCAACGAGCGATCTGCTGAATTTCGTGACGAACATTTATGGAATATTTTTACACATTGTATCTACGACTCAGGGCCCATAGGCTGTACCTTACTTTATTATTTTAAGTAAATTCGGCGATTACGACGACAATCGATAACCTCAAATATGTCTGACGGTCAAACTTCCCATATACCATGTCCTCTACATATTTCATTATAAAAGACCTGAGTCAAATATTGATGTTGGGAAGTAATGGATTCTAGACTAAGGTACTGCAACTTATTCTATTATGGGAGCAGCTGCCACAAGCAGGTATCTAATCATTCCAAATAAAGACAAATTGTGTCGACTAAATATTTGTTATACAAATAGCATTGTCTTTTGGTAACGGGTGCTTTCCTCGAATATAATTCCACACAGTAGCCAGGCCCCCTAGGACCATAGGAGTTGAGATTACGCCCAACCATCGCACAAGGCACCCAATACCTTGCTCCCTGGATCAGCTTAGTCTGCAGGAGCTGTCGCTCGTATCAGGTCGAACGGGGCACATTCTAAGCCCTCCCGTCTCACCAGTACGGTTTCGGAGCAGGTGTGACGCTGCTCACCCGCCGAAGGCCATTCGGTGGAGTCTCCACCTTAAATCGGCCCTCTTGCCAGCATCTTATCCATCAACCACTGCCACCACGAGTCCATACCCATTAATTGGCCGATCAGAGGGGTCGCTACTCCCTCGGGGCTGTAACTCGACCGCCCGTGGTACCAACCTTAGTCGTTGGTGGGACTATCGTATGGATGTACGACCACGTGACAGCCGGCCAGCGACCTGCTAACCGATCTCGGCTGTTCCAGATGGGACTCACGTAAGCGGGGGCCTCAAGGTACTTTTGTACCCGGGAACTTATCCCGCGGGCCCATCCTTGGCATCAGGATCGTGGGTGCGCTACTGCCCAAGGCCACGTAGAGAGGATGTAATAGTAATTAAACGCCTTACACCTCCGACGACCTTCCCTGCGGAGTACATAGGGACTCACGTAAGCGGGACCCTTGTCCCGACGGTCCCCCTGGCTTCGGGAAAGTGGGTTTGCCAGCCCACATAGGCTCACATAAGCGAGCCCTCCCTGCGGGAAATATTTGTTATACAATTATAAAATATGCTATGCAATCGTATCGTACAGTTTAACGTCATCATTCTTTCCTATAACCATTCAGTTATTATACGAAATGCCGCATATGATTTGAAAAAGTATATTTCATCCCAAATAGTATTGCAATTAAACGACTCAGAAGACCATCTTATTAATTATATTTTCCGGTATTACCTCTGTAGTTGTCGTGTGTGAAGAGGACGAAGGTCATGTGGACTAATAACGGAGTCTTTGTTGTTGTAAGCGTCAGATGTATTTGAGTTAAGGCTACCAATACTAGTCGCCGGGGGAGGGGGGTTAAAAGAATTCGTATTTGCCTACCTGACGACAATTGCTGGTTGCGGTGACATTGTTTTTACATTAATTGTAGCTCAGCGGTCTAGGTACTTCGAGGCGTCAACGACGTTATTTGCTTTGTCCTATGACACATGTACCGCTACACTTCTATTTCTATACAAATATAATGCTAAATACTGAAATATATCACAAGTATTTCATATTTGAAATAACAGTCAAATTAACGGAATTAATCTGTTTGACATCTATGCGGATCAAGTCGTGTACGAATATATGTACAGCCTGTAGTTTTAATATTCTAAGCACGTATTGTATGCCGGACACTTATCTTTAATAAATTTTGCAAATCTGTTTATAGTAAGTGATGAATCATTAGGCCAATGACAAATAAGGCGACCTTTAAAAGATTTAACGAAACTTGCTTCTGCTGAACTTGGTCTATGAAGGTCGAATAGCTTCTCGTTTGTTTTTCAATTAAAGACATACTTTATGGAATGTGTTTTACTGACATACCGATTCCAAGGATTTCCGGTGCTTCTTAAAAATATTACACTCTGTTGTATGAAATATAATTTGCCCTTATTATAACCATTAACATCTAATGTCTTTTCTGGAAGTTCGTATACTATGGCATCGGAATTATTTTTCATTTCACGCTGTGTTACTCGCAACTTTTCACAGATATATGTACCAACAGGAAGTAGATCTTTGGCACGTATTCGAGTATACTTATTTCCTGCTGGTTTCCACAAAGCTTCACAGAACAACGTCGCTTCCTCGTTCCTTTAAACAACAGTCATACATTAGTATTACATGAACGTACTCCTTGAAAAAACATTTCATTACTGGAAATCTAAAAGTTTATTATTGAACTCAATAAGATTCAGTTGCTTACCTGCTCCTCAAATATTTTTTGCTAATGTCCACTTCTCCTAAGTAGAATGCATCTATAATATGCAATGCAAGTACTTTTTGCTGATATATAAACTCCTTAGTTATTTCATATACAACCTCTGCGTTTACAAGTGTATTTGGTGGTAATTCTATGCCAATGTCATCGACACTAACCCAAGAATTCTTTGTATATCTATATACGTTGCTCCTTCCCACGCCCATATAAAATGTAGCGTGCTTCTTATCATCATCAGACATTGGCTTTGTACCACATGGCATACAAAACCAGTCATATAGTGATAAAAATGCATTTTCAATGTTAAATTCCATCAATTGTGCTGGATTAATAGTAAGAAATGAAGTATCTTTCAAAACAGTATTCAATTTGTCTTTGATTTCATGTGTCTTGGGATTGTCCTAGTTTCATCTGGAAGTTTCCAATACTCTAGATATTGTTTGCGCATATCAGCTTGTTTTGTCTCAACAAGAGTATTATCCGCATAAAATGCTGCAATTTTACACAGGTCGGTTATTTGTTTTCCGGCCAAATCTTTGTTAGAAGCACGTAGATATTGAACAAATTGTTTCTCTCTTTTTAATTTATTATATGATACTAGTTGTAAAACGTCGTCATTTACACCACCTTTTAAAAGCAGACGATTAACATGCTTCAGATATTCAGCAACATCTTGTACCCCAGATCGTTTCTTCTTACATATTAAGTAACGTTCTGAATTTCCTGGTCTAGAAGAGTATGGTTTAAAAATACAAACTTCTTCAAAGCAGCGATACATTAAATAAACTAAACCAGCAATAAAGGGTGTAAAAAGGTTGAATAATTTTGTCACAAAATCACCACCCTCTCTTTCAACCATCAATGCTATTAAAAATCGACAAAGATACAGTTGATTTGAAAGAATTTCTTGTACATTTTCTTGTCGTTCTACTGAGAATCCTCAATCAGACATCACAAAATGTACTCCTTTGCCATGGGTATGCTGCATTATAAGATTTGTAAATGCCTCTTCATTATCTGGGTCAAAGACGTCACCACTTTCCTTTGGTCCGTGGTATGGATGAAATGTTTCACAAGGACCCGCATAAAAATCTTCTAATTTGAAATCATGTTCATTTTCTAAAGTAAGAGCAAATCCTTTAGCACGTCATTTCTTTCGCCATAGAACATATTCCCTAAAACCTCCTGGTCCAGCACATACATCTGCAAAGTATAGCAGCCCATTCTCCCTCAAACCTTTTGGGTTAGTAAACATAAAGTTACATGCTCTATCTGTATTTGCAGTTTTAACAGTAGCACGATTTAAAAAAAATGCACCACGAATTGTTTCATGAGGATTACAACGTGTCCTTGCTCGACGCACTTCAACGTCATCCAAATGGGCGAATACCGTTTTCGCATTGATAAAAGTTTTCACTATATCTTCACAACAGAAATCAATTTCATCATCTGTGGTCAACTTTTCATATCACCGTTTCATATCTTTTACAAACTTTATAACTTCCTCTGCAGGATTCCATTTAAGACCTGAATCTTCATGTCCGGGAACATGATGTCCAAAGACTCCGCGACCATGCTGTCTAGGTGCTTGAACTGACTCTAAACGACCTTGTTCATTATTTCCGAGGCCGTAACCGCCTTATATCCCATCATTCGCATCATACTTTTGCCGTTATCGAGGAGATTGTTTGACTCTTGTGTTATTACTTGTATTCTTCTATTGTCAACTACCTTTTCATCAATATCCTCCTCGTCAGATTCACTTGAACATCTACGAATTTTTTGTCGTTTACTATGACTATAAGTATCTCTTTCAAAGCTCTTCCTTTTTGTCCTAGTATCCAATTCTTCTTGCATGGTATGTTGATGCATCAGTCGCATAACAATTCTGCTAGGAATATGATACATTTACACTGAACATGTGAATGTGTGTATAAGCGTCAGAGGATGTCCAGGCCTTAGTTGCGACAAAAGACAAGAGTCAGCGGTTAGAAGTATCTGGAAGAGTCTGTTGACAACAAGCGTGCGTGCGGGTAGGATTTCGAGGTCTTTAGAGTATAAGATATATGTATAACTGTTGTGTGCTAAATAAAGGGAATTATTTGTATTTGTGCAGATATGTCGACAAAACGGTGCTTGTTATATTCCACATAGACTCCCATACACTGGGCGCTTCATCTGGTTTAAGCCATGTTAAATACGGAACGAGTCAAATCCAGCGTATTTGTAGTTTTGCACATTCAAGCCTAAATATTCAAGTGAATGTATCTCCGTTTTCATAGTAAGTATATTCACAATAGGATGCATGTTATACTCCACATTTGCTGCCAAATACAGCACACATCAGCCCGCTTGCAACACTGTCAAGACTGGACTCCGAGAAATCCAGCGTGATTGCAGTTTTGGATATTAATGCTTACATATTCGAATCAAGGTATCTCCGCTTGTTTTGCAGAAACATTGGCCATACGATGAGCGTTATATTCCACATCTGATGCCAAGTACAGTGCACATCATCCGGTTTACGCTATGTAAAATCTGGACCCAGCCAGATCCAGCGTAGTTGCAGTTTCGTATATTCAGGATTAAGTATTCAAACCGACGTATCTCCGATTCTATGGCACATATGGCTACAATTAGAGGCTCCTTATACTCCAAATTTGCTGCCAAACACAGTGCACGTTATCCCGTTTGATGCATGTAAAATCGGGACACAGCCGAACCCTGCGTATTTGCAGTTTTGCATAATCAGTATTAAATATTCGAACCAACGAATCTCTGGTTCTATGGCACACTTACAGACAATTCGGTGCGCGTTATATTTATCATCTGATGTCATATACAGCGCACATCAGTAGGTTAGAGTTATGTACGCTCTTGTCCCTGTCAAATACACCATAATTGCAATTTAGCATATTTATGCTTGAATATCGAGAGCAACGTATCTCCGTTTCTGTGGCAGATATGACGACAATTCGGTGGGCGTTATGCTCCTGATTTGCTGGTGAGCACAGAGCACATCTTCCGATTCTATCTTCTCTTCTGTCTTTCGTCTTCTCTGGTCACTGACAGATTCAGCGTAATTGCTGTTTTGCATATTCATGCCTAAATGTTCAAACCAACGTATCAGCGCTGCTATTGGATACGAATGTCGCAAATGCGATGCGCGCTATACTCCACAATAACAGCCAAATGCAGTACTTATGCGCTTTGTTCTACGTCGACTCTGGTTCCTGTTATATGCAGTGTAATTGTAGTTTCGCAGATTCAGACTCAAGTATTCAACTCTACGTTTCTCCGTTGCTATTGCTGATATGTCGACAATTCGATGTGCCTGGTACTCCACATTTCTTGCCAACTACATCGCTTACCAGCCAGTTTGCGCTATATCCACACTGGCCCCAGGCAGATCATGCATATATATATCGGAGATGAAAGAACACCGGAACCTTCCCTTCGGAATTTTGGGAAGACTCCTAGTACTGTAATTTAGATTTCACCATAGCCGTATTATGAAACTGTAGTCATTCGATCCGACTGTACTTATTTGAGATTTATAATAGTGAGCTCGGGCTCGAGGCGACAACCAGTAGCCGAACGTAGTCGCGGTCAAGGGATAAACGTTTTGTCTAACAAAGGCATGAAGTAACTCTATAGCTCTCCTTAAAAGAAATACTTGGGACGGGGCACGACGGTAAGCATTTCAACGATTTCTGTCCCGTGGATCGCCACACGCAGACTCTATTCTTTGAGTAAGATGATTACCAGATGTCGACACGTCTCCGCAGTACATGTTCAGCTAGCCCGAGGACCGGCTATGAATCTTAAGATTTGTTTAACTAAAGTCCTTCAAACCGACAAACAGTCCTCGTTCCAACTACGAGAAAATAGGAGAAATCTATTTTTCTCACGAACGACGCTACCTCTTCTCGAAGCTCTTAAGGGCGGCTAGCACCCTTCCCTAACCACCAGCATGGAAATTGACCAATTAGCAGTAACGCCAATTTCCCTCACTTTACGAACGAAGAATTATCTCCACGAATCCGATGATTTCGTGCCCTTAGGCACACCCATCATAGTTTTCCTCGACAGCGTTACCGTAATGGAGAAACACTCTCCCTTACGATCACGACGACGATTCAAATAACCCTCTGCTACGTAATGATTGCCCCATGCATTAACATTGAGTACAACTTAGACGCTAAAGAAAAGTAGAGTTCGTCATCCCGTTGACCGCTGATTCGTTATTGAGCCTAGGATCATAGTCATTAGCTTCCCGAGTATCTAATTATCGCGATTACTTGTCCAATTCCACCATAGTCATATTTGCACTAGTAAATATCACCTCTATTGCATAATGATCACGTCTAGCGCCAATAGGGATTCGTTTCACGTCCTTAACCCTAACTCTAATTTTAACGCCAACCCGAAATCTGAAGTGGGATCAGTGCCGACTATAACAGTGCTAGAACTTAAGACCATCGTGCGCAAGTAATTCAGTCGCTAGTGCAAAAATCGAGTGTGAAACCTAACAATTTTTCGCTACCACGTTTTAACCCTTAAAATCGCGTGCTCCGACTCCGCTGCATGGGGCGCAGCTGCCAACCTGATTATGGAGGGAAACTATGATTTCAATAACGAGTGGCGAGTCGACTCGTGCGTACTGGAAGCATCAACGGATAGATCAAGTCATCTGGGTGAATCGTTTCCATTTTACTCCGATTCGGGAGCAGAGCGTTCACTAATTAAAGAGTCCACGGCCTCGGCATTTTCTGACAAAGGAATGAGTGACATATTAGTAATGCGAGGAGTAGGGAATACCTGTATTAAACAAATGCCAACCATTTGTTCATCGTGTGTATTAATGATTTTTACATCGAAGATAATTTCTCATGTCCTTCCTGATAGTTATTTAAAATATGATATCGCGATTTGTTGCGGAACTCTAAGTCTGGGTTTTGACGTAACATTACACAAAATAGCCTCGCTATGTGTAAAACAAAAATAATTAATGTCTGTAATGAAACCACTGCAAACGAGATCGTCGTTAATGAAGTTGACACTGATGTACATGGTAATAATAAAAGTCGATCAATTTCTCTTCTCGTCAAATTCAAAGATTCATTGGTTACGGGTTTCCTACGTATTCGCGCAAATACAGGCCGGTTAGAAATACGATTAATTGATCCTAACACCACCGTACGAGGAAGTTCTTATAGACTTAGCGAGGAGAAGCGAAGAGCGGTACGTGAGAAAACAAGCGTTTTAATTAATGCAAAGATCATAAGGCCTAGTAATTCGCCATTTGCGAGCCCTACGTAACTCGTGAAGAAGAAAAACGGCTCAGATAGATTATGAGCAGGTTCCCGAGAGCTAAGTCAAAATATGGTCGCGGATCGGTACCCTTTATTCCTTATTGCGGATCAAGTCGCGAGATTGCAAGAGGCGAGATACTTTATTAGCCTGGACATGGTCAGCGGGTTTCACCAAAGTCCTATTTATCCTAATTCAGCGGAGTATACAGCGTTCGTTACCCCCGACAGATAATATGAATAGATAACGATGCCATTTGGACTGAAAAATTGCACCGTCCGTCTTTCGGAGGGCTATTCGCAACGCCCCAGGCGACCTCGCTCATTCGTACGTTATTATTTATTTCGATAACGTCCTAATTATTGCCGACTCGATAGATCAAGCTTTACAAAGATTGAAACACCGTATTAGATACCCTCGTAAAAGCCGGATTCTCTTTTAACTTTGCGAAACGTTCTCTTAAGCACATCGGTGCTCTATTTGAGATATGTAATTCATAACGAAGAAGTTCGTCCCGACACGGGTAAAATACACACCTTAAGTTCTTTACCTGTGCCAACGACCGTCACACAGTTCATCCCAAAATTCTCACAGATGAGGAAACTACGCGCTCATCCCTGTACGCGCTCATCTCAGATAACAGAAATATAACTTGGACAGATAGACACGAAAAAATAAGACAACAGGTAGTTTCCGTGCTGACCGACGCGCCGGTGCTAATGATATTCAACCCCAATTACCCGATAGAACTACCTACTGATGCTAGCTCGGAGAGTTACGGGGCGATTTTGACGCATCAAGCCGAAGGTAAGAACAGGGTAATAGAGTATTACAATAATAGAACTAGCCCCGCGGAATCCAGATATCACTCCTATGAACTCGAAACATTAGCTATCGTAAACGCCGTAAAACATTTCCGTCACTATCTACATGGACGGAAATTTCTTGTCGTCACGGATTGCAACTCGTCGAAAGCGCTGAGTAATAAAGTACATTTAAATGACAGGGACCAGAGGTGCTGGACTTACTTGCAGACTTTTATTTATGACTTTATGTATCGGGAAAGTAAACGGACGGCTCACGTAGATTTCTTTTCGCGAAACCGCACAGGCGTTGACCCTATTAAATTCGACAAAATCAAAGAGAAAATAGTTAATCTGGCAGAAATTTCAGAAGATTGCCTGTTAGCGGAACAACGTCGTGATTCTCAAATCTTGGAAATCGTCAAGGAATTGCAAAACGGTGGGCTCGCGGGAGACATCGCGAATACATACGAATTAAGGTCCGGTACTATTTACCATAGGATACAAAGAAACGGCAGGACTCTCTGTTTACCTATAGTCCCAAGTGGTTTTAGATGGTCTGTTATTAACCGTGTGCACCAGTCAATTATGCACTAAGGTTGGGAGAAACTATACGAATATTACTGTTTCGAAGTGATGGCGAAGTACGTTCGCCGATTCATTGAGAACTGTCATGCTTGTCAAGATTCGAAAGCTAGTTTAGGTAAGGTACAAGCCGAACTGCATCCTATACCTAAGACCAGCATACCCTGGCATACGGTCCACATGGACATAACAGGCAAGTTGAATGGTAAAAGCGATTCAAAGGAGCACGTCATTGTTTTGATCGACGTCTTCACTAAATTCGTATACCTGCATCATACTCGTAAGATAGATTCCCTTAACACCATTAAAGCGCTTAAATCCGCTATATTTTTATTCGGGAGGCCCTGTCGGATAATAGCAGATCAGGGAATATGTTTTAAGGGTAAGGAATTTCGAGAATTCTGCGAAAGCAAACGAATTAAAGTTCACTTGATAGCGACCGGTGCTAGTAGAGCCAAGGGACAGGTAGAACGTGTTACGGGTGCATTGAAAATTATGTTCACGGTAGTGGAAACGACCGGGCGGCCGTGGCAAGACGCGATTGGGGAAATACAGTTGGCTTTGAATTGCACCACCAACCGCGTGACAAACTCGAGCTCATTTGAACTACTAATAGGTAGAACGACAAGACCGTACGATCTGTTGTTACCCGATAACATCAAAAGTATCGATATCTCCAATATAAGACGACAGGCAATAAAGGGGATGGAAACTAGTGCTAGGTATGATGAGGATGGATTTGACGAAACTAAAGCTAAAGCGGTTAGGTTTAACCTCGGTGATTTCGTATTACGCAAAATGAGGAACGAAATCAAACCAAATTAGATCCAAAATTTAGAGGTCCATTTGTAATAGCAGAAGTTTTGGAAGGAGGCATGTATATCTTAAAAGTATTAAACGGTAAGCGATCGTTCAAGTACAGTCACGACATGTTGAGGAAAATGCCAGATGGATGCACCCCTGCCGAGTTGGATGTCTGTGGTGAAGGCCATAACAGTGGCCATGACGATATGAGTACTTCGATCTCGGAAGATTAGTAGCACTATGCCAATAACACCCGGCAGGGGGAGTTCGCACGCTTTTCATTTCATGGTAACAGTGTGATAAAGCTCAGAGAGAACGTGTGATGTGGCTCACACGCTTTTCATGGTAACAGTATGATAAGGCTCAGTGAGAACATGCGATGCGACTTGCATGCTTTTCGGGGTGACAATATGATAAGACTCAGTGAGACCGTGGAACGAAGCTCTATGTGCTCATACGATCTAGAAGACCGAGATCCTTTGGAGTGCGAAATCGAAAATGGTCCATCATGCCGTTACGATCCGACTGATAACCTGCAGGATGCAACTATCACATTGGATACTAAGTTTAACGCTACTAATTTTCATAATCTTTTATTTTTTTGCTGCCAAATCCCCGAACAGGATTTGTTGCTACACTGGACCCTTGCCTTATTGGAACATCTAGTTAAATTGTGAATAATGTTAATTGTATCGAGTCTAATGTTAGGAAACTCAATATTTTAGTTACACACGAGGACGTGTGATAGTCAGAATGGCTGTGTCGGAGATGAAAGAACACCTGAAACTTCCCTTCGGAACTTTGGGAAGACCCCTAGTACTGTAATTTAGACTTCACCATAGCCGTATTATGAAACTGTTGTCATTCAATCCGACCGTACTTATTTGAGATGAGGTGACGTGCGTGATAGGTATAGAAGAATCACTCGGTATTGTTTAACAATAACTGTTTATTTGCTTGTGTTCGTGGTATACACTAGCTGGCCGAAAGCACGGTACAATTATCGATTCAGGATTACAAGTTCAAGCTCGGCGCGATACTTTACGCGGTGGTTCGAGTCGAGACGATTGCACATACGTCGAGAGATTCAGATTCGCTATTACGTACGACTGCGGACGAACAATCCAGAAGGCGTCTTCCAACTTGCCTCGCGGCTCGCGATAGAACAGAATGAATTTGTGTCGCGATGATGCTCCTTAGGAAAACTGTGTTTGGGTGTGTCGAAGGATACGGGATCATCGGATTCGTTCAGAAAAGTATTAGTTCAGAGAGTGAGGGAAACGGACGTCGCTGTTAATTGGAAAAATTGTGAGTTGGTTGTTGGAAAGGGATGACAGCTGCCCTTGAGAGAAAGTTGCTAGCGAGGAGCGTCGTACGTGAGAAAAAGCAGATTTCCCGTAGTGGGTGGTATGTGTAGGGACTATTGAACAAAGACTATTTGTCCCTTTAGAGAATCTTAGCTGCATAAATCCTAAGATTTATAGCGGGTCCTTAGGCTCGCTGTAAATATTCGGTGAGAGTGTATCTGACAGACATCTGGCAATCATCTGTTCGAAAGGTAGAGTCCTTGTGTAGCGAGGCACGGGACAGAAACCGTTGGGAAGTTTGCTGTCGAGTGCCGCTACAGAGATTTATGATAGTGAGCTCGGACTCGAGGAGACAGTCAGTCTCCAAACGTAGTCGCGGTCAAGGGATGAACGTTTTGTCTAACAAAGGCATGAAGTAACTCTATAGCTCTCCTTAAAAGAAATACTTGGGACGGGGCACGACGGTAAGCATTTCAACGATTTCTGTCCCGTGGCTCGCCACACGCAGACTCTATTATTTGAGTAAATACATGAGCAGCTAGTACGAGGACCCGCTATAAACCTTAAGATTTGTTTAATTAAAGTCCTTCAAACCGACAAACAGTCCTCGTTCCAACTACGAGAAAATAGGAGAAATCTATGTTTCTCACGATCGACGCTTCCTCTTCTCGAACTCTCTCTTGAGGGCGGCTAGCACCTTTCCCTAACCACCAACATGGAAATTGACCAATTAACAGTAACGCCAATTTCCCCCATTTTCCGAACGAAGACATTTCTCCACGAATCCGATGATGTTGTGACCTTAGGCACACCCATCATAGTTTTCCAGGACAGCGGCGCCGTGATTGAGAGACGGCACTCTCTAGTGCGATCTCATCAGCAATCGACCTGTCTTTCTTATACGTAGTAATTGCTCCTTGCTCTAACATGTAGTGCAACTTAGACGCTAACGTAGTGTAGAGTTCAGCATCCGTTGACCGCGAAAACGTTGCCGGAACCGAGACCATTGTCATAGTGCCGTCATTTGTTACTTACACCCTCATCAAACCTAAGGACCCACCATAAACTTAGACTTTTTAAGTAATTCTAGATGGTCCCTTTCATCTTGCACATCCAATTTCATAAATGTTTTTGATTGATGTGTATTTCTTAGAAAAGTCCTTATGTTTATTGTGCGCTCTTAGAAACTGCGGAAAAGCTGGTAGTTATATAATGGGAAAACCGGTAATTATATAATATTAAACTATATATATGTCGGGTTGGCGTTACGATTAGAGTTAGGGTTAAGGGCGTAAACGAATCCCTATTGACACTAGACGTGATCACTATGCAATAGAGGAGATATTTACTAGTGCAAACATGACCATGTTGGAATTGGACAAGTAATCGCGATAATTTGATACTCGAGAAGCTAATGACGATGATCTTAGGCTCAATAACGAATCCACAGTCAACGGGATGACGAACTCTACTCTTCTCTAGCGTCTAAGTTGTACTCAATGTTAATGCATGGGGCAATCACTACGTATCCGAGAGTTACTTGAATCGTCGTCGAGATCGTACCGGAGAGTAACTCTCCGTCTCGACGATGCCGTCGAGGAAAACTATAATGGGTGGGTCTAAGGACATGAGATCCTCGGATTCGTCAAAGAAAGCTTTCGTTCCAAAGGTGAGGGAAATTAGCGCTGTTGCTAATTGGTCGATCTCCATATCGGCGTTTTGAAAGAGATGCTGGCCGCCCTTGAGGGGAGGTTGTTGACGGGGGCATCGTTCGTGGAAGATAGGCTTCTCCTATCGTCCCGTAGTTGGAACAAGGACTGTTTGTCTAAATGAAGAACTTTGCTTGACTAAATCTTAAGATTTATTGCGGGTCCTCAAGTTAGCTAAACATACTGCGGAGGTATAGTGACATCTGGAGATCATCTTACCCGAAGGATAGGATCTGCGTGTGGCGAGCCACGGAACAGAAACCTTTGAAATATTTACTGCCACGTGTCGCTACGGCTATTTCTTTAAAGGAGAGGTATAGAGTTACTCTGTGCCTTTGTTAGATAAAACGTTCATCCCTTGACCGCGGCTACGTTCGGCGACTGGTTGTCGCCTCGAGCCCAAGCTCACTATCATAAACCTCGAACAATCGGAGCGACATTTGTTTAATCTAAATTACGACATTACGGTATTCCCGAGAATCCAAGGAGAGGTTCCGGTGTTTTTCCATCTCCGACACGGCCATTCTGACTATCACACGTCCTCGGGTGCAACTACAAGATTGAGTCTTTCTAACATTAGGTTCGGTACAATTAGCATGTCTACAATTTAACTTAATGTCTAAATAAGCTGAGGGTCCAGTGTAACAACAAAATTTTGTTCGGAGGTTTGACAACAAAAGGAATAGAAGAGCACATGAATTAGTAACGTTGTAATTAGTATTGGAAGTGATAGTTGCATCCTGTGGGTTATCAGTCGGGTCATAACGGCGAAATGGACCAGTCTCGATTTCGCACCCCAATGGATCTCGTTTTTCTAGATCGCACGACCGCACCAAACTTCGTAACACTATAGCTCATGGTGCGCGTGAACACATCACTTGCCCCTTAGTCGAGCTTCATAACACTATAGCTCATGGTGCGCGTGAACACATCACTTGCCCCTTAGTCGAGCTTCATAACACTATAGCTCATGGTGCGCGTGAACACATCACTTGCCCCTTTACCAAGCTTCATAACTCTATAGCTCATGGTGCGCGTGAACACATCACTTGCCCCTTTACCAAGCTTCATAACACTATAGCTCATGGTGCGCGTGAACACATCACTTGCCCCTTTACCAAGCTTCATAACTCTATAGCTCATGGTGCGCGTGAACACATCACTTGCCCCTTTACCAAGCTTCATAACTCTATAGCTCATGGTGCGCGTGAACACATCACTTGCCCCTTTACCGAGCTTCATAACGTACTCCGTAAGGTGCTACGGTCTTTGTGCTAAGGATCTTCCGAGATCGAGGTGCTCATGTCGTCGTGGTCACTGTTATTGCCGTCACTACCGACGTCCAACTCAGCGGGAACGCGACTGTCCGGCATTTTTCTTAATCTGTCGTGATTGTCTTTATACGGTCGTTTGCCGTCTAGCGTTTTTAAAATATATCTATCTCCTTCCAAAATCTCGGTTATTACGAATGGACCCTTGAATTTTGGCTTTAGCTTGGTTTGGTTTCTTTTCTCATTTTTGCGTAGTACGAAATCGCCGAGGTTAAACCTAACCACTTTAGCTTTGTTTCTATCAAAATCTTTCTTTGTTGTACTGGGCTTTACTTTCTATGTTCTATACAGCCTGCTGTCTTACATCAGGGATATCGACTTCCTTTTCTTCGATATTGTTGGGTAGTAATAGGTCGTACGATCTCGCTGTTCTACCGATTAGTAGTTGTAAAGGGCTCGAATTAGTCACGCGGTTGGTGGTGCAGTTCAACGCTAGCTGTATTTCCCCAATCGCGTCTTGCCACGGCCGCCCGGTCGTTTCTACTGTCGTGAACGTATTTTCAATGTACGCATAACACGCTCTACCTGTCTATTAGCTCTATCATCGGTCGCTATCGAGTGAACTTTAATTCGTTTGCTTTCGCAGAATTCTCGAAATTCATTACCCTTAGAACATCTTTCCTGATCTGCTATTATCCGGCAGGGACTTCCGAATAAAATATAGCGGGTTTAAGCGCTTTAATGGTGTTACGGAAATCTATCTTACGAGTACGATGCAGGTATACGAATTTAGTGAACACATCGATCAAAACAATGACGTACTCCTTTGAATCGCTTTTACCACTCAACTTGCCTGTTATGTCCATGTGGACCGTATGCCAGGGTATGCTGGTCTTAGGTATAGGATGTAGTTCGGCTTGTATCTTACCTGAACTAGCTTTCGAAACTTGACAAGCATGACAGTTCTCAATGAATCGGCGAACGTACTTCGCCATCCCTTCGAACCAGTAATACTCGTACAGTCTCTCGAGCATTTTCTCCCAACCTAAGTGCATAATTGACTGGTGCACATAGTTAATAACAGACTATCTAAAACCTCTTAGGACTATAGGTAAACAGAGAGTTCTGCCTTTTCTTTGTATCCTACGGTAAAGAGTACCGGACCGTAATTCGTATGTATTCGCGATGTCTTCCGCGAGCTCATCGTTTTGCAATTTCTTGACGATTCCCAAGGTTTGAGAATCACGACGTTGTTCGGCTAATCGCCAGTATTCCGATATTTCGGCCAGATTGATTTCTTTCTCCGCAATTTTATCAATTTTACGGTGGTCTAAATCTACGGGGTTTCGCGAGAAGAAATCTACGTGGGCTGTCCGTTTACTTTCCAGATACATAATGTCAAAAAAAACAAAAGTCTGCAAGTAGGCCCATCACCGATGGTTCCTGTCATTTAAATGTACTTTGTTACTCGACGCTTTCGACGAGTCGCAATCCGTGACGACAAGAAATTCCCGTCCATGTAGATAGTGACGGAAACGCTCGACTGCGTTTACGACTGCTAACGTCTATAGTTCGTAGGAATTATACCTAGATTCTGCGAGGGTAGTTCTTTTACTGTAATACTCTATTACTTTGCCTTTACCTTCAACTTGATGCGTCAAAATCGCCCCGTAACTCTCTCCGAGCTAGCGTCAGTATGTAGTTCTATCGGGTAATTGGGGTCGAATATCATTAACACCGGCGCGTCGGTCAGGGCGGAAACTGCCTGTTGTCTTATTTTCTCGTGCCTATCTGTCCAAGTTATATTTCTGTTATTTGAGATGAGCGCATACAGGGGTTTCATCACCTGTGAGAATTTAGGGATGAACTTTCGGAAGTACGAAGCTAACCCTATGAACTGCCTGAACTGTGTGACGGCTGTTGGCACAGGTAAAAAGCTTAAGGTGTGTATTTTACCCGGGTTCGGACGAACTTCTTCGTTATGAATTACATATCTCAAATAGAGCACCGATGTCTTTAGAAAAGAACAGTTCGCAATGTTAACAGAGAATCCTGCTTTTACGAGGGTATCTAATACGGTGTTCAATCTTCCTAAAGCTTGATCTATCGAGTCGGCAATAATTAGAACGTTATCGAAATAAATAACAACGTACGAATGAGCGAGGTCATCCAGGGCCTTGCGAATGGCCCTCCGAAAGACGGACGGCGCAATTCTTCAGTTCAAACGGCATCGTTATCTACTCATATTGTCTGTCGGGAGTAACGAACGCTGTATACTCCGCTGAATTAGGATAAGTAGGAATTTGGTGAAACCCGCTGGCCATATCCAGGCTAATAAAATATCTCGCCTCTTGCAATCTCGCGACTTGATCCGCAATAAGGAGTAAAGGGTACCGATCCGCGACGGTACTTTGATTTAGTTCTCGGGGATCCACTCATAATCTATCTGAGCCGTGTTCTTCTTCACGAGTTACGTAGGGCTCGCGAATGGCGAATTACTAGGCCTTATGATCTTTGCTTTAATTAAAACGCTTATTTTCTCACGTACCGCTCTTCGGTCCTCCTCGCTAAATCTATAAGGACTTCCTCGTACGGTGATGTTAGGATCAATTAATCGTATTTCTAACCGGCCTGTATTTACGCGAATACGTAGGGAATCCGTAACGAATGAATCTTTGAATTTGTCGAGAAGAGAAATTGATCGACTTTTATTATTACCATGTACATCAATGTCAGCTTCATTAACGACGATCTCGTTTGCAGTGGTTTCCTTACAGACATTAATTATTTTTGTTTTACACATAGCGAGGCTATTTTGTGTAATGTTACGTCAAAACCCAGACTTAGAGTTCCACAACTAATCGCGATATCATATTTTAGATAACTATCAGCAAGGACATGAGAAATTATCTTCGATGTAAAAATCATTAATACACGCGATGAACAAATGGGAGGCGTATGTTTAATACAAGTATCTCCTGCTCCTCGCATTACTAATATGTCAGTCATTCTTTTGCCAGAAATCTCGAGGTCACGGACTCTTTAATTAGTGAACGCTCGGCTCCCGAATCGGAGTAAAAATGGAAACGACTCACCCTGATGACTTGATCTAACCGGTGATGCTTCCAGTACGTAGAAGTCGACTCGCCACTCGTTATTGAAATTATGGTTTTCTTTCATAATCAGGTTAACAGTTGCGCCCCGTGCAGCGGGGTCGGAACGTGCGATTTTAAGGGTTAAAACGTGGTAGCGAAAACTTGTTAGGTTTCGCACTCGATTTTGCACTAGCGACTGGGTTACTCGCGCACGATGGTCGTAAGTTCTAGCACTGTTATAATCGGCACTGATCCCACTTCTGATGTCGGGTTGGCGTTACGATTAGAGTTAGGGTTAAGGGCGTAAACGAATCCCTATTGACACTAGACGTGATCACTATGCAATAGAGGAGATATTTACTAGTGCAAACATGACCATGTTGGAATTGGACAAGTAATCGCGATAATTTGATACTCGAGAAGCTAATGACGATGATCTTAGGCTCAATAATGAATCCACGGTCAACGGGATGACGAACTCTACTCTTCTCTAGCGTCTAAGTTGTACTCAATGTTAATGCATGGGGCAATCACTACGTATCCGAGAGTTACTTGAATCGTCGTCGAGATCGTACCGGAGAGTAACTCTCCGTCTCGACGATGCCGTCGAGGAAAACTATAATGGGTGGGTCTAAGGACATGAGATCCTCGGATTCGTCAAAGAAAGCTTTCGTTCCAAAGGTGAGGGAAATTAGCGCTGTTGCTAATTGGTCGATCTCCATATCGGCGTTTTGAAAGAGATGCTGGCCGCCCTTGAGGGGAGGTTGTTGACGGGGGCATCGTTCGTGGAAGATAGGCTTCTCCTATCGTCCCGTAGTTGGAACAAGGACTGTTTGTCTAAATGAAGAACTTTGCTTGACTAAATCTTAAGATTTATTGCGGGTCCTCAAGTTAGCTAAACATACTGCGGAGGTATATTGACATCTGGAGATCATCTTACCCGAAGGATAGGATCTGCGTGTGGCGAGCCACGGAACAGAAACCTTTGAAATATATACTGCCACGTGTCGCTACGGCTATTTCTTTAAAGGAGAGGTATAGAGTTACTCTGTGCCTTTGTTAGATAAAACGTTCATCCCTTGACCGCGGCTACGTTCGGCGACTGGTTGTCGCCTCGAGCCCAAGCTCACTATCATAAACCTCGAACAATCGGAGCGACATTTGTTTAATCTAAATTACGACATTACGGTATTCCCGAGAATCCAAGGAGAGGTTCCGGTGTTTTTCCATCTCCGACATATAATTATATAATATTAAATTATATTATATTAAAATTATATAATATTAAATATATCTGATGAAAATGTGTGGATTTTCTCATGAACAAGGTCATCCATGAGCCACGGTGGTAGGATGCTTACTCCTCCTATCTTCATTCATTAACGCTGATCATACCCAATGGGTATCGCGAATCCTTGTCCTCCCTTTTCATAACAAAAAGTGTGAACAACGAATCAGCTTCCCTTGTTCAAAAATTACCTACATACCGATCTTTCCTCCGTAAGTATGTAAGAGGGGAATTCGAGTTATATCTTGACACCCGTGACTTTTTCGAAAACCACCTATCTATGCATACTCAATCTAGGTTTTCAGATCAGTCAATATATCTACCCGGATTCACTCATATAAGATCAATCCATTTCTTCGTCACCATTATCTTAAACGGCGGAGTTACTAACTTGTGTTGTTTTACAAAGTTGTTGGAAATACATATTTCATAAATATTGAAATATGTATAATTTTTGTGCTGGACTAGGTCCAGTGCGTAGTGGAGATCTTTGTAACGGGATATCACTGTGTGGAGATATGTGTGTGCGCGGCGACTGAGAAACAGACGAATGTAAACAGTTCTATCGGTTAACAGTCTTCAAAAGGTCGGATATGAATAAAAGTGCTGAGACACGCGCAAGTGTACATTGATAAATATTCTAGAAATCGTTTATAAAGTAAATATGTGTCTACGTTAATAGTTATGGCCAGCGTACAATATTTCGGCCATCAGGATGCACAATTCTCAACATGGTAGCAAAAATCGTGGTTGACGAGATTTAAGGTTATGGGACAACGTGTAACCGGGCGTGAATGTGTAAAAAAGGTTCATTTTGAAAGAATTGGAAATATGTTCTGAAGAGATAAAAAGGCTGTTGGCGGAGCAGATAAAAGAAATCTGTATAGTGAGGAGAACTATTTTTGAAAAAAGGGTGAAGATGAAAAGACGAATCAAGATGCCAATGGACGATAAAACTAAAATGCAAGTATTCGATGTACGTGATTACAAAGCGTGGAAAAAAAGAATATTAATGTATTTAAAGTGTAAAAAATGTTATGAATTGGATACAGGAGAGAAAATGGACACGGATGCGAAAGATAATTGGGATGAAAAGAATCAATGGGCGATGAAGTAGATCTATTGTAGATTAGAATTTGTTGGTGATCAAGACACTGTTTACAAAATAATTACAAAATTCGATGAGATGTATATGAAGGAATCAACAGCATTGCAACTTTGTATAAGACGTAGACTCGACATGATGAGGTTGAAAGATTTTGAGGAATCAGGTTCATTTTTCACGGAATTTGAGAAGACGATAAATGAATTAAAGGATGTTGGTGCAAACGTAAGTGAACGTGAAAAACTCGATTACATGCTGAAAACACTACCAGAATCATTGATTTATATTGATGACTTAATCGACTCATTGAAAGAAAGTGATTGAACTTGTGATTTTTTAAAAAATAAAATTATAATGTGGGAAATACGTAGGGAGAGTAAAAGTGACAGGAAATGGTCAAATGTCTTCAAAGTTGAGAAAAGAGAGAAATAAAGTGCCATGGCTGTGGAAAGTACGGCCACGTGATAAAAAATTGCACGAATACATGCAGAGGCGGAATCAATGGAGGAGCGCAATGGCAAGGAGGTGCGAATCAGCCATAGCAGAATAGGGGTCGCGGCGGACGAGGTTCTGGCCAGAGAAGACGAGGATATGTTCAGCGTGGATTTGGTCAACGAGGACGGAGCAGAGGTTGGCAGCAACGCTACAATGGGGCAAGTCGACAAGACGCAAATTATTTAAACAGCCAGGACTACGACGACCAAGGAATTGACTCCTTCCTAACGCGAGTGCAGCGCGATTATAGTAAGGATACTATCACAGTATATACCAGCGATACGCGAAAAATAGATCGGATATTGGATAGTGAATGTTCAGATCACATTGTAAATGATGACTCGTATTTTATTGAGTACGAAAACTTAAAGAACCCGATAAATGTAAAACTAGGAGACGGTAGAACATTAAAAGGAACAAAAGTTGGAAAAATTTTAACTTACTTTGAAGTAAACAAAAGAAGGGTTAAAATTATAATGTCAAATGTATTTTATGTGGAAGAAATGGATAATAACTTGGATAGCTATGCGAGAGTAACGAATAAAAATAAGAGAGTCTCAGCAGGGAATACTTCAAAGATCTATAACAAATATAGAAAGTTGATAGGGATCGCATTCAAAGATCATGGTTTATATAAAATAACTAGTTACATTGGAAGGCCAGAATCTCACGCCAAAAATGCAGAAAAAATGACGAACAGGGAAAAATTTCACAGAATCCGAGGACATGTAAACTTTAATTATTTAGATACGATGTGTAAGAAAAAATTAATTGAGAGAATGCCAGAAAAATTGGAGCAAGTTCCATTAAAATGTGGTGCGTGTATGCAAAATAAATAGCACAATGTACCTATCCAGAGTAACTGTAGTAGAGCTCGCGAGATTTTAGAATTGGTACATACCGATTTAAATGGGCCTCATAAAAATACCAGGTTTGATGGATCTAAATATTTCTTAACATTTATAGACGATTATAGGAAGTGCGCATTAATTTATACTTTGAAATCGAAAGATGAGGTTTACGATTGAATCCTTGATTATATAAATAAAGTTGAAAATCTTACTGGTAAGAAGATAAAGAGACTAAGATGCGATAATGGAAAAGAATATATGAACAAAAACATGTACAATCTAATTAGGGAAACGGGAATTTTCCTAGAACCATGCCCACCTTATGTTCACTAGTTAAATGGAACAGCTGAGCGCTACCGTAGAACAATCACGAATTCCGCTAGATGCTTATTACATGATTCGAAACTAAATATTAAATATTGGTCGGAGATAGCTAGAACCGCGGTGTACTTAAAAAATAGAACCATTACGAAAACATGTGAAAATAAAACACCAATCGAAATATTGTTAAGAAGGAAACCGGATATAATTAATTTAAGATTGTACGGGAGTATAGTTTTCGTAAGAGTATCTGAAATTAAAATAAATTCGAAATGGTACAAAAAGGCAGATATTGGAATACTTGTAGGTTATGAAAACGTTGGATATAGGACCTTAGTTAATAATAAAATTATAATTGCAAGACACGTAGAATTTATAGGTGAAAATGATAATTTAGTAGGATTTCAAGGAATGGATGAATCAGATAATGAAACGGAGAAGGATTTTGAAGAACATTCGGATACAAACGAAATTCATGAAAGTGAAACAAGTGACGAAAAGGTCGAGCAGTTTGTAATAAGAAGGGAGAGAAATTTAAGTAACGAATCAGAAGAAAAATTTGAGGACATAGAAAATAATTTGAGAAGGCCAGGACGGGAAACAAAGAAACCTCAAAGATATGGCCAAACGAGCTCATATTTCATTTATGTGAATGTAGTTAGCGCAGGCAGTCCTCAAACCTATGAAGAAGCTTTCAGTGGAGATGACAGCAGATCATGGAAAGAAGCAATGGATCGAGAAATGAATAGTTTAGTCAAAAATGAAAACCTGGCAATTAGTAGAGAAACCAAAAGATAAAAAGGTATTAGATTTGAAATGGGTATATACGAATAAATCCGATAATCGTAAGAAAGCGCAACTAGTTGTTCGGGGTTTCCAACAAAAGGAAATACCGGAAGATTTATACTCTCCAGTGGCAAAAATGCAAACGCTGAAGTTATTGCTATCTTATTGTTGTCATTATGGTTCGATGATTATGCAAATGGATGTAGAAACAGCATTCCTAAACGGAACTATAAAATCGGAAGTATTTGTAAAACAAACTATGGGTTACGCCGATAAAAGGGGGAAAGTATGTAAACTAGGTTTGTAAGTATGTAAAATAGGTTTGTAAAGAAGTGAGAGTGATTATTGTTTGTATATGAAGTATGAGAGCGATCATGTTATATACTTAATTCTATTCGTGGATGACTTATTAATGTGTGGTAAATACAAAAGAAAAATAGATGAAATTAAAAATAAATTGTCAAACAAATCGATGAAAGACTTAGGTGAAGTAAAGACTTACTTAGGAATAAACATTGAATACGAAATGTGAGAATAAGAAATGTGAGATGAAATTAGATCAAAGTAGTTATACAGAGTCATTAGCGAAACGATAGAATATAGAGAATAGTGAACTATATTTTACACCAAAGGAAAAAAACTTAAATTTAGAACCCGCACAGTCAGCCTCAGACGATATAAGATATAGAAACCTCATAGGAGCTTCATTATATATTAGTACTGGAACAAGATTAGACGTTAGTTATAGTGTAAACTATTTAAGTCGATTTCAAAACAGTTACGACGGGACACATTATAAATATGCGTTGAGAACTTTGTAATACTTATATTTAACCAGAAAATTATGGTTGACTTATAAAAGAAATTTGAACGCTGAAATCATTGATTGTTTTGTTGACGGTGATTTATCATAAGACTACTACAAGACTACTACGGGGTTTATCATAAGATTTTTCGGAAACGCAATTTACTGGAAATCGAGAAAGCGAAACAGCGTGACAAAATCATCAACAGCCGCCGAGTATGTAGCTTTGTCAGAAGCAGTGAGTGAAATAAAATTTGTAAAGAAATTATTGAAAAATTTCAAAATAATGATCGAGAGACCAATAAAAATTTACGAAGATAATTCTGGAGCGATCGCGATATCAAAATTTGGAAACTTGACAAACAATTATGAGTACATTGAAGTACATTTCCATTTTGTAAATGAAAGTTGGGAAAATAAAGAGGTTGACGTTATAAAAGTAAATTCAGAAAACAATGTAGCAGATATTCTAACGAAGGCTCTAGGGAGAAATAATTTTGAAAATTTTAGATTATTTTTAAAAATGGTTTAATTTTCACAAAAGGAAATGAATATGCAGCACAATAATTAAGGAGGTGTATAGAGATATGTAAAATTTTTGTGCTGGACTAGGTCGAGTGCGTAGTGGAGATGTTTGTATGTGGATATCAGTGTGTGGAGATATGTGTGTGCGCGGCGACTGAAAAACAGACGAATGTAAACAGTTCGGTCGGTTAATAGTCTACATAAGGTCGGGTATGGAAGAAAGTGCTGAGACGCGTGCAGCTGTGTAACGATAAATGTTCTAAAAATCGTTTATAAAATAAAAATGTGTCTACGTTATTATAAAAGGCCAGTGTAAATTTTATGTTTCCATAACAATATTTCGGACATCAAGATCCACAATTCTCATCAATAACATTGTTGGTCGCAGAGTTATACCATCGCAACCACCCTATTATCTTAACGGAAATCAGGGGATCGATCAATATGCGGTGTCGTTTCTTAGAATCGTAACGGGAATTTGCGACTCCCGTTGACGCGCTTCGACGCGATCAAATCTCCCCACGGTTGGACAAATTGACATCAACTCTGGCCGATGTAAAATCCAGCCGTAAACCCTCCATTTTTACATTTTCAGACTTAAATATGCAAACCAACCTATCTCCGTTTCTAATGCAGATATGCAGACAATACGATGTGCCTTGTTCTCCACATTTCCTGCCAAATACAGTTCACATCTGCTAGTTAGAGCTACGTCAAGTCTGAACCCTGTCAAATCCAGTGTAATTGCAGATTTGCATATTCATGCCTGAACATTCAGATCAACGTATAGCTGTTTCTATTGCAGATATGTCGACAACTGGATGCGCGATATACTCCATATTTGCTGATAAATACAGTGCAGATTATACGAATTACGCTATATAAGATCAGTATAGATTCAAATCCAGGTACTTGCAGTTTTTAATATACATTATTAAATATTCAACTCCACGTATCTCCGTTGCTGTTGCTGATATGTCGACAATTCGATGTGCCTGGTACTCCACATTTCTTGCCAAATACATCGTTTGCCAGCCAGTTTGCGCTATATCCAGACTGGTCCCAGACAGATCAAGCATAAATATAAATCGGAGATGATAGAACACGGGAACCTTCCGTTTGGAATTTTGGGAAAATCCCGTAACATTGTAATCTAGATTCTACCATAGCTGTAATTAAACAATCGTAGTCATCTAGTCCGATTGTAATTGTTCGAAACTTGTGATACTGCACTTGGCCTCGAGGCGACAACCAGTCACCGAACGTAGCCGCGGTCAAGGGATGAACGTTTTGTCTAATAAAGGCATGGAGTAATTCTATAGCTGTCCTTAAATGAAATAATCGTAGCGGCACGTGACAGTAAACATTCCAACGGTTTCTGTCCCGTGACTCGCCACACGCAGACTCTATCCGTCGGATAAGATGATTGCCAGATGTCAACGCATCTCAACAGTATATGTTTAGCTAGCTTGAGGACCCATTATAAACCTTAAGATTTAGTTAATTAAAGTCCTTAACAGTCCTAAACAGGCAAACAGTCTTTGTTTCAACTACGGGATGATAGCTGAAATCTATTTTTCCACGGACGACGCTTCCCGCTAGCAACGTTCCCTCAAGGGCTACTAGCATCCTTCTCTAACCATCAACATGGAAATTGTCCAATTAACAGTAACGTCACTTTCAATCTCTTTCCGAGCGAAGTCATTTCTCCACGTATCCGATGTTCTGGTGCCCTTAGACACACCCATCATAGTTTTCCTCTGCAGCATCATCGTGTCGGAAAATCATTCTCTCTTGAGGTCACATTAGCCAGTTACAAAGAGCCTTAACACTCGGTGGATATTCTATGTTTTGACAAAGAGTTTGTTCAGTCCTACCTATACCGTAGATAAGGAAGTATGGTACAACTTGGAATCAGGATGAAAACGAATGCTGTTATCCCGTTGACCGCGGCTTTGTTATTGAACCCAGGATCATTGTCATTAGCTTCTCGAGTACCTAATTACCACGACTACTTGTCAAATTATATAACAATCAAATTTACACTAGTAAATATCTGCTCTATTGCATAACTACAACGTCTAAACCAAATGAAGATCCGTTTCGCGCCTCTAACTCTAATCATAATGTGAACCCGATGTAAGTGAAAATACATGCACATACCATCGATTCTGCCTGACCAGCACTCTCACCCGGAACCGGAACTCGCAGTGCACCGTGACGAACAGCACATATATAAGCCTCCACTCTTAGCCAGTCCGTCAGTCGTGCTCGCGCAACAGTAGAAGCAACATGGAATTTTTAAGATCTCTACTACGCGTCGTTGGTTTGTTCGTGCCAAATAAAGTAGATATCATTTCCGAACTACCACTGGAGGTATCGCACTTGATACTTCGAAAATTGGATCTCTCGTCCCTGCAGAGCGCCGCGCTTGTCTCGCGCAAATGGTTCAACGTTTGTAGATCCGACAAGTGTCTACGGCGGAAAGTGAGACGTCACATGCGACATACGAGAAAGCGGGTCAAGATGCAATTTCTCGGACCTGCAGCCGCTAAAGCTACCAACCAAGAATCAAGAAGTAGAGGACGTGGTGAGGGCAACCTAAGGCACGAAATAAGTTTATCCGCTGCTCGTACGGCGGTCGTCGTTGGAAGGTTACGCGATCCTTTGAGAATTTCGATGCGAGATCGCCCCATCGATGTTGGACCAATAAAATGTATTAGACTCTAACTCGTGTAAATACCTTAATTTGACTGCTTGCTCTTGCGAGAACTTGAAACGGTCTTGTCCGGATTCAGAACTGTAGCGCGAAGCTTGAAATAAAATGGTTTTACTGAGACGGCAATGTGTTTCAGTCACGATAATACTATCTGTATCGTAATAGGCCCATTATTGAATATTAACTACAATGTATCATCGCTGTAATTGCAGATTTGTCATCAATTAAATGCGAGATATACTCCTCATTGCCTGCCAAATACAGCTCGCATCAGCTGGCTCGTGCTATTATATCATCTCTGGTCCTCGACATATCAAGCGTAATTGCAGTTTTACAAATTAAGGTTAACATATTCAAATGAATGTATCTCCGTTTCTATTGCACATATGGCGACAAAGCGATGCTCGTTACATTTCACATCCGATGTCATGTGCACCGCACATCTGCTGGTTTGTACCATGTCAACTCCGGTCTCTGTCAAACCTAGCGAAATTGGTGCTTTGCATATTCATGATTAATTATTCAAATAACCGTATCGCCGTTTGCATTGCAGATATGCCGACAATTCGATGCGCGATATACGCCACTTTTGCTGCCAAACACAATGTATATTATCTGGTTTGAGTTATGTAACGTGTGGGCGCAGCCAAACTCAGCGTATACGCAATTATGCATTTTCAGGCGAAATATTCAAATATTGCATATTCAAATGAACGTATCTTGGTTTCTATGTCGCCTATTCGATGCGCAGAATACTCCACATATGATGCCAAATCAGCCGGTCTGTGCTATGTCAACTCTGGACCCTGTAAAATCCAGCGTAATTGTAGTTTTTGTTGTTAATGCTTAAATATTGCATTCAAAGATTCGCCGCTTCGTTTGCACTTATGTCGACAATTCCATACCCCTTGTACTCCTCATTTGCTGTAGTTACATTGCCCATCAGCTCCTTTGTGCTGTGTCAACTCTGGTCCCTGCACAATCCAGCCCAAATGCAATTTTGTATGTTCGGGCTTAAATATTCAAATCAACGTTACTCCGATTCAATAGCACATATGTCGACAATACGATGCGCGTTATATTCCACATTGACTGCCATACGCAGAGCGCTTCATCTGGTTTTAGCCGTGTTAAATCCGGACCGAGTCAAATCCAGCGTATTTGTAGTTTTGCATATTCAAGCCTTGTTATTCAAGTGAAAGTATCTCCGTATCCATTGTAGGTACGTCGACAATAGGATGTACGTAATACTGCACATTTGCTGCCAAATACAGCACACATCAGCCCGTTTGCACACTGTCAAGATTGGACTCGGAGAAATCCATCGAAATTGCAGTTTTGGATATTAATGCTTACATATTCGAATCAAGGTATCTCCGCTTGTTTTCCAGAAACATTGGCCATGCGATGCGCGTTATATTCCACATCTGATGCCAAGTACAGTGCACATCATCCGGTTTACGCTATGTAAAATCTGGACCCAGCCAGATCCAGCGTAGTTGCAGTTTCGTATATTCAGGATTAAGTATTCAAACCGACGTATCTCCGATTCTATGGCACATATGGCTACAATTAGAGGCTCGTTATACTCCAAATTTGCTGCCAAGCACAGTGCATGTTATCCCGTTTGATGCATGTAAAATCGGGACCCAGCCGCACCCTGCGTATTTGCAGCTTTACATATTCAGTATTAAATATTCCAACCAACGAATCTCCGTTTCTATGGCACACTTACAGACAATTCGGTGCGCGTTATATTTGACAACTGATGTCATATACAGCGCACATCAGTAGGTTAGCGTTTTGTTCACTCTTGTCCCTGTCAAATACACCATAATAGCAGTTTAGCATATTCATGCTTGAATATCGAAAGGAACGTATCTTCGTTTCTATGGCAGATATGACGACAATTCGGTGAGCGTTATGCTCCTGATTTTCTGGTGAGCACAGAGCACCTCTTCCGATTCTATCATCTCTTCTGTCTTACGTCTTCTCTGGTCACTGACAGATTCAGCGTAATTGCTGTTTTGCATATTCATGCCTAAATGTTCAAACCAACGTATCAGCGCTGCTATTGGATACATATCGCAAATGCGATGCGCGCTATACTCCACAATTACAGCCAAATACAGTACTTATTCGGTTTGCGCTGTGTCGACTGTATTTTCGAGCTATCGCGGGGAGACGCGTTCGTTTGAATACGCGTCAATGGGAGTCGTAAATTCCCGTTACGATTGGAATAATCGACTCCACGGATAGTTCGATCCCCGTATTTCGCTTTGGATAATAGGTGTAGTCGTTGTGGTATAACACTGGGGGTCACAAAGTTAGAAAAAATATATGTATTTCCAACGATTTATACAATCACACTGAGTAAGAACGCCGTTGCTTAAGATACAGATAACGAAGAAATGGATTATTCTTAGATGAGAGTGTGAGCTATAGGAGCCCTAGGTCCGTGAGAGCTGTAGGAGCTGTCGGACTTCTGGATACTGTGAGAGAAATAGGAGGCTCTTAGAGATATAGGAACGGTGAAAGTTATAGGGATTGCAGGAACTTTAGTCACCGCGAGAGACGATGGAACTCTGAGAGATATAGGAACGGTAAGAGTTATAGGGATTGCAGGAACTCTAGTCACCGTGAGAGATGATGTAACTCTAAAGTTTATTCTGGTGTGAGTACGAAGCTCGGTATTGGTGTGCCCGTTGAGCGAAGAACGCGGATTCGATGATTACATTGTTAGTTAGGAAAGTGAGGGCAATGATCCGCGATGCCGATTGGTTATGACTAATGTTAGAAAGGAAGAGAGGAGGAAGAAGCCTCCTACCAACGTGGGTCCTAGGCGACATTGTTTATGGGAAATCTCAGATTTTCCGTTAGGTAGATGTCCGCTTTTTTCGTTAGGCCAATACCCGCCTTCTCCGTAATTCTTAAGAGGGCGTAATAAACCCAAGGACCTTTCTAAAAACCGACCGAAAACACTTCTAGAATTAGAAAGTCTTTTCGGGCAAACAGATTGACTTAGGCCATATGTGCGAACAATGCAGTTGGGATTTCGGCTTTATGATGGGTCCTTGGGCCTATGGAGGATTCGAAGGATGGCACGTGGACCGTTGGATGCCAAGCCGCGCGGGATGGAGTGCAGATGTGTTGCGCGCCAGAACATCGACTCTGGTCTCTGTTATATGCAGTGTAATTGTTGTTTTGCAGATTCAGACTCAAATATTCAACTCCACGTATCTCCGTTGCTGTTGCTGTTGCTGATATGTCGACAATTCGATGTGCCAGGTACTCCACATTTCTTGCCAAATACATCGTTTGCCAGCCAGTTTGCGCTATATCCAGACTGGTCCCAGACAGATCAAGCATAAATATAAATCGGAGATGATAGAACACGGGAACCTTCCGTTTGGAATTTTGGGAAAATCCCGTAACATTGTAATCTAGATTCTACCATAGCTGTAATTAAACAATCGTAGTCATCTAGTCCGATTGTAATTGTTCGAAACTTGTGATACTGCACTTTGCCTCGAGGCGACAACCAGTCACCGAACGTAGCCGCGGTCAAGGGATGAACGTTTTGTCTAATAAAGGCATGGAGTAATTCTATAGCTGTCCTTAAATGAAATAATCGTAGCGGCACGTGACAGTAAACATTCCAACGGTTTCTGTCCCGTGACTCGCCACACGCAGACTCTATCCGTCGGATAAGATGATTGCCAGATGTCAACGCATCTCAACAGTATATGTTTAGCTAGCCTGAGGACCCATTATAAACCTTAAGATTTAGTTAATTAAAGTCCTTAACAGTCCTAAACAGGCAAACAGTCTTTGTTTCAACTACGGGATGATAGCTGAAATCTATTTTTCCACGGACGACGCTTCCCGCTAGCAACGTTCCCTCAAGGGCTACTAGCATCCTTCTCTAACCATCAACATGGAAATTGTCCAATTAACAGTAACGTCACTTTCAATCTCTTTCCGAGCGAAGTCATTTCTCCACGTATCCGATGTTCTGGTGCACTCAGACACACCCATCATAGTTTTCCTCTGCAGCATCATCGTGCCGGAAAATCATTCTCTCTTGAGGTCACATTAGCCAGTTACAAAGAGCCTTAACACTCGGTGGATATTCTATGTTTTGACAAAGAGTTTGTTCAGTCCTACCTATACCGTAGATAAGGAAGTATGGTACAACTTGGAATCAGGATGAAAACGAATTCTGTTATCCCGTTGACCGCGGCTTTGATATTGAACCCAGGATCATTGTCATTAGCTTCTCGAGTACCTAATTACCACGACTACTTGTCAAATTATATAACAATCAAATTTACACTAGTAAATATCTGCTCTATTGCATAACTACAACGTCTAAACCAAATGAAGATCCGTTTCGCGCCTCTAACTCTAATCATAATGTGAACCCGATGTAAGTGAAAATACATGCACATACCATCGATTCTGCCTGACCAGCACTCTCACCCGGAACCGGAACTCGCAGTGCACCGTGACGAACAGCACATATATAAGCCTCCACTCTTAGCCAGTCCGTCAGTCGTGCTCGCGCAACAGTAGAAGCAACATGGAATTTTTTAGATCTCTACTACGCGTCGTTGGTTTGTTCGTGCCAAGTAAAGTAGATATCATTTCCGAACTACCACTGGAGGTATCGCACTTGATACTTCGAAAATTGGATCCCTCGTCCCTGCAGAGCGCCGCGCTTGTCTCGCGCAAATGGTTCAACGTTTGTAGATCCGACAAGTGTCTACGGCGGAAAGTGAGACGTCACATGCGACATACGAGAAAGCGGGTCAAGATGCAATTTCTCGGACCTGCAGCCGCTAAAGCTACCAACCAAGAATCAAGAAGTAGAGGACGTGGTGAGGGCAACCTAAGGCACGAAATAAGTTTATCCGCTGCTCGTACGGCGGTCGTCGTTGGAAGGTTACGCGGTCCTTTGAGAATTTCGTTGCGAGATCGCCCCATCGATGTTGGACCAATAAAATGTATTAGACTCTAACTCGTGTAAGTACCTTAATTTGACTGCTTGCTCTTGCGAGAACTTGAAACGGTCTTGTCCGGATTCAGAACTGTAGCGCGAAGCTTGAAATAAAATGGTTTTACTGAGACGGCAATGTGTTTCAGTCACGATAATACTATCTGTATCGTAATAGGCCCATTATTGAATATTAACTACAATGTATCATCGCTGTAATTGCAGATTTGTCATCAATTAGATGCGAGATATACTCCTCATTGCCTGCCAAATACAGCTCCCATCAGCTGGCTCGTGCTATTATATCATCTCTGGTCCTCGACATATCAAGCGTAATTGCAGTTTTACAAATTAAGGTTAACATATTCAAATGAATGTATCTCCGTTTCTATTGCACATATGGCGACAAAGCGATGCTCGTTACATTTCACATCCGATGTCATGTGCACCGCACATCTGCTGGTTTGTACCATGTCAACTCCGGTCTCTGTCAAACCTAGCGAAATTGGTGCTTTGCATATTCATGATTAATTATTCAAATCACCGTATCGCCGTTTGCATTGCAGATATGCCGACAATTCGATGCGCGATATACGCCACTTTTGCTGCCAAACACAATGTATATTATCTGGTTTGAGTTATGTAACGTGTGGGCGCAGCCAACCTCAGCGTATACGCAATTATGCATTTTCAGGCGATATATTCAAATATTGCATATTCAAATGAACGTATCTTGGTTTCTTTGTCGCCTATTCGATGCGCAGAATACTCCACATCTGATGCCAAATCAGCCGGTCTGTGCTATGTCAACTCTGGACCCTGTAAAATCCAGCGTAATTGTAGTTTTTGTTGTTAATGCTTAAATATTGCATTCAAAGATTCGCCGCTTCGTTTGCACTTATGTCGACAATTCCATACCCCTTGTACTCCTCATTTGCTGTAGTTACATTGCCCATCAGCTCCTTTGTGCTGTGTCAACTCTGGTCCCTGCACAATCCAGCCCAAATGCAATTTTGTATGTTCGGGCTTAAATATTCAAATCAACGTTACTCCGATTCAATAGCACATATGTCGACAATACGATGCGCGTTATATTCCACATTGACTGCCATACGCAGAGCGCTTCATCTGGTTTTAGCCGTGTTAAATCCGGACCGAGTCAAATCCAGCGTATTTGTAGTTTTGCATATTCAAGCCTTGTTATTCAAGTGAAAGTATCTCCGTATCCATTGTAGGTACGTCGACAATAGGATGTACGTAATACTGCACATTTGCTGCCAAATACAGCACACATCAGCCCGTTTGCACACTGTCAAGATTGGACTCGGAGAAATCCATCGAAATTGCAGTTTTGGATATTAATGCTTACATATTCGAATCAAGGTATCTCCGCTTGTTTTCCAGAAACATTGGCCATGCGATGCGCGTTATATTCCACATCTGATGCCAAGTACAGTGCACATCATCCGGTTTACGCTATGTAAAATCTGGACCCAGCCAGATCCAGCGTAGTTGCAGTTTCGTATATTCAGGATTAAGTATTCAAACCGACGTATCTCCGATTCTATGGCACATATGGCTACAATTAGAGGCTCGTTATACTCCAAATTTGCTGCCAAACACAGTGCACGTTATTCCGTTTGATGCATGTAAAATCGGGACCCAGCCGAACCCTGCGTATTTGCAGCTTTACATATTCAGTATTAAATATTCCAACCAACGAATCTCCGTTTCTATGTCACACTTACAGACAATTCGGTGCGCGTTATATTTGACAACTGATGTCATATACAGCGCACATCAGTAGGTTAGCGTTTTGTTCACTCTTGTCCCTGTCAAATACACCATAATAGCAGTTTAGCATATTCATGCTTGAATATCGAAAGGAACGTATCTTCGTTTCTATGGCAGATATGACGACAATTCGGTGAGCGTTATGCTCCTGATTTTCTGGTGAGCACAGAGCACCTCTTCCGATTCTATCATCTCTTCTGTCTTACGTCTTCTCTGGTCACTGACAGATTCAGCGTAATTGCTGTTTTGCATATTCATGCCTAAATGTTCAAACCAACGTACCAGCGCTGCTATTGGATACATATCGCAAATGCGATGCGCGATATACTCCACAATTACAGCCAAATACAGTACTTATTCGGTTTGCGCTGTGTCGACTGTATTTTCGAGCTATCGCGGGGAGACGCGTTCGTTTGAATACGCGTCAATGGGAGTCGTAAATTCCCGTTACGATTGGAATAATCGACTCCACGGATAGTTCGATCCCCGTATATCGCTTTGGATAATAGGTGTAGTCGTTGTGGTATAACACTGGGGGTCACAAAGTTATAAAAAATATATGTATTTCCAACGATTTATACAATCACACTGAGTAAGAACGCCGTTGCTTAAGATACAGATAACGAAGAAATGGATTATTCTTAGATGAGAGTGTGAGCTATAGGAGCTCTAGGTCCGTGAGAGCTGTAGGAGCTGTCGGACTTCTGGATACTGTGAGAGAAATAGGAGGCTCTTAGAGATATAGGAACGGTGAAAGTTATAGGGATTGCAGGAACTTTAGTCACCGCGAGAGACGATGGAACTCTGAGAGATATAGGAACGGTAAGAGTTATAGGGATTGCAGGAACTCTAGTCACCGTGAGAGATGATGTAACTCTAAAGTTTATTCTGATGTGAGTACGAAGCTCGGTATTGGTGTGCCCGTTGAGCGAAGAACGCGGATTCGTTGATTACATTGTTAGTTAGGAAAGTGAGGGCAATGATCCGCGATGCCGATTGGTTATGACTAATGTTAGAAAGGAAGAGAGGAGGAAGAAGCCTCCTACCAACGTGGGTCCTAGGCGACATTGTTTATGGGAAATCTCAGATTTTTCGTTAGGTAGATGTCCGCTTTTTTCGTTAGGCCAATACCCGCCTTCTCCGTAATTCTTAAGAGGGCGTAATAAACCCAAGGACCTTTCTAAAAACCGACCGAAAACACTTCTAGAATTAGAAAGTCTTTTCGGGCAAACAGATTGACTTAGGCCATATGTGCGAACAATGCAGTTGGGATTTCGGCTTTATGATGGGTCCTTGGGCCTATGGAGGATTCGAAGGATGGCACGTGGACCGTTGGATGCCAAGCCGCGCGGGATGGAGTGCAGATGTGTTGCGCGCCAGAACATCGACTCTGGTCTCTGTTATATGCAGTGTAATTGTTGTTTTGCAGATTCAGACTCAAATATTCAACTCCACGTATCTCCGTTGCTGTTGCTGTTGCTGATATGTCGACAATTCGATGTGCCAGGTACTCCACATTTCTTGCCAAATACATCGTTTGCCAGCCAGTTTGCGCTATATCCAGACTGGTCCCAGACAGATCAAGCATAAATATAAATCGGAGATGATAGAACACGGGAACCTTCCGTTTGGAATTTTGGGAAAATCCCGTAACATTGTAATCTAGATTCTACCATAGCTGTAATTAAACAATCGTAGTCATCTAGTCCGATTGTAATTGTTCGAAACTTGTGATACTGCACTTTGCCTCGAGGCGACAACCAGTCACCGAACGTAGCCGCGGTCAAGGGATGAACGTTTTGTCTAATAAAGGCATGGAGTAATTCTATAGCTGTCCTTAAATGAAATAATCGTAGCGGCACGTGACAGTAAACATTCCAACGGTTTCTGTCCCGTGACTCGCCACACGCAGACTCTATCCGTCGGATAAGATGATTGCCAGATGTCAACGCATCTCAACAGTATATGTTTAGCTAGCCTGAGGACCCATTATAAACCTTAAGATTTAGTTAATTAAAGTCCTTAACAGTCCTAAACAGGCAAACAGTCTTTGTTTCAACTACGGGATGATAGCTGAAATCTATTTTTCCACGGACGACGCTTCCCGCTAGCAACGTTCCCTCAAGGGCTACTAGCATCCTTCTCTAACCATCAACATGGAAATTGTCCAATTAACAGTAACGTCACTTTCAATCTCTTTCCGAGCGAAGTCATTTCTCCACGTATCCGATGTTCTGGTGCACTCAGACACACCCATCATAGTTTTCCTCTGCAGCATCATCGTGCCGGAAAATCATTCTCTCTTGAGGTCACATTAGCCAGTTACAAAGAGCCTTAACACTCGGTGGATATTCTATGTTTTGACAAAGAGTTTGTTCAGTCCTACCTATACCGTAGATAAGGAAGTATGGTACAACTTGGAATCAGGATGAAAACGAATTCTGTTATCCCGTTGACCGCGGCTTTGTTATTGAACCCAGGATCATTGTCATTAGCTTCTCGAGTACCTAATTACCACGACTACTTGTCAAATTATATAACAATCAAATTTACACTAGTAAATATCTGCTCTATTGCATAACTACAACGTCTAAACCAAATGAAGATCCGTTTCGCGCCTCTAACTCTAATCATAATGTGAACCCGATGTAAGTGAAAATACATGCACATACCATCGATTCTGCCTGACCAGCACTCTCACCCGGAACCGGAACTCGCAGTGCACCGTGACGAACAGCACATATATAAGCCTCCACTCTTAGCCAGTCCGTCAGTCGTGCTCGCGCAACAGTAGAAGCAACATGGAATTTTTTAGATCTCTACTACGCGTCGTTGGTTTGTTCGTGCCAAGTAAAGTAGATATCATTTCCGAACTACCACTGGAGGTATCGCACTTGATACTTCGAAAATTGGATCCCTCGTCCCTGCAGAGCGCCGCGCTTGTCTCGCGCAAATGGTTCAACGTTTGTAGATCCGACAAGTGTCTACGGCGGAAAGTGAGACGTCACATGCGACATACGAGAAAGCGGGTCAAGATGCAATTTCTCGGACCTGCAGCCGCTAAAGCTACCAACCAAGAATCAAGAAGTAGAGGACGTGGTGAGGGCAACCTAAGGCACGAAATAAGTTTATCCGCTGCTCGTACGGCGGTCGTCGTTGGAAGGTTACGCGGTCCTTTGAGAATTTCGATGCGAGATCGCCCCATCGATGTTGGACCAATAAAATGTATTAGACTCTAACTCGTGTAAGTACCTTAATTTGACTGCTTGCTCTTGCGAGAACTTGAAACGGTCTTGTCCGGATTCAGAACTGTAGCGCGAAGCTTGAAATAAAATGGTTTTACTGAGACGGCAATGTGTTTCAGTCACGATAATACTATCTGTATCGTAATAGGCCCATTATTGAATATTAACTACAATGTATCATCGCTGTAATTGCAGATTTGTCATCAATTAGATGCGAGATATACTCCTCATTGCCTGCCAAATACAGCTCCCATCAGCTGGCTCGTGCTATTATATCATCTCTGGTCCTCGACATATCAAGCGTAATTGCAGTTTTACAAATTAAGGTTAACATATTCAAATGAATGTATCTCCGTTTCTATTGCACATATGGCGACAAAGCGATGCTCGTTACATTTCACATCCGATGTCATGTGCACCGCACATCTGCTGGTTTGTACCATGTCAACTCCGGTCTCTGTCAAACCTAGCGAAATTGGTGCTTTGCATATTCATGATTAATTATTCAAATCACCGTATCGCCGTTTGCATTGCAGATATGCCGACAATTCGATGCGCGATATACGCCACTTTTGCTGCCAAACACAATGTATATTATCTGGTTTGAGTTATGTAACGTGTGGGCGCAGCCAACCTCAGCGTATACGCAATTATGCATTTTCAGGCGAAATATTCAAATATTGCATATTCAAATGAACGTATCTTGGTTTCTTTGTCGCCTATTCGATGCGCAGAATACTCCACATCTGATGCCAAATCAGCCGATCTGTGCTATGTCAACTCTGGACCCTGTAAAATCCAGCGTAATTGTAGTTTTTGTTGTTAATGCTTAAATATTGCATTCAAAGATTCGCCGCTTCGTTTGCACATATGTCGACAATTCCATACCCCTTGTACTCCTCATTTGCTGTAGTTACATTGCCCATCAGCTCGTTTGCGCTGTGTCAACTCTGGTCCCTGCACAATCCAGCCCAAATGCAATTTTGTATGTTCGGGCTTAAATATTCAAATCAACGTTACTCCGATTCAATAGCACATATGTCGACAATACGATGCGCGTTATATTCCACATTGACTGCCATACGCAGAGCGCTTCATCTGGTTTTAGCCGTGTTACATCCGGACCGAGTCAAATCCAGCGTATTTGTAGTTTTGCATATTCAAGCCTTGTTATTCAAGTGAAAGTATCTCCGTATCCATTGTAGGTACGTCGACAATAGGATGTACGTAATACTGCACATTTGCTGCCAAATACAGCACACATCAGCCCGTTTGCACACTGTCAAGACTGGACTCGGAGAAATACATCGAAATTGCAGTTTTGGATATTAATGCTTACATATTCGAATCAAGGTATCTCCGCTTGTTTTCCAGAAACATTGGCCATGCGATGCGCGTTATATTCCACATCTGATGCCAAGTACAGTGCACATCATCCGGTTTACGCTATGTAAAATCTGGACCCAGCCAGATCCAGCGTAGTTGCAGTTTCGTATATTCAGGATTAAGTATTCAAACCGACGTATCTCCGATTCTATGGCACATATGGCTACAATTAGAGGCTCGTTATACTCCAAATTTGCTGCCAAACACAGTGCACGTTATTCCGTTTGATGCATGTAAAATCGGGACCCAGCCGAACCCTGCGTATTTGCAGCTTTACATATTCAGTATTAAATATTCCAACCAACGAATCTCCGTTTCTATGGCACACTTACAGACAATTCGGTGCGCGTTATATTTGACATCTGATGTCATATACAGCGCACATCAGTAGGTTAGCGTTTTGTACACCCTTGTCCCTGTCAAATACACAATAATTGCAGTTTAGCATATTCATGCTTGAATATCGAAAGCAACGTATCTCCGTTTCTGTGGCAGATGTGACGACAATTCGGTGAGCGTTATGCTCCTGATTTGCTGGTGAGCACAGAGCGCATCTTCCTATTCTATCTTCTCTTCTGTCTTATGTCTTCTCTGATCACTGACAGATTCAGCGTAATTGCTGTTTTGCATATTCATGCCTAAATGTTCAAACCAACGTCTCAGCGCTGCTATTGGATACATGTCGCAAATGCGATGCGCGCTATACTCCACAATTACAGCCAAATACAGTACTTATGCGCTATGCTCTACGTCGACTCTGGTTCCTGTTATATGCAGTGTAACTGTAGTTTCGCAGATTCAGACTCAAGTATTCAACTCTACGTATCTCCGTTGCTATTGCTGATATGTCGACAATTCGATGTGCCTGGTACTCCACATTTCTTGCCAACTACATCGCTTACCAGCCAGTTTGCGCTATATCCACACTGGTCCCTGGCAGATCAAGCATATATATGTCGGAGATGAAAGAACACCGGAACCTTCCCTTCAGAATTTTGGGAAGACTCCTAGTACTGTAATATAGATTTCACCATAGCCGTATTATGAAACTGTTGTCATTCGATCCGACTGTACTTATTTGAGATTTATGATAGTGAGCTCGGGCTCGAGGCGACAACCAGTCGCCGAACGTAGTCGCGGTCAAGGGATAAACGTTTTGTCTAACAAAGGCATGAAGTAACTCTATAGCTCTCCTTAAAAGAAATACTTGGGACGGGGCACGACGGTAAGCATTTCTACGATTTCTGTCCCGTGGCACGCCACACATAGACTCTATTCTTTGAGTAAGATGATTACCAGATGTCGACACGTTTCCACAGTACATGTTCAGCTAGTCCGAGGCCCCGCTATAAATCTTAAGATTTATTTAACTAAAGTCCTTCAAACCGGCAAACAGTCCTCGTTCCAACTACGAGAAAATAGGAGAAATCTATGTTTCTCACGAACGACGCTTCCTCTTCTCGAACTCTTTCTTGAGGGCGGCTAGCACCCTTTCCTAACTACCAACATGGAAATTGACCAATTAACAGTAACGCCAATTTCCCTCATTTTCCGAACGAAGACTTTCCTCCACGAATCTGATGATTTTGTGACCATAGGCACACCCATCATAGTTTTCCTCGACAGCGTCGCCGTGATGGAGAGACGACACTCTCTAATGCGATCTCATCAGCAATCGACCTGTCTTTCTTATACGTAGTAATTGCTCCTTGCTCTAACATGTAGTGCAACTTAGACGCTAACATAGTGTAGAGTTCAGCATCCGTTGACCGCGAAAACGTTGCCGGAACCATTGTCATAGTGCCGTCATTTGTTATTTACACCCTCATCAAACCTAAGGACCCACCATAAACTTAGACTTTTTAAGTAATTCTAGATGGTCCCTTTCATCTTGCACGTCCAATTTCTTAAATGTTTTTGATTGATGTGTATTTCTTAGAAAAGTCCTTATGTTTATTGTGCGCTCTTAGAAACTACGGAAAAGCTGGTAGTTATATAATGGGAAAACCGGTAATTATATAATATTAAACCGGACATTTATCTGATGAAAATGTGTGGATTTTCCCATGAACAAGGTCAACCATGAGCCACGTTGGTAGGATGCTTACTCCTCCTATCTTCATTCATTAACGCTGATCATACCCAATGGGTATCGCGAATCCTTGTCCTCCCTTTTCATAACAAAAAGAGTGAACAACGAATCAGCTTTCTTTGTTCAAAAATTACCTACATACCGAGCTTTCCTCCGTAAGTATGTACGAGTGGAATTCGAGTTATATCTCGGTTCGAATACTCTCTACACCCATGACTTCTTCGAAAACCACCTATCTATGCATACTCAATCTAGGATTTCAGATCAGACAATATATCTACCCGGATTCACTCATATAAGATCAATCCATTTCTTCGTCACCTATATCATAAACGGCGGAGTTACTAACTTGTGTTGTTGTACAAAGTTGTTGGAAATACATATTTCATAAATATTGAAATATGTATAATTTTTGTGCTGGACTAGGTCCAGTGCGTAGTGGAGATGTTTGTATGTGGATATCAGTGTGTGGAGATATGTGTGTGCGCAGCGACTGAAAAACAGACGAATGTAAACAGTTCGGTCGGTTAACAGTCTACATAAGGTCGGGTATGGAAGAAAGTGCTGAGACGCGTGCAGCTGTGTAACGATAAATATTCTAAAAATCGTTTATAAAATAAAAATGTGTCTACGTTATTAGTAAAGACTAGTGTAAATTTTATGTTTCCATAACAATATTTCGGACATCAAGATCCACAATTCTCATCAATAACATTGTTGGTCGCAGAGTTATACCATCGCAACCACCCTATTATCTTAACGGAAATCAGGGGATCGATCAATATGCGGTGTCGTTTCTTAGAATCGTAACGGGAATTTGCGTCTCCCGTTGACACGCTTCGACGCGATCAAATCTCCCCACGGTTGGACAAATTGACATCAACTCTGGCCGATGTAAAATCCAGGCGTAAACCCTCCATTTTTACATTTTCAGACTTAAATATGCAAACTAACCTATTTTCGTTTCTAATGCAGATATGCAGACAATACGATGTGCCTTGTTCTCCACATTTCCTGCCAAATACAGTTCACATCAGCTAGTTAGAGCTACGTCAAGTCTGAACCCTGTCAAATCCAGTGTAATTGCAGATTTGCATATTCATGCCTGAACACTCAGATCAACGTATCGCTGTTTCTATTGCAGATATGTCGACAACTGGATGCGCGATATACTCCATATTTGCTGATAAATACAGTGCAGATCATACGAATTACGCTATATAAGATCAGTATAGATTCAAATCCAGGTACTTGCAGTTTTTAATATACATTATTAAATATTCAAATTCACGCATCTCCGTTACTGTTGGAAATGTGTCGACAATACGATATGCCTGGTACTCCACGTTTCTTGCCAAATACATCGCTTACCAGCCAGTTTGCGCTATATCTGCAATGGCCCCAGACAGATCAAGCATAAATATAAGTCGGAGATGAAATATCACGGGAACCTTCCTTTTGGAATTTTGGGAAAATCCCGTAACATTGTAATCTAGATTCTACCATAGCTGTAATTCAACAACTGTAGCCATCCAGTCCGATTGTAATTGTTCGAAAGTTGCGATACTGCACTTGGCCTCGAGGCGACAACCAGTCACCGAACGTAGCCGCGGTCAAGGGATGAACGTTTTGTCTAATAAAGGCATGGAGTAATTCTATAGCTGTCCTTAAATGAAATAATCGTAGCGGTTCGTGACAGTAAACATTCCAACGGTTTCTGTTCCGTGTCTCGCCACATGCAGACTCTATCCGTCGGATAAGATGATTGCCAGATGTCAACGCATCTCAACAGTATATGTTTAGCTAGCCTGAGGACCCATTATAAACCTTAAGATTTAGTTAATTAAAGTCCTTAACAGTCCTAAACAGGCAAACAGTCTTTGTTCCAACTACGGGATGATAGGAGAAATCTATTTTTCCACGCACGACGCTTCCCGCTAGCAACGTTCCCTCAAGGGCTACTAGCATTATTCTCTAACCATCAACATGGAAATTGTCCAATTAACAGTAACGTCACTTTCAATCGCCTTCCGAGCGAAGTCTTTTCTCCACGAATCCGATGTTCTGGTGCCCTTAGACACACCCACCATAGTTTTCCTCTGCAGCATCATCGTGCCGGAAAATCATTCTCTCGTGAGGTCACATTAGCCAGATACAAAGAGCCTTAACACTCGGTGGATATTCTATGTTTTGACAAAGAGTTTGCTCAGTCCTACCTATACCGTAGATAAGGAAGTATGGTACAACTTGGAATCAGGATGAAAACGAATTCTGTTATCCCGTTGTCCGCGGCTTTGTTATTGAACCCAGGATCATTGTCACTAGCTTCTCGAGTACCTAATTACCACGACTACTTGTCAAATTGTATAACAATCAAATTTACACTAGTAAATATCTGCTGTATTGCATAACTACAACGTCTAAACCAAATGAAGATTCGTTTCGCGCCTCTAACTCTAATCATAATTGAAAAGATATAGAATGGATTCGGAAATACAAATAATTCCCTTTATTTAGCACACAACTGCTATACATATATCTTATACTCTTAAGACCTCAAAATCCTACTCGCACGCACGCTTGTTGTCAACCGACTCTTCCAGATACTTCTAACGACTGGCTCTTGTCTTTTGTCTCAACCAAGACCCGGACGTCCTCTGACGCTTACACACACATTCACATGTACAGTGTAAATGTATCATTTTCCCAACACGCCTCCTTACATTTATACTGTACACTTAATCGTATTTACATGCTTTGACGAATTACATAACAGAAACTTTAACACTTATTTATTTACATTTCTCTTAGTTTACATTCATCCATGACCTAAACCTTTCGAATTTCTCTCTACACAGTGCCTTCGTAAAAATATCCGCAGTATTTTCGTCTGTACTTACTTTAAGTATGTTTATCTTGTTCTCCTTTAAGCATTCGAGAACGTAGTGGTAATGAACTTCAATGTGTTTAGAATTTTTCGTAAAATTTCCGTGCTTTGCTATACTTATCACTCCAGAGTTATCCTCATATATTTTTACAGGGTTATCGTCTAGATTTACATTGAAGATTTTCATAATTTCCCTAATAGACATTAATTCACTCACCGCTTCCGATAGAGCTACATACTCTGCATACGTCGAGGCTTTTGTCACACACCTTTGTTTTTTAGACTTCCAACCAATTACATTTCCATACAATCTAATTACATATCCAGAAGTCGATTTCCTATCTAAATGATCTCCTGCCCAATCAGCGTCCACATAACAATCTATCGTTTCACATTTTTCATTCCTTTTATAATCTAATCTTAAATCTCTAGTCCGGTACAGATATTTCAATATTCGCAAAGCATATTTAAAATGTGTCTCATTACAACAATCTTGAAATCTACTCAAATAATTCACACTATAACTTATATCGGGTCTGGTATTTACACTAATATACAACAATGCGCCAATTAAATTTTTGTAGCCAATATCCTCTCTATACTTTGACTTCACCTAAATCTTTCATTTCAAATCTATTAGTTAATAACTTCTTTACCCTTTGTATCTTCCATTTATTTTTACTACAAATTAGCAAATCTTCTACATACATTAGCAAATAAACAACATTTTCTCCCTCTCCATGTGTATATAGGCACAACTCTATGTTATTCTTCTTAAAACCTAATCTCGTCACATACTTATCAAAACACTCATACCAGTCCCTTGGACTTTCTTTTAACCCATACAGCGCTTTCGATAGTTTACAAACTCTATTCGTTCCGTCCGCATATCCCTTTGGTTGATTTACATATACCTCTGAGGTTACTTCACCATTTAAAAAGGCAGTTTCTACATCCATTTGCTCAATAATTAATCCATTTTGACAACAATATGATAGCAATATCTTGAGGTGATAAGGTGTCGATTAATTCACACAAACACCGGAATATACCTAACTACGTAGTTTATTAGAATATACCCGATGCTTACACTAGTCGTACAATATACTTGCTGTTTCGTTTCGCGGTCGCTAATCGATCGGCGCAAAGAAGTATCGGTTAATTGTCGCTGCTCGAATCTCTCGGTAACTAAGAACGCGTCGCTACCCTGTCCGCTATATTTATATCCGCCGGAGTTGAAGACAGGCGTTGGGATTTGAATTTCGAGAATGTTCTCAAAACGTCCCAACGGACGCCGAGCTCGCGACCTGTTTACAATTGTTGGTTTTTTGGGTAGCTGACTCACGAGCCTATGGTCACGGCAAAAACGACGGATTTGGCCTAATGATCGGAACCGCCTAAGGTCGATAAATCTATAATTAGCTCGTGTTTGAGTAAACACGGTTTCTTGTGTAGCGGATTTGCTGGGCAAAAACCATGATGACTTTTGTCGACAAGTACCGCTACATCTTAAAGGTCTGATTACTCGCTACTGGGGAGTATATGTCATCGGCTATGTTTCTTTGTTGGAATCCTCTTACCACTAATCTAGTCTTATACCTGTCATCTGATTTTCTCGTGTAAACCCATTTTACATCTAATACGTCTTTGCCTTTTACCCTTTCTACCAATTTCCAAGTTTTATTCTTATAAAGGCATTCCATTTCCTTATCCATAGCTTGTTTCCAATCTTCACTATCTTCGCAACAAATCGCCTCCTCAAATGTACAAGGGATATCTACTCTACAATAATTTGCATGGATTTCACTAATGTTTTCTTTTTCTGGATATCTTACTGGAGTTCTCTTATTACGTGTAGATCTTCTAGGGATGTTTATGCTTTCAAGACTGTTATCATTTTCATCTTCCCTACTTTCTAACTCTTCCCTATTCATGTTTACCAATAAATCATTATCCACAATGTCATCGTTATATTTATCGAATGAATTTTCCATAAAGCCGATATATTTTGTGTCAGTTCCTATGACCTCTACATGTCTCGCTATTGTTATTTTCCCAACTAATAAGACTCTGTAACCTACTTCACTGTATTTTCGAGCTATCGCGGGGAGACGCGGTCGTTAGAATACGTGCCAACGGGAGTCGTAAATTCCCGTTACGATCAGAATGATCGACACCACGAATAGTTCGATCCCCGTATTTCGATTAAGATAATAGGGGTGATTCAGGTATGATAACACTGTAGCTCACAGAGTTAAAATTTATATTTCCAACACTTAATATACACGAATGAATAGATATAAACACTTAATAACTTATCACGCTGCAATAATAGAGTAGCACGGTATGAGACTTAATGTTAGAAATTCGGCGTTAGATCTTTGACTCAATGTGTAACGTTCGACGCGTCACAAGGAACTGATCGACTTTAGATGATTTCTTTGTCTCATCTTTAAGACGATCCCCACTATACTTAGGTCACGCCACCGTTCGAGCCTATGATCACGTATGTCTGTTCTTGCGTGGAAAACGTAACGGACCAAATTCGACGTTTCGAGAACTCGCTGCTTGGCGACAGCTATGCGCTCGTCGATACATTGTATATGATCCGGCGGTCAGATAAGACGATCTCACCGAGACATTGTAGGGCCGCGAGTGACGGTTAGAAAATACAGCCTGTGTTAAGCCGAGTGGCGTAACATCCTCCCCCCGTTGAGAGGGTACCGATCAAAATTCTGTAGAGGTAGAGTTAATTAAATCTTCTATCCGCCTTCTTGTTGATTGTTGCTGCCGTGTGGACTGTGGCCGTCCAGAAGATGTCGTGGTCGCCAGGAGGAATTTGATGATACAGCCGAAAGGCCGGTGCGCTGAGGGTATTCGTCTGTCCTGGAGTCTGGTTCGACGTCGCGCGGAGGGCGCGATGAAATTCACGATCCAGTACGCGTCGTGAAACAGCTTGGCCCATGAAGTATCGTGGAACACCTCGGCCCACGAGGTGTCATTGAATGAAACTCCGATGATGCATGGTACAGATTCAAACAACGTCGCAGAGTTTTGTGTTTGATTGGGGACCTGAGCTCCCCTCGATGTTCTGACCCAATTGAGTTGTCTTGTCCCACGTATCGTAGCTTGTTTCATGGTAAGACCTTGAGCAGGTTTCGCCTTTCTTATATGGTATTTCTGCAACATCAGACCCGTGAAAGTATTGCATATCATTTGGACATCCTCGTTCTTGTTTCGGCTGTGGAAACGTGGAGGAGGTCATGGTTGATTGAGGGATGAGGCTCCCCCCGTTGACCCCTTCGGATTGCGCCTTCTCGCTGATGGCTGGTAGTTGTACCGGCGTAGTCCAACAATCCGCAAAAGACCAAATCAGCGATTTGTCCGACGTAGTGATCTGTGGGCTTAGTGGACGAGTGTTGAGATCAGCTGGCGCGTTCTGAAAACTACCGACAATTAAATGATTAGTCATAGTAGTAACAGCGTGGAGATTATCTCGATCGGGGTCACTCGCAGGCGTGGCTCCTCGCGGCCATGGCGATGGAGAATTCTTCACGTTAGGGCCCGGAGAAAGATTCTCTGCTATGATGTCCATGTCAGGTGTAACATGTAAAGTGGTGTTCCCCGTCGGCGGAGTTTGATTCCTGTTGTCCTGGACGGGATTCACTTCCTTCCGGTCCAGTGGATCGTGAGAGGTTGGCTGAATGAAGACATTTCGTGGCGATTTCATAGCAGCGGCGGATTCACTGGTTCACGGTCTCGATGACGGGGCTTGCCGTGCGATACGTTGGTTACGTCTTAGCCGCTCGTATATATCTTCATATTGCTCTCTGATTTCGAGATCGCGCGATTGTCCATCCGAGTCTAATAATTCTATCTCGAGTTGGACAGCTTCGACTTGATGCGTCGACTCGTGTTGGACTTTTTGCACTTCGGTCAAATGTTCATTGCGGTCCACTGGGGATGAGAACGTGTCATAGGAATAGGTCCAGTTCTCGAAGGCACCGTCGAACTGAGGCAAGCTGACCTCTGGTAAAGTGATTGGTGTCGGCTCAGGGTTCACGCATGAGTCGCGTGTTTTTGTTGTCGAGGGGGTTGTTGCTGGTATTTGGTCAAAGAGATCTATGAGTCGTGTGTTAATCTCCAGATACTCTTGCAACAAAGAGGCTCTACAAGCAATTTCCCCCTGATCTAACACTTCTAGCTCGTCTTGAACCGCGCTTAATCTCCTCCAATACTCGTCGAACGAATTGCGGCAAGATACTAAGTAGCCGTTGTTTACTTGCCCAGACTCTTCGTATTCATCGAGTTGGCGCTTCGTGATCGTAAAGCGGCGGGCGAGGCCGTTTCGTCTCCGCCGCAATGTACTGATCGAGTCAGGTTGAGCCATGTTTGATTTTAGTGGTAGGAACGATCTTACCTTGATCAAATGGGCGTTGGTCTGAGAGTCGGTTTTTACTCGCCACAGTGTGGCGTGGGCTCGTGTAGATGCTGAACGAAGGAGGTGTTCCTCTCCGGTGGCGGCTCCTTTGGTCAGTTGACTAAGGTGTTGGAATGTGGATTTCACGTGACACTGTATAGTCACTGGTCAGTGCACATCATTGATGGCACGTGATCCGGCTCGAAGGACCATGTATTTTCGAGCTATCGCGGGGAGACGCGGTCGTTAGAATATGCGCCAACGGGAGTCGTAAATTCCCGTTACGATCAGAATGATCGACACCACGAATAGTTCGATCCCCGTATTTCGATTAAGATAATAGGGGTGATTCAGGTATGATAACACTGTGGCTCACAGAGTTAAAATTTATATTTCCAACTCTTAATATACACGAATGAATAGATATAAACACTTAATAACTTATCACGCTGCAATAATAGAGTAGCACGGTATGAGACTTAATGTTAGAAATTCGGCGTTAGATCTTTGACTCAATGTGTAACGTTCGACGCGTCACAAGGAACTGATCGACTTTAGATGATTTCTTTGTCTCATCTTTAAGACGATCCCCACTATACTTAGGTCACGCCACCGGTCGCGCCTATGATCACGTATGTCTGTTCTTGCGTGGAAAACGTAACGGACCAAATTCGACGTTTCGAGAACTCGCTGCTTGGCGACAGCTATGCGCTCGTCGATACATTGTATATGATCCGGCGGTCAGATAAGACGATCTGACTGAGACATTGTAGGGCCGCGAGTGACGGTTAGAAAATACAGACTGTGTTAAGCCTCGTGGCGTAACATTCACTATATCCCAACAAAATTCCCATATCTGCCTTCTTATCCCATTTAGAAACTCTTTTTTGTTCTGGTCTTCTTACAAAAACTTTACTTCCATATAGATGTAGATTTTCAACACTTGGTTTTCTCCCGAAGAATATTTCAAAAGTGTCTTTCTCTCTATAGTATTTGCCAGTATTCGATTTTTGAAGTATACCGCTGTACAAACTATTTCCGGTCAGTATCTTTTATGTACTTTCGCTTCCGCTAACAAGCAACGCGCCATGTCCATAACTGTTCTATTATACCTTTCCGCTGTCCCGTTTAACTCATGTACGTAGGTTGGGCAATTATTAATTCTGATACCTTTATCCCTAGCATATTTATAAATTCGATTATTCAAATACTCTTTTCCATTATCACATCTCAATATTTTTAACTTCTTGCCCGTCAAATACTCGGCTTCATTTACAAACTGTACGAAACAATCAAAGACCTCACCCTTTGATTTTATACAATAAACTCTAGCTATTTTGCTATAATCATCGATAAATGAGATGAAATATTTCTCTTCATTGAATCCGGTAGTCTTAAAGGGACCGCACACGTCCGTATGAATAATTTCCATTATCTCCCTAGCCTTAGTTTGATTATTTTTGAATGGTAAATTGTGCCTTTTACTTTCTATGCACACCCTACATTTCAAAAATTCCTTCTCAATTTCATTCGGTATACAGTAACAAGCTGCTCTGTACCCAAAATATTTAAATATTTAAAATTTACGTGCCCTAACATCCTATGCCATCTTTCCTTTTTACTCATACCACTACGTTCGGCGCTGTTTGCTAAGTGCTCCTTCCCTTTCAATATACTTTTCATTCTATATGTTCCCTTTTCTTTAACCGCTACCGCTGTAAGCTTATTGTCCTCACCTATTACTTTTGCAATATTTCCTTTTGAAATAACCGTGTTCTTATTATCTGTTAGCTTGCCTAAACTAATCAAGTTTGCGGACACTTCTTTCGCGTAAAAAACGTTATTCATATTTATTACATTTTCTTTCCAAACGCTTCAAAATAAGTTATAACATTCCCTACTTTTGTTGCCTTTATCGATCTATTATCGCCTAAATATATATTTACCGGTTCTTTAAGGTCAATACAATTGTCGAAATAATTTACGTTGTTAATTATGTGATCTGTGCAACCGCTATCTAATAGCCACATTACTTCATTATTACTTATCTCGTTCGCCTCGCCGCTGTGTGCTGCGTGCGCCGTTGCTATCAATGTGCCTGATCTTGAGTTACCATGCTCGCTCGTGCCGGTTGTTGATTGACGATGGAAATTTCCACGTTCCCTGCTCGTATATCCTTTGTTTTCTCTTCCTCTGCTGCGACCACGTGTTGACCCACGCCAGAAACTGTTACTGCTTCCCGCTTCGACGCCATTTTGACACTCTCTCGCAAAATGTCCTACTCTTCCACGTCTGAAGCATCCTTCCTTTTTTGCAGAAAAGGCGTTGATTTGCATTTCTTCTCGATTGGACTTATTTTTCTTCTCCGCTATTTCAATTTTATTTTTTACATACGCTACCGTTTGATTTTCTGCTTTCATGCATCTACTATATCCGCTATGTAGGTGTATTCTTCCGGTAACGTATTTAGCATGTAATTTAGTTTTTCCCTCTCACTCACTTGTGCACCCGCACATTTTAATTCGTTTATTAATTTTTCGAAATCGCTAAAGAACGTTGCTGAATCAGTGTATTTCTCAAGTCTTATCTTTTCCTATCTCCTTCTGCATACGATCTGTAGTGCCGTCGACGCTTTCAAGTACATTTTATCAAACTTTTTTACTATCCCATATGCCGTTTATTCTTCTCTAATATATTCCAATAGTCTATTTGTAACGGCATTATAAATTATATTTATTGCCTCCAGATCCTTTTTGTCCCAGTCTTCATTGTCTGTTTCTGTCTTCACCCTGTCTTCAACGAGTTGTGACAATCTCGCATTCTTTACATCTGAGAAGCATCGTTATTCTTTGCTTCCACATACCGTAATCCTCACCATCGAAAATAGGTATCATGATTTCCGATCTCTCCGTTTTAAATGATTCCTGATCTCTTACTCAAGCGTTCCTACGTGCTCGAAGTGTATTTTTCCTCTTTGTAACCTTTGAACGTTTCCTTCCTTACTGAGAATTCACACGAACTAACTCGCAATATTGAAAAACACGCACTAAAATAACTTACAAAATTATGAACCACGCTCTGCTACCATGAAAAGATATAGAATGGATTCGGAAATACAAATAATTTCCTTTATTTAGCACACAACTGTTATACATATATCTTATACTCTTAAGACATCAAAATCCTACTTGCACGCACGCTTGTTGTCAACCGACTCTTCCAGATACTTCTAACGACTGACCCTTGTCTTTTGTCTCAACCAAGACCCGGACGTCCTCTGACGCTTACACACACATTCACATGTACAGTGTAAATGTATCATATTCCCAACAATAATGTGAACCCGATGTAAGTAAAAATACATGCACATACCATCGATTCTGCCTGACCAGCACTCTCACCCGGAACCGGAACTCGCAGTGCACCGTGACGAACAGCACATATATAAGCCTCCACTCTTAGCCAGACCGTCAGTCGTGCTCGCGCAACAGTAGAAGCAACATGGAGTTTTTTAGATCTCTACTACGCGTCGTTGGTTTGTTCGTGCCAAGTAAGGAAGATATCATTTCCGAACTACCACTGGAGGTTTCGCAGTTGATACTTCGAAAATTGGATCCCTCGTCCCTGCAGAGCGCCGCGCTTGTCTCGCGCAAATGGTTCAACGTATGTAGATCCGACAAGTGTCTACGGCGGAAAGTGAGACGTCACATGCGACATACGAGAAAGCGGGTCAAGATGCAATTTCTCGGACCTGCAGCCGCTAAAGCTACCAACCAAGAATCAAGAAGTAGAGGACGTGGTGAGGGCAACCTAAGGCACGAAATAAGTTTATCCGCTGCTCGTACGGCGGTCGTCGTTGGAAGGTTACGCGGTCCTCTGAAAATTTCGATGCGAGATCGCCCCATCGATGTTGGACCAATAAAATGTATTAGACTCTAACTCGTGTAAGTACCTTAATTTGACTGCTTGCTCTTGCGAGAACTTGAAACGGTCTTGTCCGGATTCAGATCTGTAGCGCGAAGCTTGAAATAAAATGGTTTTACTGAGACGGCAATGTGTTTCAGTCACGATAATACTATCTGTATCGTAATAGGCCCATTATTGAATATTAACTACAATGTATCATCGCTGCAATTGCAGATTTGTCGTCACTTAGATGCGAGATATACTCCTCGTCGCCTGCCAAATACAGCTCACATCAGCTGGCTCGTGCTATTATATCATCTCTGGTCCTCGACATATCAAGCGTAATTGCAGTTTTACAAATTAAGGTTAACATATTCAAATGAATGTATCTCCGTTTCTATTGCACATATGTCGACAATACGATGCGCGTTATATTCCACATTGACTGCCATACGCAGAGCGCTTCATCTGGTTTAAGCCGTGTTAAATCCGGACCGAGTCAAATCCAGCGTATTTGTAGTTTTGCATATTCAAGCCTTGTTATTCAAGTGAAAGTATCTCCGTATCCATTGTAGGTACGTCGACAATAGATTGCACGTAATACTGCACATTTTCTGTGAAATACAGCATACTCCAGCCGGTTTGCTCTATGTCAACTCTGGGCCGTGTCAAATACGGCGTCATTGCAGGTTTGCATATTCAGACTCAAATAGTCAAATCCCCGTATTTCCGTTGCTGTTGCAGACATGCCGAGTATTCGTTGTGCCCGGTACTCCAGATTTCTTGCCCAATTCAGCGCACACTAGACGATTAACGCTATGTCCGCACTGATCCCTGTCAAATCGAGCGTATCAGGTTTGTAAATATGAAACCGCAATTTGCCTATAGATGGTCCTAGCTGATAGTGTAGTTATCACTAAATTACGTCATTGATGCCAAAAGTCGTTGTTGACATCTCACGAACATTTTCGACTGAGAGCAGTACAATGATTCTGGCAATGATTCTTTGGAAGAAATTGCACACTTCATCCTATAGTTATACCGGACGATACAAGAGCTGGTCGTCCCTCCTTCCGAAGCAATACCAGCCTCGCCGTGCGCCATATCCGGGGGTTGGCACCCTCCTTCGAACACGATGTAAATAGGAGTCGCATCTAATGTCTTTTCTGGAAGTTCGTATACTAAGGCATCGGAATTATTTTTCATTTTACGCTGTGTTACTCGCAACTTTTCACAGATATATGTACCAACAGGAAGTAGATCTTTGGCACGTATTCGAGTATAGTTATTTCCTGCTAGTTTCCACAAAGCTTCACAGAACAACGTCGCTTCCTCGTTCCTTTAAACAACAGTCATACATTAGTATTACATGAACGTACTCCTTGAAAAAACATTTCATTACTGGAAATCTAAAAGTTTGTTATTGAACTCAATAAGATTCAGTTGCTTACCTGCTCCTCAAATATTTTTTGCTAATGTCCACTCCTCCTAAGTAGAATGCATCTATAATATGCAATGCAAGTACTTTTTGCTGATATATAAACTCCTTAGTCATTTCATATACAACCTCTGCGTTTTCAAGTGTATTTGGTGGTAATTCTATGCCAATGTCATCGACACTAACCCAAGAATTCTTTGTATATCTATATACGTTGCTCCTTCCCACGCCCATATAAAATGTAGCGTGCTTCTTATCATCATCAGACATTGGCTTTGTACCACATGGCATACAAAACCAGTCATATAGTGATAAAAATGCATTTTCAATGTTAAATTCCATCAATTGTGCTGGATTAATAGTAAGAAATGAAGTATCTTTCAAAACAGTATTCAATTTGTCTTTGATTTCATGTGTCTTGGGATTGTCCTAGTTTCATCTGGAAGTTTCCAATACTCTAGATATTGTTTGCGCATATCAGCTTGTTTTGTCTCAACAAGAGTATTATCCGCATAAAATGCTGCAATTTTACACAGGTCGGTTATTTGTTTTCCGGCCAAATCTTTGTTAGAAGCACGTAGATATTGAACAAATTGTTTCTCTCTTTTTAATTTATTATATGATACTAGTTGTAAAACGTCGTCATTTACACCACCTTTTAAAAGCAGACGATTAACATGCTTCAGATATTCAGCAACATCTTGTACCCCAGATCGTTTCTTCTTACATATTAAGTAACGTTCTGAATTTCCTGGTCTAGAAGAGTTTGGTTTAAAAATACAAACTTCTTCAAAGCAGCGATACATTAAATAAACGAAACCAGCAATAAAGGGTGTAAAAAGGTTGAATAATTTTGTCACAAAATCACCACCCTCTCTTTCAACCATCAATGCTATTAAACATCGACAAAGATACAGTTGATTTGAAAGAACTTGTTGTACATTTTCTTGTCGTTCTACTGAGAATCCTCAATCAGACATCACAAAATGTACTCCTTTGCCATGGATATGCTGCATTATAAGATTTGTAAATGCCTCTTCATTATCTGGGTCAAAGACGTCACCACTTTCCTTTGGTCCGTAGTATGGATGAAATGTTTCACACGGACACGCATAAAAATCTTCTAATTTGAAATCATGTTCATTTTCTAAAGTAAGAGGAAATCCTTTAGCACGTCATTTCTTTCGCCATAGAACATGTTCACTAAAACCTCCTGGTCCAGCACATACATCTGCAAAGTATAGCAGCCCATTCTCCCTCAAACCTTTTGGGTTAGTAAACATAAAGTTACATGCTCTATCTGTATTCGCCATTTTAACAGTAGCACGATTTAAAAAAAATGCACCACGAACTGTTTCATGAGGATTACAGCGTGTCCTTGCTCGACGCACTTCAACGTCATCCAAATGGGCGAATACCGTTTTCGCATTGATAAAAGTTTTCACTATATCTTCACAACAGAAATCAATTTCATCATCTGTGGTCAACTTTTCATATCACCATTTCATATCTTTTACACACTTTATAACTTCCTCTGCTGGATTCCATTTAAGACCTGAATCTTCATGTCCAGGAACATGATGTCCAAAGCCTCTGCGACCATGCTGTCTAGGTGCTTGAACTGACTCTAAACAACCTTGTTCATTATTTCCGAGGCCGTAACCGCCTTATATCCCATCATTCGCATCATCCTTTTGCCGTTATCGGGGAGATTGTTTGACTCTTGTGTTATTACTTGTATTCTTCTATTGTCAACTACCTTTTCATCAATATCCTCCTCGTCAGATTTACTTGAACATCTACGAATTTTTTGTCGTTTACTATGATTATAAGTATCTCTTTCACAGTTCTTCCTTTTTGTCCTAGTTTCCAATTCTTCTTGCATGGTATGTTGATGCATCTGTCGCATAACAATTCTGCTAGGAACATGATACATTTACACTGTACATGTAAATATGCGTGTAAGCGTCAAAGGACGTCCAGGCCTTAGTTGGGACAAAAGACAAGAGTCTGTCGTTAGAAGTATCTGGAAGAGTCTGTTGACAACAAGCGTGCTGGCGAGTAGGGTTTCGAGGTCTCTAGAGTATAAGATATATGTATAACTGTTGTGTGCTAAATAAAGGGAATTATTTGTATTTCCGAATCCATTCTATACCATTACAAATACACTAACGTACCAGAATATTATAATATTCATTAACAACGATAGAATTAACCAGTTCGCAAGTATAAAAAAGACACATTTTACACTGTGACGAAATGATATCCAAGAAATCTGATATGACATACATGGAAAATACACGAATCAGACTGAGAAACCACTGCGCACTTTCATAACTGACTTCGACATAGCCGTTACCAACTACTCGCGGAGTGAGATTGACCGAAGCGGCCCAGAGGCAACGCCCACGTACCCCAAGCGGCTACTGCCCCGCCACCAATAGTAACCCGACAGAACAGGATAATACTTGAATTCGTTGTTCCCTAAATTTTGAATTTATTTACCTCAACAATATATATAATGTACAAAAATTTATAATAATTTATAATACAGATTATAATAACATGTAAATTATATTAATTATCTGACGAACGCAATGAGAGAAAGGTAAAGACCAGCGTGGCCGATGCGGCACTAACTCTACATCCGGTTGACCTCAATATACCTACCTACGTACCTACACAGTGACGCCTACGCTTTAAAACTTTTGTAGAAATTTTAAAGTTTTAATGGTAAACTCTTCGTTCTTATAGTATCTAACTGACAGGCATGCACCATTTATAAAAGAATCAACATAAATTTCGTAGTTGAGGATTGTTGAAAGTCTCTAACTTAATTCAGAAAGGCAATAATTTGTTTAACGAAATAAGCCATTTATTTATCATCCGGGTTTCTACTATGACATTTATGTTATAATAGCAATATGAAAATAAGGCAATCTGAGTAAAGAAATACTATTTCAAATCATTTTCGCCCATACCTCTTAAGTGGTTTATAAATGATTCGTGTATACCCTTCTTTCCTTCTGCCCCTACTCACGCGAAACTATAACTAGCATTTAAACAAAATCAACTATGTTTCGCGTCAACGAGAGTCGTAAATTCCCGTTACCATCAGATATTCGACGCCACTGTAAGGATATAGAAGGGGTTCGGAAATACAAATAATTCCCTTTATGTAGCACATAACAGTTATATATATATCTTATACTCTAAGGACCTCGAAATCCTACTCGCACGCACGCTTGTTGCCAACCGACTCTTCCAGATACTTGTAACGACTGACTCTTGTCTTTTGTCCCAACTAAGGCCTGGACGTCCTCTGACGCTTACACACACATTCACATGTACAGTGTAAATGTATCATGTTCCTAACAGCCACGAATAGATCGATAACCTTATTTCTGTTAGGATAATCTGTTAGGGTGGTTCAATTAAGTATACACTGATTTAACAGGTATAAATTGCAGTTCATTCAAACAACTTGACTAGATAAATATAAACTGCTAGAGCATAATTAGGAACGTGACGCTAGGCAAATGCCTCAGCGATCAACAGCTACAGGACGTCGAAGACCTTCTGACAAACCCCCCCAGACACGGGACGCTAGGATACCGACATTGCCTGGCGAAAATCGATCGTTTTTCGCGCTAGAACGAAGCCGTTCCCATCGCCGACATGGAGGCGGCAACCGTTGCTTCAGCCCTCCTTTCCACGTGGATATTCCGTTTCGACGTACCTTTAAGGATAAGGACCGATCAAGGACGCCAGTTCGAATCAAACTTATTTAACGAATTATGCCTGTTCCTCGGCATTAGGCATTTACGAACGACAGCCTATCACCCCGCGACCAACGGGATGGTAGAGCGCCTGCCCCGGCAACTAAAAGCAGCAATCAAATGCCACGATACGAGCAACTGTGTAGAAATCTTGCCAATAGTTTTATTAGGCATACGAACAGCTATTACGGACGTGAAAACGACGACAGCCGAAATGGTTTATGGCACCGACATACGATTGCCGGCAGAATTCTGTGTACCAACGAAGCAGCAGGCCAAGTCGAAATACGGAAGCCGTCTAAAACTACGAATAGAAAAGATCAGGCCTCATCCGATTACGCGAAACGGCGAAAAAGAAACCTCCGTGTTCCACACGAAACATCGTTTTACGTATTTCTACGTCACGATTACATCGGAAACCCCTTACAACCACCCTACGGCGGACCGCATCAATTTATATCGAGAGCAAAAAGGACCATTGCGATTGAAGTTAGCAACAAGAACGTAATCGTACCCTTAGACCGTCCGAAACGCCTGAATTTTTATTGCACGATAACATTGAACACCATTACAGCGAAAATCGCGAAGTAATAATACCACCTGATGTTTGAAACGAGCAAAACGAAGACGACACAGGAATTCATAACTCCAGGCGCGCGGGCAGAAAAGTTCGCTTCCCTGATCGTTCCCAGCCAGGCCGTCGATAAGCTAATGCGTAAGAACTACCAGCGACATAAATATAAGTCGCAGATGAATGAACACGGCAACCTTCCGTTTTGAATTTTGGGAAAATCCCGTAACATTGTAATCTAGATTCTACCATAGCTGTAATTCAACAATTGTAGCCATCCAGTCCGATTGTAATTGTTCGAAACCTGTGATACTGCACTTGGCCTCGAGGCGACAACCAGTCACCGAACGTAGCCGCGGTCAAGGGATGAACGTTTTGTCTAATAAAGGCATGGAGTAATTCTATAGCTGTCCTTAAATGAAATAATCGTAGCGGCACGTGACAGTAAACATTCCAACGGTTTCTGTCCCGTGACTCGCCACACGCAGACTCTATCCGTCGGATAAGATGATTGCCAGATGTCAACGCATCTCAACAGTATATGTTTAGCTAGCCTGAGGACCCATTATAAACCTTAAGATTTAGTTAATTAAAGTCCTTAACAGTCCTAAACAGGCAAACAGTCTTTGTTTCAACTACGGGATGATAGCTGAAATCTATTTTTCCACGGACGACGCTTCCCGCTAGCAACGTCCCCTCAAGGGCTACTAGCATCCTTCTCTAACCATCAACATGAAAATTGTCCAATTAACAGTAACGTCACTTTCAATCTCTTTCCGAGCGAAGTCATTTCTCCACGTATCCGATGTTCTGGTGCCCTTAGACACACCCATCATAGTTTTCCTCTGCAGCATCATCGTGTCGGAAAATCATTCTCTCTTGAGGTCACATTAGCCAGTTACAAAGAGCCTTAACACTCGGTGGATATTCTATGTTTTGACAAAGAGTTTGTTCAGTCCTACCTATACCGTAGATAAGGAAGTATGGTACAACTTGGAATCAGGATGAAAACGAATGCTGTTATCCCGTTGACCGCGGCTTTGTTATTGAACCCAGGATCATTGTCATTAGCTTCTCGAGTACCTAATTACCACGACTACTTGTCAAATTATATAACAATCAAATTTACACTAGTAAATATCTGCTCTATTGCATAACTACAACGTCTAAACCAAATGAAGATCCGTTTCGCGCCTCTAACTCTAATAATAATGTGAACCCGATGTAAGTAAAAATACATGCACATACCATCGATTCTGCCTGACCAGCACTCTCACCCGGAACCGGAACTCGCAGTGCACCGTGACGAACAGCACATATATAAGCCTCCACTCTTAGCCAGACCGTCAGTCGTGCTCGCGCAACAGTAGAAGCAACATGGAGTTTTTTAGATCTCTACTACGCGTCGTTGGTTTGTTCGTGCCAAGTAAGGAAGATATCATTTCCGAACTACCACTGGAGGTTTCGCAGTTGATACTTCGAAAATTGGATCCCTCGTCCCTGCAGAGCGCCGCGCTTGTCTCGCGCAAATGGTTCAACGTATGTAGATCCGACAAGTGTCTACGGCGGAAAGTGAGACGTCACATGCGACATACGAGAAAGCGGGTCAAGATGCAATTTCTCGGACCTGCAGCCGCTAAAGCTACCAACCAAGAATCAAGAAGTAGAGGACGTGGTGAGGGCAACCTAAGGCACGAAATAAGTTTATCCGCTGCTCGTACGGCGGTCGTCGTTGGAAGGTTACGCGGTCCTCTGAAAATTTCGATGCGAGATCGCCCCATCGATGTTGGACCAATAAAATGTATTAGACTCTAACTCGTGTAAGTACCTTAATTTGACTGCTTGCTCTTGCGAGAACTTGAAACGGTCTTGTCCGGATTCAGAACTGTAGCGCGAAGCTTGAAATAAAATGGTTTTACTGAGACGGCAATGTGTTTCAGTCACGATAATACTATCTGTATCGTAATAGGCCCATTATTGAATATTAACTACAATGTATCATCGCTGCAATTGCAGATTTGTCGTCACTTAGATGCGAGATATACTCCTCGTCGCCTGCCAAATACAGCTCACATCAGCTGGCTCGTGCTATTATATCATCTCTGGTCCTCGACATATCAAGCGTAATTGCAGTTTTACAAATTAAGGTTAACATATTCAAATGAATGTATCTCCGTTTCTATTGCACATATGTCGACAATACGATGCGCGTTATATTCCACATTGACTGCCATACGCAGAGCGCTTCATCTGGTTTAAGCCGTGTTAAATCCGGACCGAGTCAAATCCAGCGTATTTGTAGTTTTGCATATTCAAGCCTTGTTATTCAAGTGAAAGTATCTCCGTATCCATTGTAGGTACGTCGACAATAGATTGCACGTAATACTGCACATTTTCTGTGAAATACAGCATACTACAGCCGGTTTGCTCTATGTCAACTCTGGGCCGTGTCAAATACGGCGTCATTGCAGGTTTGCATATTCAGACTCAAATAGTCAAATCCCCGTATTTCCGTTGCTGTTGCAGACATGCCGAGTATTCGTTGTGCCCGGTACTCCAGATTTCTTGCCCAATTCAGCGCACACTAGACGATTAACGCTATGTCCGCACTGATCCCTGTCAAATCGAGCGTATCAGGTTTGTAAATATAAAACCGCAATTTGCCTATAGATGGTCCTAGCTGATAGTGTAGTTATCACTAAATTACGTCATTGATGCCAAAAGTCGTTGTTGACATCTCACGAACATTTTCGACTGAGAGCAGTACAACGATTCTGGCAATGATTCTTTGGAAGAAATTGCACACTTCATCCTATAGTTATACCGGACGATACAAGGGCTGGTCGTCCCTCCTTCCGAAGCAATACCAGCCTCGCCGTGCGCCATATCCGGGGGTTGGCACCCTCCTTCGAACACGATGTAAATAGGAGTCGCATCTAATGTCTTTTCTGGAAGTTCGTATACTAAGGCATCGGAATTATTTTTCATTTTACGCTGTGTTACTCGCAACTTTTCACAGATATATGTACCAACAGGAAGTAGATCTTTGGCACGTATTCGAGTATAGTTATTTCCTGCTAGTTTCCACAAAGCTTCACAGAACAACGTCGCTTCCTCGTTCCTTTAAACAACAGTCATACATTAGTATTACATGAACGTACTCCTTGAAAAAACATTTCATTACTGGAAATCTAAAAGTTTGTTATTGAACTCAATAAGATTCAGTTGCTTACCTGCTCCTCAAATATTTTTTGCTAATGTCCACTCCTCCTAAGTAGAATGCATCTATAATATGCAATGCAAGTACTTTTTGCTGATATATAAACTCCTTAGTCATTTCATATACAACCTCTGCGTTTTCAAGTGTATTTGGTGGTAATTCTATGCCAATGTCATCGACACTAACCCAAGAATTCTTTGTATATCTATATACGTTGCTCCTTCCCACGCCCATATAAAATGTAGCGTGCTTCTTATCATCATCAGACATTGGCTTTGTACCACATGGCATACAAAACCAGTCATATAGTGATAAAAATGCATTTTCAATGTTAAATTCCATCAATTGTGCTGGATTAATAGTAAGAAATGAAGTATCTTTCAAAACAGTATTCAATTTGTCTTTGATTTCATGTGTCTTGGGATTGTCCTAGTTTCATCTGGAAGTTTCCAATACTCTAGATATTGTTTGCGCATATCAGCTTGTTTTGTCTCAACAAGAGTATTATCCGCATAAAATGCTGCAATTTTACACAGGTCGGTTATTTGTTTTCCGGCCAAATCTTTGTTAGAAGCACGTAGATATTGAACAAATTGTTTCTCTCTTTTTAATTTATTATATGATACTAGTTGTAAAACGTCGTCATTTACACCACCTTTTAAAAGCAGACGATTAACATGCTTCAGATATTCAGCAACATCTTGTACCCCAGATCGTTTCTTCTTACATATTAAGTAACGTTCTGAATTTCCTGGTCTAGAAGAGTTTGGTTTAAAAATACAAACTTCTTCAAAGCAGCGATACATTAAATAAACGAAACCAGCAATAAAGGGTGTAAAAAGGTTGAATAATTTTGTCACAAAATCACCACCCTCTCTTTCAACCATCAATGCTATTAAACATCGACAAAGATACAGTTGATTTGAAAGAATTTCTTGTACATTTTCTTGTCGTTCTACTGAGAATCCTCAATCAGACATCACAAAATGTACTCCTTTGCCATGGGTATGCTGCATTATAAGATTTGTAAATGCCTCTTCATTATCTGGGTCAAAGACATCACCACTTTCCTTTGGTCCGTGGTATGGATGAAATGTCTCACAAGGACCCGCATAAAAATCTTCTAATTTGAAATCATGTTCATTTTCTAAAGTAAGAGCAAATCCTTTAGCACGTCATTTCTTTCGCCATAGAACATGTTCCCTAAAACCTCCTGGTCCAGCACATACATCTGCAAAGTATAGCAGCCCATTCTCCCTCAAACCTTTTGGGTTAGTAAACATAAAGTTACATGCTCTATCTGTATTTGCAGTTTTAACAGTAGCACGATTTAAAAAAAATGCACCACGAATTGTTTCATGAGGATTACAACGTGTCCTTGCTCGACGCACATCAACGTCATCCAAATGGGCGAATACCGTTTTCGCATTGATAACAGTTTTCACTATATCTTCACAACAGAAATCAATTTCATCATCTGTGGTCAACTTTTCATATCACCATTTCATATCTTTTACAAACTTTATAACTTCCTCTGCAGGATTCCATTTAAGACCTGAATCTTCATGTCCAGGAACATGATGTCCAAAGACTCTGCGACCATGCTGTCTAGGTGCTTGAACTGACTCTAAACGACCTTGTTCATTATTTCCGAGGCCGTAACCGCCTCATATCCCATCATTCGCATCATACTTTTGCCGTTATCGAGGAGATTGTTTGACTCTTGTGTTATTACTTGTATTCTTCTATTGTCAACTACCTTTTCATCAATATCCTCCTCGTCAGATTCACTTGAACATCTACGAATTTTTTGTCGTTTACTATGACTATAAGTATCTCTTTCAAAGCTCTTCCTTTTTGTCCTAGTTTCCAATTCTTCTTGCATGGTATGTTGATGCATCAGTCGCATAACAATTCTGCTAGGAATATGATACATTTACACTGTACATGTGAATGTGTGTATAAGCGTCAGAGGATGTCCAGGCCTTAGTTGGGACAAAAGACAAGAGTCAGTGGTTAGAAGTATCTGGAAGAGTCTGTTGACAACAAGCGTGCGTGCGGGTAGGATTTCGAGGTCTTTAGAGTATAAGATATATGTATAACTGTTGTGTGCTAAATAAAGGGAATTATTTGTATTTCCGAGTCCATTCTATATCTTTACATGGTAGCAGAGCGTGGTTCATAGTTTTGCCAGTTATTTTAGTGCATGGTTTTCAATATTGCGAGTTAGATCGAGTGAGTGTTCAGTAAAGAAAGAAACGTTCAAAGGTTACAAAGAGGAAAAATACACATCGAGCACGTAGGAACGCTTGAGTAACTGATAAGGAATCATTTAATATGGAGAGATTGGAAATCATGATACCTATTTTCGATGAATATTTACGGTATGTGGAAGCAAAGAATAACAACGTTTCTCAAGTATAGAGAATGCGAGGTTGTCACAACTAGGGTGAAGACAGAAACAGACAGTGAAGACTGGGACAAAAAGGATCCGAAGACAATAAATATAATTTATAGTGCCATCACAAACAGACAATTGGAATATATTAGAGAAGAAAAAACGGCGTATGAGATAGTAAAAAAGTTTGATGAAATGAAACTTGAAAGAGTCGACGGCACTACAGGTCGTATGCAGAAGGAGATTGGAAAAGATAAAACTTGAGAACTACAGTGATTCAGCATCGTTATTTAGCGGTTTCGAAAAATTAATAAACGAATTAAAATGTGCTGGCGCACAAGTGAGTGCGAGGGAAAAACTAACTTACATGCTGATTACGTTACCCGAAGAATACAGCTACATAGCGGATATAGTAGATGCACTGAAAGCCGAAAATCAAACGGCAGTGTATGTAAAAAATAAAATTGAAATAGCGGAGAAGAAAAATAAGTCCAATCGAGGAGAAATGCAAACCAACGCCTATTCTGCAAAAAAGGAAGGATGCTTCAGATGTGGAAGAGTAGGACATTTTGCGAGAGAGTGTCAAAATGGCGTCGAAGTGGGAAACAGTATCAGTTTTTGGCTTGGGTCAACACGTTGTCGCAGCAGAGGAGGAGGAAACAAAGGAAATACGAGCAGGGGACATGGAAATTTCCATCGTCAGTCAACAACCGGCACGAGCGAGCATGGTATCTCAAGATAAAGCACATGGATAGCAACGGCGCACGCAGCACACAGCGGCGAGGCGAACGAGATAAGTAATAATGAAGTAATGTGGCTATTAGATAGCGGTTGCACAGATCACATAATAAACAGCGTAAATTATTTCGATAAATGTATTGACCTTAAAGAACCGGTAAATATATATTTAGGCGATAATAGATCGAAAGGCAACAAAATTAGGGAATGTTATAAGTTATTTTGAAGCATTTGGAATGCAAAATGAAATAAATGTGGATAATGTTTTTTGCGCGAAAGAAATGTCCGCAAACTTGATTAGTTTAGGCAAGTTAACAGATAATAGGAACAAGGTCATTTCAATAGGAAATATTGCAAAAGTAATAGATGAGGACAATAAGCTTACAGCGGTAGCGGTTAAAGAAAAGGGAACATATAGAATGAAAAGTATATTGAAAGGGAAGGAGCACTTAGCAAACAGCGCCGAACGTAGTGATATGAGTAAAAGGAAAAGATGGCATAGGATGCTAGGACACGTAAATTTTAAATATTTAAATATTTTGGGTAAAGAGCAGCTAGTTACTGGTATAACGAATGAATTTAAAAAGGAATTTTTGAAATGTAGGGTGTGTATGGAAAGGAAAATGCAAAATTTACCATTCAAAAATAATCGAACCAAGGCTATGGAGATAATGGAAATTATTCACTCGGACGTGTGCGGTTTTATGACTACCGAATTCAATGAAGAGAAACATTTCATCTCATTTATCGATAATTATAGCAAAATAGCTAGAAGTTATTGTATAAAATCAAAAGATGAGGTCTTTGATTGTTTCGTACAGTTTGTAAATGAAGCCGAGAATTTAACTGGCAAGAGGTTTATAATATTCAGATGTGATGATGGAAAAGAGTACTTGAATAATCGAATTTATAAATTTGCTAGGGATAAAGGTATCAGAATAAATAATTGCCCAACCTACGTACATGAATTAAACGGGACAACGGAAAGGAATAATAGAACAGTGATGGACATGGCGCGTTGCTTGTTAGCGGAAGCGAAAGTACATAAAATGTACTGGCTGGAAATTGATTGGACAGCGGTATACTTGAAAAATCGAATACTGGCAAATACAATAGAGAGAAAGACACCTTTGGAAATATTCTTCGGGAGTGTTGAAAATCTACATCTATATGGAAGTAAAGTTTTTGTAAGAACAAAAGAGAGTTTCAAAATGGGATAAGAAGGCAGATATGGGAATTTTGTTTGGATATAGTGAAGTAGGTTACAGAGTCTTATTAGGTGGGAAAATAACAATAGCGAGACATGTAGAGGTCATAGAAACAGACACAAAATGTATCGGTTTTGTGGAGAATTCATTCGATAAAGATAACGATGACATTGAGGATAATGATTTATTGGTAAACATGAATAAGGAAGAGTTAGAAAATAGGGAAGATGAAAATGGTAACAGTCTTGAAAGCATAAACATCCCTAGAAGATCTACACGTAATAAGAGAACTCCAGTAAGATATCCAGAAAAAGAAAACATTAGTGAAATCCATGCAAATTATTGTAGAGTAGATATCCTTTGTACATTTGAGGAGGCGATTTGTTGCGAAGATAGTGAAGATTGGAAACAAGCTATGGATAAGGAAATGGAATGACTTTATAAGAATAAAACTGGGAAATTGTTGGAAAGGGTAAAAGGCAAAGACGTATTAGATGTAAAATGGGTTTACACGAGAAAATCAGATGACAGGTATAAGACTAGATTAGTGGTAAGAGGATTCCAACAAAGAAACATAGCTGATGACATATACTCCCCAGCAGCGAGTAATCAGACCTTTAAGATATTGCTAACATATTGTTGTCGAAATGGATTAATTATCGAGCAAATGAATGTAGAAACTGCTTTTTTAAATGGTGAAGTAACCTCGGAGGTATATGTAAATCAATCAAAGGGATATGCGGACGGAACGAATAGAGTTTGTAAACTATCGAAAGCGCTTTATGGGTTAAAAGAAAGTCGAAGGGAGTGGTATGAGTGTCTTGATAAGTATGTGACGAGATTAGGTCTTAAGAAGAATAACATAGAGTTGTGCCTATATACACATGGAGAGGGAGAAAATGTTGTTTATTTGCTAATGTATGTAGACGATTTGCTAATTTGTAGTAAAATAAAAGGAAGATACAAAGGGTAAAGAACTTATTAACTAATAGATTTGAAATGAAAGATTTAGATGAAGTCAAAGAATATCTTGGAATAAATATAGACTATGATTATTTCAAAAATGAAATAAGATTAAGCCAAAAGAAATACATTGAATCATTAGCAAACAAATGTAAGTTACAAAATAGCAAATTGTACTGTACACCTATGGAGACCAACTTAAGAATTGAAAAAGCTGAGATAAATAGAGAGGATATTGGATACAAAAATTTAATTGGCGCATTGTTGTATATTAGTGAAAATACCAGACCCGATATAAATTATAGTGTGAATTATTTGAGTAGATTTCAAGATTGTTGTAATGAGACACACTTTAAATATGCTATGCAAATATTGAAATATTTGTACCGGACTAGAGATTTAAGATTAGATTATAAAAGGAACGAAAAATGTGAAACGATGGATTGTTATGTGGACGCTGATTAGGCAGGAGATCAATTAGAAAGGAAATCGACTTCTGAATATGTAATTAGATTGTATGGAAATGTAATTGGTTGGAAGTCTAAAAAACAAAGGTGTGTGACAAAAGACTCGACGTATGCAGAGTATGTAGCTCTATCGGAAGCGGTGAGTGAATTAATGTCCATTAGGGAAATTATGAAAATCTTCAATGTAAATCTAGACGATAACCCTGTAAAAATTTATGAGGATAACTCTGGAGTGATAAGTATAGCAAAGCACGGAAATTTTACAAAAAATTCTAAACACATTGAAGTTCATTAGCACTACGTTCACGAGTGCTTAAAGGAGAATAAGATAAACATATTTAAAGTAATTACAGGCGAAAATACTGCGGATATTTTTACGAAGGCACAGCGTAGAGAGAAATTCGATAGGTTTAGGTCATGGATGAATGTAAACTAAGAGGAATGTAGATAAAGCAATAAGTGTTAAAGTTTCTGTTACGTAATTCGTCAAAGCATGTAAATACGATTAAGTATAAATGTAAGGAGGCGTGTTAAGAACATGATACATTTAAACTGTACATGTAAATGTGCGTGTAAGCGTCAGAGGACGTCCAGGGCTTAGTTGGGACAAAAGACAAGAGTCAGGCGTTAGAAGTATCTGGAGGAGCCGGTTGACAAAAAGCGTGCGTGCTAGTAGCCTTTCGAGGTCTTTAGAGTATAGGATATATGTATAAATGTTGTGTGCTAAATAAAGGGAATTATTTGTATTTCCGAATCCATTCTATACCATTACAAATACACTAAGGTACCAGAATATTATAATATTCAGTAACAACGATAGAGTTAACCAGTTCGCAAGTATAAAAAAGACACATTTTACACTGTGACGAAATAATATCCAAGAAATCTGATATGACATACATGGAAAATACACGAATCAGACTGAGAAACCACTGCGCACATTCATAACTGACTTCGACATAGCCGTTCCCAACTACTCGCGGAGTGAGATTGACCGAAGCGGCCCAGAGGCAACGCCCACGTACCCCAAGCGGCTACTGCCCCGCCACCAATAGTAACCCGAAAGCACAGGATAATACTTGAATTCGTTGTTCCCTCAATTTTGAATTTATTTACCTCAACAATATATATTATGTACAAAAATTTATAATAATTTATAATACAGTTTATAATAACATGTAAATTATATTTATTATCTGACGAACGCAATGAGAGAAAGGTAAAGACCAGCGTAGTCAATGCGGCACTAACTCTACATCCGGTTGACCTCAATTTACCTACCTACGTACCTACACAGTGACGCCTACGCTTTAAAACTTTTGTCGAAATCTTAAAGTTTTAATGGTAAACTCTTCGTTCTTATAATATCTCACTGACAGGCATGCACCATTTATAGAAGAGTCAACATAAATTTCGTAGTTGAGGATTATTGAAAGTATCTAATTTAATTCAGAAAGGCAATAATTTGTTTAACGAAATAAGCCATTTATTTATCATCCGCGTTTCTACCATGACATTTATGTTATAATAGCAATATGAAAATAAGGCAAGTTGAGTAAAGAAATACTCTTTCAAATCATTTTCGCCCATACTTCTTAAGTGGTTTATAAATGATTCGTGTATACCCTTCTTTCCTTCTGCCCCTACTCACGTGAAACTATAACTAGCATTTAAACAAAATCAACTATGTTTCGCGTAAACGAGAGTCGTAACCGTTACCATCAGATAATCGACACCACTGTAAGGACATAGAAGGGGTTCGGAAATACAAATAATTCCCTTTATTTAGCACACAACAGTTATACATATATCTTATACTCTAAAGACCTCGAAATCCTACTCGCACGCACGCTTGTTGCCAACCAACTCTTCCAGATACTTGAAACGACTGACTCTTGTCTTTTGTCCCAACTAAGGCCTCGACGACCTCTGACGCTTACACGCACATTCACATGTACAGTGTAAATGTATCATGTTCCTAACAGCCACGAACAGATCGATAACCTTATTTCTGTTAGGATCATCGGGGTGGTTCAATTAAGTATACACTGATTTAACAGGTATAAATTACAGTTCATTCAAACAATTTGCCTAGAGAAATATAAACTGCTAGAGCATAATTAGAAACGTGACGCTGGGCAAATGCCTCAGCGATCAACAGCTACAGGACGTCGATGACCTTATGACAAACCCCCCCAGACACGGTACGCTAGGATACCGACATTGCCTGGCGAAAATCGATCGTTTTTCGCGTTAGACCGAAGCCGTTCCCATCGCCGACATGGAGGCGGCAACCGTTGTTTCAGCCATCCTTTCCACGTGGATATTCCGTTTCGACGTACCTTTAAGGATAAGGACCGATCAAGGACGCCAGTTCCAATCAAACATATTTAACGAATTATGCCTGTTCCTGGGCATTAGGCATTTACGAACGACAGCCTATCACCCCGCGACCAACGGGATGGTAGAGCGCCTGCACCGTCAACTAAAAGCAGCAATCAAATGCCACGATACGAGCAACTGTGTAGAAATCTTGCCAACAGTTTTATTTGGCATACGAACAGTTATTACGGACGTGAAAACGACGACAGCCGAAATGGTTTATGGCACCGGCATACGATTGCCGGCAGAATTCTGTGTACCAACGAAGCAACAGGCCAAGTCGAAATACGGAAGCCGTCTAAAACTACGAATAGAAAAGATCAGGCCTCATCCGATTACGCGACACGGCGAAAAAGAAACCTCCGTGTTCCACTCGAAACATCGTCTTACGTATTTCTACGTCACGATGCCATCGGATACCCCTTACAACCACCCTACGGCGGACCGCATCAATTTATATCGAGAGCAAAAGGGACCATTGCGATTGAAATTAGCAACAAGAACGTAATCGTACCCTTAGACCGTCCGAAATGCGTGAATTTTTATTGCACGGTAACATTGAACACCATTACAGCGAAAATCGCGAAGTAATAATACCACCTGATGTTTGAGATGAGCAAAACGAAGACGACTCTGGAATTCATCACTCCAGGCGCGCGGGCAGAAAAGTTCGCTTCCCTGATCGTTCCCAGCCAGGCCGTCGATAAGCTAATGCGTAAGTACTACCAGCGACATAAATATAAGTCGCAGATGAAAGAACACCGCAACATTCCGTTTGGAATTTTGGGAAAATCCCGAAACATTGTAATCTAGATTCTACGGTAGCGGTAATTAAACAATTGTAGTCATCCAGTCCGATTGTAATTGTTCGAAACTTGTGATACCGAACATGGCCTCGAGGCGACAACCAGTCACCGAACGTAGCCGCGGTCAAGGGATGAACGTTTTGTCTAATAAAGGCATGGAGTAATTCTATAGCTGTCCTTAAATGAAATAATCGTAGCGGCACGTGACAGTAAACATTCCAACGGTTTCTGTCCCGTGACTCGCCACACGCAGACTCTATCCGTCGGATAAGATGATTGCCAGATGTCAACGCATCTCAACAGTATATGTTTAGCTAGCCTGAGGACCCATTATAAACCTTAAGATTTAGTTAATTAAAGTCCTTAACAGTCCTAAACAGGCAAACAGTCTTTGTTTCAACTACGGGATGATAGCTGAAATCTATTTTTCCACGGACGACGCTTCCCGCTAGCAACGTTCCCTCAAGGGCTACTAGCATCCTTCTCTAACCATCAACATGGAAATTGTCCAATTAACAGTAACGTCACTTTCAATCTCTTTCCGAGCGAAGTCATTTCTCCACGTATCCGATGTTCTGGTGCACTCAGACACACCCATCATAGTTTTCCTCTGCAGCATCATCGTGCCGGAAAATCATTCTCTCTTGAGGTCACATTAGCCAGTTACAAAGAGCCTTAACACTCGGTGGATATTCTATGTTTTGACAAAGAGTTTGTTCAGTCCTACCTATACCGTAGATAAGGAAGTATGGTACAACTTGGAATCAGGATGAAAACGAATTCTGTTATCCCGTTGACCGCGGCTTTGATATTGAACCCAGGATCATTGTCATTAGCTTCTCGAGTACCTAATTACCACGACTACTTGTCAAATTATATAACAATCAAATTTACACTAGTAAATATCTGCTCTATTGCATAACTACAACGTCTAAACCAAATGAAGATCCGTTTCGCGCCTCTAACTCTAATCATAATGTGAACCCGATGTAAGTGAAAATACATGCACATACCATCGATTCTGCCTGACCAGCACTCTCACCCGGAACCGGAACTCGCAGTGCACCGTGACGAACAGCACATATATAAGCCTCCACTCTTAGCCAGTCCGTCAGTCGTGCTCGCGCAACAGTAGAAGCAACATGGAATTTTTTAGATCTCTACTACGCGTCGTTGGTTTGTTCGTGCCAAGTAAAGTAGATATCATTTCCGAACTACCACTGGAGGTATCGCACTTGATACTTCGAAAATTGGATCCCTCGTCCCTGCAGAGCGCCGCGCTTGTCTCGCGCAAATGGTTCAACGTTTGTAGATCCGACAAGTGTCTACGGCGGAAAGTGAGACGTCACATGCGACATACGAGAAAGCGGGTCAAGATGCAATTTCTCGGACCTGCAGCCGCTAAAGCTACCAACCAAGAATCAAGAAGTAGAGGACGTGGTGAGGGCAACCTAAGGCACGAAATAAGTTTATCCGCTGCTCGTACGGCGGTCGTCGTTGGAAGGTTACGCGGTCCTTTGAGAATTTCGTTGCGAGATCGCCCCATCGATGTTGGACCAATAAAATGTATTAGACTCTAACTCGTGTAAGTACCTTAATTTGACTGCTTGCTCTTGCGAGAACTTGAAACGGTCTTGTCCGGATTCAGAACTGTAGCGCGAAGCTTGAAATAAAATGGTTTTACTGAGACGGCAATGTGTTTCAGTCACGATAATACTATCTGTATCGTAATAGGCCCATTATTGAATATTAACTACAATGTATCATCGCTGTAATTGCAGATTTGTCATCAATTAGATGCGAGATATACTCCTCATTGCCTGCCAAATACAGCTCCCATCAGCTGGCTCGTGCTATTATATCATCTCTGGTCCTCGACATATCAAGCGTAATTGCAGTTTTACAAATTAAGGTTAACATATTCAAATGAATGTATCTCCGTTTCTATTGCACATATGGCGACAAAGCGATGCTCGTTACATTTCACATCCGATGTCATGTGCACCGCACATCTGCTGGTTTGTACCATGTCAACTCCGGTCTCTGTCAAACCTAGCGAAATTGGTGCTTTGCATATTCATGATTAATTATTCAAATCACCGTATCGCCGTTTGCATTGCAGATATGCCGACAATTCGATGCGCGATATACGCCACTTTTGCTGCCAAACACAATGTATATTATCTGGTTTGAGTTATGTAACGTGTGGGCGCAGCCAACCTCAGCGTATACGCAATTATGCATTTTCAGGCGAAATATTCAAATATTGCATATTCAAATGAACGTATCTTGGTTTCTTTGTCGCCTATTCGATGCGCAGAATACTCCACATCTGATGCCAAATCAGCCGGTCTGTGCTATGTCAACTCTGGACCCTGTAAAATCCAGCGTAATTGTAGTTTTTGTTGTTAATGCTTAAATATTGCATTCAAAGATTCGCCGCTTCGTTTGCACTTATGTCGACAATTCCATACCCCTTGTACTCCTCATTTGCTGTAGTTACATTGCCCATCAGCTCCTTTGTGCTGTGTCAACTCTGGTCCCTGCACAATCCAGCCCAAATGCAATTTTGTATGTTCGGGCTTAAATATTCAAATCAACGTTACTCCGATTCAATAGCACATATGTCGACAATACGATGCGCGTTATATTCCACATTGACTGCCATACGCAGAGCGCTTCATCTGGTTTTAGCCGTGTTAAATCCGGACCGAGTCAAATCCAGCGTATTTGTAGTTTTGCATATTCAAGCCTTGTTATTCAAGTGAAAGTATCTCCGTATCCATTGTAGGTACGTCGACAATAGGATGTACGTAATACTGCACATTTGCTGCCAAATACAGCACACATCAGCCCGTTTGCACACTGTCAAGATTGGACTCGGAGAAATCCATCGAAATTGCAGTTTTGGATATTAATGCTTACATATTCGAATCAAGGTATCTCCGCTTGTTTTCCAGAAACATTGGCCATGCGATGCGCGTTATATTCCACATCTGATGCCAAGTACAGTGCACATCATCCGGTTTACGCTATGTAAAATCTGGACCCAGCCAGATCCAGCGTAGTTGCAGTTTCGTATATTCAGGATTAAGTATTCAAACCGACGTATCTCCGATTCTATGGCACATATGGCTACAATTAGAGGCTCGTTATACTCCAAATTTGCTGCCAAACACAGTGCACGTTATTCCGTTTGATGCATGTAAAATCGGGACCCAGCCGAACCCTGCGTATTTGCAGCTTTACATATTCAGTATTAAATATTCCAACCAACGAATCTCCGTTTCTATGTCACACTTACAGACAATTCGGTGCGCGTTATATTTGACAACTGATGTCATATACAGCGCACATCAGTAGGTTAGCGTTTTGTTCACTCTTGTCCCTGTCAAATACACCATAATAGCAGTTTAGCATATTCATGCTTGAATATCGAAAGGAACGTATCTTCGTTTCTATGGCAGATATGACGACAATTCGGTGAGCGTTATGCTCCTGATTTTCTGGTGAGCACAGAGCACCTCTTCCGATTCTATCATCTCTTCTGTCTTACGTCTTCTCTGGTCACTGACAGATTCAGCGTAATTGCTGTTTTGCATATTCATGCCTAAATGTTCAAACCAACGTACCAGCGCTGCTATTGGATACATATCGCAAATGCGATGCGCGATATACTCCACAATTACAGCCAAATACAGTACTTATTCGGTTTGCGCTGTGTCGACTGTATTTTCGAGCTATCGCGGGGAGACGCGTTCGTTTGAATACGCGTCAATGGGAGTCGTAAATTCCCGTTACGATTGGAATAATCGACTCCACGGATAGTTCGATCCCCGTATATCGCTTTGGATAATAGGTGTAGTCGTTGTGGTATAACACTGGGGGTCACAAAGTTATAAAAAATATATGTATTTCCAACGATTTATACAATCACACTGAGTAAGAACGCCGTTGCTTAAGATACAGATAACGAAGAAATGGATTATTCTTAGATGAGAGTGTGAGCTATAGGAGCTCTAGGTCCGTGAGAGCTGTAGGAGCTGTCGGACTTCTGGATACTGTGAGAGAAATAGGAGGCTCTTAGAGATATAGGAACGGTGAAAGTTATAGGGATTGCAGGAACTTTAGTCACCGCGAGAGACGATGGAACTCTGAGAGATATAGGAACGGTAAGAGTTATAGGGATTGCAGGAACTCTAGTCACCGTGAGAGATGATGTAACTCTAAAGTTTATTCTGATGTGAGTACGAAGCTCGGTATTGGTGTGCCCGTTGAGCGAAGAACGCGGATTCGTTGATTACATTGTTAGTTAGGAAAGTGAGGGCAATGATCCGCGATGCCGATTGGTTATGACTAATGTTAGAAAGGAAGAGAGGAGGAAGAAGCCTCCTACCAACGTGGGTCCTAGGCGACATTGTTTATGGGAAATCTCAGATTTTTCGTTAGGTAGATGTCCGCTTTTTTCGTTAGGCCAATACCCGCCTTCTCCGTAATTCTTAAGAGGGCGTAATAAACCCAAGGACCTTTCTAAAAACCGACCGAAAACACTTCTAGAATTAGAAAGTCTTTTCGGGCAAACAGATTGACTTAGGCCATATGTGCGAACAATGCAGTTGGGATTTCGGCTTTATGATGGGTCCTTGGGCCTATGGAGGATTCGAAGGATGGCACGTGGACCGTTGGATGCCAAGCCGCGCGGGATGGAGTGCAGATGTGTTGCGCGCCAGAACATCGACTCTGGTCTCTGTTATATGCAGTGTAATTGTTGTTTTGCAGATTCAGACTCAAATATTCAACTCCACGTATCTCCGTTGCTGTTGCTGTTGCTGATATGTCGACAATTCGATGTGCCAGGTACTCCACATTTCTTGCCAAATACATCGTTTGCCAGCCAGTTTGCGCTATATCCAGACTGGTCCCAGACAGATCAAGCATAAATATAAATCGGAGATGATAGAACACGGGAACCTTCCGTTTGGAATTTTGGGAAAATCCCGTAACATTGTAATCTAGATTCTACCATAGCTGTAATTAAACAATCGTAGTCATCTAGTCCGATTGTAATTGTTCGAAACTTGTGATACTGCACTTTGCCTCGAGGCGACAACCAGTCACCGAACGTAGCCGCGGTCAAGGGATGAACGTTTTGTCTAATAAAGGCATGGAGTAATTCTATAGCTGTCCTTAAATGAAATAATCGTAGCGGCACGTGACAGTAAACATTCCAACGGTTTCTGTCCCGTGACTCGCCACACGCAGACTCTATCCGTCGGATAAGATGATTGCCAGATGTCAACGCATCTCAACAGTATATGTTTAGCTAGCCTGAGGACCCATTATAAACCTTAAGATTTAGTTAATTAAAGTCCTTAACAGTCCTAAACAGGCAAACAGTCTTTGTTTCAACTACGGGATGATAGCTGAAATCTATTTTTCCACGGACGACGCTTCCCGCTAGCAACGTTCCCTCAAGGGCTACTAGCATCCTTCTCTAACCATCAACATGGAAATTGTCCAATTAACAGTAACGTCACTTTCAATCTCTTTCCGAGCGAAGTCATTTCTCCACGTATCCGATGTTCTGGTGCACTCAGACACACCCATCATAGTTTTCCTCTGCAGCATCATCGTGCCGGAAAATCATTCTCTCTTGAGGTCACATTAGCCAGTTACAAAGAGCCTTAACACTCGGTGGATATTCTATGTTTTGACAAAGAGTTTGTTCAGTCCTACCTATACCGTAGATAAGGAAGTATGGTACAACTTGGAATCAGGATGAAAACGAATTCTGTTATCCCGTTGACCGCGGCTTTGTTATTGAACCCAGGATCATTGTCATTAGCTTCTCGAGTACCTAATTACCACGACTACTTGTCAAATTATATAACAATCAAATTTACACTAGTAAATATCTGCTCTATTGCATAACTACAACGTCTAAACCAAATGAAGATCCGTTTCGCGCCTCTAACTCTAATCATAATGTGAACCCGATGTAAGTGAAAATACATGCACATACCATCGATTCTGCCTGACCAGCACTCTCACCCGGAACCGGAACTCGCAGTGCACCGTGACGAACAGCACATATATAAGCCTCCACTCTTAGCCAGTCCGTCAGTCGTGCTCGCGCAACAGTAGAAGCAACATGGAATTTTTTAGATCTCTACTACGCGTCGTTGGTTTGTTCGTGCCAAGTAAAGTAGATATCATTTCCGAACTACCACTGGAGGTATCGCACTTGATACTTCGAAAATTGGATCCCTCGTCCCTGCAGAGCGCCGCGCTTGTCTCGCGCAAATGGTTCAACGTTTGTAGATCCGACAAGTGTCTACGGCGGAAAGTGAGACGTCACATGCGACATACGAGAAAGCGGGTCAAGATGCAATTTCTCGGACCTGCAGCCGCTAAAGCTACCAACCAAGAATCAAGAAGTAGAGGACGTGGTGAGGGCAACCTAAGGCACGAAATAAGTTTATCCGCTGCTCGTACGGCGGTCGTCGTTGGAAGGTTACGCGGTCCTTTGAGAATTTCGATGCGAGATCGCCCCATCGATGTTGGACCAATAAAATGTATTAGACTCTAACTCGTGTAAGTACCTTAATTTGACTGCTTGCTCTTGCGAGAACTTGAAACGGTCTTGTCCGGATTCAGAACTGTAGCGCGAAGCTTGAAATAAAATGGTTTTACTGAGACGGCAATGTGTTTCAGTCACGATAATACTATCTGTATCGTAATAGGCCCATTATTGAATATTAACTACAATGTATCATCGCTGTAATTGCAGATTTGTCATCAATTAGATGCGAGATATACTCCTCATTGCCTGCCAAATACAGCTCCCATCAGCTGGCTCGTGCTATTATATCATCTCTGGTCCTCGACATATCAAGCGTAATTGCAGTTTTACAAATTAAGGTTAACATATTCAAATGAATGTATCTCCGTTTCTATTGCACATATGGCGACAAAGCGATGCTCGTTACATTTCACATCCGATGTCATGTGCACCGCACATCTGCTGGTTTGTACCATGTCAACTCCGGTCTCTGTCAAACCTAGCGAAATTGGTGCTTTGCATATTCATGATTAATTATTCAAATCACCGTATCGCCGTTTGCATTGCAGATATGCCGACAATTCGATGCGCGATATACGCCACTTTTGCTGCCAAACACAATGTATATTATCTGGTTTGAGTTATGTAACGTGTGGGCGCAGCCAACCTCAGCGTATACGCAATTATGCATTTTCAGGCGAAATATTCAAATATTGCATATTCAAATGAACGTATCTTGGTTTCTTTGTCGCCTATTCGATGCGCAGAATACTCCACATCTGATGCCAAATCAGCCGGTCTGTGCTATGTCAACTCTGGACCCTGTAAAATCCAGCGTAATTGTAGTTTTTGTTGTTAATGCTTAAATATTGCATTCAAAGATTCGCCGCTTCGTTTGCACATATGTCGACAATTCCATACCCCTTGTACTCCTCATTTGCTGTAGTTACATTGCCCATCAGCTCGTTTGCGCTGTGTCAACTCTGGTCCCTGCACAATCCAGCCCAAATGCAATTTTGTATGTTCGGGCTTAAATATTCAAATCAACGTTACTCCGATTCAATAGCACATATGTCGACAATACGATGCGCGTTATATTCCACATTGACTGCCATACGCAGAGCGCTTCATCTGGTTTTAGCCGTGTTACATCCGGACCGAGTCAAATCCAGCGTATTTGTAGTTTTGCATATTCAAGCCTTGTTATTCAAGTGAAAGTATCTCCGTATCCATTGTAGGTACGTCGACAATAGGATGTACGTAATACTGCACATTTGCTGCCAAATACAGCACACATCAGCCCGTTTGCACACTGTCAAGACTGGACTCGGAGAAATACATCGAAATTGCAGTTTTGGATATTAATGCTTACATATTCGAATCAAGGTATCTCCGCTTGTTTTCCAGAAACATTGGCCATGCGATGCGCGTTATATTCCACATCTGATGCCAAGTACAGTGCACATCATCCGGTTTACGCTATGTAAAATCTGGACCCAGCCAGATCCAGCGTAGTTGCAGTTTCGTATATTCAGGATTAAGTATTCAAACCGACGTATCTCCGATTCTATGGCACATATGGCTACAATTAGAGGCTCGTTATACTCCAAATTTGCTGCCAAACACAGTGCACGTTATTCCGTTTGATGCATGTAAAATCGGGACCCAGCCGAACCCTGCGTATTTGCAGCTTTACATATTCAGTATTAAATATTCCAACCAACGAATCTCCGTTTCTATGGCACACTTACAGACAATTCGGTGCGCGTTATATTTGACATCTGATGTCATATACAGCGCACATCAGTAGGTTAGCGTTTTGTACACCCTTGTCCCTGTCAAATACACAATAATTGCAGTTTAGCATATTCATGCTTGAATATCGAAAGCAACGTATCTCCGTTTCTGTGGCAGATGTGACGACAATTCGGTGAGCGTTATGCTCCTGATTTGCTGGTGAGCACAGAGCGCATCTTCCTATTCTATCTTCTCTTCTGTCTTATGTCTTCTCTGATCACTGACAGATTCAGCGTAATTGCTGTTTTGCATATTCATGCCTAAATGTTCAAACCAACGTCTCAGCGCTGCTATTGGATACATGTCGCAAATGCGATGCGCGCTATACTCCACAATTACAGCCAAATACAGTACTTATGCGCTATGCTCTACGTCGACTCTGGTTCCTGTTATATGCAGTGTAACTGTAGTTTCGCAGATTCAGACTCAAGTATTCAACTCTACGTATCTCCGTTGCTATTGCTGATATGTCGACAATTCGATGTGCCTGGTACTCCACATTTCTTGCCAACTACATCGCTTACCAGCCAGTTTGCGCTATATCCACACTGGTCCCTGGCAGATCAAGCATATATATGTCGGAGATGAAAGAACACCGGAACCTTCCCTTCAGAATTTTGGGAAGACTCCTAGTACTGTAATATAGATTTCACCATAGCCGTATTATGAAACTGTTGTCATTCGATCCGACTGTACTTATTTGAGATTTATGATAGTGAGCTCGGGCTCGAGGCGACAACCAGTCGCCGAACGTAGTCGCGGTCAAGGGATAAACGTTTTGTCTAACAAAGGCATGAAGTAACTCTATAGCTCTCCTTAAAAGAAATACTTGGGACGGGGCACGACGGTAAGCATTTCTACGATTTCTGTCCCGTGGCACGCCACACATAGACTCTATTCTTTGAGTAAGATGATTACCAGATGTCGACACGTTTCCACAGTACATGTTCAGCTAGTCCGAGGCCCCGCTATAAATCTTAAGATTTATTTAACTAAAGTCCTTCAAACCGGCAAACAGTCCTCGTTCCAACTACGAGAAAATAGGAGAAATCTATGTTTCTCACGAACGACGCTTCCTCTTCTCGAACTCTTTCTTGAGGGCGGCTAGCACCCTTTCCTAACTACCAACATGGAAATTGACCAATTAACAGTAACGCCAATTTCCCTCATTTTCCGAACGAAGACTTTCCTCCACGAATCTGATGATTTTGTGACCATAGGCACACCCATCATAGTTTTCCTCGACAGCGTCGCCGTGATGGAGAGACGACACTCTCTAATGCGATCTCATCAGCAATCGACCTGTCTTTCTTATACGTAGTAATTGCTCCTTGCTCTAACATGTAGTGCAACTTAGACGCTAACATAGTGTAGAGTTCAGCATCCGTTGACCGCGAAAACGTTGCCGGAACCATTGTCATAGTGCCGTCATTTGTTATTTACACCCTCATCAAACCTAAGGACCCACCATAAACTTAGACTTTTTAAGTAATTCTAGATGGTCCCTTTCATCTTGCACGTCCAATTTCTTAAATGTTTTTGATTGATGTGTATTTCTTAGAAAAGTCCTTATGTTTATTGTGCGCTCTTAGAAACTACGGAAAAGCTGGTAGTTATATAATGGGAAAACCGGTAATTATATAATATTAAACCGGACATTTATCTGATGAAAATGTGTGGATTTTCCCATGAACAAGGTCAACCATGAGCCACGTTGGTAGGATGCTTACTCCTCCTATCTTCATTCATTAACGCTGATCATACCCAATGGGTATCGCGAATCCTTGTCCTCCCTTTTCATAACAAAAAGAGTGAACAACGAATCAGCTTTCTTTGTTCAAAAATTACCTACATACCGAGCTTTCCTCCGTAAGTATGTACGAGTGGAATTCGAGTTATATCTCGGTTCGAATACTCTCTACACCCATGACTTCTTCGAAAACCACCTATCTATGCATACTCAATCTAGGATTTCAGATCAGACAATATATCTACCCGGATTCACTCATATAAGATCAATCCATTTCTTCGTCACCTATATCATAAACGGCGGAGTTACTAACTTGTGTTGTTGTACAAAGTTGTTGGAAATACATATTTCATAAATATTGAAATATGTATAATTTTTGTGCTGGACTAGGTCCAGTGCGTAGTGGAGATGTTTGTATGTGGATATCAGTGTGTGGAGATATGTGTGTGCGCAGCGACTGAAAAACAGACGAATGTAAACAGTTCGGTCGGTTAACAGTCTACATAAGGTCGGGTATGGAAGAAAGTGCTGAGACGCGTGCAGCTGTGTAACGATAAATATTCTAAAAATCGTTTATAAAATAAAAATGTGTCTACGTTATTAGTAAAGACTAGTGTAAATTTTATGTTTCCATAACAATATTTCGGACATCAAGATCCACAATTCTCATCAATAACATTGTTGGTCGCAGAGTTATACCATCGCAACCACCCTATTATCTTAACGGAAATCAGGGGATCGATCAATATGCGGTGTCGTTTCTTAGAATCGTAACGGGAATTTGCGTCTCCCGTTGACACGCTTCGACGCGATCAAATCTCCCCACGGTTGGACAAATTGACATCAACTCTGGCCGATGTAAAATCCAGGCGTAAACCCTCCATTTTTACATTTTCAGACTTAAATATGCAAACTAACCTATTTTCGTTTCTAATGCAGATATGCAGACAATACGATGTGCCTTGTTCTCCACATTTCCTGCCAAATACAGTTCACATCAGCTAGTTAGAGCTACGTCAAGTCTGAACCCTGTCAAATCCAGTGTAATTGCAGATTTGCATATTCATGCCTGAACACTCAGATCAACGTATCGCTGTTTCTATTGCAGATATGTCGACAACTGGATGCGCGATATACTCCATATTTGCTGATAAATACAGTGCAGATCATACGAATTACGCTATATAAGATCAGTATAGATTCAAATCCAGGTACTTGCAGTTTTTAATATACATTATTAAATATTCAAATTCACGCATCTCCGTTACTGTTGGAAATGTGTCGACAATACGATATGCCTGGTACTCCACGTTTCTTGCCAAATACATCGCTTACCAGCCAGTTTGCGCTATATCTGCAATGGTCCCAGACAGATCAAGCATAAATATAAGTCGGAGATGAAATATCACGGGAACCTTCCTTTTGGAATTTTGGGAAAATCCCGTAACATTGTAATCTAGATTCTACCATAGCTGTAATTCAACAACTGTAGCCATCCAGTCCGATTGTAATTGTTCGAAAGTTGCGATACTGCACTTGGCCTCGAGGCGACAACCAGTCACCGAACGTAGCCGCGGTCAAGGGATGAACGTTTTGTCTAATAAAGGCATGGAGTAATTCTATAGCTGTCCTTAAATGAAATAATCGTAGCGGTTCGTGACAGTAAACATTCCAACGGTTTCTGTTCCGTGTCTCGCCACATGCAGACTCTATCCGTCGGATAAGATGATTGCCAGATGTCAACGCATCTCAACAGTATATGTTTAGCTAGCCTGAGGACCCATTATAAACCTTAAGATTTAGTTAATTAAAGTCCTTAACAGTCCTAAACAGGCAAACAGTCTTTGTTCCAACTACGGGATGATAGGAGAAATCTATTTTTCCACGCACGACGCTTCCCGCTAGCAACGTTCCCTCAAGGGCTACTAGCATTATTCTCTAACCATCAACATGGAAATTGTCCAATTAACAGTAACGTCACTTTCAATCGCCTTCCGAGCGAAGTCTTTTCTCCACGAATCCGATGTTCTGGTGCCCTTAGACACACCCACCATAGTTTTCCTCTGCAGCATCATCGTGCCGGAAAATCATTCTCTCGTGAGGTCACATTAGCCAGATACAAAGAGCCTTAACACTCGGTGGATATTCTATGTTTTGACAAAGAGTTTGCTCAGTCCTACCTATACCGTAGATAAGGAAGTATGGTACAACTTGGAATCAGGATGAAAACGAATTCTGTTATCCCGTTGTCCGCGGCTTTGTTATTGAACCCAGGATCATTGTCACTAGCTTCTCGAGTACCTAATTACCACGACTACTTGTCAAATTGTATAACAATCAAATTTACACTAGTAAATATCTGCTGTATTGCATAACTACAACGTCTAAACCAAATGAAGATTCGTTTCGCGCCTCTAACTCTAATCATAATTGAAAAGATATAGAATGGATTCGGAAATACAAATAATTCCCTTTATTTAGCACACAACTGCTATACATATATCTTATACTCTTAAGACCTCAAAATCCTACTCGCACGCACGCTTGTTGTCAACCGACTCTTCCAGATACTTCTAACGACTGGCTCTTGTCTTTTGTCTCAACCAAGACCCGGACGTCCTCTGACGCTTACACACACATTCACATGTACAGTGTAAATGTATCATTTTCCCAACACGCCTCCTTACATTTATACTGTACACTTAATCGTATTTACATGCTTTGACGAATTACATAACAGAAACTTTAACACTTATTTATTTACATTTCTCTTAGTTTACATTCATCCATGACCTAAACCTTTCGAATTTCTCTCTACACAGTGCCTTCGTAAAAATATCCGCAGTATTTTCGTCTGTACTTACTTTAAGTATGTTTATCTTGTTCTCCTTTAAGCATTCGAGAACGTAGTGGTAATGAACTTCAATGTGTTTAGAATTTTTCGTAAAATTTCCGTGCTTTGCTATACTTATCACTCCAGAGTTATCCTCATATATTTTTACAGGGTTATCGTCTAGATTTACATTGAAGATTTTCATAATTTCCCTAATAGACATTAATTCACTCACCGCTTCCGATAGAGCTACATACTCTGCATACGTCGAGGCTTTTGTCACACACCTTTGTTTTTTAGACTTCCAACCAATTACATTTCCATACAATCTAATTACATATCCAGAAGTCGATTTCCTATCTAAATGATCTCCTGCCCAATCAGCGTCCACATAACAATCTATCGTTTCACATTTTTCATTCCTTTTATAATCTAATCTTAAATCTCTAGTCCGGTACAGATATTTCAATATTCGCAAAGCATATTTAAAATGTGTCTCATTACAACAATCTTGAAATCTACTCAAATAATTCACACTATAACTTATATCGGGTCTGGTATTTACACTAATATACAACAATGCGCCAATTAAATTTTTGTAGCCAATATCCTCTCTATACTTTGACTTCACCTAAATCTTTCATTTCAAATCTATTAGTTAATAACTTCTTTACCCTTTGTATCTTCCATTTATTTTTACTACAAATTAGCAAATCTTCTACATACATTAGCAAATAAACAACATTTTCTCCCTCTCCATGTGTATATAGGCACAACTCTATGTTATTCTTCTTAAAACCTAATCTCGTCACATACTTATCAAAACACTCATACCAGTCCCTTGGACTTTCTTTTAACCCATACAGCGCTTTCGATAGTTTACAAACTCTATTCGTTCCGTCCGCATATCCCTTTGGTTGATTTACATATACCTCTGAGGTTACTTCACCATTTAAAAAGGCAGTTTCTACATCCATTTGCTCAATAATTAATCCATTTTGACAACAATATGATAGCAATATCTTGAGGTGATAAGGTGTCGATTAATTCACACAAACACCGGAATATACCTAACTACGTAGTTTATTAGAATATACCCGATGCTTACACTAGTCGTACAATATACTTGCTGTTTCGTTTCGCGGTCGCTAATCGATCGGCGCAAAGAAGTATCGGTTAATTGTCGCTGCTCGAATCTCTCGGTAACTAAGAACGCGTCGCTACCCTGTCCGCTATATTTATATCCGCCGGAGTTGAAGACAGGCGTTGGGATTTGAATTTCGAGAATGTTCTCAAAACGTCCCAACGGACGCCGAGCTCGCGACCTGTTTACAATTGTTGGTTTTTTGGGTAGCTGACTCACGAGCCTATGGTCACGGCAAAAACGACGGATTTGGCCTAATGATCGGAACCGCCTAAGGTCGATAAATCTATAATTAGCTCGTGTTTGAGTAAACACGGTTTCTTGTGTAGCGGATTTGCTGGGCAAAAACCATGATGACTTTTGTCGACAAGTACCGCTACATCTTAAAGGTCTGATTACTCGCTACTGGGGAGTATATGTCATCGGCTATGTTTCTTTGTTGGAATCCTCTTACCACTAATCTAGTCTTATACCTGTCATCTGATTTTCTCGTGTAAACCCATTTTACATCTAATACGTCTTTGCCTTTTACCCTTTCTACCAATTTCCAAGTTTTATTCTTATAAAGGCATTCCATTTCCTTATCCATAGCTTGTTTCCAATCTTCACTATCTTCGCAACAAATCGCCTCCTCAAATGTACAAGGGATATCTACTCTACAATAATTTGCATGGATTTCACTAATGTTTTCTTTTTCTGGATATCTTACTGGAGTTCTCTTATTACGTGTAGATCTTCTAGGGATGTTTATGCTTTCAAGACTGTTATCATTTTCATCTTCCCTACTTTCTAACTCTTCCCTATTCATGTTTACCAATAAATCATTATCCACAATGTCATCGTTATATTTATCGAATGAATTTTCCATAAAGCCGATATATTTTGTGTCAGTTCCTATGACCTCTACATGTCTCGCTATTGTTATTTTCCCAACTAATAAGACTCTGTAACCTACTTCACTGTATTTTCGAGCTATCGCGGGGAGACGCGGTCGTTAGAATACGTGCCAACGGGAGTCGTAAATTCCCGTTACGATCAGAATGATCGACACCACGAATAGTTCGATCCCCGTATTTCGATTAAGATAATAGGGGTGATTCAGGTATGATAACACTGTAGCTCACAGAGTTAAAATTTATATTTCCAACACTTAATATACACGAATGAATAGATATAAACACTTAATAACTTATCACGCTGCAATAATAGAGTAGCACGGTATGAGACTTAATGTTAGAAATTCGGCGTTAGATCTTTGACTCAATGTGTAACGTTCGACGCGTCACAAGGAACTGATCGACTTTAGATGATTTCTTTGTCTCATCTTTAAGACGATCCCCACTATACTTAGGTCACGCCACCGTTCGAGCCTATGATCACGTATGTCTGTTCTTGCGTGGAAAACGTAACGGACCAAATTCGACGTTTCGAGAACTCGCTGCTTGGCGACAGCTATGCGCTCGTCGATACATTGTATATGATCCGGCGGTCAGATAAGACGATCTCACCGAGACATTGTAGGGCCGCGAGTGACGGTTAGAAAATACAGCCTGTGTTAAGCCGAGTGGCGTAACATCCTCCCCCCGTTGAGAGGGTACCGATCAAAATTCTGTAGAGGTAGAGTTAATTAAATCTTCTATCCGCCTTCTTGTTGATTGTTGCTGCCGTGTGGACTGTGGCCGTCCAGAAGATGTCGTGGTCGCCAGGAGGAATTTGATGATACAGCCGAAAGGCCGGTGCGCTGAGGGTATTCGTCTGTCCTGGAGTCTGGTTCGACGTCGCGCGGAGGGCGCGATGAAATTCACGATCCAGTACGCGTCGTGAAACAGCTTGGCCCATGAAGTATCGTGGAACACCTCGGCCCACGAGGTGTCATTGAATGAAACTCCGATGATGCATGGTACAGATTCAAACAACGTCGCAGAGTTTTGTGTTTGATTGGGGACCTGAGCTCCCCTCGATGTTCTGACCCAATTGAGTTGTCTTGTCCCACGTATCGTAGCTTGTTTCATGGTAAGACCTTGAGCAGGTTTCGCCTTTCTTATATGGTATTTCTGCAACATCAGACCCGTGAAAGTATTGCATATCATTTGGACATCCTCGTTCTTGTTTCGGCTGTGGAAACGTGGAGGAGGTCATGGTTGATTGAGGGATGAGGCTCCCCCCGTTGACCCCTTCGGATTGCGCCTTCTCGCTGATGGCTGGTAGTTGTACCGGCGTAGTCCAACAATCCGCAAAAGACCAAATCAGCGATTTGTCCGACGTAGTGATCTGTGGGCTTAGTGGACGAGTGTTGAGATCAGCTGGCGCGTTCTGAAAACTACCGACAATTAAATGATTAGTCATAGTAGTAACAGCGTGGAGATTATCTCGATCGGGGTCACTCGCAGGCGTGGCTCCTCGCGGCCATGGCGATGGAGAATTCTTCACGTTAGGGCCCGGAGAAAGATTCTCTGCTATGATGTCCATGTCAGGTGTAACATGTAAAGTGGTGTTCCCCGTCGGCGGAGTTTGATTCCTGTTGTCCTGGACGGGATTCACTTCCTTCCGGTCCAGTGGATCGTGAGAGGTTGGCTGAATGAAGACATTTCGTGGCGATTTCATAGCAGCGGCGGATTCACTGGTTCACGGTCTCGATGACGGGGCTTGCCGTGCGATACGTTGGTTACGTCTTAGCCGCTCGTATATATCTTCATATTGCTCTCTGATTTCGAGATCGCGCGATTGTCCATCCGAGTCTAATAATTCTATCTCGAGTTGGACAGCTTCGACTTGATGCGTCGACTCGTGTTGGACTTTTTGCACTTCGGTCAAATGTTCATTGCGGTCCACTGGGGATGAGAACGTGTCATAGGAATAGGTCCAGTTCTCGAAGGCACCGTCGAACTGAGGCAAGCTGACCTCTGGTAAAGTGATTGGTGTCGGCTCAGGGTTCACGCATGAGTCGCGTGTTTTTGTTGTCGAGGGGGTTGTTGCTGGTATTTGGTCAAAGAGATCTATGAGTCGTGTGTTAATCTCCAGATACTCTTGCAACAAAGAGGCTCTACAAGCAATTTCCCCCTGATCTAACACTTCTAGCTCGTCTTGAACCGCGCTTAATCTCCTCCAATACTCGTCGAACGAATTGCGGCAAGATACTAAGTAGCCGTTGTTTACTTGCCCAGACTCTTCGTATTCATCGAGTTGGCGCTTCGTGATCGTAAAGCGGCGGGCGAGGCCGTTTCGTCTCCGCCGCAATGTACTGATCGAGTCAGGTTGAGCCATGTTTGATTTTAGTGGTAGGAACGATCTTACCTTGATCAAATGGGCGTTGGTCTGAGAGTCGGTTTTTACTCGCCACAGTGTGGCGTGGGCTCGTGTAGATGCTGAACGAAGGAGGTGTTCCTCTCCGGTGGCGGCTCCTTTGGTCAGTTGACTAAGGTGTTGGAATGTGGATTTCACGTGACACTGTATAGTCACTGGTCAGTGCACATCATTGATGGCACGTGATCCGGCTCGAAGGACCATGTATTTTCGAGCTATCGCGGGGAGACGCGGTCGTTAGAATATGCGCCAACGGGAGTCGTAAATTCCCGTTACGATCAGAATGATCGACACCACGAATAGTTCGATCCCCGTATTTCGATTAAGATAATAGGGGTGATTCAGGTATGATAACACTGTGGCTCACAGAGTTAAAATTTATATTTCCAACTCTTAATATACACGAATGAATAGATATAAACACTTAATAACTTATCACGCTGCAATAATAGAGTAGCACGGTATGAGACTTAATGTTAGAAATTCGGCGTTAGATCTTTGACTCAATGTGTAACGTTCGACGCGTCACAAGGAACTGATCGACTTTAGATGATTTCTTTGTCTCATCTTTAAGACGATCCCCACTATACTTAGGTCACGCCACCGGTCGCGCCTATGATCACGTATGTCTGTTCTTGCGTGGAAAACGTAACGGACCAAATTCGACGTTTCGAGAACTCGCTGCTTGGCGACAGCTATGCGCTCGTCGATACATTGTATATGATCCGGCGGTCAGATAAGACGATCTGACTGAGACATTGTAGGGCCGCGAGTGACGGTTAGAAAATACAGACTGTGTTAAGCCTCGTGGCGTAACATTCACTATATCCCAACAAAATTCCCATATCTGCCTTCTTATCCCATTTAGAAACTCTTTTTTGTTCTGGTCTTCTTACAAAAACTTTACTTCCATATAGATGTAGATTTTCAACACTTGGTTTTCTCCCGAAGAATATTTCAAAAGTGTCTTTCTCTCTATAGTATTTGCCAGTATTCGATTTTTGAAGTATACCGCTGTACAAACTATTTCCGGTCAGTATCTTTTATGTACTTTCGCTTCCGCTAACAAGCAACGCGCCATGTCCATAACTGTTCTATTATACCTTTCCGCTGTCCCGTTTAACTCATGTACGTAGGTTGGGCAATTATTAATTCTGATACCTTTATCCCTAGCATATTTATAAATTCGATTATTCAAATACTCTTTTCCATTATCACATCTCAATATTTTTAACTTCTTGCCCGTCAAATACTCGGCTTCATTTACAAACTGTACGAAACAATCAAAGACCTCACCCTTTGATTTTATACAATAAACTCTAGCTATTTTGCTATAATCATCGATAAATGAGATGAAATATTTCTCTTCATTGAATCCGGTAGTCTTAAAGGGACCGCACACGTCCGTATGAATAATTTCCATTATCTCCCTAGCCTTAGTTTGATTATTTTTGAATGGTAAATTGTGCCTTTTACTTTCTATGCACACCCTACATTTCAAAAATTCCTTCTCAATTTCATTCGGTATACAGTAACAAGCTGCTCTGTACCCAAAATATTTAAATATTTAAAATTTACGTGCCCTAACATCCTATGCCATCTTTCCTTTTTACTCATACCACTACGTTCGGCGCTGTTTGCTAAGTGCTCCTTCCCTTTCAATATACTTTTCATTCTATATGTTCCCTTTTCTTTAACCGCTACCGCTGTAAGCTTATTGTCCTCACCTATTACTTTTGCAATATTTCCTTTTGAAATAACCGTGTTCTTATTATCTGTTAGCTTGCCTAAACTAATCAAGTTTGCGGACACTTCTTTCGCGTAAAAAACGTTATTCATATTTATTACATTTTCTTTCCAAACGCTTCAAAATAAGTTATAACATTCCCTACTTTTGTTGCCTTTATCGATCTATTATCGCCTAAATATATATTTACCGGTTCTTTAAGGTCAATACAATTGTCGAAATAATTTACGTTGTTAATTATGTGATCTGTGCAACCGCTATCTAATAGCCACATTACTTCATTATTACTTATCTCGTTCGCCTCGCCGCTGTGTGCTGCGTGCGCCGTTGCTATCAATGTGCCTGATCTTGAGTTACCATGCTCGCTCGTGCCGGTTGTTGATTGACGATGGAAATTTCCACGTTCCCTGCTCGTATATCCTTTGTTTTCTCTTCCTCTGCTGCGACCACGTGTTGACCCACGCCAGAAACTGTTACTGCTTCCCGCTTCGACGCCATTTTGACACTCTCTCGCAAAATGTCCTACTCTTCCACGTCTGAAGCATCCTTCCTTTTTTGCAGAAAAGGCGTTGATTTGCATTTCTTCTCGATTGGACTTATTTTTCTTCTCCGCTATTTCAATTTTATTTTTTACATACGCTACCGTTTGATTTTCTGCTTTCATGCATCTACTATATCCGCTATGTAGGTGTATTCTTCCGGTAACGTATTTAGCATGTAATTTAGTTTTTCCCTCTCACTCACTTGTGCACCCGCACATTTTAATTCGTTTATTAATTTTTCGAAATCGCTAAAGAACGTTGCTGAATCAGTGTATTTCTCAAGTCTTATCTTTTCCTATCTCCTTCTGCATACGATCTGTAGTGCCGTCGACGCTTTCAAGTACATTTTATCAAACTTTTTTACTATCCCATATGCCGTTTATTCTTCTCTAATATATTCCAATAGTCTATTTGTAACGGCATTATAAATTATATTTATTGCCTCCAGATCCTTTTTGTCCCAGTCTTCATTGTCTGTTTCTGTCTTCACCCTGTCTTCAACGAGTTGTGACAATCTCGCATTCTTTACATCTGAGAAGCATCGTTATTCTTTGCTTCCACATACCGTAATCCTCACCATCGAAAATAGGTATCATGATTTCCGATCTCTCCGTTTTAAATGATTCCTGATCTCTTACTCAAGCGTTCCTACGTGCTCGAAGTGTATTTTTCCTCTTTGTAACCTTTGAACGTTTCCTTCCTTACTGAGAATTCACACGAACTAACTCGCAATATTGAAAAACACGCACTAAAATAACTTACAAAATTATGAATCACGCTCTGCTACCATGAAAAGATATAGAATGGATTCGGAAATACAAATAATTTCCTTTATTTAGCACACAACTGTTATACATATATCTTATACTCTTAAGACATCAAAATCCTACTTGCACGCACGCTTGTTGTCAACCGACTCTTCCAGATACTTCTAACGACTGACCCTTGTCTTTTGTCTCAACCAAGACCCGGACGTCCTCTGACGCTTACACACACATTCACATGTACAGTGTAAATGTATCATATTCCCAACAATAATGTGAACCCGATGTAAGTAAAAATACATGCACATACCATCGATTCTGCCTGACCAGCACTCTCACCCGGAACCGGAACTCGCAGTGCACCGTGACGAACAGCACATATATAAGCCTCCACTCTTAGCCAGACCGTCAGTCGTGCTCGCGCAACAGTAGAAGCAACATGGAGTTTTTTAGATCTCTACTACGCGTCGTTGGTTTGTTCGTGCCAAGTAAGGAAGATATCATTTCCGAACTACCACTGGAGGTTTCGCAGTTGATACTTCGAAAATTGGATCCCTCGTCCCTGCAGAGCGCCGCGCTTGTCTCGCGCAAATGGTTCAACGTATGTAGATCCGACAAGTGTCTACGGCGGAAAGTGAGACGTCACATGCGACATACGAGAAAGCGGGTCAAGATGCAATTTCTCGGACCTGCAGCCGCTAAAGCTACCAACCAAGAATCAAGAAGTAGAGGACGTGGTGAGGGCAACCTAAGGCACGAAATAAGTTTATCCGCTGCTCGTACGGCGGTCGTCGTTGGAAGGTTACGCGGTCCTCTGAAAATTTCGATGCGAGATCGCCCCATCGATGTTGGACCAATAAAATGTATTAGACTCTAACTCGTGTAAGTACCTTAATTTGACTGCTTGCTCTTGCGAGAACTTGAAACGGTCTTGTCCGGATTCAGATCTGTAGCGCGAAGCTTGAAATAAAATGGTTTTACTGAGACGGCAATGTGTTTCAGTCACGATAATACTATCTGTATCGTAATAGGCCCATTATTGAATATTAACTACAATGTATCATCGCTGCAATTGCAGATTTGTCGTCACTTAGATGCGAGATATACTCCTCGTCGCCTGCCAAATACAGCTCACATCAGCTGGCTCGTGCTATTATATCATCTCTGGTCCTCGACATATCAAGCGTAATTGCAGTTTTACAAATTAAGGTTAACATATTCAAATGAATGTATCTCCGTTTCTATTGCACATATGTCGACAATACGATGCGCGTTATATTCCACATTGACTGCCATACGCAGAGCGCTTCATCTGGTTTAAGCCGTGTTAAATCCGGACCGAGTCAAATCCAGCGTATTTGTAGTTTTGCATATTCAAGCCTTGTTATTCAAGTGAAAGTATCTCCGTATCCATTGTAGGTACGTCGACAATAGATTGCACGTAATACTGCACATTTTCTGTGAAATACAGCATACTCCAGCCGGTTTGCTCTATGTCAACTCTGGGCCGTGTCAAATACGGCGTCATTGCAGGTTTGCATATTCAGACTCAAATAGTCAAATCCCCGTATTTCCGTTGCTGTTGCAGACATGCCGAGTATTCGTTGTGCCCGGTACTCCAGATTTCTTGCCCAATTCAGCGCACACTAGACGATTAACGCTATGTCCGCACTGATCCCTGTCAAATCGAGCGTATCAGGTTTGTAAATATGAAACCGCAATTTGCCTATAGATGGTCCTAGCTGATAGTGTAGTTATCACTAAATTACGTCATTGATGCCAAAAGTCGTTGTTGACATCTCACGAACATTTTCGACTGAGAGCAGTACAACGATTCTGGCAATGATTCTTTGGAAGAAATTGCACACTTCATCCTATAGTTATACCGGACGATACAAGGGCTGGTCGTCCCTCCTTCCGAAGCAATACCAGCCTCGCCGTGCGCCATATCCGGGGGTTGGCACCCTCCTTCGAACACGATGTAAATAGGAGTCGCATCTAATGTCTTTTCTGGAAGTTCGTATACTAAGGCATCGGAATTATTTTTCATTTTACGCTGTGTTACTCGCAACTTTTCACAGATATATGTACCAACAGGAAGTAGATCTTTGGCACGTATTCGAGTATAGTTATTTCCTGCTAGTTTCCACAAAGCTTCACAGAACAACGTCGCTTCCTCGTTCCTTTAAACAACAGTCATACATTAGTATTACATGAACGTACTCCTTGAAAAAACATTTCATTACTGGAAATCTAAAAGTTTGTTATTGAACTCAATAAGATTCAGTTGCTTACCTGCTCCTCAAATATTTTTTGCTAATGTCCACTCCTCCTAAGTAGAATGCATCTATAATATGCAATGCAAGTACTTTTTGCTGATATATAAACTCCTTAGTCATTTCATATACAACCTCTGCGTTTTCAAGTGTATTTGGTGGTAATTCTATGCCAATGTCATCGACACTAACCCAAGAATTCTTTGTATATCTATATACGTTGCTCCTTCCCACGCCCATATAAAATGTAGCGTGCTTCTTATCATCATCAGACATTGGCTTTGTACCACATGGCATACAAAACCAGTCATATAGTGATAAAAATGCATTTTCAATGTTAAATTCCATCAATTGTGCTGGATTAATAGTAAGAAATGAAGTATCTTTCAAAACAGTATTCAATTTGTCTTTGATTTCATGTGTCTTGGGATTGTCCTAGTTTCATCTGGAAGTTTCCAATACTCTAGATATTGTTTGCGCATATCAGCTTGTTTTGTCTCAACAAGAGTATTATCCGCATAAAATGCTGCAATTTTACACAGGTCGGTTATTTGTTTTCCGGCCAAATCTTTGTTAGAAGCACGTAGATATTGAACAAATTGTTTCTCTCTTTTTAATTTATTATATGATACTAGTTGTAAAACGTCGTCATTTACACCACCTTTTAAAAGCAGACGATTAACATGCTTCAGATATTCAGCAACATCTTGTACCCCAGATCGTTTCTTCTTACATATTAAGTAACGTTCTGAATTTCCTGGTCTAGAAGAGTTTGGTTTAAAAATACAAACTTCTTCAAAGCAGCGATACATTAAATAAACGAAACCAGCAATAAAGGGTGTAAAAAGGTTGAATAATTTTGTCACAAAATCACCACCCTCTCTTTCAACCATCAATGCTATTAAACATCGACAAAGATACAGTTGATTTGAAAGAACTTGTTGTACATTTTCTTGTCGTTCTACTGAGAATCCTCAATCAGACATCACAAAATGTACTCCTTTGCCATGGATATGCTGCATTATAAGATTTGTAAATGCCTCTTCATTATCTGGGTCAAAGACGTCACCACTTTCCTTTGGTCCGTAGTATGGATGAAATGTTTCACACGGACACGCATAAAAATCTTCTAATTTGAAATCATGTTCATTTTCTAAAGTAAGAGGAAATCCTTTAGCACGTCATTTCTTTCGCCATAGAACATGTTCACTAAAACCTCCTGGTCCAGCACATACATCTGCAAAGTATAGCAGCCCATTCTCCCTCAAACCTTTTGGGTTAGTAAACATAAAGTTACATGCTCTATCTGTATTCGCCATTTTAACAGTAGCACGATTTAAAAAAAATGCACCACGAACTGTTTCATGAGGATTACAGCGTGTCCTTGCTCGACGCACTTCAACGTCATCCAAATGGGCGAATACCGTTTTCGCATTGATAAAAGTTTTCACTATATCTTCACAACAGAAATCAATTTCATCATCTGTGGTCAACTTTTCATATCACCATTTCATATCTTTTACACACTTTATAACTTCCTCTGCTGGATTCCATTTAAGACCTGAATCTTCATGTCCAGGAACATGATGTCCAAAGCCTCTGCGACCATGCTGTCTAGGTGCTTGAACTGACTCTAAACAACCTTGTTCATTATTTCCGAGGCCGTAACCGCCTTATATCCCATCATTCGCATCATCCTTTTGCCGTTATCGGGGAGATTGTTTGACTCTTGTGTTATTACTTGTATTCTTCTATTGTCAACTACCTTTTCATCAATATCCTCCTCGTCAGATTTACTTGAACATCTACGAATTTTTTGTCGTTTACTATGATTATAAGTATCTCTTTCACAGTTCTTCCTTTTTGTCCTAGTTTCCAATTCTTCTTGCATGGTATGTTGATGCATCTGTCGCATAACAATTCTGCTAGGAACATGATACATTTACACTGTACATGTAAATATGCGTGTAAGCGTCAAAGGACGTCCAGGCCTTAGTTGGGACAAAAGACAAGAGTCTGTCGTTAGAAGTATCTGGAAGAGTCTGTTGACAACAAGCGTGCTGGCGAGTAGGGTTTCGAGGTCTCTAGAGTATAAGATATATGTATAACTGTTGTGTGCTAAATAAAGGGAATTATTTGTATTTCCGAATCCATTCTATACCATTACAAATACACTAACGTACCAGAATATTATAATATTCATTAACAACGATAGAATTAACCAGTTCGCAAGTATAAAAAAGACACATTTTACACTGTGACGAAATGATATCCAAGAAATCTGATATGACATACATGGAAAATACACGAATCAGACTGAGAAACCACTGCGCACTTTCATAACTGACTTCGACATAGCCGTTACCAACTACTCGCGGAGTGAGATTGACCGAAGCGGCCCAGAGGCAACGCCCACGTACCCCAAGCGGCTACTGCCCCGCCACCAATAGTAACCCGACAGAACAGGATAATACTTGAATTCGTTGTTCCCTAAATTTTGAATTTATTTACCTCAACAATATATATAATGTACAAAAATTTATAATAATTTATAATACAGATTATAATAACATGTAAATTATATTAATTATCTGACGAACGCAATGAGAGAAAGGTAAAGACCAGCGTGGCCGATGCGGCACTAACTCTACATCCGGTTGACCTCAATATACCTACCTACGTACCTACACAGTGACGCCTACGCTTTAAAACTTTTGTAGAAATTTTAAAGTTTTAATGGTAAACTCTTCGTTCTTATAGTATCTAACTGACAGGCATGCACCATTTATAAAAGAATCAACATAAATTTCGTAGTTGAGGATTGTTGAAAGTCTCTAACTTAATTCAGAAAGGCAATAATTTGTTTAACGAAATAAGCCATTTATTTATCATCCGGGTTTCTACTATGACATTTATGTTATAATAGCAATATGAAAATAAGGCAATCTGAGTAAAGAAATACTATTTCAAATCATTTTCGCCCATACCTCTTAAGTGGTTTATAAATGATTCGTGTATACCCTTCTTTCCTTCTGCCCCTACTCACGCGAAACTATAACTAGCATTTAAACAAAATCAACTATGTTTCGCGTCAACGAGAGTCGTAAATTCCCGTTACCATCAGATATTCGACGCCACTGTAAGGATATAGAAGGGGTTCGGAAATACAAATAATTCCCTTTATGTAGCACATAACAGTTATATATATATCTTATACTCTAAGGACCTCGAAATCCTACTCGCACGCACGCTTGTTGCCAACCGACTCTTCCAGATACTTGTAACGACTGACTCTTGTCTTTTGTCCCAACTAAGGCCTGGACGTCCTCTGACGCTTACACACACATTCACATGTACAGTGTAAATGTATCATGTTCCTAACAGCCACGAATAGATCGATAACCTTATTTCTGTTAGGATAATCTGTTAGGGTGGTTCAATTAAGTATACACTGATTTAACAGGTATAAATTGCAGTTCATTCAAACAACTTGACTAGATAAATATAAACTGCTAGAGCATAATTAGGAACGTGACGCTAGGCAAATGCCTCAGCGATCAACAGCTACAGGACGTCGAAGACCTTCTGACAAACCCCCCCAGACACGGGACGCTAGGATACCGACATTGCCTGGCGAAAATCGATCGTTTTTCGCGCTAGAACGAAGCCGTTCCCATCGCCGACATGGAGGCGGCAACCGTTGCTTCAGCCCTCCTTTCCACGTGGATATTCCGTTTCGACGTACCTTTAAGGATAAGGACCGATCAAGGACGCCAGTTCGAATCAAACTTATTTAACGAATTATGCCTGTTCCTCGGCATTAGGCATTTACGAACGACAGCCTATCACCCCGCGACCAACGGGATGGTAGAGCGCCTGCCCCGGCAACTAAAAGCAGCAATCAAATGCCACGATACGAGCAACTGTGTAGAAATCTTGCCAATAGTTTTATTAGGCATACGAACAGCTATTACGGACGTGAAAACGACGACAGCCGAAATGGTTTATGGCACCGACATACGATTGCCGGCAGAATTCTGTGTACCAACGAAGCAGCAGGCCAAGTCGAAATACGGAAGCCGTCTAAAACTACGAATAGAAAAGATCAGGCCTCATCCGATTACGCGAAACGGCGAAAAAGAAACCTCCGTGTTCCACACGAAACATCGTTTTACGTATTTCTACGTCACGATTACATCGGAAACCCCTTACAACCACCCTACGGCGGACCGCATCAATTTATATCGAGAGCAAAAAGGACCATTGCGATTGAAGTTAGCAACAAGAACGTAATCGTACCCTTAGACCGTCCGAAACGCCTGAATTTTTATTGCACGATAACATTGAACACCATTACAGCGAAAATCGCGAAGTAATAATACCACCTGATGTTTGAAACGAGCAAAACGAAGACGACACAGGAATTCATAACTCCAGGCGCGCGGGCAGAAAAGTTCGCTTCCCTGATCGTTCCCAGCCAGGCCGTCGATAAGCTAATGCGTAAGAACTACCAGCGACATAAATATAAGTCGCAGATGAATGAACACGGCAACCTTCCGTTTTGAATTTTGGGAAAATCCCGTAACATTGTAATCTAGATTCTACCATAGCTGTAATTCAACAATTGTAGCCATCCAGTCCGATTGTAATTGTTCGAAACCTGTGATACTGCACTTGGCCTCGAGGCGACAACCAGTCACCGAACGTAGCCGCGGTCAAGGGATGAACGTTTTGTCTAATAAAGGCATGGAGTAATTCTATAGCTGTCCTTAAATGAAATAATCGTAGCGGCACGTGACAGTAAACATTCCAACGGTTTCTGTCCCGTGACTCGCCACACGCAGACTCTATCCGTCGGATAAGATGATTGCCAGATGTCAACGCATCTCAACAGTATATGTTTAGCTAGCCTGAGGACCCATTATAAACCTTAAGATTTAGTTAATTAAAGTCCTTAACAGTCCTAAACAGGCAAACAGTCTTTGTTTCAACTACGGGATGATAGCTGAAATCTATTTTTCCACGGACGACGCTTCCCGCTAGCAACGTCCCCTCAAGGGCTACTAGCATCCTTCTCTAACCATCAACATGAAAATTGTCCAATTAACAGTAACGTCACTTTCAATCTCTTTCCGAGCGAAGTCATTTCTCCACGTATCCGATGTTCTGGTGCCCTTAGACACACCCATCATAGTTTTCCTCTGCAGCATCATCGTGTCGGAAAATCATTCTCTCTTGAGGTCACATTAGCCAGTTACAAAGAGCCTTAACACTCGGTGGATATTCTATGTTTTGACAAAGAGTTTGTTCAGTCCTACCTATACCGTAGATAAGGAAGTATGGTACAACTTGGAATCAGGATGAAAACGAATGCTGTTATCCCGTTGACCGCGGCTTTGTTATTGAACCCAGGATCATTGTCATTAGCTTCTCGAGTACCTAATTACCACGACTACTTGTCAAATTATATAACAATCAAATTTACACTAGTAAATATCTGCTCTATTGCATAACTACAACGTCTAAACCAAATGAAGATCCGTTTCGCGCCTCTAACTCTAATAATAATGTGAACCCGATGTAAGTAAAAATACATGCACATACCATCGATTCTGCCTGACCAGCACTCTCACCCGGAACCGGAACTCGCAGTGCACCGTGACGAACAGCACATATATAAGCCTCCACTCTTAGCCAGACCGTCAGTCGTGCTCGCGCAACAGTAGAAGCAACATGGAGTTTTTTAGATCTCTACTACGCGTCGTTGGTTTGTTCGTGCCAAGTAAGGAAGATATCATTTCCGAACTACCACTGGAGGTTTCGCAGTTGATACTTCGAAAATTGGATCCCTCGTCCCTGCAGAGCGCCGCGCTTGTCTCGCGCAAATGGTTCAACGTATGTAGATCCGACAAGTGTCTACGGCGGAAAGTGAGACGTCACATGCGACATACGAGAAAGCGGGTCAAGATGCAATTTCTCGGACCTGCAGCCGCTAAAGCTACCAACCAAGAATCAAGAAGTAGAGGACGTGGTGAGGGCAACCTAAGGCACGAAATAAGTTTATCCGCTGCTCGTACGGCGGTCGTCGTTGGAAGGTTACGCGGTCCTCTGAAAATTTCGATGCGAGATCGCCCCATCGATGTTGGACCAATAAAATGTATTAGACTCTAACTCGTGTAAGTACCTTAATTTGACTGCTTGCTCTTGCGAGAACTTGAAACGGTCTTGTCCGGATTCAGAACTGTAGCGCGAAGCTTGAAATAAAATGGTTTTACTGAGACGGCAATGTGTTTCAGTCACGATAATACTATCTGTATCGTAATAGGCCCATTATTGAATATTAACTACAATGTATCATCGCTGCAATTGCAGATTTGTCGTCACTTAGATGCGAGATATACTCCTCGTCGCCTGCCAAATACAGCTCACATCAGCTGGCTCGTGCTATTATATCATCTCTGGTCCTCGACATATCAAGCGTAATTGCAGTTTTACAAATTAAGGTTAACATATTCAAATGAATGTATCTCCGTTTCTATTGCACATATGTCGACAATACGATGCGCGTTATATTCCACATTGACTGCCATACGCAGAGCGCTTCATCTGGTTTAAGCCGTGTTAAATCCGGACCGAGTCAAATCCAGCGTATTTGTAGTTTTGCATATTCAAGCCTTGTTATTCAAGTGAAAGTATCTCCGTATCCATTGTAGGTACGTCGACAATAGATTGCACGTAATACTGCACATTTTCTGTGAAATACAGCATACTCCAGCCGGTTTGCTCTATGTCAACTCTGGGCCGTGTCAAATACGGCGTCATTGCAGGTTTGCATATTCAGACTCAAATAGTCAAATCCCCGTATTTCCGTTGCTGTTGCAGACATGCCGAGTATTCGTTGTGCCCGGTACTCCAGATTTCTTGCCCAATTCAGCGCACACTAGACGATTAACGCTATGTCCGCACTGATCCCTGTCAAATCGAGCGTATCAGGTTTGTAAATATGAAACCGCAATTTGCCTATAGATGGTCCTAGCTGATAGTGTAGTTATCACTAAATTACGTCATTGATGCCAAAAGTCGTTGTTGACATCTCACGAACATTTTCGACTGAGAGCAGTACAACGATTCTGGCAATGATTCTTTGGAAGAAATTGCACACTTCATCCTATAGTTATACCGGACGATACAAGGGCTGGTCGTCCCTCCTTCCGAAGCAATACCAGCCTCGCCGTGCGCCATATCCGGGGGTTGGCACCCTCCTTCGAACACGATGTAAATAGGAGTCGCATCTAATGTCTTTTCTGGAAGTTCGTATACTAAGGCATCGGAATTATTTTTCATTTTACGCTGTGTTACTCGCAACTTTTCACAGATATATGTACCAACAGGAAGTAGATCTTTGGCACGTATTCGAGTATAGTTATTTCCTGCTAGTTTCCACAAAGCTTCACAGAACAACGTCGCTTCCTCGTTCCTTTAAACAACAGTCATACATTAGTATTACATGAACGTACTCCTTGAAAAAACATTTCATTACTGGAAATCTAAAAGTTTGTTATTGAACTCAATAAGATTCAGTTGCTTACCTGCTCCTCAAATATTTTTTGCTAATGTCCACTCCTCCTAAGTAGAATGCATCTATAATATGCAATGCAAGTACTTTTTGCTGATATATAAACTCCTTAGTCATTTCATATACAACCTCTGCGTTTTCAAGTGTATTTGGTGGTAATTCTATGCCAATGTCATCGACACTAACCCAAGAATTCTTTGTATATCTATATACGTTGCTCCTTCCCACGCCCATATAAAATGTAGCGTGCTTCTTATCATCATCAGACATTGGCTTTGTACCACATGGCATACAAAACCAGTCATATAGTGATAAAAATGCATTTTCAATGTTAAATTCCATCAATTGTGCTGGATTAATAGTAAGAAATGAAGTATCTTTCAAAACAGTATTCAATTTGTCTTTGATTTCATGTGTCTTGGGATTGTCCTAGTTTCATCTGGAAGTTTCCAATACTCTAGATATTGTTTGCGCATATCAGCTTGTTTTGTCTCAACAAGAGTATTATCCGCATAAAATGCTGCAATTTTACACAGGTCGGTTATTTGTTTTCCGGCCAAATCTTTGTTAGAAGCACGTAGATATTGAACAAATTGTTTCTCTCTTTTTAATTCATTATATGATACTAGTTGTAAAACGTCGTCATTTACACCACCTTTTAAAAGCAGACGATTAACATGCTTCAGATATTCAACAACATCTTGTACCCCAGATCGTTTCTTCTTACATATTATGTAACGTTCTGAATTTCCTGGTCTAGAAGAGTTTGGTTTAAAAATACAAACTTCTTCAAAGCAGCGATACATTAAATAAACTAAACCAGCACTAAAGGGTGTAAAAAGGTTGAATAATTTTGTCACAAAATCACCACCCTCTCTTTCAACCATCAATGCTATTAAACATCGACAAAGATACAGTTGATTTGAAAGAATTTCTTGTACATTTTCTTGTCGTTCTACTGAGAATCCTCAATCAGACATCACAAAATGTACTCCTTTGCCATGGGTATGCTGCATTATAAGATTTGTAAATGCCTCTTCATTATCTGGGTCAAAGACATCACCACTTTCCTTTGGTCCGTGGTATGGATGAAATGTCTCACAAGGACCCGCATAAAAATCTTCTAATTTGAAATCATGTTCATTTTCTAAAGTAAGAGCAAATCCTTTAGCACGTCATTTCTTTCGCCATAGAACATGTTCCCTAAAACCTCCTGGTCCAGCACATACATCTGCAAAGTATAGCAGCCCATTCTCCCTCAAACCTTTTGGGTTAGTAAACATAAAGTTACATGCTCTATCTGTATTTGCAGTTTTAACAGTAGCACGATTTAAAAAAAATGCACCACGAATTGTTTCATGAGGATTACAACGTGTCCTTGCTCGACGCACATCAACGTCATCCAAATGGGCGAATACCGTTTTCGCATTGATAACAGTTTTCACTATATCTTCACAACAGAAATCAATTTCATCATCTGTGGTCAACTTTTCATATCACCATTTCATATCTTTTACAAACTTTATAACTTCCTCTGCAGGATTCCATTTAAGACCTGAATCTTCATGTCCAGGAACATGATGTCCAAAGACTCTGCGACCATGCTGTCTAGGTGCTTGAACTGACTCTAAACGACCTTGTTCATTATTTCCGAGGCCGTAACCGCCTCATATCCCATCATTCGCATCATACTTTTGCCGTTATCGAGGAGATTGTTTGACTCTTGTGTTATTACTTGTATTCTTCTATTGTCAACTACCTTTTCATCAATATCCTCCTCGTCAGATTCACTTGAACATCTACGAATTTTTTGTCGTTTACTATGACTATAAGTATCTCTTTCAAAGCTCTTCCTTTTTGTCCTAGTTTCCAATTCTTCTTGCATGGTATGTTGATGCATCAGTCGCATAACAATTCTGCTAGGAATATGATACATTTACACTGTACATGTGAATGTGTGTATAAGCGTCAGAGGATGTCCAGGCCTTAGTTGGGACAAAAGACAAGAGTCAGTGGTTAGAAGTATCTGGAAGAGTCTGTTGACAACAAGCGTGCGTGCGGGTAGGATTTCGAGGTCTTTAGAGTATAAGATATATGTATAACTGTTGTGTGCTAAATAAAGGGAATTATTTGTATTTCCGAGTCCATTCTATATCTTTACATGGTAGCAGAGCGTGGTTCATAGTTTTGCCAGTTATTTTAGTGCATGGTTTTCAATATTGCGAGTTAGATCGAGTGAGTGTTCAGTAAAGAAAGAAACGTTCAAAGGTTACAAAGAGGAAAAATACACATCGAGCACGTAGGAACGCTTGAGTAACTGATAAGGAATCATTTAATATGGAGAGATTGGAAATCATGATACCTATTTTCGATGAATATTTACGGTATGTGGAAGCAAAGAATAACAACGTTTCTCAAGTATAGAGAATGCGAGGTTGTCACAACTAGGGTGAAGACAGAAACAGACAGTGAAGACTGGGACAAAAAGGATCCGAAGACAATAAATATAATTTATAGTGCCATCACAAACAGACAATTGGAATATATTAGAGAAGAAAAAACGGCGTATGAGATAGTAAAAAAGTTTGATGAAATGAAACTTGAAAGAGTCGACGGCACTACAGGTCGTATGCAGAAGGAGATTGGAAAAGATAAAACTTGAGAACTACAGTGATTCAGCATCGTTATTTAGCGGTTTCGAAAAATTAATAAACGAATTAAAATGTGCTGGCGCACAAGTGAGTGCGAGGGAAAAACTAACTTACATGCTGATTACGTTACCCGAAGAATACAGCTACATAGCGGATATAGTAGATGCACTGAAAGCCGAAAATCAAACGGCAGTGTATGTAAAAAATAAAATTGAAATAGCGGAGAAGAAAAATAAGTCCAATCGAGGAGAAATGCAAACCAACGCCTATTCTGCAAAAAAGGAAGGATGCTTCAGATGTGGAAGAGTAGGACATTTTGCGAGAGAGTGTCAAAATGGCGTCGAAGTGGGAAACAGTATCAGTTTTTGGCTTGGGTCAACACGTTGTCGCAGCAGAGGAGGAGGAAACAAAGGAAATACGAGCAGGGGACATGGAAATTTCCATCGTCAGTCAACAACCGGCACGAGCGAGCATGGTATCTCAAGATAAAGCACATGGATAGCAACGGCGCACGCAGCACACAGCGGCGAGGCGAACGAGATAAGTAATAATGAAGTAATGTGGCTATTAGATAGCGGTTGCACAGATCACATAATAAACAGCGTAAATTATTTCGATAAATGTATTGACCTTAAAGAACCGGTAAATATATATTTAGGCGATAATAGATCGAAAGGCAACAAAATTAGGGAATGTTATAAGTTATTTTGAAGCATTTGGAATGCAAAATGAAATAAATGTGGATAATGTTTTTTGCGCGAAAGAAATGTCCGCAAACTTGATTAGTTTAGGCAAGTTAACAGATAATAGGAACAAGGTCATTTCAATAGGAAATATTGCAAAAGTAATAGATGAGGACAATAAGCTTACAGCGGTAGCGGTTAAAGAAAAGGGAACATATAGAATGAAAAGTATATTGAAAGGGAAGGAGCACTTAGCAAACAGCGCCGAACGTAGTGATATGAGTAAAAGGAAAAGATGGCATAGGATGCTAGGACACGTAAATTTTAAATATTTAAATATTTTGGGTAAAGAGCAGCTAGTTACTGGTATAACGAATGAATTTAAAAAGGAATTTTTGAAATGTAGGGTGTGTATGGAAAGGAAAATGCAAAATTTACCATTCAAAAATAATCGAACCAAGGCTATGGAGATAATGGAAATTATTCACTCGGACGTGTGCGGTTTTATGACTACCGAATTCAATGAAGAGAAACATTTCATCTCATTTATCGATAATTATAGCAAAATAGCTAGAAGTTATTGTATAAAATCAAAAGATGAGGTCTTTGATTGTTTCGTACAGTTTGTAAATGAAGCCGAGAATTTAACTGGCAAGAGGTTTATAATATTCAGATGTGATGATGGAAAAGAGTACTTGAATAATCGAATTTATAAATTTGCTAGGGATAAAGGTATCAGAATAAATAATTGCCCAACCTACGTACATGAATTAAACGGGACAACGGAAAGGTATAATAGAACAGTGATGGACATGGCGCGTTGCTTGTTAGCGGAAGCGAAAGTACATAAAATGTACTGGCTGGAAATTGATTGGACAGCGGTATACTTGAAAAATCGAATACTGGCAAATACAATAGAGAGAAAGACACCTTTGGAAATATTCTTCGGGAGTGTTGAAAATCTACATCTATATGGAAGTAAAGTTTTTGTAAGAACAAAAGAGAGTTTCAAAATGGGATAAGAAGGCAGATATGGGAATTTTGTTTGGATATAGTGAAGTAGGTTACAGAGTCTTATTAGGTGGGAAAATAACAATAGCGAGACATGTAGAGGTCATAGAAACAGACACAAAATGTATCGGTTTTGTGGAGAATTCATTCGATAAAGATAACGATGACATTGAGGATAATGATTTATTGGTAAACATGAATAAGGAAGAGTTAGAAAATAGGGAAGATGAAAATGGTAACAGTCTTGAAAGCATAAACATCCCTAGAAGATCTACACGTAATAAGAGAACTCCAGTAAGATATCCAGAAAAAGAAAACATTAGTGAAATCCATGCAAATTATTGTAGAGTAGATATCCTTTGTACATTTGAGGAGGCGATTTGTTGCGAAGATAGTGAAGATTGGAAACAAGCTATGGATAAGGAAATGGAATGACTTTATAAGAATAAAACTGGGAAATTGTTGGAAAGGGTAAAAGGCAAAGACGTATTAGATGTAAAATGGGTTTACACGAGAAAATCAGATGACAGGTATAAGACTAGATTAGTGGTAAGAGGATTCCAACAAAGAAACATAGCTGATGACATATACTCCCCAGCAGCGAGTAATCAGACCTTTAAGATATTGCTAACATATTGTTGTCGAAATGGATTAATTATCGAGCAAATGAATGTAGAAACTGCTTTTTTAAATGGTGAAGTAACCTCGGAGGTATATGTAAATCAATCAAAGGGATATGCGGACGGAACGAATAGAGTTTGTAAACTATCGAAAGCGCTTTATGGGTTAAAAGAAAGTCGAAGGGAGTGGTATGAGTGTCTTGATAAGTATGTGACGAGATTAGGTCTTAAGAAGAATAACATAGAGTTGTGCCTATATACACATGGAGAGGGAGAAAATGTTGTTTATTTGCTAATGTATGTAGACGATTTGCTAATTTGTAGTAAAATAAAAGGAAGATACAAAGGGTAAAGAACTTATTAACTAATAGATTTGAAATGAACGATTTAGATGAAGTCAAAGAATATCTTGGAATAAATATAGACTATGATTATTTCAAAAATGAAATAAGATTAAGCCAAAAGAAATACATTGAATCATTAGCAAACAAATGTAAGTTACAAAATAGCAAATTGTACTGTACACCTATGGAGACCAACTTAAGAATTGAAAAAGCTGAGATAAATAGAGAGGATATTGGATACAAAAATTTAATTGGCGCATTGTTGTATATTAGTGAAAATACCAGACCCGATATAAATTATAGTGTGAATTATTTGAGTAGATTTCAAGATTGTTGTAATGAGACACACTTTAAATATGCTATGCAAATATTGAAATATTTGTACCGGACTAGAGATTTAAGATTAGATTATAAAAGGAACGAAAAATGTGAAACGATGGATTGTTATGTGGACGCTGATTAGGCAGGAGATCAATTAGAAAGGAAATCGACTTCTGAATATGTAATTAGATTGTATGGAAATGTAATTGGTTGGAAGTCTAAAAAACAAAGGTGTGTGACAAAAGACTCGACGTATGCAGAGTATGTAGCTCTATCGGAAGCGGTGAGTGAATTAATGTCCATTAGGGAAATTATGAAAATCTTCAATGTAAATCTAGACGATAACCCTGTAAAAATTTATGAGGATAACTCTGGAGTGATAAGTATAGCAAAGCACGGAAATTTTACAAAAAATTCTAAACACATTGAAGTTCATTAGCACTACGTTCACGAGTGCTTAAAGGAGAATAAGATAAACATATTTAAAGTAATTACAGGCGAAAATACTGCGGATATTTTTACGAAGGCACAGCGTAGAGAGAAATTCGATAGGTTTAGGTCATGGATGAATGTAAACTAAGAGGAATGTAGATAAAGCAATAAGTGTTAAAGTTTCTGTTACGTAATTCGTCAAAGCATGTAAATACGATTAAGTATAAATGTAAGGAGGCGTGTTAAGAACATGATACATTTAAACTGTACATGTAAATGTGCGTGTAAGCGTCAGAGGACGTCCAGGGCTTAGTTGGGACAAAAGACAAGAGTCAGGCGTTAGAAGTATCTGGAGGAGCCGGTTGACAAAAAGCGTGCGTGCTAGTAGCCTTTCGAGGTCTTTAGAGTATAGGATATATGTATAAATGTTGTGTGCTAAATAAAGGGAATTATTTGTATTTCCGAATCCATTCTATACCATTACAAATACACTAAGGTACCAGAATATTATAATATTCAGTAACAACGATAGAGTTAACCAGTTCGCAAGTATAAAAAAGACACATTTTACACTGTGACGAAATAATATCCAAGAAATCTGATATGACATACATGGAAAATACACGAATCAGACTGAGAAACCACTGCGCACATTCATAACTGACTTCGACATAGCCGTTCCCAACTACTCGCGGAGTGAGATTGACCGAAGCGGCCCAGAGGCAACGCCCACGTACCCCAAGCGGCTACTGCCCCGCCACCAATAGTAACCCGAAAGCACAGGATAATACTTGAATTCGTTGTTCCCTCAATTTTGAATTTATTTACCTCAACAATATATATTATGTACAAAAATTTATAATAATTTATAATACAGTTTATAATAACATGTAAATTATATTTATTATCTGACGAACGCAATGAGAGAAAGGTAAAGACCAGCGTAGTCAATGCGGCACTAACTCTACATCCGGTTGACCTCAATTTACCTACCTACGTACCTACACAGTGACGCCTACGCTTTAAAACTTTTGTCGAAATCTTAAAGTTTTAATGGTAAACTCTTCGTTCTTATAATATCTCACTGACAGGCATGCACCATTTATAGAAGAGTCAACATAAATTTCGTAGTTGAGGATTATTGAAAGTATCTAATTTAATTCAGAAAGGCAATAATTTGTTTAACGAAATAAGCCATTTATTTATCATCCGCGTTTCTACCATGACATTTATGTTATAATAGCAATATGAAAATAAGGCAAGTTGAGTAAAGAAATACTCTTTCAAATCATTTTCGCCCATACTTCTTAAGTGGTTTATAAATGATTCGTGTATACCCTTCTTTCCTTCTGCCCCTACTCACGTGAAACTATAACTAGCATTTAAACAAAATCAACTATGTTTCGCGTAAACGAGAGTCGTAACCGTTACCATCAGATAATCGACACCACTGTAAGGACATAGAAGGGGTTCGGAAATACAAATAATTCCCTTTATTTAGCACACAACAGTTATACATATATCTTATACTCTAAAGACCTCGAAATCCTACTCGCACGCACGCTTGTTGCCAACCAACTCTTCCAGATACTTGAAACGACTGACTCTTGTCTTTTGTCCCAACTAAGGCCTCGACGACCTCTGACGCTTACACGCACATTCACATGTACAGTGTAAATGTATCATGTTCCTAACAGCCACGAACAGATCGATAACCTTATTTCTGTTAGGATCATCGGGGTGGTTCAATTAAGTATACACTGATTTAACAGGTATAAATTACAGTTCATTCAAACAATTTGCCTAGAGAAATATAAACTGCTAGAGCATAATTAGAAACGTGACGCTGGGCAAATGCCTCAGCGATCAACAGCTACAGGACGTCGATGACCTTATGACAAACCCCCCCAGACACGGTACGCTAGGATACCGACATTGCCTGGCGAAAATCGATCGTTTTTCGCGTTAGACCGAAGCCGTTCCCATCGCCGACATGGAGGCGGCAACCGTTGTTTCAGCCATCCTTTCCACGTGGATATTCCGTTTCGACGTACCTTTAAGGATAAGGACCGATCAAGGACGCCAGTTCCAATCAAACATATTTAACGAATTATGCCTGTTCCTGGGCATTAGGCATTTACGAACGACAGCCTATCACCCCGCGACCAACGGGATGGTAGAGCGCCTGCACCGTCAACTAAAAGCAGCAATCAAATGCCACGATACGAGCAACTGTGTAGAAATCTTGCCAACAGTTTTATTTGGCATACGAACAGTTATTACGGACGTGAAAACGACGACAGCCGAAATGGTTTATGGCACCGGCATACGATTGCCGGCAGAATTCTGTGTACCAACGAAGCAACAGGCCAAGTCGAAATACGGAAGCCGTCTAAAACTACGAATAGAAAAGATCAGGCCTCATCCGATTACGCGACACGGCGAAAAAGAAACCTCCGTGTTCCACTCGAAACATCGTCTTACGTATTTCTACGTCACGATGCCATCGGATACCCCTTACAACCACCCTACGGCGGACCGCATCAATTTATATCGAGAGCAAAAGGGACCATTGCGATTGAAATTAGCAACAAGAACGTAATCGTACCCTTAGACCGTCCGAAATGCGTGAATTTTTATTGCACGGTAACATTGAACACCATTACAGCGAAAATCGCGAAGTAATAATACCACCTGATGTTTGAGATGAGCAAAACGAAGACGACTCTGGAATTCATCACTCCAGGCGCGCGGGCAGAAAAGTTCGCTTCCCTGATCGTTCCCAGCCAGGCCGTCGATAAGCTAATGCGTAAGTACTACCAGCGACATAAATATAAGTCGCAGATGAAAGAACACCGCAACATTCCGTTTGGAATTTTGGGAAAATCCCGAAACATTGTAATCTAGATTCTACGGTAGCGGTAATTAAACAATTGTAGTCATCCAGTCCGACTGTAATTGTTCGAAACTTGTGATACCGAACATGGCCTCGAGGCGACAACCAGTCACCGAACGTAGCCGCGGTCAAGGGATGAACGTTTTGTCTAATAAAGGCATGGAGTAATTCTATAGCTGTCCTGAAATGAAGTAATCGTAGCGGCACGTGACAGTAAACATTCCAACGGTTTCTGTCCCGTGTCTCGCCACACGCAGACTCTATCCGTCGGATAAGATGATTGCCAGATGTCAACGCTTCTCAACAGTATATGTTTAGCTAGCCTGAGGACCCATTATAAACCTTAAGATTTAGTTAACTAAAGTCCTTAACAGTCCTAAACAGGCAAACAGTCTTTGTTCCAACTACGGGATGATAGGTGAAATCTATTTTTCCACGGACGACGCTTCCCGCTAGCAACGTTCCCTCAAGGGCTACTAGCATCCTTCTCTAACCATCAACATGGAAATTGTCCAATTAACAGTAACGTCACTTACAATCTCTTTCCGAGCGAAGTCATTTCTCCACGAATCCGATGTTCTGGTGCCCTTAGACACACCCATCATAGTTTTCCTCTGCAGCATCATCGTGCCGGAAAATCATTCTCTCGTGAGGTCACATTAGCCAGTTACAAAGAGCCTTAACACTCGGTGGATATTCTATGTTTTGACAAAGAGTTTCTTCAGTCCTACCTATATCGTATATCCAGTATATATCGGATATCCATCTACCTATATCCAGTCCTACCTATATCGTAGATAAGGAAGTAGGGTACAACTTGGAATCAGGATGAAAGCGAATTCTGTTGTCCCGTTGACCGCGGCTTTGTTATTGAACCCAGGATCATTGTCATTAGCTTCTCGAGTACCTAATTACCACGACTACTTGTCAAATTATATAACAATCAAATTTACACTAGTAAATATCTGCTCTATTGCATAACTACAACGTCTAAACCAAATGAAGATTCGTTTCGCGCCTCTAACTCTAATCATAATGTGAACCCGATGTAAGTGAAAATACATGCACATACCATCGATTCTGCCTGACCAGCACTCTCACCCGGAACCGGAACTCGCAGTGCACCGTGACGAACAGCACATATATAAGCCTCCACTCTTAGTCAGACCGTCAGTCGTGCTCGCGCAACAGTAGAAGCAACATGGAGTTTTTTAGATCTCTACTACGCGTCGTTGGTTTGTTCGTGCCAAGTAAGGTAGATATCATTTCCGAACTACCACTGGAGGTTTCGCACTTGATACTTCGAAAATTGGATCCCTCGTCCCTGCAGAGCGCCGCGCTTGTCTCGCGCAAATGGTTCAACGTATGTAGATTCGACAAGTGTCTACGGCGGAAAGTGAGACGTCACATGCGACATACGAGGAAGCGGGTCAAGATGCAATTTCTCGGACCTGCAGCCGCTAAAGCTACCAACCAAGAATCAAGAAGTAGAGGACGTGGTGAGGGCAACCTAAAGCACGAAATAAGTTTATCCGCTGCTCGTACGGCGGTCGTCGTTGGAAGGTTACGCGGTCCTCCGAAAATTTCCATGCGAGATCGCCCCATCGATGTTGGACCAATAAAATGTATTAGACTCTAACTCGTGTAAGTACCATAATTTGACTTCCTGCTCTTGCGAGAACGTGAAACGGTCTTGTCCGGATTCGGAACTGTAGCGTGAAGCTTGAAATAAAATGGTTTTACTGAGACGACAATGTGTTTCAGTCACGCTATTACTATCGGTATCGTAACAGGCCCATTATTGAATATTAAATAAAACGTATCACCGCTGCGATTGGAGATTTGTCGTCAATTAGATGCGAGATATACTCCTCATTGCCTGCCAAATACAGCTCACATCAGCTGGCTCGTGCTATTATATCATCTCTGGTCCTCGACATATCAAGCGTAATTGCAGTTTTACAAATTAAGGTTAACATATTCAAATGAATGTATCTCCGTTTCTATTGCACATATGGCGACAAAGCGATGCTCGTTACATTTCACATCCGATGTCATGTGCACCGCACATCTGCTGGTTTGTACCATGTCAACTCCGGTCTCTGTCAAACCTAGCGAAATTGGTGCTTTGCATATTCATGATTAATTATTCAAATCACCGTATCGCCGTTTGCATTGCAGATATGCCGACAATTCGATGCGCGATATACGCCACTTTTGCTGCCAAACACAATGTATATTATCTGGTTTGAGTTATGTAACGTGTGGGCGCAGCCAAACTCAGCGTATACGCAATTATGCATTTTCAGGCGAAATATTCAAATATTGCATATTCAAATGAACGTATCTTGGTTTCTATGTCGCCTATTCGATGCGCAGAATACTCCACATATGATGCCAAATCAGCCGGTCTGTGCTATGTCAACTCTGGACCCTGTAAAATCCAGCGTAATTGTAGTTTTTGTTGTTAATGCTTAAATATTGCATTCAAAGATTCGCCGCTTCTTTTGCACATATGTCGACAATTCCATACGCCTTGTACTCCGCATTTGCTGCAGTTACATTGCCCATCAGCTCGTTTGCGCTGTGTCAACTCTGGTCCCTGCAAAATCCAGCCCAAATGCAATTTTGTATGTTCGGGCTTAAATATTCAAATCAACGTTACTCCGATTCAATAGCACATATGTCGACAATACGATGCGCTTTATATTCCACATTGACTGCCATACGCAGAGCGCTTCATCTGGTTTAAGCCGTGTTAAATCCGGACCGAGTCAAATCCAGCGTATTTGTAGTTTTGCATATTCAAGCCTTGTTATTCAAGTGAAAGTATCTCCGTATCCATTGTAGGTACGTCGCCAACAGGATGTACGTAATACTGCACATTTGCTGCCAAATACGGCACACATCAGCCCGTTTGCACACTGTCAAGACTGGACTCGGAGAAATCCATCGAAATTGCAGTTTTGGATATTAATTCTTACATATTCGAATCAAGGTATCTCCGCTTGTTTTCCGGAAACATTGGCCATGCGATGCGCGTTATATTCCACATCTGATGCCAAGTACAGTGCACATCATCCGGTTTACGCTATGTAAAATCTGGACCCAGCCAGATCCAGCGTAGTTGCAGTTTCGTATATTCAGGATTAAGTATTCAAACCGACGTATCTCCGATTCTATGGCACATATGGCTACAATTAGAGGCTCGTTATACTCCAAATTTGCTGCCAAACACAGTGCACGTTATTCCGTTTGATGGATGTAAAATCGGGACCCAGCCGAACCCTGCGTATTTGCAGCTTTACATATTCAGTATTAAATATTCCAACCAACGAATCTCCGTTTCTATGGCACACTTACAGACAATTCGGTGCGCGTTATATTTGACAACTGATGTCATATACAGCGCACATCAGTAGGTTAGCGTTTTGTTCACTCTTGTCCCTGTCAAATACACCATAATAGCAGTTTAGCATATTCGTCCTTGAATATCGAAAGCAACGTATCTTCGTTTCTATGGCACATATGACGACAATTCGGTGAGCGTTATGCTCCTGATTTGCTGGTGAGCACAGAGCACATCTTCCGATTCTATCATCTCTTCTGTCTTACGTCTTCTCTGGTCACTGACAGATTCAGCGTAATTGCTGTTTTGCATATTCATGCCTAAATGTTCAAACCAACGTATCAGCGCTGCTATTGGATACATGTCGCAAATGCGATGCGCGCTATACTCCACAATTACAGCCAAATACAGCACTTATCCGGTTTGCGCTATGTCGACTGTATTTTCGAGCTATCGCGGGAAGAGACGCGGTCGTTTGAATACGCGTCAATGGGAGTCGTAAATTCCCGTTACCATTTTAATAATCGACACCACGAATAGTTCGATCCCCGTATTTCGTTTAGGATAATAGGTGTAGTCGTTGTGGTATAACACTGGGGGTCACAAAGTTATAAAAAATATATGTATTTCCAACGATTTATACAATCACACTGAGTAAGAACGCCGTTGCTTAAGATACAGATAACGAAGAAATGGATTATTCTTAGATGAGAGTGTGAGCTGTAGGAGCTCTAGGTCCGTGAGAGCTGTAGGAGCTGTCGGACTTCTGGATACTGTGAGAGAAATAGGAGGCTTTTAGAGATATAGGAACGGTGAGAGTTATAGGGATTGCAGGAACTTTAGTCACCGCGAGAGACGATGGAACTCTAACGTTTATTCTGATGTGAGTACGAAGCTCGGTATTGGTGTGCCCTTTGAGCGAAGAACGCGGATTCGTTGATTACATTGTTAGTTAGGAAAGTGAGGGCAATGATCCGCGATGCCGATTGGTTATGACTAATGTTAGAAAGGAAGAGAGGAGGAAGAAGCCTCCTACCAACGTGGGTCCTAGGCGACATTGTTTATGGGAAATCTCAGATTATCCGTTAGGTAGATGTCCGCTTTTTTCGTTAGGCCAATACCCGCCTTCTCCGCAATTCTTAAGAGGGCGTAATAAACGCAAGGACCTTTCTAAAAACCGACCGAAAACACTTCTAGAATTAGAAAGTCTTTTCGGGCAAACAGATTGACTTAGACCATATGTGCGAACAATGCAGTTTGGATTTCGGCTTTATGATGGGTCCTTGGGCCAATGGAGGATTCGAAGGATGGCACGTGGACCGTTGGATGCCAAGCCGCGCGGGATGGAGTGCAGATGTGTTGCGCGCCAGAACATCGACTCTGGTCTCTGTTATATGCAGTGTAATTGTTGTTTTGCAGATTCAGACTCAAATATTCAACTCCACGTATCTCCGTTGCTGTTGCTGATATGTCGACAATTCGATGTGCCTGGTACTCCACATTTCATGCCAAATACATCGTTTGCCAGCCAGTTTGCGCTATATCCAGACTGGTCCCAGACAGATCAAGCATAAATATAAATAGGAGATGATAGAACACGGGAACCTTCCGTTTGGAATTTTGGGAAGATCCCGTAACATTGTAATCTAGATTCTACCATAGCTGTAATTAAACAATCGTAGTCATCTAGTCCGATTGTAATTGTTCGAAACTTGTGATACTGCACTTGGCCTCGAGGCGACAACCAGTCACCGAACGTAGCCGCGGTCAAGGGATGAACGTTTTGTCTAATAAAGGCATGGAGTAATTCTATAGCTGTCCTTAAATGAAATAATGGTAGCGGCACGTGACAGTAAACATTCCAACGGTTTCTGTCCCGTGTCTCGCCACTCGCAGACTCTATCCGTCGGATAAGATGATTGCCAGATGTCAACGCATCTCAACAGTATATGTTTAGCTAGCCTGAGGATTCATTATACACCTATAGCGGCACTCGTCGGTAAAATTCATATCGGTTTCGGTCCAGTGAACCCGCTACACAAGAAATCGTGTTTACTGAAAGATGAGTTTATTATAGATTCGACAACCTTAGGCGGTTACCGAAGGTTAATCAAATTCCGTCGTTTTTGTCGTGATCACATGCCCTCGAGTCAACTACCCGAAATGTCAACATTTGTAAACAAGGTCGAGAGTTCAGTGTCCGTTCTGATTTTTCGAGAACATCTTGGAAATTTAAATCCCAACGTCTTTTGTCAACTCCGACGCATATAAATATAGCGAACGGGGTAGCGAGGCATTCTTTGTTATCGAATGACACGAGCAGTAGCAGTTAAGTCGATACTTCTTTGCGCCGGTCTATTCGTAATCACGAATCAAGATAACAAGTGTATTATACGTCTAGTGTACACGTAGGGTATATTTTAATAAACTACGCAGTTAAATATACTCTTGTGTTTTTAAGCCTAAATCGCTACCATACATCTCAAACTGGTGACACCGACGTGAGTTTTGTGTAAGAGGTGACAGCGATAGGCTAGTCGCAGTTTGAATATCATAGTCCGCAACTCACACAATGGAAAAGGAGAGCAAACGAACTTCAGCCGGCTCATCGTTCCGCGTGCCGCCCTTTATGCCCACGATGACCAGGATTTGGTTTTCCATTTTAGAGAAATATTTCGGGGTACCCGGCATCTTCCACGACGATGAAAAATCCTTAGCCCTCATGGGATTCCTCGACCCACATTACCTCGCGAAGATTGAGGATACAGTGACCAACCTCCTCGCCACAGGCCAGTACGATAAATTGAAGAGCGAGCTGATCGGCGCCCTGACCGAATCGGACAGCGCCAAGTTCGAAAGGTTAGTCGAACGTGAAGAGATGGGCGACAGAAAACCCTCACAGTTTTATAATGACTTAAAAAATTAGCCAGCCCCCTCGCTTCCGATGAATTCATCCACAGCTTGTGGAGGAATCGCATCAGGGAAGTCCTGGCTGCAGTGGACGATACGAGTATCGAGAAACTGACCAGGAGAGCGGATAAACTCGATGAGGCGTATAATCGTAATGGGCAGCGCGCTAAGGTAGTCACAATCGAGCCACCGGCATCACACGAAGGCAAAAACGACGCACTGGCCGCCGAGGTCAGTAGACTGCGAGAACAGATTAAGGCTATGGGAATCAGCGGGTATCATCGACTACGAAGACGTTCGAATTCTCTCACTCGACCCCGCCGCCGTTCGCGTTCCCGAGACTATCCGCGCCAGGACGGAATTTGCTTCTATCATGCGAGGTTCGGCGATCGCGCCACGATTGTAAGTGGAAGTCGGGAAACGACCCCTGCCGTCCGTAAAAGCGGTGGACGGCGACGGCTTGTGATCTCGCCGCATCTTTATTTTGGACAAGAGAACGAAGACTTCGTTCTTAGTTGACACCGGTGCTGATATCGGCGTTCATCCCCGAAGCAGGCTATCTAGGGACGTAAAGAAAACAACGTATGAACTATTCGCTGCCAATGGGACGCGCATCGCAACGTACGGCACTATAGCGATGGAGCTGAACCTGTCCCTTAGACGTGCCGTCAAATGGCACTTCACTGTCGCCGATGTGCAAACCCCCATCATCGACCTAGATTTCCTAAGTCATTACAGGTTGCTTGTGGATCCAAGAAAAAGACGACTTCTCGACACAACAAACCAGCTATCGACCAGGGGATACGCCGCCAACTGCGAACAGCTTATGATTAAGACCGCAAACGGGGATTTGGTCTACCACCAATTGTTGGCGAAATGTGCAGATCTAACGCGCCCACCGGCCTTTGGGTGAGAGAAAATACGGCACAGTGTGGAGCACCACATCGAAACCACACCCCGCCCGCCCGTATATTGCAAACCCCGCCCTCTCGCACCGGACCGTCTCAAGCCAATCAAGGCGGAATTTGCAACACTTATCGAGCAAGGAGTCATGCGCCCATCGAAGAGTTCCCGGGCATCTCGACTACACGTCGTCCCAAAGAAGGATGGAAGTCTGCGACATTGCGGTGACTACAGGGCGCTAAACGCCCGCACTGTACCCGACAGGTACTCTCCACCGCACATACAAGACTTCGCGCAGCATTTACACGGTCGGCGAATATTCTCAAAAATTGGTTTAGTGCGAGCCTACCATCAAATCTCAATCGCGCCTGAGGACGTTACAAAAACCGCGATTTCGACACCATTCGGCCATTTCGAGGCAAACAACATGATGTTTGGGCTTCGAAACGCCGCGCAAACGTGTCAAAGATTTGTCGACGCGAGGCTTAGATTTCGTTTACGCGTACATAGATGACTTCTTGGTAGCTTCGGAAACCGAGGAGCAGCACCGCTGGCACTTGCGGATCTTGTTCGAACGTCTAAACCAGTACGGCGTAGTAATCAACCTCGCAAAATGCGAGTACGGAATTAATGAAATAGCCTGCCTAGGCCATACGGTAAACGCGCACGGAATAAAACCGCTCGCCGATCGCGTTAGAGCCATAAACGAAGCACCGCTCCCCGCGAACATCAAGGCACTACGCGGATACCTCGGTATGATTAACGTTTACCGACGTTTCATACCGGGGGCAGCTAAAATTTTGCAACCCCTCAACGATTTGTTGCAAGGGGCGAAAAAGGGCAACATGCCCATTATTTAGTCGGAGGAAGCCAAAACGAGCTTTAGCGAGTCAAAATGCTCCCTAGCTAACGCTACGATGTTAGCGCATCGTATACCTGGCGCGCCCATCAGCCTCGCAGTAGACGCGTCCGACTTTGCAATAGGGGCGGTGTTGCAGTAACGCGCGAATGACACTCGGCAACCATTGGGTTTCTTAACTAAAGCCTCAAATTTCGCGCAGCGAAAATATAGCGCGTACGATCGCGAATTACTCGCTATGTATACCGCGGTCAAGCGATTTAGACACGCCGTAGATGGGAGGAATTTCATTATTTTCATAGATCACAAACCCCACACCTATGCGTTCAGTCAAAATCCCGACAAGTGATCGCCGAGACAATTCCGTCAACTAGATTATATCGGGCAGTTCACGACCGATATAAGGCATATAAAAAGGCTGAATAACAATGCAGCCGACGCCCTATCTCGCATCGAAGCCATAGGAAAATCCGTGGATCACAAAATTCTCGCCGCAGCGCAAGAAAACGACAAGGAGCTCCGCGACATCATCAACTCCGATATATCCGCGTTGCAGGTTAAGAAAATTCGTTTTCCGGATTACGACGCGGAAATATACTGCGACGTATCAGGCGACATCGTACGACCGTACGTACCGAAACCCTTGCGGCGCGACGTATTCAATTCGCTCCACGGACTTTCCCATCTAGGGATACGCGCGACCCAAAAATTCGTAAAATCGCGTATAGTTTGGCCGGTAAACAAAAATTGCCAAACATGGACACGGCAATGCATCCCGTGTCAACAATGTAAAATAGCGAGACACGTTTCAACGCCGACCGGGACATTCGGAGAGCTCGCAAGACGATTCGAGCATATACATTTAGACATCATCGTCATGCAATATTCACAAGGCTACCGATATTGTCTAACATGTATCGACCGTTTTTCACGTTGGCCCGAAGCGATTCCAATACCAGATATGGAAGCGACGACCGTTGCCTCGGCTCTTCTTTCCACATGGATAGCGCGTTTTGGCGTCCCAGCAAAAATAACAACCGATCAAGGGCGCCAATTCGAATCCAGTCTTTTCAACGAACTATGCCGGATGCTCGGCATTAAGCATTTGCGTACCACAGCCTACCACCTCGCGTCCAACGGGATGGTAGAGCGCTTTCACAGGCAGCTTAAGGCCGCAATCAAATGCCACAATTCGAGCAACTGGGTTGAAAGCCTTCCCATAGTTCTTTTAGGCATTAGAACCGCTATCAAGGAGGACCTGAGCGCAACGGCAGCCGAAATGATTTATGGTACGGACATACGATTGCCAGCAGAATTCTTTGTACCAGCAAAACAACCGGCCAACGCGGAATTCGCAAACTGTCTGCGAGAGCGAATGAGCGATATTAGACCTCTGCCGACTTCACGACACGGCGAAAAGAAAACGTTCATGTTCCGCGATTTAGAAACGTCGCCGTGCGTTTTCGTACGCCACGATGCAATCGGAGGTCCACTGCAACCACCATACGATGGCCCCTATCAGGTTACACAGCGTGGATGAAAACCATTACCATACGGATGAAGGACAAAAGCGTGAAAGTCTCCGTAGATCGTATAAAACCCGCCTTCATCGTGTCGGAAGATATTGAGCATCTGGAAAGGAGCGCAGAAACCTACGACGTATTTTTACCTGGGAAAATCTTCCGACCGCAAAGCAGCGAGCAAGCGCAACAAAGCGACGGAGACGCAAGAACCAATTATACCACGCGTTCGGGCAGGAGAGTTCGTTCTCCTCGCCGCTTTCAAACCGGTTTGAATGAAGCGGTTAGCATGGGCACCGCGCTAACATACATAAACAAACATAAAAAGAAGTAACGTTAACACTGGCAGGCGGGTACTGTAACGGCACTCGTAGGTAAAATTCATAACGGTTTCGGTCTAGTGAACCCGCTACACAAAAAATCGTGTTTACTGAAAGATGAGTTTATTATAGATCCGACAACCTTAGGCGGTTACCGAAGGTTAATCAAAATCCGTAGATTTTGTCGTGATCATATGCCCTCGAGTCAACTACCCGAAAATTCAACATTTGTAAACAAGGTCGAGAGTTCAGCGTCAGTTGCGAATTTTCGAGAACACCTTCAAAATTCAAATCCCAACGCCTTTTGTCAACTCCAACGCATATGAATATAGCAAGCAGGGTAGCGAGGCATTCTTTTTTATCGAGTGACACGAGGAGTAGCAGCTAAGTCGATCCTTCTTTGCGCCCATCTATTCGTAATCACGAATCAAGACAACAAGTGTATTATACGACTAGTGTACACGTAGGGTATATTTTAATAAGCTACATAGTTAAATATACTCTTGTGCTTTTAAACCTAAATCGCTACCATACACCTCAAATCATATTCGCACTAGTGAATATCTGCTCTATTGCATAACTACAACGTCTAATCCAAATGAAGATTCGTTTCACGCATCTAACACTAATAATAATGTGAACCCGATCTATAGGAAGATACATGAACATGCGATCGATTCTGACTGTCCAGGACTCTCACCGGAGCCGGAACTCGCAGTGCACCGTGACGAACGGCACATATATAAGAATTCATTCTCAGCCAGACCGTCAGTCGTGCTCGGGCAACAGTAGAAGCAACATGGAGTTTTATAGATCTCTACTACGCGTCGTTGGTTTGTTCGTGCCAAGTAAGGTAGATATCATTTCCGAACTACCACTGGATGTTTCGCACTTGATACTTCGAAAATTGGATCCATCTTCCCTGCAGAGCGCCGCGCTTGTCTCGCGCAAATGGTACAACGTATGTAGATCCGACAAGTGTCTACGGCGGAAAGTGAGACGTCACATGCGACATACGAGAAAGCGGGTCAAGATGCAATTTCTCGGACCTGCAGCCGCTAAAGCTACCAACCAAGAATCAAGAAGTAGAGGACGTGGTGAGGGCACCCTAAGGCACGAAATATGTTTATCCGCTGCTCGTATGGCGGTCGTCGTTGGAAGGTTACGCGGTCCTCCGAAAATTTCAATGCGAGATCGCTCCATCGATGTTGGACCAGTAAAATGTATTAGACTCTAACTAGTGTAAGTACCGAAATTTGACTGCTTGCTTTTGCGAGAACTTGAAACGGTCTTGTCCGGATTCAGAACTGTAGCGTGAAGCTTGAAATAAAATGGTTTTACTGAGACGGCAATGTGTTTCAGTCACGCTAATACTATCTGTATCGTAATAGGCCCATTATTGAATATTAACTACAATGTATCACCGCTGCAATTGCAGATTTGTCGTCAATTAGGTGCGAGATATACTCCTCATTGGCTGCCAAATACAGCGCACTTCAGCTGGCTCGAGCTACTATATCATCTCTGGTCCTTGACATATCAAGCGTAATTGCAGTTTTGCATATTCAGGTTAGAATATTCAAATCAACGTATCTCCGTTTCTATAGCGCAAATGGCTACAATGCGATGCCCGTTATATTTCATATCCCATGTCATAACCAGCGCACATCTGCAAGTTTGCGGTTAACTATAGGCTCTGTCAATCACAGCGTATTTGTTGTTGCGCATATTCAGGCTTACGTATTCACAAAAACGTATCTCCGCTTCTATTGCATATATTTCGACTATAAATAGCGCGTTACACTTCATATTTGCACTCAGATACACCGCACATTAGCTGGTTACAGCAATATCAGATCTGGTCCTTGAAACATCCATCGCAATTGTAGTATTGCGTTTGCAGTCGTAAATATTCAAATCATGGTATGTCCCTTTCTACGGAACATTTTCGGAAAATTCGATGCGCGTTATATGTCACATTTGCTGTCATGTGCACTGCATGTCAGCTGGTTTGCGCTATGTCAACTCTGGTCCCTGTCAAATCCAGCGTTATTGTAGTTTTGCATATTCAGGTTAAAATATTCAAATGAATGTATCTCCGTTTCTATTGCACATATGGCTACAATTCGATTTCCGTTAAATTTCACATCTGATGTCATATGCACCACACATCAGCAGGTTTGTACTATGTCAACTCCGGGCTCTGTCAAATCCAGCGAAATTGCTGCTATACATATTCATGATTAATTATTCAAATCACCGTATCGCCGTTTGCATTCCAAATATGCCGACAGAACGAAGCGCGTTATACTCCATATTCGCTGCCAAATACAGTGCATATTATCTGGTTTGAGTTATGTAACTTGTGGACGCAGCCAACCTCAGCGCATTTGCAGTTTTGCATATTCAGGCTTAAATATTCAAGTCAACATATTGTAGTATCCTGAGGGAAATTCCTCATTAGAAATCGATCAAAACAATGTCGTCTGTCCTTCGGTTGTTAGTTTACATCGGGGAGAAAGCTTATGTGACTAAAGTCACCTTGTACTTGTGGAGCGTTGACAGAATTAGGTTAGAGAGTTGGAAAATCTAACGCTAATGGTAGGGGACGATTTAACTTTAAAGATTGGCTGACCGTGAAGCGTTGAGCGGTTGATCGAGAAATAAGAGTGAGTCGAGAGCTCAGAGTTAATCGAGAAGTCGAAGAGTAGAGTTGTTAGCGCTGTCGAGTTGCGAGAGGTGTTAGCGTTGTTGAGAGTGGAGTTGTTAGCGTTGTCGAGTTGTGAGAGGTGTTAGCGCTGGTGTTGATAGCGCTTTCCTTTTTCAGGATTAAATATTCAAATCAAGCTATTTCGGAATCCGTTGCAGATATGTCCACAATTCGAGTTAGTATCGTACTGCCAAATGTATTACTCATCAGCCGGTTTGCGCTATGTCGATTCTGACATTGTTAAATCCAGCGCAATTGCAATTTTGGATACTCATGCACGAATAATCAAATCAGCGTATCTCCGTTATTGTCGCAAACATGTCGAGCATTCGATGTGACTTATACCCCACATTTCTTGCCAAATGCAGCGCACACCAGCCTGTTTCCGTTATGTCCTCTCTGGTTTCAGTCAAATCCGGCATGATTGTAGTTTCGCATATTCATGCTTAAATGTTCAAATAAACCTATACAGCGCATATCTGCCAGTTTGCGCAATGTCAATTCTGGACCGTGTCAAATCCAGCGTATTTGCAGTTTTGCATACTCAGTCTAAAATATTTAAATCCACGTATCTCCGCCTCAAGAGCTCAAATGACGACCATTCGATGCGCATAATACTGCACATATGCAGCCAAATCAGCCGGTTTGTGCCACGTCAACTCTGGACCCGATCAAATTCTGTGTAATTGTAAATTTGCATATTCAGGCTTAAATATTCAAATGAAGGTATCTTCGTTCCTATTACAGATATGTCGACAATACTATGCAAGTTGTATTCCACATTTACTACTAAATACAGCGCGCATCATCCGGGATGCGACATGTCAACTGCTGCACTGGTATTGGATATACGTCGAAAATACTATGCGCGGTAGCTCCACATTTGCTGCCAAATAGAGCGCACCTAAGTGGGCTGGCGCTAAGTTAACTCTGGAACGTGTGAAATCCAGCGAAATTGCAGTTTTGCATATTCAGGCTTAAATACTCAAATCTACGTATCTCTGTTTCTAATGCAGATATGACGATGAATTTATGTGTGTTATACTCCACATTGGCTCCCAAATTAAGCACACATCGGAGGGTTTGTGCTATGTCATCTCTGGTCTACGACAAATCCAACTTAGTTTCAGCTTTGCATATTCAGGCTGAAATATTCTAATCAACGAATCTCCGCTTCTGTTGCAGATATGCCGACAACGTAAAGCGAGTTATACGCCAAAATTGTTGCCAAATACAGCACACATCAGCCGCTTTGGGCTATGTCGATTCTGGACCCTGTGAAGTGCAGCGTAATTGTAGTTTTGCATACTCAGGAATAAACGTTCAGATCAATGTGTCTCCGCCTCTATAACATATGTGCCGACATCCGCTCCATATTTGCTGCCAAATACAGCGCACATTAGTGGGCTGGCGCTATGTCAACTCTGGCCCGTGTCAAACCCGCGTAATTGCAGTTTTGCAAATTCGTGCATAAATAATCAAATCAACGTATCTACGATTCTGTTACAGATATGCCGACAATTCGACTCAGGTTATACTTCACATTTGCCGCCAATACAGTGCACATCATTCGATTTAAACTATGTCATCTCCGATCACCGACAAATCCAGCGTAATTGCAGTTTTTCATATACATTATTATATATTCAAATCCACGCATCTCCGCTACTGTTGGAAATGTGTCGCCAATACTTGCATTCCACATTTGTTGCAAATTAAACCAATATCATCCAATTAGCGCTATGTCCACTCTGGTCCGGTCAAACCCAACGCAACTGCAGTTTTGCATTATCACACCTAAATAATCAAATCAACGAATCTCCGTTTCGATTGCAGATATGTGGAAAATTCGATGCGCTTTATACTCCGTAGTTGCTATTAAATACAGCTCGCATCATCTGGTTTGCGCTATGTCAAATCCGGACCCCGTGAAATCAAGCGTAAGTGCAGTACTGCATGATCAGGGTTCAATATTCAGATCGACGTGACTCAGTTCCTATTGCAGATATGTCGACAAAACGGTGCGCGTTATATTCCACATAGACTGCCATACACTGGGCGCTTGATCTGGTTTAAGCCATGTTAAATACGGAACGAGTCAAATCCAGCGTATTTGTAGTTTTGCACATTCAAGCCAAGTTATTCAAGTGAAAGTATCTCCGTATCCATTGTAGGTATGTCGACAATAGGATGCATGTTATACTCCACATTTGCTGCCAAATACAGCACACATCAGACAGTTTACACATTGTCAAGACTGGACTCGGTGAAATCCAGCGTGACTGCAGTTTTGGATATTAATGCATACATATTCGATCAAGGTATCTCCGCTTGTTTTGCAGAAACATTGTCCATACGATGCGCGTTATATTCCACATCTGATGCCAAATCAGCCGGTTTGTGCTATGCCAACTCTGGACCCTGTAAAATCTAGCAGAATTGCAGTTTTTGCTATTAATGCTTAAATATTGCTTTCAAAGTCTCTCCGCTTGTTTTGCACATATATCGATAATACGATACGCCTTATACTCTACATTTGCTACAGTTACATTACTCATCAGCTTGTTTGAGCTATGTCAACTCTGGTCTCTGCCAAAACCTGCCAAAATGCAATTTTGCATGTTCAGGAATAAATATTCAGATCAACGTGACTACATTTCGATTGCAGGTATGTAGACAATTCGATGCGCGTTATATTCCACATTGACTGCCATACGCAGAGCGCCTCATCTGGTTTAAGCCGTGTTAAATCCGGACCGAGTCAAATCCAGCGGATTTGTAGTTTTGCATATTCAAGCCAAGTTATTCAAGTGAAAGTATCTCCGTATCCATTGTAGGTATGTCGACAATAGGATGTACGTAATACTGCACATTTGCCAGATACAGCACACATCAGACCGTTTGCACACTGTCAAGACTGGACTCGGAGGAATCCAGCGTAATTGCAGTTTTGGATATAAATGCTTACATATTCGAATCAAGGTATCTCCGCTTGTTTTGCAGAAACATTGGCCATGCGATGCGCGTTATATTCCACATCTGATGCCAACTACAGTGCACATCATCCGGTTTACGCTATGTAAATTCTGGACCCAGCCTGATCCAGCGTAGTTGCAGTTTCGTATATTCAGGATTAAGTATTCAAACCGACGTATCTCCGATTCTATAGCACGTATGGCTACAATTAGATGCTCGTTATACTCCAAATTTGCTGCCAAACACAGTGCACGTTTTCCCGTTTGATGCATGTAAAATCGGGACCCAGCCGAACCCTGCGTATTTGCAGTTTTACATATTCAGTATTCAATATTCGAACCAACGAATCTCCGTTTCTATGGCACACTTACAGACAATTCGGTGCGCGTTATATTTGACATCTGATGTCATATACAGCGCACATAAGTAGGTTAGAGTTATGTACGCTCTTGTCCCTGTCAAATACACCATAATTGCAGTTTAGCATATTCATGCTTGAATATCGAGAGCAACTTATCTCCGTTTCTGTGGCAGATATGACGACAATTCGGTGAGCGTTATGCTCCTGATTTGCTGGTGAGCACAGAGCACATCTTCGGATTCTATCTTCTCTTCTGTCTTACGTCTTCTCTGGTCACTGACAGATTCAGCGTAATTGCTGTTTTGCATATTCATGCCTAAATGTTCAAACCAATGTATCAGCGCTGCTATTGGATACATGTCGCAAATGCGATGCGCGCTATACTCCACAATTACAGCCAAATACAGCACTTATCCGGTTTGCGCTATGTCGACTGTATTTTCGAGCTATCGCGGGAAGAGACGCGGTCGTTTGAATACGCGTCAATGGGAGTCGTAAATTCCCGTTACCATTTTAATAATCGACACCACGAATAGTTCGATCCCCGTATTTCGTTTAGGATAATAGGTGTAGTCGTTGTGGTATAACACTGGGGGTCACAAAGTTATAAAAAATATATGTATTTCCAACGATTTATACAATCACACTGAGTAAGAACGCCGTTGCTTAAGATACAGATAACGAAGAAATGGATTATTCTTAGATGAGAGTGTGAGCTATAGGAGCTCTAGGTCCGTGAGAGCTGTAGGAGCTGTCGGACTTCTGGATACTGTGAGAGAAATAGGAGGCTCTTAGAGATATAGGAACGGTGAGAGTTATAGGGATTGCAGGAACTTTAGTCACCGCGAGATACGATGGAACTCTGAGAGATATAGGAACGGTAAGAGTTATAGGGATTGCAGGAACTCTAGTCACCGTGAGAGATGATGTGACTCTAAAGTTTATTCTGATGTGAGTACGAAACTCGGTATTGGTGTGCCCTTTGAGCGAAGAACGCGGATTCGTTGATTACATTGTTAGTTAGGAAAGTGAGGGCAATGATCCGCGATTCCGATTGGTTATGACTAATGTTAGAAAGGAAGAGAGGAGGAAGAAGCCTCCTACTAACGTGGGTCCTAGGCGACATTGTTTATGGGAAAACTCAGAATTTCCGTTAGGTAGATGTCCGCTTTTTTAGTTAGGCCAATATCCGCCTTCTCCGTAATTCTTAAGAGGGCGTAATGAACCCAAGGACCTTTCTAAAAACCGACCGAAAACACTTCTAGAATTAGAAAGTCTTTTCGGGCAAACAGATTGACTTAGACCATATGTGCGAACAATGCAGTTGGGATTTCGGCTTTATGATGGGTCCTTGGGCCTATGGAAGATTCGAAGGATGGCACGTGGACCGTTGGCTGTCAAGCCGCGGGGGATGGAGTGGAGATGTGTTGCGCGCCAGAACATCGACTCTGGTCTCTGATATATGCAGTGTAATTGTTGTTTTGCAGATTCAGACTCAAATATTCAACTCCACGTATCTCCGTTGCTGTTGCTGATATGTCGACAATTCGATGTGCCTGGTACTCCACATTTCTTGCCAAATACATCGTTTGCCAGCCAGTTTGCGCTATATCCAGACTGGTCCCAGACAGATCAAGGACAAATATAAATCGGAGATGAAAGAACACGGGAACCTTCCGTTTGGAATTTTGGGAAAATCCCGTAACATCGTAATCTAGATTCTACCATAGCTGTAATTCAACAATTGTAGCCATTCAGTCCGATTGTAATTGTTCGAAACTTTTGATACTGCACTTGGCCTCGAGGCGACAACCAGTCACCGAACGTAGCCGCGGTCAAGGGATGAACGTTTTGTCTAATAAAGGCATGGAGTAATTCTATAGCTGTCTTTAAATGAAATAATCGTAGCGGCACGTGACAGTAAACATTCCAACGGTTTCTGTCCCGTGTCTCGCCACTCGCAGACTCTATCCGTCGGATAAGATGATTGCCAGATGTCAACGCATCTCAACAGTATATGTTTAGCTAGCCTGAGGATTCATTATACACCTATAGCGGCACTCGTCGGTAAAATTCATATCGGTTTCGGTCCAGTGAACCCGCTACACAAGAAATCGTGTTTACTGAAAGATGAGTTTATTATAGATTCGACAACCTTAGGCGGTTACCGACGGTTAATCAAATTCCGTCGTTTTTGTCGTGATCATATGCCCTCGAGTCAACTACCCGAAATGTCAACATTTGTAAACAAGGTCGAGAGTTCAGCGTCCGTTGTGATTTTTCGAGAACATCTTGGAAATTTAAATCCCAACGCCTTTTGTCAACTCCGACGCATATAAATATAGCGAACAGGGTAGCGAGGCATTCTTTGTTATCGAATGACACGAGCAGTAGCAGTTAAGTCGACACTTCTTTGCGCCGATCTATTCGTAATCACGAATCAAGATAACAAGTGTATTATACGTCTAGTGTACACGTAGGGTATATTTTAATAAACTACACAGTTAAATATACTCTTGTGTTTTTAAGCCTAAATCGCTACCATACATCTCAAACTGGTGACACCGACGTGATTTTTGTGTAAGAGGTGACAGCGATAGGCTAGTCGCAGTTTGAATATCATAGTCCGCAACTCACACAATGGAAAAGGAGAGCAAACGAACTCCAGGCGGCTCATCGTTCCGCGTGCCGCCCTTTATGCCCACGATGACCAGGATTTGGTTTTCCATTTTAGAGAAATATTTCGGGGTACCCGGCATCTTCCACGACGATGAAAAATCCTTAGCCCTCATGGGATTCCTCGACCCACATTACCTCGCGAAGATTGAGGATACAGTGACCAACCTCCTCGCCACAGGCCAGTACGATAAATTGAAGAGCGAGCTGATCCGCGCCCTGACCGAATCGGACAGCGCCAAGTTCGAAAGGTTAGTCGAACGTGAAGAGATGGGCGACAGAAAACCCTCACAGTTTTATAATGACTTAAAAAATTAGCCAGCCCCCTCGCTTCCGATGAATTCATCCACAGCTTGTGGAGGAATCGCATCAGGGAAGTCCTGGCTGCAGTGGACGATACGAGTATCGAGAAACTGACCAGGAGAGCGGATAAACTCGATGAGGCGTATAATCGTAATGGGCAGCGCGCTAAGGTAGTCACAATCGAGCCACCGGCATCACACGAAGGCAAAAACGACGCACTGGCCGCCGAGGTCAGTAGACTGCGAGAACAGATTAAGGCTATGGGAATCAGCGGGTATCATCGACTACGAAGACGTTCGAATTCTCTCACTCGACCCCGCCGCCGTTCGCGTTCCCGAGACTATCCGCGCCAGGGCGGAATTTGCTTCTATCATGCGAGGTTCGGCGATCGCGCCACGATTGTAAGTGGAAGTCGGGAAACGACCCCTGCCGTCCGTAAAAGCGGAGGACGGCGACGGTTTGGGATCTCGCCGCATCTTTATTTTGGACCAGAGAACGAAGACTTCGTTCTTAGTTGACACCGGTGCTGATATCGGCGTTCATCCCCGAAGCAGGCTATCTAGGGACGTAAAGAAAACAACGTATGAACTATTCGCTACCAATGGGACGCGCATCGCAACGTACGGCACTATAGCGATTGAGCTGAACCTGTCCCTTAGACGTGCCTTCAAATGGCACTTCACTGTCCCCGATGTGCAAACCCCCATCATCGACCTAGATTTCCTAAGTCATTACGGGTTGCTTGTGGATCCAAGAAAAAGACGACTTCTCGACACAACAAACCAGCTATCGACCAGGGGATACGCCGTCAACTGCGAAAAGCTTATGATTAAGACCGTAAACGGGGATTTGGTCTACCACCAATTGTTGGAGAAATGTGCAGATCTAACGCGCCCACCGGCCTTTGGGTGAGAGAAAATACGGCACAGTGTGGAGCACCACATCGAAACCACACCCCGCCCGCCCGTATATTGCAAACCCCGCCCTCTCGCACCGGACCGTCTCAAGCCAATCAAGGCGGAATTTGCAACACTTATCGAGCAAGGAGTCATGCGCCCATCGAAGAGTTCCCGGGCATCTCGACTACACGTCGTCCCAAAGAAGGATGGAAGTCTGCGACATTGCGGTGACTACAGGGCGCTAAACGCCCGAACTGTACCCGACAGGTGCTCTCCACCGCACATACAAGACTTCGCGCAGCATTTACACGGTCGGCGAATATTCTCAAAAATTGGTTTAGTTCGAGCCTACCATCAAATGTCAATCGCGCCTGAGGACGTTACAAAAACCGCGATTTCGACACCATTCGGCCTTTTCGAGGCAAACAACATGATGTTTGGGCTTCGAAACGCCGCGCAAAAGTGTCAAAGATTTGTCGACGCGAGGCTTAGATTTCGTTTACGCGTACATAGATGACTTCTTGGTAGCTTCGGAAACCGAGGAGCAGCACCGCTGGCACTTGCGGATCTTGTTCGAACGTCTAAATCAGTACGGCGTAGTTATGAACCTCGCAAAGTGCGAGTACGGAATTAATGAAATAGCCTGCCTAGGCCATACGGTAAACGCGCACGGAATAAAACCGCTCGCCGATCGCGTTACAGCCATAAACGAAGCACCGCTCCCCGCGAACATCAAGGCACTACGCGGATACCTCGGTATGATAACGTTTACCGACGTTTCATACCGGGGGCAGCTAAAATTTTGCAACCCCTCAACGATTTGTTGCAAGGGGCGAAAAAGGGCAACATGCCCATTATTTAGTCGGAGGAAGCCAAAACGAGCTTTAGCGAGTCAAAACGCGCCCTAGCTAACGCTACGATGTTAGCGCATCGTATACCTGGCGCGCCCATCAGCCTCGCAGTAGACGCGTCCGACTTTGCAATAGGGACGGTGTTGCAGTAACGCGCGAATGACACTCGGCAACCATTGGGTTTCTTAACTAAAGCCTCAAATTTCGCGCAGCGAAAATATAGCGCGTACGATCGCGAATTACTTGCTATGTATACCGCGGTCAAGCGATTTAGACACGCCGTAGATGGGAGGAATTTCATTATTTTCATAGATCACAAACCCCACACCTATGCGTTCAGTCAAAATCCCGACAAGTGATCGCCGAGACAATTCCGTCAACTAGATTATATCGGGCAGTTAACGACCGATATAAGGCATATAAAAAGGCTGAATAACAATGCAGCCGACGCCCTATCTCGCATCGAAGCCATAGGAAAATCCGTGGATCACAAAATTCTCGCCGCCGCGCAAGAAAACGACAAGGAGCTCCGCGACATCATCAACTCCGATATATCCGCGTTGCAGGTTAAGAAAATTCGTTTTCCGGATTACGACGCGGAAATATACTGCGACGTATCAGGCGACATCGTACGACCGTACGTACCGAAACCCTTGCGGCGCGACGTATTCAATTCGCTCCACGGACTTTCCCATCTAGGGATACGCGCGACCCAAAAATTCGTAAAATCGCGTATAGTTTGGCCGGTAAACAAAAATTGCCAAACATGGACACGGCAATGCATCCCGTGTCAACAATGTAAAATAGCGAGACACGTTTCAACGCCGACCGGAACATTCGGAGAGCTCGCAAGACGATTCGAGCATATACATTTAGACATCATCGTCATGCAATATTCACAAGGCTACCGATATTGTCTAACATGTATCGACCGTTTTTCACGTTGGCCCGAAGCGATTCCAATACCAGATATGGAAGCGACGACCGTTGCCTCGGCTCTTCTTTCCACATGGATAGCGCGTTTTGGCGTCCCAGCAAAAATAACAACCGATCAAGGACGCCAATTCAAATCCAGTCTTTTCAACGAACTATGCCGGATGCTCGGCATTAAGCATTTGCGTACCACAGCCTACCACCTCGCGTCCAACGGGATGGTAGAGCGCTTTCACAGGCAGCTTAAGGCCGCAATCAAATGCCACAATTCGAGCAACTGGGTTGAAAGCCTTCCCATAGTTCTTTTAGGCATTAGAACCGCTATCAAGGAGGACCTGAGCGCAACGGCAGCCGAAATGATTTATGGTACGGACATACGATTGCCGGCAGAATTCTTTGTACCAGCAAAACAACCGGCCAACGCGGAATTCGCAAACTGTCTGCGAGAGCGAATGAGCGATATTAGACCTCTGCCGACTTCACGACACGGCGAAAAGAAAACGTTCATGTTCCGCGATTTAGAAACGTCGCCGTGCGTTTTCGTACGCCACGATGCAATCGGAGGTCCACTGCAACCACCATACGATGGCCCCTATCAGGTTACACAGCGTGGATGAAAACCATTACCATACGGATGAAGGACAAAAGCGTGAAAGTCTCCGTAGATCGTATAAAACCCGCCTTCATCGTGTCGGAAGATATTGAGCATCTGGAAAGGAGCGCAGAAACCTACGACGTATTTTTACCTGGGAAAATCTTCCGACCGCAAAGCAGCGAGCAAGCGCAACAAAGCGACGGAGACGCAAGAACCAATTATACCACGCGTTCGGGCAGGAGAGTTCGTTCTCCTCCTCAAACGGGTTTGAATTAAGCGGTTAGCATGGGCACCGCGCTAACATACATAAACAAACATAAAAAGAAGTAACGTTAACACTGGCAAGCGGGTACTGTAGCGGCACTCGTAGGTAAAATTCATAACGGTTTCGGTCTAGTGAACCCGCTACACAAAAAATCGTGTTTACTGAAAGATGAGTTTATTATAGATCCGACAACCTTAGGCGGTTACCGAAGGTTAATCAAAATCCGTAGATTTTGTCGTGATCATATGCCCTCGAGTCAACTACCCGAAAATTCAACATTTGTAAACAAGGTCGAGAGTTCAGCGTCAGTTGCGAATTTTCGAGAACACCTTCAAAATTCAAATCCCAACGCCTTTTGTCAACTCCAACGCATATGAATATAGCAAGCAGGGTAGCGAGGCATTCTTTTTTATCGAGTGACACGAGGAGTAGCAGCTAAGTCGATCCTTCTTTGCGCCCATCTATTCGTAATCACGAATCAAGACAACAAGTGTATTATACGACTAGTGTACACGTAGGGTATATTTTAATAAGCTACATAGTTAAATATACTCTTGTGCCTTTAAACCTAAATCGCTACCATACACCTCAAATCAAATTCGCACTAGTGAATATCTGCTCTATTGCATAACTACAACGTCTAATCCAAATGAAGATTCGTTTCACGCATCTAACACTAATAATAATGTGAACCCGATCTATAGGAAGATACATGAACATGCGATCGATTCTGACTGTCCAGGACTCTCACCGGAGCCGGAACTCGCAGTGCACCGTGACGAACGGCACATATATAAGAATTCATTCTCAGCCAGACCGTCAGTCGTGCTCGGGCAACAGTAGAAGCAACATGGAGTTTTTTAGATCTCTACTACGCGTCGTTGGTTTGTTCGTGCCAAGTAAGGTAGATATCATTTCCGAACTACCACTGGATGTTTCGCACTTGATACTTCGAAAATTGGATCCATCGTCCCTGCAGAGCGCCGCGCTTGTCTCGCGCAAATGTTTCAACGTATGTAGATCCGACAAGTGTCTACGGCGGAAAGTGAGACGTCACATGCGACATACGAGAAAGCGGGTCAAGATGCAATTTCTCGGACCTGCAGCCGCTAAAGCTACCAACCAAGAATCAAGAAGTAGAGGACGTGGTGAGGGCACCCTAAGGCACGAAATATGTTTATCCGCTGCTCGTACGGCGGTCGTCGTTGGAAGGTTACGCGGTCCTCCGAAAATTTCAATGCGAGATCGCTCCATCGATGTTGGACCAGTAAAATGTATTAGACTCTAACTCATGTAAGTACCGAAATTTGACTGCTTGCTTTTGCGAGAACTTGAAACGGTCTTGTCCGGATTCAGAACTGTAGCGTGAAGCTTGAAATAAAATGGTTTTACTGAGACGGCAATGTGTTTCAGTCACGCTAATACTATCTGTATCGTGATAGGCCCATTATTGAATATTAACTACAATGTATCACCGCTGCAATTGCAGATTTGTCGTCAATTAGGTGCGAGATATACTCCTCATTGGCTGCCAAATACAGCGCACTTCAGCTGGCTCGAACTACTATATCATCTCTGGTCCTTGACATATCAAGCGTAATTGCAGTTTTGCATATTCAGGTTAGAATATTCAAATCAACGTATCTCCGTTTCTGTAGCGCAAATGGCCACAATGCGATGCCCGTTATATTTCATATCCCATGTCATAACCAGCGCACATCTGCAAGTTTGCGGTTAACTATAGGCTCTGTCAATCACAGCGTATTTGTTGTTGCGCATATTCAGGCTTACGTATTCACAAAAACGTATCTCCGCTTCTATTGCATATATTTCGACTATAAATAGCGCGTTACACTTCATATTTGCACTCAGATACACCGCACATTAGCTGGTTACAGCAATATCAGATCTGGTCCTTGAAACATCCATCGCAATTGTAGTATTGCGTTTGCAGTCGTAAATATTCAAATCATGGTATGTCCGTTTCTACGGAACATTTTCGGAAAATTCGATGCGCGTTATATGTCACATTTGCTGTCATGTGCACTGCATGTCAGCTGGTTTGCGCTATGTCAACTCTGGTCCCTGTCAAATCCAGCGTTATTGTAGTTTTGCATATTCAGGTTAAAATATTCAAATGAATGTATCTCCGTTTCTATTACACATATGGCTACAATTCGATGTCCGTTAAATTTCACATCTGATGTCATATGCACCACACATCAGCAGGTTTGTACTATGTCAACTCCGGGCTCTGTCAAATCCAGCGAAATTGCTGCTATACATATTCATGATTAATTATTCAAATCACCGTATCGCCGTTTGCATTCCAAATATGCCGACAGAACGAAGCGCGTTATACTCCATATTCGCTGCCAAATACAGTGCATATTATCTGGTTTGAGTTATGTAACGTGTGGACGCAGCCAACCTCAGCGCATTTGCAGTTTTGCATATTCAGGCTTAAATATTCAAGTCAACATATTGTAGTATCCTGAGGGAAATTCCTCATTAGAAATCGATCAAAACAATGTCGTCTGTCCTTCGGTTGTTAGTTTACATCGGGGAGAAAGCTTATGTGACTAAAGTCACCTTGTACTTGTGGAGCGTTGACAGAATTAGGTTAGAGAGTTGGAAAATCTAACGCTAATGGTAGGGGACGATTTAACTTTAAAGATTGGCTGACCGTGAAGCGTTGAGCGGTTGATCGAGAAATAAGAGTGAGTCGAGAGCTCAGAGTTAATCGAGAAGTCGAAGAGTAGAGTTGTTAGCGCTGTCGAGTTGCGAGAGGTGTTAGCGTTGTTGAGAGTGGAGTTGTTAGCGTTGTCGAGTTGTGAGAGGTGTTAGCGATGCTGAGAGTGGTGTTGATAGCGCTTTCCATTTTCAGGATTAAATATTCAAATCAAGCTATTTCGGATTCCGTTGCAGATATGTCCACAATTCGAGTTAGTATCGTACTGCCAAATGTATTACTCATCAGCCGGTTTGCGCTATGTCGATTCTGACCATTGTTAAATCCAGCGTAATTGCAATTTTGGATACTCATGCACGAATAATCAAATCAACGTATCTCCGTCATTGTGGCAAATATGTCGAGAATTCGATGTGACTTGTACCCCACATTTCTTGCCAAATGCAGCGCACACCAGCCTGTTTCCGTTATGTCCTCTCTGGTTTCAGTCAAATCCGGCATGATTGTAGTTTCGCATATTCATGCTTAAATGTTCAAATAAACCTATACAGCGCATATCTGCCAGTTTGCGCAATGTCAATTCTGGACCGTGTCAAATCCAGCGTATTTGCAGTTTTGCATACTCAGTCTAAAATATTGAAATCCACGTATCTCCGCCTCAAGAGCTCAAATGACGACCTTTCGATGCGCATAATACTGCACATATGCTGCCAAATCAGCCGGTTTGTGCCACGTCAACTCTGGACCCGATCAAATTCTGTGTAATTGCAAATTTGCATATTCAGGCTTAAATATTCAAATGAAGGTATCTTCATCCCTATTACAGATATGTCGACAATACTATGCAAGTTGTATTCCACATTTACTACTAAATACAGCGCGCATCATCCGGGATGCGACCTTTCAACTGCTGCACTGGTATTGGATATACGTCGAAAATACTATGCGCGGTAGCTCCACATTTGCTGCCAAATAGAGCGCACCTAAGTGGGCTGGCGCTAAGTTAACTCTGGACCGTGTGAAATCCAGCGAAATTGCAGTTTTGCATATTCAGGCTTAAATATTCAAATCTACGTATCTCTGTTTCTAATGCAGATATGACGATGAATTTATGTGTGTTATATTCCACATTGGCTCCCAAATTAAGCACACATCGGAGGGTTTGTGCTATGTCATCTCTGGTCTCCGACAAATCCAACGTAGTTTCAGCTTTGCATATTCAGGCTGAAATATTCTAATCAACGTATCTCCGCTTCTGTTGCAGATATGCCGACAACGTAAAGCGTGTTATACGCCAAAATTGTTGCCAAATACAGCACACATCAGCCGCTTTGGGCTATGTCGATTCTGGACCCTGTGAAGTGCAGCGTAATTGTAGTTTTGCATACTCAGGAATAAACGTTCAGATCAATGTGTCTCCGCCTCTATAACATATGTGCCGACATCCACTCCATATTTGCTGCCAAATACAGCGCACATTAGTGGGCTGGCGCTATGTCAACTCTGGACCGTGTCAAACCCGCGTAATTGCAGTTTTGCAAATTCGTGCATAAATAATCAAATCAACGTATCTACGATTCTGTTACAGATATGCCGACAATTCGACTCAGGTTATACTTCACATTTGCCGCCAGTACAGTGCACATCATTCGATTTAAACTATGTCATCTCCGATCACCGACAAATCCAGCGTAATTGCAGTTTTTCATATACATTATTATATATTCAAATCCACGCATCTCCGCTACTGTTGGAAATGTGTCGCCAATACTTGCATTCCACATTTGTTGCAAATTAAACCAATATCATCCAATTAGCGCTATGTCCACTCTGGTCCGGTCAAACCCAACGCAACTGCAGTTTTGCATTATCACACCTAAATAATCAAATCAACGAATCTCCGTTTCGATTGCAGATATGTGGAAAATTCGATGCGCTTTATACTCCGTAGTTGCTATTAAATACAGCTCGCATCATCTGGTTTGCGCTATGTCAAATCCGGACCCCGTGAAATCAAGCGTAAATGCAGTAATGCATGATCAGGGTTCAATATTCAGATCGACGTGACTCAGTTTCTGTTGCAGATATGTCGACAAATCGGTGCGCGTTATATTCCATATCGACTGCCATACACTGGGCGCTTCATCTGGTTTAAGCCATGTTAAATACGGAACGAGTCAAATCCAGCGTATTTGTAGTTTTGCTCATTCAAGCCTAAATATTCAACTGAATGTATCTCCGTTTTCATAGTAAGTATGTTCACAATAGGATGCATGTTATACTCCACATTTGCTGCCAAATACAGCATACTCCAGCCGGTTTGCTCTATGTCAACTCTGGGCCGTGTCAAATACGGCGTCATTGCAGGTATGCATATTCAGATTCAAATATTCAAATCCCCGTATTTCCGTTGCTGTTGCAGACATGCCGAGTATTCGATATGCCCGGTACTCCAGATTTCTTGCCCAATTCAGCGCACACTAGACAATTAGCACTATGTCCGTGTAACGTAAATCACATCAGAGACCAGGACACACACACACCGCGGGCAGGATGGTGTCCCGGTCGGCATACTTCGAACCCGATGGACCGACGAGAGAAACACATGGCGACCTTGGCGACAATGTATATTGGCGGAGTACCTGAGGATTCATTTATGGCCTAACGGTCCTTCCACCAAATGTTCCAGAAGCGTAGCAACGGTCACGTACGCCTACAGGGTAGTGGGGATAATGAGAGAACAGATGATCGAAAGTAAAAAGATTGTAAGAGACTCACTCTCGTACGGTCACGGCTAGAGCTCGGAAGTGTCTTATAATTGTATAAACGAAGTAAAAATAAAGTTTTCTTCTTCTTATAAAATTTCTCTTTTATTTTACGTGACATCCGCACTGATCCCTGTCAAATCGAGCGTATCAGGTCTGTAAATATGAAACCGGAATTTGCCTATAGATGGCCCTAGCTGATAGTGTAGTTATCACTACACTACGTCATTGATGCCAAAAGTCGTTGTTGACATCTCACGAACATTTTCGACTGAGAACAGTACAATGATTCTGGCAATGATTCTTTGGAAGAAATTGCACACTTCATCCTATAGGCATACCGGACGATACAAGGGCTGGTCGTCCCTCCTTCCGAAGCAATACCAGCCTCGCCGTGCGCCATATCCGAGGGTTGGCACCCTCCTTCGATCACGATGTAAATAGAAGTCGCAGTCTAGGTGCCATGACCCGCATCATCTCCCATCATACCCGTCACGGGACTCCGTCAGGGCCAGGCGCTACTTCGCGGGAGGCTATCATCCTCGCCTCGTCCATCACCTCCCCGTGTGCATATACGCCGACGCAGCATCATACTAGCTTTTGCGATGGCGTGAACGATATTGAAATATATAACCAAACCTAGTAACACTGTAAATTACTTCCCTACAGTACTTCAGCTTATTATATATTTTAGATAGCTCATAAGCACCTATACATGAGCACAAACTATAAAAATTTGTTGCGGCATATGAGCCAGAGGGAAATTCAAATCCTATTGTTATTTTGCCTCGGAGTATCAGGATCGTAAGGATACAAGTAAATACACTCGGAGCATAAAAATGTTGCCGCTACTTCCAACAAAGTCGATTTTGAATCTTCCGACTTCCGCCCCGACCAGTATAAGTAAACCGAGGCAACCCAAAGAGTAAAGTATCTTCGAATACCTACGAGTATCAACGAGCGATCTGCTGAATTTCGTGACGAACATTTATGGAATATTTTTACACATTGTATCTACGACTCAGGGCCCATAGGCTGTACCTTACCTTATTATTTTAAGTAAATTCGGCGATTACGACGACAATCGATAACCTCAAATAAGTCTGACGGTCAAAAGTCCCATATACCCTGTCCTCTACATATTTCATTATAAAAGACCTGAGTCAAATATTGATGTTGGGAAGTAATGGATTGTAGACTAAGGTACTGCAACTTATTCTATTATGGGAGCAGCTGCCACAAGCAGGTATCTAATCATTCCAAATAAAGACAAATTGTGTCGACTAAATATTTGTTATACAAATAGCATTGTCTTTTGGTAACGGGTGCTTTCCTCGATTATAATTCCACACAGTAGCCGGGCCCCCTAGGACCATAGGAGTTGAGATTACGCCCAACCATCGCACAAGGCACCCAATACCTTGCTCCCTGGATCAGCTTAGTCTGCAGGAGCTGTCGCTCGTATCAGGTCGAACGGGGCACATTCTAAGCCATCCCGTCTCACCAGTACGGTTTCGGAGCAGGTGGGACGCTGCTCATCCGCCGAAGTCCATTCGGTGGAGTCTCCACCTTAAATCGGCCCTCTTGCCAGCATCTTGTCCATCAACCACTGCCACCACGAGTCCATACCCATTAATTGGCCGATCAGAGGGGTCGCTTCTCCCTCCGGGCTGTAACTCGATCGCCCGTGGTACCAACCTTAGTCGTTGGTGGGACTATCGTATGGATGTACGACCACGTGACAGCCGGCCAGCGACCTGCTAACCGATCTCGGCAGTTCCAGATGGGACTCACGTAAGCGGGGGCCTCAAGGTACTTTTGTACCCGGGAACTTATCCCGGCGGTCCCATCCTTGGCATCAGGATCGTGGGTGCGCTACTGCCCAAGGCCACGTAGAGAGGATGTAATAGTAATTAAACGCCTTACACCTCCGACGACCTTCCCTGCGGAGTACACAGGGACTCACGTAAGCGGGACCCTTGTCCCGACGGTCCCCCTGGCTTCGGGAAAGTGGGTTTGCCAGCCCTCATAGGCTCACATAAGCGAGCCCTCCCTGCGGGAAATATTTGTTATACAATTATAAAATATGCTATGCAATCGTATCGTCCAGTTTAACGTCATCATTCTTTCCTATAGCCATTCAGTTATTATACGAAATGCCGCATATGATTTGAAAAAGTATATTTCATCCCAAATAGTATTGCAATTAAACCACTCAGAAGACCATCTTATTAATTATATTTTCCGGTATTACCTCTGTAGTTGTCGTGTGTGAAGAGGACGAAGGTCATGTGGACTAATAACGGAGTCTTTGTTGTTGTAAGCGTCAGATGTATTTGAGTTAAGGCTACCTATACTAGTCGCCGGGGGTGGGGGGTTAAAAGAATTCGTATTTGCCTACCTGACGACAATTGCTGGTTGCGGTGACATTGTTTTTACATTAATTGTAGCTCAGCGGTCTAGGTACTTCGAGGCGTCAACGACGTTATTTGCTTTGTCCTATGACACATGTACCGCTACACTTCTATTTCTATACAAATATAATGCTAAATACTGAAATATATCACAAGTATTTCATATTTGAAATAACAGTCAAATTAACGGAATTAATCTGTTTGACATCTATGCGGATCAAGTCGTGTACGAATATATGTACAGCCTGTAGTTTTAATATTCTAAGCACGTATTGTATGCCGGACACTTATCTTTAATAAATTTTGCAAATCTGTTTATAGTAAGTGACGAATCATTAGGCCAATGACAAATAAGGCGACCTTTAAAAGATTTAACGAAACTTGCTTCTGCTGAACTTGGTCTATGAAGGTCGAATAGCTTCTCGTTTGTTTTTCAATTAAAGACATACTTTATGGAATGTGTTTTACTGACATACCGATTCCAAGGATTTCCGGTGCTTCTGAAAAATATTACACTCTGTTGTATGAAATATAATTTGCCCTTATTATAACCATTAACATCTAATGTCTTTTCTGGAAGTTCGTATACTATGGCATCGGAATTATTTTTCATTTTACGCTGTGTTACTCGCAACTTTTCACAGATGTACCAACAGGAAGTAGATCTTTGGCACGTATTCGAGTATAGTTATTTCCTGCTGGTTTCCACAAAGCTTCACAGACCAACGTCGCTTCCTCGTTCCTTTAAACAACAGTCATACATTAGTATTACATGAACGTACTTCTTGAAAAAACATTTCATTACTGGAAATCTAAAAGTTTATTATTGAACTCAATAAGATTCAGTTGCTTACCTGCTCCTCAAATATTTTTTGCTAATGTCCACTTCTCCTAAGTAGAATGCATCTATAATATGCAATGCAAGTACTTTTTGCTGATATATAAACTCCTTAGTTATTTCATATACAACCTCTGCGTTTACAAGTGTATTTGGTGGTAATTCCAATACTCTAGATATTGTTTGCGCATATCAGCTTGTTTTGTCTCAACAAGAGTATTATCCGCATAAAATGCTGCAATTTTACACAGGTCGAGTATTTGCTTTCCGGCCAAATCTTTGTTAGAAGCACGTAGATATTGAACAAATTGTTTCTCTCTTTTTAATTCATTATATGATACTAGTTGTAAAACGTCGTCATTTACACCACCTTTTAAAAGCAGACGATTAACATGCTTCAGATATTCAACAACATCTTGTACCCCAGATCGTTTCTTCTTACATATTATGTAACGTTCTGAATTTCCTGGTCTAGAAGAGTTTGGTTTAAAAATACAAACTTCTTCAAAGCAGCGATACATTAAATAAACTAAACCAGCACTAAAGGGTGTAAAAAGGTTGAATAATTTTGTCACAAAATCACCACCCTCTCTTTCAACCATCAATGCTATTAAACATCGACAAAGATACAGTTAATTTGAAAGAATTTCTTGTACATTTTCTTGTCGTTCTACTGAGAATCCTCAATCAGACATCACAAAATGTACTCCTTTGCCATGGGTATGCTGCATTATAAGATTTGTAAATGCCTGTTCATTATCTGGGTCAAAGACATCACCACTTTCCTTTGGTCCGTGGTATGGATGAAATGTTTCACAAGGACCCGCATAAAAATCTTCTAATTTGAAATCATGTTCATTTTCTAAAGTAAGAGCAAATCCTTTAGCACGTCATTTCTTTCGCCATAGAACATATTCCCTAAAACCTCCTGGTCCAGCACATACATCTGCAAAGTATAGCAGCCCATTCTCCCTCAAACCTTTTGGGTTAGTAAACATAAAGTTACATGCTCTATCTGTATTTGCAGTTTTAACAGTAGCACGATTTAAAAAAAATGCACCACGAATTGTTTCATGAGGATTACAACGTGTCCTTGCTCGACGCACATCAACTTCATCCAAATGGGCGAATACCGTTTTCGCATTGATAACAGTTTTCACTATATCTTCACAACAGAAATCAATTTCATCATCTGTGGTCAACTTTTCATATCACCATTTCATATCTTTTACAAACTTTATAACTTCCTCTGCAGGATTCCATTTAAGACCTGAATCTTCATGTCCAGGAACATGATGTCCAAAGACTCTGCGACCATGCTGTCTAGGTGCTTGAACTGACTCTAAACGACCTTGTTCATTATTTCCGAGGCCGTAACCGCCTTATATCCCATCATTCGCATCATACTTTTGCCGTTATCGAGGAGATTGTTTGACTCTTGTGTTATTACTTGTATTCTTCTATTGTCAACTACCTTTTCATCAATATCCTCCTCGTCAGATTCACTTGAACATCTACGAATTTTTTGTCGTTTACTATGACTATAAGTATCTCTTTCAAAGCTCTTCCTTTTTGTCCTAGTTTCCAATTCTTCTTGCATGGTATGTTGATGCATCAGTCGCATAACAATTCTGCTAGGAATATGATACATTTACACTGTACATGTGAATGTGTGTATAAGCGTCAGAGGATGTCCAGGCCTTAGTTGGGACAAAAGACAAGAGTCAGTGGTTAGAAGTATCTGGAAGAGTCTGTTGACAACAAGCGTGCGTGCGGGTAGGATTTCGAGGTCTTTAGAGTATAAGATATATGTATAACTGTTGTGTGCTAAATAAAGGGAATTATTTGTATTTCCGAGTCCATTCTATATCTTTACATGGTAGCAGAGCGTGGTTCATAGTTTTGCCAGTTATTTTAGTGCATGGTTTTCAATATTGCGAGTTAGATCGAGTGAGTGTTCAGTAAAGAAAGAAACGTTCAAAGGTTACAAAGAGGAAAAATACACTTCGAGCACGTAGGAACGCTTGAGTAACTGATAAGGAATCATTTAATATGGAGAGATTGGAAATCATGAAACCTATTTTCGATGAATATTTACGGTATGTGGAAGCAAAGAATAACAACGTTTCTCAAGTATAGAGAATGCGAGGTTGTCACAACTAGGGTGAAGACAGAAACAGACAGTGAAGACTGGGACAAAAAGGATCCGAAGACAATAAATATAATTTATAGTGCCATCACAAACAGACAATTGGAATCTAATAGAGAAGAAAAAACGGCGTATGAGATAGTAAAAAAGTTTGATGAAATGAAACTTGAAAGAGTCGACGGCACTACAGGTCGTATGCAGAAGGAGATTGGAAAAGATAAAACTTGAGAACTACTGTGATTCAGCATCGTTATTTAGCGGTTTCGAAAAATTAATAAACGAATTAAAATGTGCTGGCGCACAAGTGAGTGAGAGGGAAAAACTAACTTACATGCTGATTACGTTACCCGAAGAATACAGCTACATAGCGGATATAGTAGATGCACTGAAAGCCGAAAATCAAACGGCAGTGTATGTAAAAAATAAAATTGAAATAGCGGAGAAGAAAAATAAGTCCAATCGAGGAGAAATGCAAACCAACGCCTATTCTGCAAAAAAGGAAGGATGCTTCAGATGTGGAAGAGTAGGACATTTTGCGAGAGAGTGTCAAAATGGCGTCGAAGTGGGAAACAGTATCAGTTTTTGGCTTGGGTCAACACGTTGTCGCAGCAGAGGAGGAGGAAACAAAGGAAATACGAGCAGGGGACATGGAAATTTCCATCGTCAGTCAACAACCGGCACGAGCGAGCATGGTATCTCAAGATAAAGCACATGGATAGCAACGGCGCACGCAGCACACAGCGGCGAGGCGAACGAGATAAGTAATAATGAAGTAATGTGGCTATTAGATAGCGGTTGCACAGATCACATAATTAACAGCGTAAATTATTTCGATAAATGTATTGACCTTAAAGAACCGGTAAATATATATTTAGGCGATAATAGATCGAAAGGCAACAAAATTAGGGAATGTTATAAGTTATTTTGAAGCATTTGGAATGCAAAATGAAATAAATGTGGATAATGTTTTTTGCGCGAAAGAAATGTCCGCAAACTTGATTAGTTTAGGCAAGTTAACAGATAATAGGAACAAGGTCATTTCAATAGGAAATATTGCAAAAGTAATAGATGAGGACAATAAGCTTACAGCGGTAGCGGTTAAAGAAAAGGGAACATATAGAATGAAAAGTATATTGAAAGGGAAGGAGCACTTAGCAAACAGCGCCGAACGTAGTGATATGAGTAAAAGGAAAAGATGGCATAGGATGCTAGGACACGTAAATTTTAAATATTTAAATATTTTGGGTAAAGAGCAGCTAGTTACTGGTATAACGAATGAATTTAAAAAGGAATTTTTGAAATGTAGGGTGTGTATGGAAAGGAAAATGCAAAATTTACCATTCAAAAATAATCGAACCAAGGCTATGGAGATAATGGAAATTATTCACTCGGACGTGTGCGGTTTTAAGACTACCGAATTCAATGAAGAGAAGCATTTCATCTCATTTATCGATAATTATAGCAAAATAGCTAGAAGTTATTGTATAAAATCAAAAGATGAGGTCTTTGATTGTTTCGTACAGTTTGTAAATGAAGCCGAGAATTTAACTGGCAAGAGGTTTATAATATTCAGATGTGATGATGGAAAAGAGTACTTGAATAATCGAATTTATAAATTTGCTAGGGATAAAGGTATCAGAATAAATAATTGCCCAACCTACGTACATGAATTAAACGGGACAACGGAAAGGTATAATAGAACAGTGATGGACATGGCGCGTTGCTTGTTAGCGGAAGCGAAAGTACATAAAATGTACTGGCTGGAAATTGATTGGACAGCGGTATACTTGAAAAATCGAATACTGGCAAATACAATAGAGAGAAAGACACCTTTTGAAATATTCTTCGGGAGTGTTGAAAATCTACATCTATATGGAAGTAAAGTTTTTGTAAGAACAAAAGAGAGTTTCAAAATGGGATAAGAAGGCAGATATGGGAATTTTGTTTGGATATAGTGAAGTAGGTTACAGAGTCTTATTAGGTGGGAAAATAACAATAGCGAGACATGTAGAGGTCATAGAAACAGACACAAAATGTATCGGTTTTGTGGAGAATTCATTCGATAAAGATAACGATGACATTGAGGATAATGATTTATTGGTAAACATGAATAAGGAAGAGTTAGAAAATAGGGAAGATGAAAATGATAACAGTCTTGAAAGCATAAACATCCCTAGAAGATCTACACGTAATAAGAGAACTCCAGTAAGATATCCACAAAAAGAAAACATTAGTGAAATCCATGCAAATTATTGTAGAGTAGATATCCTTTGTACATTTGAGGAGGCGATTTGATGCGAAGATAGTGAAGATTGGAAACAAGCTATGGATAAGGAAATGGAATGACTTTATAAGAATAAAACTGGGAAATTGTTGGAAAGGGTAAAAGGCAAAGACGTATTAGATGTAAAATGGGTTTACACGAGAAAATCAGATGACAGGTATAAGACTAGATTAGTGGTAAGAGGATTCCAACAAAGAAACATAGCTGATGACATATACTCCCCAGTAGCGAGTAATCAGACCTTTAAGATATTGCTAACATATTGTTGTCGAAATGGATTAATTATCGAGCAAATGAATGTAGAAACTGCTTTTTTAAATGGTGAAGTAACCTCGGAGGTATATGTAAATCAATCAAAGGGATATGCGGACGGAACGAATAGAGTTTGTAAACTATCGAAAGCGCTTTATGGGTTAAAAGAAAGTCGAAGGGAGTGGTATGAGTGTCTTGATAAGTATGTGACGAGATTAGGTCTTAAGAAGAATAACATAGAGTTGTGCCTATATACACATGGAGAGGGAGAAAATGTTGTTTATTTGCTAATGTATGTAGACGATTTGCTAATTTGTAGTAAAAATAAAAGGAAGATACAAAGGGTAAAGAACTTATTAACTAATAGATTTGAAATGAAAGATTTAGATGAAGTCAAAGAATATCTTGGAATAAATATAGACTATGATTATTTCAAAAATGAAATAAGATTAAGCCAAAAGAAATACATTGAATCATTAGCAAACAAATGTAAGTTACAAAATAGCAAATTGTACTGTACACCTATGGAGACCAACTTAAGAATTGAAGAAGCTGAGATAAATAGAGAGGATATTGGATACAAAAATTTAATTGGCGCATTGTTGTATATTAGTGAAAATACCAGACCCGATATAAATTATAGTGTGAATTATTTGAGTAGATTTCAAGATTGTTGTAATGAGACACACTTTAAATATGCTATGCAAATATTGAAATATTTGTACCGGACTAGAGATTTAAGATTAGATTATAAAAGGAATGAAAAATGTGAAACGATGGATTGTTATGTGGACGCTGATTAGGCAGGAGATCAATTAGAAAGGAAATCGACTTCTGAATATGTAATTAGATTGTATGGAAATGTAATTGGTTGGAAGTCTAAAATACAAAGGTGTGTGACAAAAGACTCGACGTATGCAGAGTATGTAGCTCTATCGGAAGCGGTGAGTGAATTAATGTCCATTAGGGAAATTATGAAAATCTTCAATGTAAATCTAGACGATAACTCTGTAAAAATTGATGAGGATAACTCTGGAGTGATAAGTATAGCAAAGCACAGAAATTTTTGGAAAAATTCTAAACACATTGAAGTTCATTAGCACGACGTTCACGAGTGCTTAAAGGAGAACAAGATAAACATACTTAAAGTAAGCACAGGCGAAAATACTGCGGATATTTTTACGAAGGCACAGCGTAGAGAGACATTCGATAGGTTTAGGTCATGGATGAATGTATACTAAGAGAAATGTAGATAAGGCAATAAGTGTTAAAGTTTCTGTTACGCAATTCGTCAAAGCATGTAAATACGATTAAGTGTACAGTATAAATGTAAGGAGGCGTGTTAGGAACATGATACATTTAAACTGTACATGAAAATGTGCGTGTAAGCGTCAGAGGACGTCCAGGCCTTAGTTGGGACAAAAGACAAGAGTCAGTCGTTTCAAGTATCTGGAAGAGTCGGTTGGCAACAAGCGTGCGTGCGAGTAGGATTTCGAGGTCTTTAGAGTATAAGAGATATGTATAACTGTTGTGTGCTAAATAAAGGGAATTATTTGTATTTCCGAACCCCTTCTATGTCCTTACAGTGGCGTCGATTATCTGATGGTAACGGGAATTTACGACTCTCGTTGACGCGAAACATAGTTGATTTTGTTTAAATGCTAGTTATAGTTTCGCGTGATTAGGGGCAGAAGGAAAGAAGGCTATACACGAATCATTTATAAACCACTTAAGAAGTATGGGCGAAAATGATTTGAAATAGTATTTCTTTACTCAGATTGCCTTATTTTCATATTGCTGTTATAACATAAATGTCATAGTAGAAACCCGGATGATAAATAAATGGCTTATTTCGTTAAACAAATTATTGCCTTTCTGAATTAAATTAGAGACTTTCAATAATCCTCAACTACGAAATTTATGTTGATTCTTTTATAAATGGTGCATGCCTGTCAGTTAGATATTATAAGAACGAAGAGTTTACCATTAAGACTTTAACATTTCGACAAAAGTTTTAAAGCGTAGGCGTCACTGTGTAGATACGTAGGTAGGTAAATTGAGGTCAACCGGATGTAGAGTTAGTGCCGCATTTACTACGCTGGTCTTTACCTTTCTCTCATTGCGTTCGTCAGATAATTAATATAATTTACATGTTATTATAAACTGTATTATAAATTATTATAAATTTTTGTACATTATATATATTGTTGAGGTAAGTAAATTCAAAATTTAGGGAACAACGAATTCAAGTATTATCCTGTTCTGTCGGGTTACTATTGGTGGCGGGGCAGTAGCCGCTTGGGGTACGTGGGCGTTGCCTCTGGGCCGCTTCGGTCAATCTCACTCCGCGAGTAGTTGGTAACGGCTATGTCGATGTCAGTTATGAAAGTGCGCAGTGGTTTCTCAGTCTGATTCGTGTATTTTCCATGTATGTCATATCAGATTTCTTGGATATTATTTCGTCACAGTGTAAAATGTGTCTTTTTTATACCTGCGAACTGGTTAATTCTATCGTTGTTAATGAATATTATAATATTCTGGTACGTTAGTGTATTTGTAATGGTATAGAATGGATTCGGAAATACAAATAATTCCCTTTATTTAGCACACAACAGTTATACATATATCTTATACTCTAAAGACCTCGAAACCCTACTCGCCAGCACGCTTGTTGTCAACAGACTCTTCCAGATACTTCTAACGACAGACTCTTGTCTTTTGTCCCAACTAAGGCCTGGACGTCCTCTGACGCTTACACGCACATTTACATGTACAGTTTAAATGTATCATGTTCCTAGCAGAATTGTTATGCGACAGATGCATCAACATACCATGCAAGAAGAATTGGAAACTAGGACAAAAAGGAAGAACTGTGAAAGAGATACTTATAATCATAGTAAACGACAAAAAATTCGTAGATGTTCATGTAAATCTGACGAGGAGGATATTGATGAAAAGGTAGTTGACAATAGAAGAATACAAGTAATAACACAAGAGTCAAACAATCTCCCCGATAACGGCAAAAGGATGATGCGAATGATGGGATATAAGGCGGTTACGGCCTCGGAAATAATGAACAAGGTCGTTTAGAGTCAGTTCAAGCACCTAGACAGCATGGTCGCAGAGGCTTTGGACATCATGTTCCTGGACATGAAGATTCAGGTCTTAAATGGAATCCTGCAGAGGAAGTTATAAAGTGTGTAAAAGATATGAAATGGTGATATGAAAAGTTGACCACAGATGATGAAATTGATTTCTGTTGTGAAGATATAGTGAAAACTTTTATCAATGCGAAAACGGTATTCGCCCATTTGGATGACGTTGAAGTGCGTCGAGCAAGGACACGTTGTAATCCTCATGAAACAATTCGTGGTGCATTTTTTTTAAATCGTGCTACTGTTAAAATGGCGAATACAGATAGAGCATGTAACTTTATGTTTACTAACCCAAAAGGTTTGAGGGAGAATGGGCTGCTATACTTTGCAGATGTATGTGCTGGACCAGGAGGTTTTAGTGAACATGTTCTATGGCGAAAGAAATGACGTGCTAAAGGATTTCCTCTTACTTTAGAAAATGAACATGATTTCAAATTAGAAGATTTTTATGCGTGTCCGTGTGAAACATTTCATCCATACTACGGACCAAAGGAAAGTGGTGACGTCTTTGACCCAGATAATGAAGAGGCATTCACAAATCTTATAATGCAGCATATCCATGGCAAAGGAGTACATTTTGTGATGTCTGATTGAGGATTCTCAGTAGAACGACAAGAAAATGTACAACAAGTTCTTTCAAATCAACTGTATCTTTGTCGATGTTTAATAGCATTGATGGTTGAAAGAGAGGGTGGTGATTTTGTGACAAAATTATTCAACCTTTTTACACCCTTCAGTGCTGGTTTAGTTTATTTAATGTATCGCTGCTTTGAAGAAGTTTGTATTTTTAAGCCAAACTCTTCTAGACCAGGAAATTCAGAACGTTACTTAATATGTAAGAAGAAACGATCTGGGGTACAAGATGTTTCTGAATATCTGAAGCATGTTAATCGTCTGCTTTTAAAAGGTGGTGTAAATGACGACGTTTTACAACTAGTATCATATAATAAATTAAAAAGAGAGAAACAATTTGTTCAATATCTACGTGCTTCTAACAAAGATTTGGCCGGAAAACAAATAACCGACCTGTGTAAAATTGCAGCATTTTATGCGGATAATACTCTTGTTGAGACAAAACAAGCTGATATGCGCAAACAATATCTAGAGTATTGGAAACTTCCAGATGAAACTAGGACAATCCCAAGACACATGAAACCAAAGACAAATTGAATACTGTTTTGAAAGATACTTCATTTCTTACTATTAATCCAGCACAATTGATGGAATTTAACATTGAAAATGCATTTTTATCACTATATGACTGGTTTTGTATGCCATGTGGTACAAAGCCAATGTCTGATGATGATAAGAAGCACGCTACATTTTATATGGGCGTGGGAAGGAGCAACGTATATAGATATACAAAGAATTCTTGGGTTAGTGTCGATGACATTGGCATAGAATTACCACCAAATACACTTGTAAACGCAGAGGTTGTATATGAAATGACTAAGGAGTTTATATATCAGCAAAAAGTACTTGCATTGCATATTATAGATGCATTCTACTTAGGAGGAGTGGACATTAGCAAAAAATATTTGAGGAGCAGGTAAGCAACTGAATCTTATTGAGTTCAATAACAAACTTTTAGATTTCCAGTAATGAAATGTTTTTTCAAGGAGTACGTTCATGTAATACTAATGTATGACTGTTGTTTAAAGGAACGAGGAAGCGACGTTGTTCTGTGAAGCTTTGTGGAAACTAGCAGGAAATAACTATACTCGAATACGTGCCAAAGATCTACTTCCTGTTGGTACATATATCTGTGAAAAGTTGCGAGTAACACAGCGTAAAATGAAAAATAATTCCGATGCCTTAGTATACGAACTTCCAGAAAAGACATTAGATGCGACTCCTATTTACATCGTGTTCGAAGGAGGGTGCCAACCCCCGGATATGGCGCACGGCGAGGCTGGTATTGCTTCGGAAGGAGGGACGACCAGCCCTTGTATCGTCCGGTATAACTATAGGATGAAGTGTGCAATTTCTTCCAAAGAATCATTGCCAGAATCATTGTACTGCTCTCAGTCGAAAATGTTCGTGAGATGTCAACAACGACTTTTGGCATCAATGACGTAATTTAGTGATAACTACACTATCAGCTAGGACCATCTATAGGCAAATTCCGGTTTCATATTTACAAACCTGATACGCTCGATTTGACAGGGATCAGTGCGGACATAGCGTTAATCGTCTAGTGTGCGCTGAATTGGGCAAGAAATCTGGAGTACCGGGCACAACGAATACTCGGCATGTCTGCAACAGCAACGGAAATACGGGGATTTGACTATTTGAGTCTGAATATGCAAACCTGCAATGACGCCGTATTTGACACGGCCCAGAGTTGACATAGAGCAAACCGGCTGGAGTATGCTGTATTTCACAGCAAATGTGCAGTATTACGTGCAATCTATTGTCGACGTACCTACAATGGATACGGAGATACTTTCACTTGAATAACAAGGCTTGAATATGCAAAACTACAAATACGCTGGATTTGACTCGGTCCGGATTTAACACGGCTTAAACCAGATGAAGCGCTCTGCGTATGGCAGTCAATGTGGAATATAACGCGCATCGTATTGTCGACATATGTGCAATAGAAACGGAGATACATTCATTTGAATATGTTAACCTTAATTTGTAAAACTGCAATTACGCTTGATATGTCGAGGACCAGAGATGATATAATAGCACGAGCCAGCTGATGTGAGCTGTATTTGGCAGGCGACGAGGAGTATATCTCGCATCTAAGTGACGACAAATCTGCAATTGCAGCGATGATACATTGTAGTTAATATTCAATAATGGGCCTATTACGATACAGATAGTATTATCGTGACTGAAACACATTGCCGTCTCAGTAAAACCATTTTATTTCAAGCTTCGCGCTACAGTTCTGAATCCGGACAAGACCGTTTCAAGTTCTCGCAAGAGCAAGCAGTCAAATTAAGGTACTTACACGAGTTAGAGTCTAATACATTTTATTGGTCCAACATCGATGGGGCGATCTCGCATCGAAATTCTCAAAGGACCGCGTAACCTTCCAACGACGACCGCCGTACGAGCAGCAGATAAACTTATTTCGTGCCTTAGGTTGCCCTCACCACGTCCTCTACTTCTTGATTCTTGGTTGGTAGCTTTAGCGGCTGCAGGTCCGAGAAATTGCATCTTGACCCGCTTTCTCGTATGTCGCATGTGACGTCTCACTTTCCGCCGTAGACACTTGCCAGATCTACATACGTTGAACCATTTGCGCGAGACAATCGCGGCGCTCCGCAGGGACGAGGGATCCAATATTCGAAGTATCAAGTGCGAAATCTCCAGTGGTAGTAGGAAATGATATCTACCTTACTTGGCACGAACAAACCAACGACGCGTAGTAGAGATCTAAAAAACTCCATGTTGCTTCTACTGTTGCGCGAGCACGACTGACGGTCTGGCTAAGAGTGGGGGCTTATATATGTGCTGTTCGTCACGGTGCACTGCGAGTTCCGGTTCCGGTTCCGGGTGAGAGTGCTGGTCAGGCAGAATCGATGGTATGTGCATGTATTTTCACTTACATCGGGTTCACATTATTGTTGGGAATATGATACATTTACACTGTACATGTGAATGTGTGTGTAAGCGTCAGAGGACGTCCGGGTCTTGGTTGAGACAAAAGACAAGGGTCAGTCGTTAGAAGTATCTGGAAGAGTCGGTTGACAACAAGCGTGCGTGCAAGTAGGATTTTGAGGTCTTAAGAGTATAAGATATATGTATAACAGTTGTGTGCTAAATAAAGGAAATTATTTGTATTTCCGAATCCATTCTATATCTTTTCATGGTAGCAGAGCGTGGTTCATAATTTTGTAAGTTATTTTAGTGCGTGTTTTTCAATATTGCGAGTTAGTTCGTGTGAATTCTCAGTAAGGAAAGAAACGTTCAAAGGTTACAAAGAGGAAAAATACACTTCGAGCACGTAGGAACGCTTGAGTAAGAGATCAGGAATCATTTAAAATGGAGAGATCGGAAATCATGATACCTATTTTCGATGGTGAGGATTACGGTATGTGGAAGCAAAGAATAACGATGCTTCTCAGATGTAAAGAATGCGAGATTGTCACAACTCGGTGAAGACAGGGTGAAGACAGAAACAGACAATGAAGACTGGGACAAAAAGGATCTGAAGGCAATAAATATAATTTATAATGCCGTTACAAATAGACAATTGGAATATATTAGAGAAGAAAAAACGGCATATGGGATAGTAAAAAAGTTTGATAAAATGTACTTGAAAGCGTCGACGGCACTACAGATCGTATGCAGAAGGAGATAGGAAAAGATAAGACTTGAGAAATACACTGATTCAGCAACGTTCTTTAGCGATTTCGAAAAATTAATAAATGAATTAAAATGTGCGAGTGCACAAGTGAGTGAGAGGGAAAAACTAAATTACATGCTGAATACGTTACCCGAAGAATACACCTACATACCGGATATAGTAGATGCATGAAAGCAGAAAATCAAACGGTAGCGTATGTAATAAATAAAATTGAAATAGCGGAGAAGAAAAATAAGTCAAATCGAGGAGAAATGCAAACCAACGCCTTTTCTGCAAAAAAGGAAGGATGCTTCAGACGTGGAAGAGTAGGACATTTTGCGAGAGAGTGTCAAAATGGCGTCGAAGCGGGAAGCAGTAACAGTTTTTGGCGTGGGTCAACACGTGGTCGCAGCAGAGGAAGAGGAAACAAAGGAAATACGAGCAGGGGACGTGGAAATTTCCATCGTCAATCAACAACCGGCACGAGCGAGCATGGTAACTCAAGATCAGGCACATTGATAGCAACGGCGCACGCAGCACACAGCGGCGAGGCGAACGAGATAAGTAATAATGAAGTAATGTGGCTATTAGATAGCGGTTGCACAGATCACATAATTAACAACGTAAATTATTTCGACAATTCTATTGACCTTAAAGAACCGGTAAATATATATTTAGGCGATAATAGATCGATAAAGGCAACAAAAGTAGGGAATGTTATAACTTATTTTGAAGCATTTGGAAAGAAAATGAAATAAATATGAATAACGTTTTTTACGCGAAAGAAGTGTCCGCAAACTTGATTAGTTTAGGCAAGCTAACAGATAATAAGAACACGGTTATTTCAAAAGGAAATATTGCAAAAGTAATAGGTGAGGACAATAAGCTTACAGCGGTAGCGGTTAAAGAAAAGGGAACATATAGAATGAAAAGTATATTGAAAGGGATGGAGCACTTAGCAAACAGCGCCGAACGTAGTGGTATGAGTAAAAAGGAAAGATGGCATAGGATGTTAGGACACGTAAATTTTAAATATTTAAATATTTTGGGTAAAGAGCAGCTAGTTACTGTATACCGAATGAAATTGAGAAGGAATTTTTGAAATGTAGGGTGTGCATAGAAAGTAAAATGCACAATTTACCATTCAAAAATAATCAAACCAAGGCTAGGGAGATAATGGAAATTATTCATACGGACGTGTGCTGTCCCTTTAAGACTACCGGATTCAATGAAGAGAAATATTTCATCTCATTTATCGATGATTATAGCAAAATAGCTAGAGTTTATTGTATAAAATCAAAGGGTGAGGTCTTTGATTGTTTCGTACAGTTTGTAAATGAAGCCGAGTATTTGACGGGCAAGAAGTTAAAAATATTGAGATGTGATAATGGAAAAGAGTATTTGAATAATCGAATTTATAAATATGCTAGGGATAAAGGTATCAGAATTAATAATTGCCCAACCTACGTACACGAGTTAAACGGGACAGCGGAAAGGTATAATAGAACAGTTATGGACATGGCGCGTTGCTTGTTAGCGGAAGCGAAAGTACATAAAAGGTACTGACCGGAAATAGCTTGTACAGCAGTATACTTGAAAAATAGAATACTGGCAAATACTATAGAGAGAAAGACACCTTTTGAAATATTCTTCGGGAGAAAACCAAGTGTTGCAAATCTACATCTATATGGAAGTAAAGTTTTTGTAAGAAGACCGGAACAAAAAAGAGTTTCTAAATGGGATAAGAAGGCAGATATGGGAATTTTGTTAGGATATAGTGAAGTAGGTTACAGAGTCTTATTAGGTCGGAAAATAACAATAGCGAGACATGTAGAGGTCATAGAAACAGACACAAAATGTATCGGTTTTGTGGAGAATTCATTCGATAAAGATAACGATGACATTGAGAATAATGATTTATTGGTAAACATGAATAAGGAAGAGTTAGAAAGTAGGGAAGATGAAAATGATAACAGTCTTGAAAGCTTAAACATCCCTGGAAGATCTACACGTAATAAGAGAACTCCAGTAAGATATCCAGAAAAAGAAAACATTAGTGAAATCCATGCAAATTATTGTAGAGTAGATATCCACTGTACATTTGAGGAGGCGATTTGTTGCGAAGATAGTGAAGATTGGAAACAAGCTATGGATAAGGAAATAGAATGTCTTTATAAGAATAAAACTTGGAAATTGGTAGAAAGGGTAAAAGGCAAAGATGTATTAGATGTAAAATGGGTTTACACGAGAAAATCAGATGACAGGTATAAGGCTAGATTAGTGGTAAGAGGATTCCAACAAAGAAACGTAGCCGATGACATATACTCCCCAGTAGCGAATAATTAGACCTTTAAGATATTGCTATCATATTGTTGTCAAAATGGATTAATTATTGAGCAAATGAATGTAGAAACTGCTTTTTTAAATGGTGAAGTAACCTCGGAGGTATATGTAAATCAACCAAAGGGATATGCGGACGGAACGAATAGAGTTTGTAAACTATCGAAAGCGCTTTATGGGTTAAAAGGAAGTCGAAGGGAGTGGTATGAATGTCTTGATAAGTATGTGACGAGATTAGGTTTTAAGAAGAATAACATAGAGTTGTGCCTATATACACATGGAGAGGGAGAAAATGTTGTTTATTTGCTAATGTATGTAGACGATTTGCTAATTTGTAGTAAAAATAAAAGGAAGATACAAAGGGTAAAGAACTTATTAACTAATAGATTTGAAATGAAAGATTTAGATGAAGTCAAAGAATATCTTGGAATAAATATAGACTATGATTATTTCAAAAATGAAATAAGATTAAGCCAAAAGAAATACATTGAATCATTGGCAAACAAATGTAAGTTACAAAATAGCAAATTGTACTGTACACCTATGGAGACCAACTTAAAAATTGAAAAAGCTGAGATAAATAGAAAGGATATTGGATACAAAAATTTAATTGGAGCATTGTTGTATATTAGTGAAAATACCAGACCCGATATAAGTTATAGTGTGAATTATTTGAGTAGATTTCAAGATTGTTGTAATGAGAATATTTAAATATTTGTACCGGACTAGAGATTTAAGATTAGATTATAAAAGGAAAGAAAAATGTGAAACGATAGATTGATATGTGGACGCTGATTAGGCAGGAGATCAATTAGAAAGGAAATCGACTTCTGAATATGTAATTAGATTGTATGGAAATGTAATTGGTTGGAAGTCTAAAAAACAAAGGTGTGTGACAAAAGCCTCGACGTATGCAGAGTATGTAGCTCTATCGGAAGCGGTGAGTGAATTAATGTCCATTAGGGAAATTATGAAAATCTTCAATGTAAATCTAGACGATAACACTGTAAAAATTTATGAGGATAACTCTGGAGTGATAAGTATAGCAAAGCACGGAAATTTTACAAAAAATTCTAAACACATTGAAGTTCATTAGCACTACGTTCACGAGTGCTTAAAGGAGAATAAGATAAACATATTTAAAGTAATTACAGGCGAAAATACTGCGGATATTTTTACGAAGGCATAGCCTAGAGAGAAATTCGATAGGTTTAGGTCATGGATGAATGTAAACTAAGAGGAATGTACATAAAGCAATAAGTGTTAAAGTTTCTGTTACGCAATTCGTCAAAGCATGTAACTACGATTAAGTGTACAGTAGAAATGTAAGGAGGCGTGTTAGGAACATGATACATTTAAACTGTACATGTAAATGTGCGTGTAAGCGTCAGAGGACGTCCAGGCCTTAGTTGGGACAAAAGAGAAGAGTCAGGCGTTAGAAGTATCTGGAGTAGCCGGTTGACAACAAGCGTGCGTGCTAGTAGCATTTCGAGGTCTTTAGAGTATAAGATATATGTATAGATGTTGTGCGCTAAATAAAGGGAATTATTTGTATTTCCGAATCCATTCTATACCAATACAAATACACTAACGTACAAGAATATTATAATATTCAGTAACAACGATAGAATTAACCAGTTCGCAAGTATAAAAAAGACACATTTTACACTGTGACGAAATAATATCCAAGAAATCTGATACAACATACATGGAAAATACACGAATCAGACTGAGAAACCACTGCGCACTTTCATAACTGACTTCGACATAGCCGTTCCCAACTACTCGCTGAGTGAGATTGACCGAAGCGGCCCAGAGGCAACGCCCACGTACCCCAAGCGGCTACTGCCCCGCCACCAATAGTAACCCGACAGCACAGGATAATACTTGAATTCGTTGTTCCCTAAATTTTGAATTTATTTACCTCAACAATATATATTATGTACAAAAATTTATAATAATTTATAATACAGTTTATAATAACATGTAAATTATATTAATTATCTGACGAACGCAATGAGAGAAAGGTAAAGACCAGCGTAGTAAATGCGGCACTAACTCTACATCCGGTTGACCTCAATTTACCTACCTACGTATCTACACAGTGACGCCTACGCTTTAAAACTTTTGTCGAAATGTTAAAGTCTTAATGGTAAACTCTTCGTTCTTATAATATCTAACTGACAGGCATGCACCATTTATAAAAGAATCAACATAAATTTCGTAGTTGAGGATTATTGAAAGTCTCTAATTTAATTCAGAAAGGCAATAATTTGTTTAACGAAATAAGCCATTTATTTATCATCCGGGTTTCTACTATGACATTTATGTTATAACAGCAATATGAAAATAAGGCAATCTGAGTAAAGAAATACTATTTCAAATCATTTTCGCCCATACTTCTTAAGTGGTTTATAAATGATTCGTGTATAGCCTTCTTTCCTTCTGCCCCTAATCACGCGAAACTATAACTAGCATTTAAACAAAATCAACTATGTTTCGCGTCAACGAGAGTCGTAAATTCCCGTTACCGTCAGATAATCGACGCCACTGTAAGGACATAGAAGGGGTTCGGAAATACAAATAATTCCCTTTATTTAGCACACAACAGTTATACATATATCTTATACTCTAAAGACCTCGAAATCCTACTCGCACGCACGCTTGTTGCCAACCGACTCTTCCAGATACTTGAAACGACTGACTCTTGTCTTTTGTCCCAACTAAGGCCTGGACGTCCTCTGACGCTCACACGCACATTCACATGTACAGTGTAAATGTATCATGTTCCTAACAGCATAATTAGGAACGTGACGCTGGGCACATGCCTCAGCGATCAACAGCTACATGACGTCGATGACCTTATGACAAACCCCCCCAGACACGGGACGCTAGGATACCGACATTGCCTGGCGGAAATCGATCGTTTTTCGCGTTAGACCGAAGCCGTTCCCATCGCCGACATGGAGGCGGCAACCGCTGTTTCAGCCATCCTTTCCACGTGGATATTCCGTTTCGACGTACCTTTAAGGATAAGGACCGATCAAGGACGCCAGTTCGAGTCAAACTTATTTAACGAATTATGCCTGTTCCTCGGCATTAGGCATTTACGAACGACAGCCTATCACCCCGTGACCAACGGGATGGTAGATCGCCTGTCCCGACAACTAAAAGCAGCAATCAAATGCCACGATACGAGCAACTGTGTAGAAATCTTGCCAATAGTTTTATTAGGCATATGAACAGTTATTACGAACGTGAAAACGACGACAGCCGAAATGGTTTATGGCACCGGCATACGATTGCCGGCAGAATTCTGTGTACCAACGAAGCAACAGGCCAAGTCGAAATACGGAAGCCGTCTAAAGTCTTACGTATTTCTACGTCACGATTACATCGGAAACCCCTTACAACCACCCTACGGCGGACCGCATCAATTTATATCGAGAGCAAAAAATGACCATTGCGATTGAAGTTAGCAACAAGAACGTAATCGTACACTTAGACCGTCCGAAATGCGTGAATTTTTATTGCACGGTAACATTGAACACCATTACAGCGAAAATCGCGAAGTAATAATACCACCTGATGTTTGAAACGATCTAAACGAAGAGGACTTAGGAATTCATCACTCCAGGCGCGCGGGCAGAAAAGTTCGCTTCCCTATTCGTTCCCAGCCAGGCCGTCGATAAGCTAATGCGCAAGAACTACCAGCGAAATAAATATTAGTCGCAGATGAAAGAACACCGCAACATTCTATTTGGAATTTTGGGAAAATCCCGAAACATTGTAATCTAGATTCTACCGTAGCGGTAATTAAACAATTGTAGTCATCCAGTCCGATTGTAATTGTTCGAAACTTGTGATACCGAACATGGCCTCGAGGCGACAACCAGTCACCGAACGTAGCCGCGGTCAAGAGATGAACGTTTTGTCTAATAAAGCCATGGAGTAATTCTATATCTGTCCTTAAAAGAAATACTTGGGACGGGACACGACGGTAAACATTCCAACGGTTTCTGTCCCGTGGATCGCCACACGCAGACTCTATTCTTTGAGTAAGATGATTACCAGATGTCGACACGTCTCCGCAGTACATGTTCAGCTAGCCCGAGGACCGGCTATGAATCTTAAGATTTGTTTAACTAAAGTCCTTCAAACCGACAAACAGTCCTCGTTCCAACTACGAGAAAATAGGAGAAATCTATTTTTCTCACGAACGACGCTACCTCTTCTCGAAGCTCTTAAGGGCGGCTAGCACCCTTCCCTAACCACCAGCATGGAAATTGACCAATTAGCAGTAACGCCAATTTCCCTCACTTTACGAACGAAGAATTATCTCCACGAATCCGATGATTTCGTGCCCTTAGGCACACCCATCATAGTTTTCCTCGACAGCGTTACCGTAATGGAGAAACACTCTCCCTTACGATCACGACGACGATTCAAATAACCCTCTGCTACGTAATGATTGCCCCATGCATTAACATTGAGTACAACTTAGACGCTAAAGAAAAGTAGAGTTCGTCATCCCGTTGACCGCTGATTCGTTATTGAGCCTAGGATCATAGTCATTAGCTTCCCGAGTATCTAATTATCGCGATTACTTGTCCAATTCCACCATAGTCATATTTGCACTAGTAAATATCACCTCTATTGCATAATGATCACGTCTAGCGCCAATAGGGATTCGTTTCACGTCCTTAACCCTAACTCTAATTTTAACGCCAACCCGAAATCTGAAGTGGGATCAGTGCCGACTATAACAGTGCTAGAACTTAAGACCATCGTGCGCAAGTAATTCAGTCGCTAGTGCAAAAATCGAGTGTGAAACCTAACAATTTTTCGCTACCACGTTTTAACCCTTAAAATCGCGTGCTCCGACTCCGCTGCATGGGGCGCAGCTGCCAACCTGATTATGGAGGGAAACTATGATTTCAATAACGAGTGGCGAGTCGACTCGTGCGTACTGGAAGCATCAACGGATAGATCAAGTCATCTGGGTGAATCGTTTCCATTTTACTCCGATTCGGGAGCAGAGCGTTCACTAATTAAAGAGTCCACGGCCTCGGCATTTTCTGACAAAGGAATGACTGACATATTAGTAATGCGAGGAGTAGGGAATACCTGTATTAAACAAATGCCAACCATTTGTTCATCGTGTGTATTAATGATTTTTACATCGAAGATAATTTCTCATGTCCTTCCTGATAGTTATTTAAAATATGATATCGCGATTAGTTGCGGAACTCTAAGTCTGGGTTTTGACGTAACATTACGTAAAATAGCCTCGCTATGTGTAAAACAAAAATAATTAATGTCTGTAATGAAACCACTGCAAACGAGATCGTCGTTAATGAAGTTGACACTGATGTACATGGTAATAATAAAAGTCGATCAATTTCTCTTCTCGACAAATTCAAAGATTCGTTACGGGTTTCCTACGTATTCGCGCAAATACAGGCCGGTTAGAAATACGATTAATTGATCCTAACACCACCGTACGAGGAAGTTCTTATAGACTTAGCGAGGAGAAGCGAAGAGCGGTAAGTGAGAAAACAAGCGTTTTAATTAATGCAAAGGTCATAAGGCCTAGTAATTCGCCATTTGCGAGCCCTACGTAACTCGTGAAGAAGAAAAACGGCTCAGATAGATTATGAGCAGGTTCCCGAGAGCTAAGTCAAAATATGGTCGCGGATCGGTACCCTTTATTCCTTATTGCGGATCAAGTCGCGAGATTGCAAGAGGCGAGATACTCTATTAGCCTGGACATGGTCAGCGGGTTTCACCAAAGTCCTATTTATCCTAATTCAGCGGAGTATACAGCGTTCGTTACCCCCGACAGATAATATGAATAGATAACGATGCCATTTGGACTGAAAAATTGCACCGTCCGTCTTTCGGAGGGCTATTCGCAACGCCCCAGGCGACCTCGCTCATTCGTACGTTATTATTTATTTCGATAACGTCCTAATTATTGCCGACTCGATAGATCAAGCTTTACAAAGATTGAAACACCGTATTAGATACCCTCGTAAAAGCCGGATTCTCTTTTAACTTTGCGAAACGTTCTCTTAAGCACATCGGTGCTCTATTTGAGATATGTAATTCATAACGGCGAAGTTCGTCCCGACACGGGTAAAATACACACCTTAAGTTCTTTACCTGTGCCAACGACCGTCACACAGTTCATCCCAAAATTCTCACAGATGAGGAAACTACGCGCTCATCCCTGTACGCGCTCATCTCAGATAACAGAAATATAACTTGGACAGATAGACACGAAAAAATAAGACAACAGGTAGTTTCCGTGCTGACCGACGCGCCGGTGCTAATGATATTCAACCCCAATTACCCGATAGAACTACCTACTGATGCTAGCTCGGAGAGTTACGGGGCGATTTTGACGCATCAAGCCGAAGGTAAGAACAGGGTAATAGAGTATTACAATAATAGAACTAGCCCCGCGGAATCCAGATATCACTCCTATGAACTCGAAACATTAGCTATCGTAAACGCCGTAAAACATTTCCGTCACTATCTACATGGACGAAAATTTCTTGTCGTCACGGATTGCAACTCGTCGAAAGCGCTGAGTAATAAAGTACATTTAAATGACAGGGACCAGAGGTGCTGGACTTACTTGCAGACTTTTATTTATGACTTTATGTATCGGGAAAGTAAACGGACGGCTCACGTAGATTTCTTTTCGCGAAACCGCACAGGCGTTGACCCTATTAAATTCGACAAAATCAAAGAGAAAATAGTTAATCTGGCAGAAATTTCGGAAGATTGCCTGTTAGCGGAACAACGTCGTGATTCTCAAATCTTGGAAATCGTCAAGGAATTGCAAAACGGTGGGCTCGCGGGAGACATCGCGAATACATACGAATTAAGGTCCGGTACTATTTACCATAGGATACAAAGAAACGGCAGGACTCTCTGTTTACCTATAGTCCCAAGTGGTTTTAGATGGTCTGTTATTAACCGTGTGCACCAGTCAATTATGCACTAAGGTTGGGAGAAACTATACGAATATTACTGTTTCGAAGTGATGGCGAAGTACGTTCGCCGATTCATTGAGAACTGTCATGCTTGTCAAGATTCGAAAGCTAGTTTAGGTAAGGTACAAGCCGAACTGCATCCTATACCTAAGACCAGCATACCCTGGCATACGGTCCACATGGACATAACAGGCAAGTTGAATGGTAAAAGCGATTCAAAGGAGCACGTCATTGTTTTGATCGACGTCTTCACTAAATTCGTATACCTGCATCATACTCGTAAGATAGATTCCCTTAACACCATTAAAGCGCTTAAATCCGCTATATTTTTATTCGGGAGGCCCTGTCGGATAATAGCAGATCAGGGAATATGTTTTAAGGGTAAGGAATTTCGAGAATTCTGCGAAAGCAAACGAATTAAAGTTCACTTGATAGCGACCGGTGCTAGTAGAGCCAAGGGACAGGTAGAACGTGTTACGGGTGCATTGAAAATTATGTTCACGGTAGTGGAAACGACCGGGCGGCCGTGGCAAGACGCGATTGGGGAAATACAGTTGGCTTTGAATTGCACCACCAACCGCGTGACAAACTCGAGCTCATTTGAACTACTAATAGGTAGAACGACAAGACCGTACGATCTGTTGTTACCCGATAACATCAAAAGTATCGATATCTCCAATATAAGACGACAGGCAATACAGGGGATGGAAACTAGTGCTAGGTATGATGAGGATGGATTTGACGAAACTAAAGCTAAAGCGGTTAGGTTTAACCTCGGTGATTTCGTATTACGCAAAATGAGGAACGAAATCAAACCAAATTAGATCCAAAATTTAGAGGTCCATTTGTAATAGCAGAAGTTTTGGAAGGAGGCATGTATATCTTAAAGGTATTAAACGGTAAGCGATCGTTCAAGTACAGTCACGACATGTTGAGGAAAATGCCAGATGGATGCACCACTGCCGAGTTGGATGTCTGTGGTGAAGGCCATAACAGTGGCCATGACGATATGAGTACTTCGATCTCGGAAGATTAGTAGCACTATGCCAATAACACCCGGCAGGGGGAGTTCGCACGCTTTTCATTTCATGGTAACAGTGTGATAAAGCTCAGAGAGAACGTGTGATGTGGCTCACACGCTTTTCATGGTAACAGTGTGATAAAGCTCAGAAAGAACGTGTGATGTGGCTCACACGCTTTTCATGGTAACAGCGTGATACAGCTCAGAGAGAACGTGTGATGTGGCTCACACGCTTTTCATGGTAACAGTATGATAAGGCTCAGTGAGAACATGCGATGCGACTTGCATGCTTTTCGGGGTGACAATATGATAAGACTCAGTGAGACCGTGGAACGAAGCTCTATGTGCTCATACGATCTAGAAGACCGAGATCCTTTGGAGTGCGAAATCGAAAATGGTCCATCATGCCGTTACGATCCGACTGATAACCTGCAGGATGCAACTATCACATTGGATACTAAGTATAACGCTACTAATTTTCATAATCTTTTATTTTTTTGCTGCCAAATCCCCGAACAGGATTTGTTGCTACACTGGACCCTTGCCTTATTGGAACATCTAGTTAAATTGTGAATAATGTTAATTGTATCGAGTCTAATGTTAGGAAACTCAATATTTTAGTTACACACGAGGACGTGTGATAGTCAGAATGGCTGTGTCGGAGATGAAAGAACACCTGAAACTTCCCTTCGGAACTTTGGGAAGACCCCTAGTACTGTAATTTAGACTTCACCATAGCCGTATTATGAAACTGTTGTCATTCCATCCGACCGTACTTATTTGAGATGAGGTGACGTGCGTGATAGGTATAGAAGAATCACTCGGTATTGTTTAACAATAACTGTTTATTTGCTTGTGTTCGTGGTATACACTAGCTGGCCGAAAGCACGGTACAATTATCGATTCAGGATTACAAGTTCAAGCTCGGCGCGATACTTTACGCGGTGGTTCGAGTCGAGACGATTGCACATACGTCGAGACATTCAGATTCGCTATTACGTACGACTGCGGACGAACAATCCAGAAGGCGTCTTCCAACTTGCCTCGCGGCTCGCGATAGAACAGAATGAATTTGTGTCGCGATGATGCTCCTTAGGAAAACTGTGTTTGGGTGTGTCTAAGGATACGGGATCATCGGATTCGTTCAGAAAAGTATTAGTTCAGAGAGTGAGGGAAACGGACGTCGCTGTTAATTGGAAAAATTGTGAGTTGGTTGTTGGAAAGGGATGACAGCTGCCCTTGAGAGAAAGTTGCTAGCGAGGAGCGTCGTACGTGAGAAAAAGCAGATTTCCCGTAGTGGGTGGTATGTGTAGGGACTATTGAACAAAGACTATTTGTCCCTTTAGAGAATCTTAGCTGCATAAATCCTAAGATTTATAGCGGGTCCTTAGGCTCGCTGTAAATATTCGGTGAGAGTGTATCTGACAGACATCTGGCAATCATCTGTTCGAAAGGTAGAGTCCTTGTGTAGCGAGGCACGGGACAGAAACCGTTGGGAAGTTTGCTGTCGAGTGCCGCTACAGAGATTTATGATAGTGAGCTCGGACTCGAGGAGACAGTTAGTCGCCAGACGTAGTCGCGGTCAAGGGATGAACGTTTTGTCTAACAAAGGCATGAAGTAACTCTATAGCTCTCCTTAAAAGAAATACTTGGGACGGGGCACGACGGTAAGCATTTCAACGATTTCTGTCCCGTGGCTCGCCACACGCAGACTCTATTATTTGAGTAAATACATGAGCAGCTAGTACGAGGACCCGCTATAAACCTTAAGATTTGTTTAATTAAAGTCCTTCAAACCGACAAACAGTCCTCGTTCCAACTACGAGAAAATAGGAGAAATCTATGTTTCTCACGATCGACGCTTCCTCTTCTCGAACTCTCTCTTGAGGGCGGCTAGCACCTTTCCCTAACCACCAACCTGGAAATTGACCAATTAACAGTAACGCCAATTTCCCCCATTTTCCGAACGAAGACATTTCTCCACGAATCCGATGATGTTGTGACCTTAGGCACACCCATCATAGTTTTCCAGGACAGCGGCGCCGTGATTGAGAGACGGCACTCTCTAGTGCGATCTCATCAGCAATCGACCTGTCTTTCTTATACGTAGTAATTGCTCCTTGCTCTAACATGTAGTGCAACTTAGACGCTAACGTAGTGTAGAGTTCAGCATCCGTTGACCGCGAAAACGTTGCCGGAACCGAGACCATTGTCATAGTGCCGTCATTTGTTACTTACACCCTCATCAAACCTAAGGACCCACCATAAACTTAGACTTTTTAAGTAATTCTAGATGGTCCCTTTCATTTTGCACATCCAATTTCATAAATGTTTTTGATTGATGTGTATTTCTTAGAAAAGTCCTTATGTTTATTGTGCGCTCTTAGAAACTGCGGAAAAGCTGGTAGTTATATAATGGGAAAACCGGTAATTATATAATATTAAACTATATATAATTATATAATATTAAATTATATTATATTAAAATTATATAATATTAAATATATCTGATGAAAATGTGTGGATTTTCTCATGAACAAGGTCATCCATGAGCCACGGTGGTAGGATGCTTACTCCTCCTATCTTCATTCATTAACGCTGATCATACCCAATGGGTATCGCGAATCCTTGTCCTCCCTTTTCATAACAAAAAGTGTGAACAACGAATCAGCTTCCCTTGTTCAAAAATTACCTACATACCGATCTTTCCTCCGTAAGTATGTAAGAGGGGAATTCGAGTTATATCTTGACACCCGTGACTTTTTCGAAAACCACCTATCTATGCATACTCAATCTAGGTTTTCAGATCAGTCAATATATCTACCCGGATTCACTCATATAAGATCAATCCATTTCTTCGTCACCATTATCTTAAACGGCGGAGTTACTAACTTGTGTTGTTTTACAAAGTTGTTGGAAATACATATTTCATAAATATTGAAATATGTATAATTTTTGTGCTGGACTAGGTCCAGTGCGTAGTGGAGATCTTTGTAACGGGATATCACTGTGTGGAGATATGTGTGTGCGCGGCGACTGAGAAACAGACGAATGTAAACAGTTCTATCGGTTAACAGTCTTCAAAAGGTCGGATATGAATAAAAGTGCTGAGACACGCGCAAGTGTACATTGATAAATATTCTAGAAATCGTTTATAAAGTAAATATGTGTCTACGTTAATAGTTATGGCCAGCGTACAATATTTCGGCCATCAGGATGCACAATTCTCAACATGGTAGCAAAAATCGTGGTTGACGAGATTTAAGGTTATGGGACAACGTGTAACCGGGCGTGAATGTGTAAAAAAGGTTCATTTTGAAAGAATTGGAAATATGTTCTGAAGAGATAAAAAGGCTGTTGGCGGAGCAGATAAAAGAAATCTGTATAGTGAGGAGAACTATTTTTGAAAAAAGGGTGAAGATGAAAAGACGAATCAAGATGCCAATGGACGATAAAACTAAAATGCAAGTATTCGATGTACGTGATTACAAAGCGTGGAAGAAAAGAATATTAATGTATTTAAAGTGTAAAAAATGTTATGAATTGGATACACGAGAGAAAATGTACACGGATGCGAAAGATAATTGGGATGAAAAGAATCAATGGGCGATGAACTACATCTATTGTAGTATAACAAATGAGCAATTAGAATTTGTTGGTGATCAAGACACTGTTTACAAAATAATTACAAAATTTGATCAGATGTATATAAAGGAATCAACAGCATTGCAAATTTGTATAAGAAGTAGACTCGACATGATGAGGTTGAAAGATTTTGAGGAATCAGGTTCATTTTTCACGGAATTTGAGAAGACGATAAATGAATTAAAGGGTGTTGGTGCAAACGTAAGTGAACGTGAAAAACTCGATTACATGCTGAAAACACTACCAGAATCATTGATTTATATTGATGACTTAATCGACTCATTGAAAGAAAGTGATGGAACTTGTGATTTTTTAAAAAATAAAATTATAATGTGGGAAATACGTAGGGAGAGTAAAAGTGACAGGAAATGGTCAAATGTCTTCAAAGTTGTGAAAAGAGAGAAATAAAGTGCCATGGCTGTGGAAAGTACGGCCACGTGATAAAAAATTGCACGAATACATGCAGAGGCGGAATCAATGGAGGAGCGCAATGGCAAGGAGGTGCGAATCAGCCATAGCAGAATAGGGGTCGCGGCGGACGAGGTTCTGGCCAGAGAAGACGAGGATATGTTCAGCGTGGATTTGGTCAACGAGGACGGAGCAGAGGTTGGCAGCAACGCTACAATGGGGCAAGTCGACAAGACGCAAATTATTTAAACAGCCAGGACTACGACGACCAAGGAATTGACTCCTTCCTAACGCGAGTGCAGCGCGATTATAGTAAGGATACTATCACAGTATATACCAGCGATACGCGAAAAATAGATCGGATATTGGATAGTGAATGTTCAGATCACATTGTAAATGATGACTCGTATTTTATTGAGTACGAAAACTTAAAGAACCCGATAAATGTAAAACTAGGAGACGGTAGAACATTAAAAGGAACAAAAGTTGGAAAAATTTTAACTTACTTTGAAGTAAACAAAAGAAGGGTTAAAATTATAATGTCAAATGTATTTTATGTGGAAGAAATGGATAATAACTTGGATAGCTATGCGAGAGTAACGAATAAAAATAAGAGAGTCTCAGCAGGGAATACTTCAAAGATCTATAACAAATATAGAAAGTTGATAGGGATCGCATTCAAAGATCATGGTTTATATAAAATAACTAGTTACATTGGAAGGCAAGTATCTCACGCCAAAAATGTAGAAAAAATGACGAACAGGGAAAAATTTCACAGAATCCGAGGACATGTAAACTTTAATTATTTAGATACGATGTGTAAGAAAAAATTAATTAAGGGAATGCCAGAAAAATTGGAGCAAGTTCAATTAAAATGTGGTGCGTGTATGCAAAATAAATAGCACAATGTACCTATCCAGAGTAACTGTAGTAGAGCACGCGAGATTTTAGAATTGGTACATACCGATTTAAATGGACCTCATAAAAATACCAGGTTTGATGGATCTAAATATTTCTTAACATTTATAGACGATTATAGTAAGTGCGCATTAATTTATACTTTGAAATCGAAAGATGAGGTTTACGATTGAATCCTTGATTATATAAATAAAGTTGAAAATCTTACTGGTAAGAAGATAAAGAGACTAAGATGCGATAATGGAAAAGAATATATGAACAAAAACATGTACAATCTAATTAGGGAAACGGGAATTTTCCTAGAACCATGCCCACCTTATGTTCACTAGTTAAATGGAACAGCTGAGCGCTACCGTAGAACAATCACGAATTCCGCTAGATGCTTATTACATGATTCGAAACTAAATATTAAATATTGGTCGGAGATAGCTAGAACCGCGGTGTACTTAAAAAATAGAACCATTACGAAAATATGTGAAAATAAAACACCAATCGAAATATTGTTAAGAAGGAAACCGAATATAATTAATTTAAGATTGTACGGGAGTATAGTTTTCGTAAGAGTATCTGAAATTAAAATAAATTCGAAATGGTACAAAAAGGCAGATATTGGAATACTTGTAGGTTATGAAAACGTTGGATATAGGACCTTAGTTAATAATAAAATTATAATTGCAAGACACGTAGAATTTATAGGTGAAAATGATAATTTAGTAGGATTTCAAGGAATGGAAGAATCAGATAATGAAACGGAAAAGGATTTTGGAGAACATTCGGATACAAACGAAATTCATGAAAGTGAAACAAGTGACGAAAAGGTCGAGCAGGTTGTAATAAAAAAGGAGAGAAATTTAAGTAACGAATCAGAAGAAAAACTTGAGGACATAGAAAATAATTTGAGAAGGCCAGGACGGGAAACAAAGAAACCTCAAAGATATGGCCAAACGAGCTCATATTTCATTTATGTGAATGTAGTTAGCGCAGGCAGTCCTCAAACCTATGAAGAAGCTTTTAAGTGGAGATGACAGCAGATCATGGAAAGAAGCAATGGATCGTGAAATAAATAGTTTAGTCAAAAATGAAAACCTGGCAATTAGTAGAGAAACCAAAAGATAAAAAGGTATTAGATTTGAAATGGGTATATACGAATAAATCCGATAATCGTAAGAAAGCGCGACTAGTTGTTCGGGGTTTCCAACAAAAGGAAATACCGGAAGATTTATACTCTCCAGTGGCAAAAATGCAAACGCTGAAGTTATTGCTATCTTATTGTTATCAATATGGTTCGATGATTATGCAAATGGATGTAGAAGCAGCATTCCTAAACGGAACTATAAAATGGGAAGTTTTTGTAAAACAACCTATGGGTTACGCCGATAAAAGCGGGAAAGTATGTAAACTAGGTTTGTAAGTATGTAAAATAGGTTTGTAAAGAAGTGAGAGTGATTATTGTTTGTATATGAAGTATGAGAGCGATCATGTTATATACTTAATTCTCTTCATGGATGACTTATTAATGTGTGGTAAATACAAAAGAAAAATAGATGAAATTAAAAATAAATTGTCAAACAAATCGATGAAAGACTTAGGTGAAGTAAAGACTTACTTAGGAATAAACATTGAATACGAAATGTGAGAATAAGAAATGTGAGATGAAATTAGATCAAAGTAGTTATACAGAGTCATTAGCGAAACGATAGAATATAGAGAATAGTAAACTATATTTTACACCAAAGGAAAAAAACTTAAATTTAGAACCAGCACAGTCAGCCTCAGACGATATAAGATATAGAAACCTCATAGGAGCTTCATTATATATTAGTACTGGAACAAGATTAGACGTTGGTTATAGTGTAAACTATTTAAGTCGATTTCAAAACAGTTACGACGGGACACATTATAAATATGAGTTGAGAATTTTGTAATACATATATTTAACCAGAAAATTATGGTTGACTTATAAAAGAAATTTGAACGCTGAAATTATTGATTGTTTTGTTGACGGTGATTTATCATAAGACTACTACAAGACTACTACGGGATTTATCATAAGATTTTTCGGAAACGCAATTTACTGGAAATCGAGACAGCGAAACAGCGTGACAAAATCATCAACAGCCGCCGAGTATGTAGCTTTGTCAGAAGCAGTGAGTGAAATAAAATTTGTAAAGAAATTATTGAAAAATTTCAAAATAATGATCGAGAGACCAATAAAAATTTACGAAGATAATTCTGGAGCGATTGCGATATCAAAATTTGGAAACTTGACAAAAAATTATGAGTACGTTGAAGTACATTTCCATTTTGTAAATGAAAGTTGGGAAAATAAAGAGATTGACGTTATAAAAGTAAATTCAGAAAACAATGTAGCAGATATTCTAACGAAGGCTCTAGGGAGAAATAATTTTGAAAATTTTAGATTACTTTTAAAAATGGTTTAATTTTCACAAAAGGAAGTGAATATGCAGCACAATAATTGAGGAGGTGTATTGAGATATGTAAAATTTTTGTGCTGGACTAGGTCGAGTGCGTAGTGGAGATGTTTCTATGTGGATATCAGTGTGTGGAGATATGTGTGTGCGCGGCGACTGAAAAACAGACGAATGTAAACAGTTCGGTCGGTTAACAGTCTACATAAGGTCGGGTATGGAAGAAAGTGCTGAGACGCGTGCAGCTGTGTAACGATAAATATTCTAAAAATCGTTTATAAAATAAAAATATGTCTACGTTATTAGTAAAGGCCAGTGTAAATTTTATGTTTCCATAACAATATTTCGGACATCAAGATCCACAATTCTCATCAATAACATTGTTGGTCGCAGAGTTATACCATCGCAACCACCCTATTATCTTAACGGAAATCAGGGGATCGATCAATACGCGGTGTCGTTTCTTAGAATCGTAACGGGAATTTGCGACTCCCGTTGACGCGCTTCGACGCGATCAAATGTCCCCACGGTTGGACAAATTGACATCAACTCTGGCCGATGTAAAATCCAGGCGTAAACCCTCCATTTTTACATTTTCAGACTTAAATATTCAAACCAACCTATCTCCGTTTCTAATGCAGATATGCAGACAATACGATGTGCCTTGTTCTCCACATTTCCTGCCAAATACAGTTCACATCTGCTAGTTAGAGCTATGTCAAATCTAAACTCTGCCAAATCCAGTGTAATTGCAGATTTGCATATTCATGCCTGAACATTCAGATCAACGTATCGCTGTTTCTATTGCAGATATGTCGAAAACTGGATGCGCGATATACTCCATATTTGCTGATAAATACAGTGCAGATCATACGAATTACGCTATATAAGATCAGTATAGATTCAAATCCAGGTACTTGCAGTTTTTAATATACATTATTAAATATTCAAATTCACGCATCTCCGTTACTGTTGGAAATGTGTCGACAATACGATATGCCTGGTACTCCACGTTTCTTGCCAAATACATCGCTTACCAGCCAGTTTGCGCTATATCTGCAATGGTCCCAGACAGATCAAGCATAAATATAAGTCGGAGATGAAATATCACGGGAACCTTCCTTTTGGAATTTTGGGAAAATCCCGTAACATTGTAATCTAGATTCTACCATAGCTGTAATTCAACAACTGTAGCCATCCAGTCCGATTGTAATTGTTCGAAAGTTGCGATACTGCACTTGGCCTCGAGGCGACAACCAGTCACCGAACGTAGCCGCGGTCAAGGGATGAACGTTTTGTCTAATAAAGGCATGGAGTAATTCTATAGCTGTCCTTAAATGAAATAATCGTAGCGGCTCGTGACAGTAAACATTCCAACGGTTTCTGTTCCGTGTCTCGCCACATGCAGACTCTATCCGTCGGATAAGATGATTGCCAGATGTCAACGCATCTCAACAGTATATGTTTAGCTAGCCTGAGGACCCATTATAAACCTTAAGATTGAGTTAATTAAAGTCCTTAACAGTCCTAAACAGGCAAACAGTCTTTGTTCCAACTACGGGATGATAGGTGAAATCTATTTTTCCACGCACGACGCTTCCCGCTAGCAACGTTCCCTCAAGGGCTACTAGCATTATTCTCTAACCATCAACATGGAAATTGTCCAATTAACAGTAACGTCACTTTCAATCGCCTTCCGAGCGAAGTCTTTTCTCCACGAATCCGATGTTCTGGTGCCCTTAGACACACCCACCATAGTTTTCCTCTGCAGCATCATCGTGCCGGAAAATCATTCTCTCGTGAGGTCACATTAGCCAGATACAAAGAGCCTTAACACTCGGTGGATATTCTATGTTTTGACAAAGAGTTTGCTCAGTCCTACCTATACCGTAGATAAGGAAGTATGGTACAACTTGGAATCAGGATGAAAACGAATTCTGTTATCCCGTTGTCCGCGGCTTTGTTATTGAACCCAGGATCATTGTCACTAGCTTCTCGAGTACCTAATTACCACGACTACTTGTCAAATTGTATAACAATCAAATTTACACTAGTAAATATCTGCTGTATTGCATAACTACAACGTCTAAACCAAATGAAGATTCGTTTCGCGCCTCTAACTCTAATCATAATTGAAAAGATATAGAATGGATTCGGAAATACAAATAATTCCCTTTATTTAGCACACAACTGTTATACATATATCTTATACTCTTAAGACCTCAAAATCCTACTCGCACGCACGCTTGTTGTCAACCGACTCTTCCAGATACTTCTAACGACTGGCTCTTGTCTTTTGTCTCAACCAAGACCCGGACGTCCTCTGACGCTTACACACACATTCACATGTACAGTGTAAATGTATCATTTTCCCAACACGCCTCCTTACATTTATACTGTACACTTAATCGTATTTACATGCTTTGACGAATTACATAACAGAAACTTTAACACTTATTTATTTACATTTCTCTTAGTTTACATTCATCCATGACCTAAACCTTTCGAATTTCTCTCTACACAGTGCCTTCGTAAAAATATCCGCAGTATTTTCGTCTGTACTTACTTTAAGTATGTTTATCTTGTTCTCCTTTAAGCATTCGAGAACGTAGTGGTAATGAACTTCAATGTGTTTAGAATTTTTCGTAAAATTTCCGTGCTTTGCTATACTTATCACTCCAGAGTTATCCTCATATATTTTTACAGGGTTATCGTCTAGATTTACATTGAAGATTTTCATAATTTCCCTAATAGACATTAATTCACTCACCGCTTCCGATAGAGCTACATACTCTGCATACGTCGAGGCTTTTGTCACACACCTTTGTTTTTTAGACTTCCAACCAATTACATTTCCATACAATCTAATTACATATCCAGAAGTCGATTTCCTATCTAAATGATCTCCTGCCCAATCAGCGTCCACATAACAATCTATCGTTTCACATTTTTCATTCCTTTTATAATCTAATCTTAAATCTCTAGTCCGGTACAGATATTTCAATATTCGCAAAGCATATTTAAAATGTGTCTCATTACAACAATCTTGAAATCTACTCAAATAATTCACACTATAACTTATATCGGGTCTGGTATTTACACTAATATACAACAATGCGCCAATTAAATTTTTGTAGCCAATATCCTCTCTATTCTTTGACTTCACCTAAATCTTTCATTTCAAATCTATTAGTTAATAACTTATTTACCCTTTGTATCTTCCATTTATTTTTACTACAAATTAGCAAATCTTCTACATACATTAGCAAATAAACAACATTTTCTCCCTCTCCATGTGTATATAGGCACAACTCTATGTTATTCTTCTTAAAACCTAATCTCGTCACATACTTATCAAAACACTCATACCAGTCCCTTGGACTTTCTTTTAACCCATACAGCGCTTTCGATAGTTTACAAACTCTATTCGTTCCGTCCGCATATCCCTTTGGTTGATTTACATATACCTCCGAGGTTACTTCACCATTTAAAAAGGCAGTTTCTACATCCATTTGCTCAATAATTAATCCATTTTGACAACAATATGATAGCAATATCTTGAGGTGATAAGGTGTCGATTAATTCACACAAACACCGGAATATACCTAACTACGTAGTTTATTAGAATATACCCGATGCTTACACTAGTCGTACAATATACTTGCTGTTTCGTTTCGCGGTCGCTAATCGATCGGCGCAAAGAAGTATCGGTTAATTGTCGCTGCTCGAATCTCTCTGTAACTAAGAATGCGTCGCTACCCTGTCCGCTATATTTATATCCCCCGGTGTTGACGACAGGCGTTGGGATTTGAATTTCGAGAATGTTCTCGAAATGTCCCAACGGGCGCCGAGCTCGCGACCTGTTTACAATTGTTGGTTTTTGGGTAGCTGACTCACGAGCCTATGGTCACGGCAAAAACGACGGATTTGGCCTAATGGTCGGAACCGCCTAAGGTCGATATATCTATAATTAGCTCATGTTTGAGTAAACACGGTTTCTTGTGTAGCAGATTTGCTGGGCAAAAACCATGATGACTTTTGTCGACAAGTACCGCTACAGTACCCCCCTGACAGTGTTAACGTTCTTCTTTTATATTAGCTTATTTATGATAGCGGGGGTGCCCTTGGTAACCGCTTAATTCAAACCCGCTTGAAAGCGGACGGGAAAACGAACTTTCCGGCCTGAACGCGTAGTGTAATGCGCTCTTGCGTCTCCGTCGCTTTGTTGCGCTTGCTCGCTGCTTTGCGATCGGAAGATTTTCCTAGGTACAAATACGTCGTGGGCTTGTGCATTCCTTTCTAGGTGCTCAATATCTTCCGACACGATGAAGGCGGGTTTTAGACGGTCTACGGAGACTTTTACGCCTTTATCCTTCACACGTATGTTAAAGGTTTTTTCCCACGCTGTATCACTTGATAGGGGCCATCGTACGGCGGTTGCAGAGGGCCTCCGATTGCATCGTGACGAACGAACACATACGGCAACGTTTTTAAATCGCGGAACATGAATGTCGTCTTCTCGGTGTGTTGTGAAGTTGGCAGAGATCTGATCTCGCTCATTCGCTCTCGCAGACGGTTTGCAAATTCCGCGTTGGCCTGTTGTTTTGCTGGTACGAAAAATTCCGCTGGCAATCGTATGCCCGTACCATAGATCATTTCGGCTGCCGTTGCGCCCAGATCTTCCTTGATAGCGGTTCTAATGCCTAGAAGAACTATGGGAAGGCTTTCGACCAAGTTGCTCGTATTGTGGCATTTGATTGCGGCTTTAAGCTGCCGGTGGAAGCGCTCTACCATCCCGTTGGACGCGGGATGATAGGCTGTGGTACGCAAATGCTTAATGCCGAGCATCCGGCATAGTTCTTTGAAGAGATTGGATTCGAATTGGCGTCCTTGAGCGGTTGTTATTTTTGCTGGGCCGCCAAAACGCGCTATCCATGTGGAAAGAAGAGCCGAGGCAACGGTCGTTGCTTCCATATCCGGTATAGGAATCGCTTCGGGCCAACGTGAAAAACGATCGATACATGTTAGACAATATCGGCAGCCTTGAGAGTACTGCATAACGATAATGTCTAAATGTATATGCTCGAATCGTCCTGCGAGCTCTCCGAATGTTCCGAACGGCGTCGATACGTGTCGCGTTATTTTACATTGCTGGCAGGGGATGCATTGCCGTGTCCATATTTGGCAATCTTTGTTTAACGCAGGCCAAACAAAACGCGATTTTACTAATTTCTGAGTTGCGTGAATTCCTGGGTGGGAAAGTCCGTGGAGTGCATTAAATACGTCGCGCCTCAAGGATTTCGGTACGTACGGTCGTACGATGCCGCCTGACACGTCACAGTATATTTCCGCGTCGTAATCCGGAAAACGAATTTTCTTAAGCTGTAACGCGGATGTACCGGAGTTAACGATATTGCGGAGATCTTCATCGTTTTCTTGCGCGGCGGCGAGGGTTTTGTGATCCACGGATTTTCCTATAGCTTCGATGCGCGATAGGGCGTCGGCAACATTATTGTTTAGCCCTTTTATATGCCTTATATCGGTCGTGAACTGACCGATATAATCTAGCAGCCGGAACTGTCTCGGCGAACACTTGTCGGGATATTGACCGAACGCGTAAGTGAGGGGTTTATGGTCAGTGAAGATAATGAAATTTCTCCCCTCTACTGCGTGTCTAAATCGTTTGACCGCGGTGTACATAGCGAGCAATTCGCGATCATACGCGCTATATTTTCGCTGCGCGGCGTTTAAGGGTTTAGTTAAGAAACCCAACGGTTGCCAAGTGTTGTTCGCACGTTGCTGCAACACCGCTCCTAATGCAAAGTCGGACGCGTCTGCAGCGAGGCTGATGGGCGCGCCAGGTATAGGATGTGCTAACATCGTCGCGTTAGCTAGGGCGCGTTTCGATTCGCTAAAGCTCGTTTTGGCGTCTTTCGACCAGGTAATGGGCATGTTGCCCTTTTTCGCCCCTCGCAGCAAATCGTTGAGGGGTTGTAAGATTTTGGCTGCCCCCGGTATGAAACGTCGATAAAAGTTAATCATACCGAGGTACCTACGGAGAGCTTTGATGTTCGCCGGGACGGGTGCTTCAGTTACGGCTTTTACTCGATCGGCGAGCGGTTTTATATCCTGCGCGTTTACCGTATGGCCTAGGAAGGATATCTCATCGACGCCTAACTCGCACTTTGCTAGGTTGATTACAACGCCGTAATGATTTAGACGTTCGAACAAAATCCGCAAGTGCTCGCGGTGCTGTTCCTCGGTTTCCGAAACTACCAGGAAATCATCGATGTACGCGTATACGAAATCTAAGCCACGCGTGGTTTCATCGACGAAACGTTGACACGTTTGCGCGGCGTTTCGAAGCCGAAACATCATATTGGTTGCCTCGAAAAGGCCGAATGGTGCCGCGATTGCTGTTTTTTTAATGTCCCGAGGCGCGATTGGAATTTGATGGTAGGCGCGCACTAAGTCAACTTTTGAGAAAATTTTCCTACCGTGTAGCTGCTACGCGAAGTCTTGGATGTGCGGTGGAGAGTACCTGTCGGGAACAGTGCGGGCGTTCAGCGCCCTGTAGTCACCGCAAGGGTCGAAGACTTCCATCCTTCTTTAGGACGACGTGTAGCGGAGATGCCCAGGAACTCTTCGATGGGCGCATGACTCCTTGTTCAATCAGCGTTGCAAATTCCGCCTTGACTTGTTTGAGCCGGTCTGGTGCGAGCAGGCGGGGTTTGCAGTACACGGGTGGGCTTGGTGTGGTTTCTATGTGGTGCTCCACGCCGTGCCGGATTTTGTCTCGCCCAAAGGCCGGTGGGCGCGTTATATCTGGATATTTTGCCAGCAGTTGATGATAGACCGAATCCCCCTTTACGGTCTTAATCATGAGTTGTTCGCAGTTGGCGGCGTATCCCCGGGTCGTTAGCTGGGTTGTTGTGTCAAGAAGACGTCTTTTTCTTGTGTCTACAAGCAACCCGTAATGACTCAGGAAGTCCAGGCCGATGATGGGGGTGTGCACGTCGGCGATCGTGAAGTGCCATTTGAAGGCACGTCTGAGGGACAGGTTCAGCTCCATCGCCAAGGTGCCGTACGTTGCGATGGGCGTCCCATTGGCAGCGAATAATTCGTACGCTGCTTTTTTCACGACCCTGGATAGCCTGCTTCGGGGATAAACGCTGATGTCGGCCCCGGTGTCCACTAAGAACGAGGTTTTCGTTTCTCTGATCCACGATGAATATGCGGCGTGATCCGAAGCCGTCGTCGTCCGCCGCTTTTACGGACGGCTGGGGTCGTTTCCCGTCTTCCACTTACACGGGACGGTGCATTTTGTGGCGCGATCGCCGAATCTCGCGTGATAAAAACAAATTCCGTCCTGACGCGGGTTGTCTCGCGAACGGGAACGGCGACGGCGTCGAGTAAGGGAGTACGAGCGTCTTCGCGGTCGACGATACCCGCCGATTTTTAAAGCCTTAATTTCCTCCCTCAGCCTGCCGACTTCGGCGGCCAGCGCGTCGTTCTTGTCTGCATGCGATGCCGGTGGCTCGGAGATTGTGCCCACCCTATGCGCGCGGTGGCCGTGGCGATCGTACGCCTCGTCGATTCTATCCGCAGTCCTGTTCAGCTTTTCTATGCTCGTATCGTCAACTGCGGCCAGGACTTCCCTGATACGGTCTGGGAGGCGGTTCCTCCACAGGTTTAGAATGAACTCGTCGGACGCGAGCGGGCTGGCTAGTTTCTTTAGGTCATTGTAAAACTGTGAGGGCTTTCTGTCGCCCATCTCTTCGCGTTCAACTAACCTTTCAACCTTGACGCTGTCCGATTCTGTCAGGACGCAGATTAGCTCGCTCTTCAGTTTCTCGTACTGGCCGGTGGCGGGGAGGTTGGTCACGGTGTCCTCTATCTTTGCGAGGTATGGTGGGTCGAGGAATCCTATGAGGGCTAAGGCTTTTTCGTCATCGTGGCTAATGCCGGCTACGCCGAAATACTACTCTAGGATCGAAAACCAGATCCCGAACTTCGTAGGCATAAATGGCGGCACGCGGAACGAAGCACCGGCTGGAGTTGGTTTGCTCTCCTTTTCCATAGTGTGATTTGCGGACAATACTGTACACACCGCGACTAGTCTATCACTGTCTCCTCTTACACAAAAAAAAAAAAAATCACGTCGGGGTCACCAGTTGAGGTGATAAGGTGTCGATTAATTCACACAAACACCGGAATATATCTAACTACGTAGTTTATTAGAATATACCCGATGCTTACACTAGTCGTACAATATACTTGCTGTTTCGTTTCGCGGTCGCTAATCGATCGGCGCAAAGAAGTATCGGTTAATTGTCGCTGCTCGAATCTCTCGGTAACTAAGAACGCGTCGCTACCCTGTCCGCTATATTTATATCCGACGGAGTTGAAGACAGGCGTTGGGATTTGAATTTCGAGAATGTTCTCAAAACGTCCCAACGGACGCCGAGCTCGCGACCTGTTTACAATTGTTGGTTTTTTGGGTAGCTGACTCACGAGCCTATGGTCACGGCAAAAACGACGGATTTGGCCTAATGATCGGAACCGCCTAAGGTCGATAAATCTATAATTAGCTCGTGTTTGAGTAAACACGGTTTCTTGTGTAGCGGATTTGCTGGGCAAAAACCATGATGACTTTTGTCGACAAGTACCGCTACATCTTAAAGGTCTGATTACTCGCTACTGGGGAGTATATGTCATCGGCTATGTTTCTTTGTTGGAATCCTCTTACCACTAATCTAGTCTTATACCTGTCATCTGATTTTCTCGTGTAAACCCATTTTACATCTAATACGTCTTTGCCTTTTACCCTTTCTACCAATTTCCAAGTTTTATTCTTATAAAGGCATTCCATTTCCTTATCCATAGCTTGTTTCCAATCTTCACTATCTTTGCAACAAATCGCCTCCTTAAATGTACAAGGGATATCTACTCTACAATAATTTGCATGGATTTCACTAATGTTTTCTTTTTCTGGATATCTTACTGGAGTTCTCTTATTACGTGTAGATCTTCTAGGGATGTTTATGCTTTCAAGACTGTTATCATTTTCATCTTCCCTACTTTCTAACTCTTCCTTATTCATGTTTACCAATAAATCATTATCCACAATGTCATCGTTATCTTTATCGAATGAATTTTCCATAAAGCCGATATATTTTGTGTCAGTTCCTATGACCTCTACATGTCTCGCTATTGTTATTTTCCCAACTAATAAGACTCTGTAACCTACTTCACTGTATTTTCGAGCTATCGCGGGGAGACGCGGTCGTTAGAATATGCGCCAACGGGAGTCGTAAATTCCCGTTACGATCAGAATGATCGACACCACGAATAGTTCGATCCCCGTATTTCGATTAAGATAATAGGGGTGATTCAGGTATGATAACACTGTGGCTCACAGAGTTAAAATTTATATTTCCAACACTTAATATACACGAATGAATAGATATAAACACTTAATAACTTATCACGCTGCAATAATAGAGTAGCACGGTATGAGACTTAATGTTAGAAATTCGGCGTTAGATCTTTGACTCAATGTGTAACGTTCGACGCGTCACAAGGAACTGATCGACTTTAGATGATTTCTTTGTCTCATCTTTAAGACGATCCCCACTATACTTAGGTCACGCCACCGTTCGCGCCTATGATCACGTATGTCTGTTCTTGCGTGGAAAACGTAACGGACCAAATTCGACGTTTCGAGAACTCGCTGCTTGGCGACAGCTATGCGCTCGTCGATACATTGTATATGATCCGGCGGTCAGATAAGACGATCTGACTGAGACATTGTAGGGCCGCGAGTGACGGTTAGAAAATACAGACTGTGTTAAGCCTCGTGGCGTAACATTCACTATATCCCAACAAAATTCCCATATCTGCCTTCTTATCCCATTTAGAAACTCTTTTTTGTTCTGGTCTTCTTACAAAAACTTTACTTCCATATAGATGTAGATTTTCAACACTTGGTTTTCTCCCGAAGAATATTTCAAAAGTGTCTTTCTCTCTATAGTATTTGCCAGTATTCGATTTTTGAAGTATACCGCTGTACAAACTATTTCCGGTCAGTATCTTTTATGTACTTTCGCTTCCGCTAACAAGCAACGCGCCATGTCCATAACTGTTCTATTATACCTTTCCGCTGTCCCGTTTAACTCATGTACGTAGGTTGGGCAATTATTAATTCTGATACCTTTATCCCTAGCATATTTATAAATTCGATTATTCAAATACTCTTTTCCATTATCACATCTCAATATTTTTAACTTCTTGCCCGTCAAATACTCGGCTTCATTTACAAACTGTACGAAACAATCAAAGACCTCACCCTTTGATTTTATACAATAAACTCTAGCTATTTTGCTATAATCATCGATAAATGAGATGAAATATTTCTCTTCATTGAATCCGGTAGTCTTAAAGGGACCGCACACGTCCGTATGAATAATTTCCATTATCTCCCTAGCCTTAGTTTGATTATTTTTGAATGGTAAATTGTGCCTTTTACTTTCTATGCACACCCTACATTTCAAAAATTCCTTCTCAATTTCATTCGGTATACAGTAACAAGCTGCTCTGTACCCAAAATATTTAAATATTTAAAATTTACGTGTCCTAACATCCTATGCCATCTTTCCTTTTTACTCATACCACTACGTTCGGCGCTGTTTGCTAAGTGCTCCTTCCCTTTCAATATACTTTTCATTCTATATGTTCCCTTTTCTTTAACCGCTACCGCTGTAAGCTTATTGTCCTCACCTATTACTTTTGCAATATTTCCTTTTGAAATAACCGTGTTCTTATTATCTGTTAGCTTGCCTAAACTAATCAAGTTTGCGGACACTTCTTTCGCGTAAAAAACGTTATTCATATTTATTACATTTTCTTTCCAAACGCTTCAAAATAAGTTATAACATTCCCTACTTTTGTTGCCTTTATCGATCTATTATCGCCTAAATATTTATTTACCGGTTCTTTAAGGTCAATACAATTGTCGAAATAATTTACGTTGTTAATTATGTGATCAGTGCAACCGCTATCTAATAGCCACATTACTTCATTATTACTTATCTCGTTCGCCTCGCCGCTGTGTGCTGCGTGCGCCGTTGCTATCAATGTGCCTGATCTTGAGTTACCATGCTCGCTCGTGCCGGTTGTTGATTGACGATGGAAATTTCCACGTTCCCTGCTCGTATTTCCTTTGTTTTCTCTTCCTCTGCTGCGACCACGTGTTGACCCACGCCAGAAACTGTTACTGCTTCCCGCTTCGACGCCATTTTGACACTCTCTCGCAAAATGTCCTACTCTTCCACGTCTGAAGCATCCTTCCTTTTTTGCAGAAAAGGCGTTGATTTGCATTTCTTCTCGATTGGACTTATTTTTCTTCTCCGCTATTTCAATTTTATTTTTTACATACGCTACCGTTTGATTTTCTGCTTTCATGCATCTACTATATCCGCTATGTAGGTGTATTCTTCCGGTAACGTATTTAGCATGTAATTTAGTTTTTCCCTCTCACTCACTTGTGCACCCGCACATTTTAATTCGTTTATTAATTTTTCGAAATCGCTAAAGAACGTTGCTGAATCAGTGTATTTCTCAAGTCTTATCTTTTCCTATCTCCTTCTGCATACGATCTGTAGTGCCGTCGACGCTTTCAAGTACATTTTATCAAACTTTTTTACTATCCCATATGCCGTTTATTCTTCTCTAATATATTCCAATTGTCTATTTGTAACGGCATTATAAATTATATTTATTGCCTCCAGATCCTTTTTGTCCCAGTCTTCATTGTCTGTTTCTGTCTTCACCCTGTCTTCAACGAGTTGTGACAATCTCGCATTCTTTACATCTGAGAAGCATCGTTATTCTTTGCTTCCACATACCGTAATCCTCACCATCGAAAATAGGTATCATGATTTCCGATCTCTCCGTTTTAAATGATTCCTGATCTCTTACTCAAGCGTTCCTACGTGCTCGAAGTGTATTTTTCCTCTTTGTAACCTTTGAACGTTTCCTTCCTTACTGAGAATTCACACGAACTAACTCGCAATATTGAAAAACACGCACTAAAATAACTTACAAAATTATGAACCACGCTCTGCTACCATGAAAAGATATAGAATGGATTCGGAAATACAAATAATTCCCTTTATTTAGCACACAACTGTTATACATATATCTTATACTCTAAAGACCTCGAAATCCTACCCGCACGCACGCTTGTTGTCAACAGACTCTTCCAGATACTTCTAACCACTGACTCTTGTCTTTTGTCCCAACTAAGGCCTGGACATCCTCTGACGCTTACACACACATTCACATGTACAGTGTAAATGTATCATATTCCCAACAATATCTTATACTCTAAAGACCTCGAAATCCTACTCGCACGCACGCTTGTTGCCTACCGACTCTTCCAGATACTTGAAACGACTGACTCTTGTCTTTTGTCCCAACTAAGGCCTGGACGTCCTCTGACGCTTACACGCACATTCACATGTACAGTGTAAATGTATCATGTTCCTAACAGCCACGAACAGATCGATAACCTTATTTCTGTTAGGATAATCTGGGTGGTTCAATTAAGTATAGACCGATTTAACAGGTATAAATTACACTTCATTCAAACAACTTGACTAGAGAAATATAAACTGCTAGAGCATAATTAGGAACGTGACGCTGGGCACATGCCTCAGCGATCAACAGCTACAGGACGTCGATGACCTTATGACAAACCCCCCCAGACACGGGACGCTAGGATACCGACATTGCCTGGCGGAAATCGATCGTTTTTCGCGTTAGACCGAAGCCGTTCCCATCGCCGACATGGAGGCGGCAACCGTTGTTTCAGCCATCCTTTCCACGTGGATATTCCGTTTCGACGTACCTTTAAGGATAAGGACCGATCAAGGACGCCAGTTCGAGTCAAACTTATTTAACGAATTATGCCTGTTCCTCGGCATTAGGCATTTACGAACGACAGCCTATCACCCCGTGACCAACGGGATGGTAGATCGCCTGCCCCGACAACTAAAAGCAGCAATCAAATGCCACGATACGAGCAACTGTGTAGAAATCTTGCCAATAGTTTTATTAGGCATACGAACAGTTATTACGGACGTGAAAACGACGACAGCCGAAATGGTTTATGGCACCGGCATACGATTGCCGGCAGAATTCTGTGTACCAACGAAGCAACAGGCCAAGTCGAAATACGGAAGCCGTCTAAAGTCTTACGTATTTCTACGTCACGATTACATCGGAAACCCCTTACAACCACCCTACGGCGGACAGCATCAATTTATATCGAGAGCAAAAAGGACCATTGCGATTGAAGTTAGCAACAAGAACGTAATCGTACACTTAGACCGTCCGAAATGCGTGAATTTTTATTGCACTGTAACATTGAACACCATTACAGCGAAAATCGCGAAGTAATAATACCACCTGATGTTTGAAACGAGCAAAACAAAGAGGACTCAGGAATTCATCACTCCAGGTGCGCGGGCAGAAAAGTTCGCTTCCCTATTCGTTCCCAGCCAGGCCGTCGATAAGCTAATGCGAAAGAACTACCAGCGACATAAATATAAGTCGCAGATGAAAGAACACCGCAACATTCTATTTGGAATTTTGGGAAAATCCCGAAACATTGTAATCTAGATTCTACCGTAGCGGTAATTAAACAATTGTAGTCATCCAGTCCGATTGTAATTGTTCGAAACTTGTGATACCGAACATGGCCTCAAGGCGACAACCAGTCACCGAACGTAGCCGCGGTCAAGAGATGAACGTTTTGTCTAATAAAGCCATGGAGTAATTCTATATCTGTCCTTAAAAGAAATACTTGGGACGGGACACGACAGTAAACATTCCAACGGTTTCTGTCCCCAGTCTCGCCACACGCAGACATCCGTCGGATAAGATGATTGCCAGATATCAACGCATCTCCACAGAATATGTTTAGCTAGCCTGAGGACCCATTATAAACCTTAAGATTTAGTTAACTAAAGTCCTTAACAGTCCTAAACAGGGAAACAGTCTTTGTTCGAACTACGGGATGATAGGTGAAATATATTTTTCCACGGACGACGCTTCCCGCTAGCAACGTTCCCCCAAGGGTTACTAGCATACTTCTCTAACCATCAACCTGGAAATTATCCAATTAACAGTAACGTCACTTTCAATCTCTTTCCGAGCGAAGTCTTTTCTCCACGTATCCGATGTTCTGGTACCCTTAGACACACCCATCATAGTTTTCCTCTGCAGCATCATCGTGCCGGAAAATCATTCTCTCGTGAGGTCACATTAGCCAGTTACAAAGAGCCTTAACACTCGGTGGATATTCTATGTTTTGACAAAGAGTTTGTTCAGTCCTACCTATTCCGTAGATAAGGAAGTATGGTACAACTTGGAATCAGGATGAAAACGAATTCTGTTATCCCGTTCACCACGGCTTTGTTATTGAACCCAGGATCATTGTCATTAGCTTCTCGAGTACCTCATCACCACGACTACTTGCCAATTATATAACAATCATATTTACACTAGTAAATATCTGCTCTATTGCATAACTACAAACGTCTAAACCAAATGAAGATTCGTTTCGCGCCTCTAACTCTAATCATAATGTGAACCCGATGTAAGTGAAAATACATGCACATACCATCGATTCTGCCTGACCAGCACTCTCACCCGGAACCGGAACTCGAAGTGCACCGTGACGAACAGCTCATATATAAGCCTCAACTCTTAGCCAGACCGTCGGTCGTGCTCGCGCAACAGTAGAAGCAACATGGAGTTTTTTAGATCTCTACTACGCGTCGTTGGTTTGTTCGTGCCAAGTAAGGTAGATATCACTTCGAACTACCACTGGAGGTTTCGCACTTGATACTTCGAAAATTGGATCCCTCGTCCCTGCAGAGCGCCGCGCTTGTCTCGCGCAAATGGTTCAACGTATGTAGATCCGACAATTGTCTACGGCGGAAAGTGAGACGTCACATGCGACATACGAGAAAGCGGGTCAAGATGCAATTTCTCGGACCTGCAGCCGCTAAAGCTACCAACCAAGAATCAAGATGTAGCGGCACTCGAGCACGGAACTTTCCAACGGCTTCGCGACACAAAGCGCTATACCTTCAAAGCGTAAGGCCGACGTGCCTAATGTGCCATCGATATCCCTATGGTTCTTCCGCCGAATATTCGGAAGAATGCACGCACGGCAACCGCCGCGGTACATCTAATAAACGCGTATGTAGTGGGGATATCGAAGGGCAACTAAGAAAAGAATCCGTTTGGTTTCGAACAAAAGATTCATTCTGCCTCCAACCGCGAAGTGCGAAAGGTTCAGCATCATAGCGAAGAAAACACAAGCCGAGATACGCGATTGTAAACTCTCGATGGTTAATCATAAGTGTGAATCGTATAAATTGTTGATCTGTTGATTGTTAATAGAAATAAACTTTTTGTTGAACATCTGAGGATTCCTTCCGCACCTATCACGACACACCACCTCAAACTGGTGACCCCGACGTGATTTTTTTTTGTTAGAGGTGACAGTGATAGACTAGTCGCGGTGTGAACAGTAGTGTCCGCAAATCACACTATGGAAATGGAGAGCAAACCAACTCCAGCCGGTGCTTTGTTTCGCGTGCCACCATTTATGCCTACGAAGGCCGGGCTCTGGTTCTCGATCCTAGAGAGGTATTTCGACGTAACCGGCATCAGCCACGATAAGGAAAAAGCCGTAACCCTCATGGGATTCCTTGACCCAACATACCTCGCCAAGATCGAGGATACCGTGACCCACCTCCCTGATACCAACCAGTACGATAAATTGAAGAGCGAGCTGATCCGCACCCTGACCGAATCCGACAGCGCCAAAGTCGAAAGGTTAGTCGAACGCGAAGAGATGGGCGACAGAAAGCCCTCACAGTTTTACAACGACCTAAAGAAACTAGCCAGCCCGCTCGCGTCCGACGAGTTCATCCTAAACCTGTGGAGGAACCGCCTCCCAGACCGTATCAGGGAAGTCCTGGCCGCAGTTGACGATACGAGCATAGAAAAGCTGACCAAGACCGCGGATAGAATCGACGAGGCGTACGGTCGCCACGGCCACCGCGCGCATAGGGTGGGCGCAGTCGCCGAGCCACTGGCATCATACGAAGATAAAACCGATGCACTGGCCGCCGCCGTCACCAGCAGGGTGCTAGACGGAATGAAGGCTATGAGAATCGACGGGCATCGTCGACCACGAAGACGCTCGAATTCTCTCACCCGACCCCGCCGCCGTTCGCGTTCGCGAGATAACCCGCGCCAGGACGGAATGTGCTTCTATCATGCGAGGTTTGGCGATCGCGCCAGGAAATGTAACGCCCCTTGTAAGTGGAAGTCGGGAAACGACACCAGCCGTCCGTAAAAGCGGCGAACGACAACGGCTTGGGATCTCGCCGCATCTTTGTTTTGGACCAGAGAACGAAGACTTCATTCTTAGTTGACACCGGTGCTGATATCAGCGTTTATCCCCGAAGCAGGCTATCCACGGACGTAAAGAAAACAGCGTATGAAGTATTCGCTGCCAATGGGACGCGCATCGCAACGTACGGCACTTTAGCGATGGAGCTAAACCTGTCCCTACGCAGAGCATTCAGATGGAACTTTACGGTAGCCGACGTGCAAACCCCCATCATCGGCATGGACTTCCTAAGCCATTACGGGTTGCTCGTGGACGCGCGAAACAAAAGCCTCACCGACACGGCAACTCGAATGTCATCGAGGGGATACACCGACACGACAGACGAAGTGTCCGTTAAGACCATTATCGGCGAATCACCATATCACCAACTCCTGGCAGAATTCCCGGACCTCACCCGCCCACCGATTTTTGGAAAAGAGAAGACTCGACACGGCGTGGTACACCACATCGAAACCACGCCTGGCCCGCCGGTCTACAACAAACCCCGCCGTCTTGCACCTGATCGACTTAAACAGGTAAAGGAGGAATTCGAGCTCATGATCGAGCAGGGCGTGATGCGACCATCGAAAAGCCCGTGGGCATCACCTCTGCACGTAGTGCCGAAAAAGGACGGAAACCTGCGACCATGCGGCGACTACCGCGCGTTGAACGCCCGCACCGTACCCGACAGGTACTCACCGCCGCATATCGAAGACTTCGCGCATCATCTGTTTGGTAAGCGAATCTTCTCAAAGATCGATCTCGTCCGCGCGTACCATCAAATTCCGATCGCGCCCGAGGACATCGAAAAAACCGCGATAGCAACACCGTTCGGCCTCTTCGAAGCAACAAACATGATGTTTGGGCTTCGGAACGCCGCGCAAACATGTCAGCGATTCGTCGACGAAATCACACGTGGGCTCGATTTCGTCTACGCGTACATCGATGATTTCCTAATAGCATCGGACGACGAAAGTCAACATCGCGAACATTTGAAAATTCTGTTCGACCGCCTCAACAATTACGGCGTCGTGATAAACCCCACGAAATGCGAATTCGGCGTGCACGAAATTACTTTCCTCGGATACTCGGTAAACTCCGACGGAATTAAACCGCCGCCCGAACGCGTCGAAGCGATTATAAAATTGTCGAAACCCGCGAACGCTAAGCAGCTACGTAGGTACCTCGGTATGATAAACTTCTACCGACGTTTCATACCGGGGGCCGCAAAAACACTCAAACCGCTCAATGATTTGTTAAAAGGCGCGAAAAAGGGCAACGCGCCCATAGAGTGGTCGGAACTGGCGGATAACAGCTTTCGCGAATCGCAACGCGCTCTCGCGGATGCCACGATGCTGGCGCATCCGATACCAGGTGCGCCTATCAGCCTCTCGGTAGATGCGTCCGACTACGCCGTGGGAGCGGTATTACAACAACACGCGAATAGCGAATGGCAACCGCTAGGGTTCGCAACGAAATCTCTGACCCCCACGCAGCAAAAATATAGCGCGTACGATCGCGAACTACTCGCAATATACACCGCAATCAAACACTTCCGACACGCTTTAGAAGGCAGAAACTTCGCAATATATACCGACCACAAACCTCTTACCTACGCGTTCAGACAAAAATTAGAAAAGTGTTCGCCGCGACAATTTCGATACCTCGACTACATCGGTCAATTCAGCACAGATATACGTTACATAAAGGGGCTAGATAATAACGTAGCCGACGCTCTGTCGCGCATCGAAGCAATAGGGAAGGCCGTGGACCATCAAACTCTCGCCGCCGCGCAAGAAAACGACAACGAACTAAGCGATATCGTCAACTCCGGTACAACCGCGTTACGGTTAAAGAAGATACGCTTTCCCGGTTACGACGCAGAAATATACTGCGACGTATCAGCCGACATTGTAAGACCGTACGTACCGAAATCCTTGCGGCGCGACGTATTCAATTCGCTCCACGGACTTTCCCACCCCGGGATACGTGCCACGCAAAAGTTGGTGACGTCGCGTTTCATTTGGCCGTCCGTAAACAAAGATTGCCGGACTTGGGCACGACAATGTATCCCGTGTCAACGATGCAAAGTCACCAGGCACGTATCCTCACCCGTCGGAACGTTCGAAACAACAGCAGGCCGGTTCGAGCACGTACACATAGACATTATCGCGATGCAATATTCGCAAGGCTACCGATATTGTCTAACGTGCATCGACCGTTTCTCGCGTTGGCCTGAAGCCATCCCCATCGCCGACATGGAAGCGACAACCGTTGCCTCGGCCCTCCTTTCTACATGGATAGCTCGTTTTGGCGTGCCTGCAAAAATAACAACCGACCAAGGACGCCAATTCGAATCAAACTTATTTAACGAACTGTGCCGGTTGCTCGGCATTAAGCATCTACGCACGACAGCCTATCACCCCGCGTCCAATGGGATGGTAGAGCGTTTACATCGGCAATTAAAGGCAGCAATAAAATGTCACAATACGAGCAACTGGGTAGAAATCCTACCAATTGTTTTACTTGGCATAAGAACCGCTATCAAGGAGGACCTGAACGCGACGGCCGCTGAAATGGTTTACGGCACCGGCATACGATTGCCGACAGAATTTTTCGCACCGACAAAGCAACAGCCCAACTCGGAATTCGCGAACCGTTTAAAGGAACGAATTGAGAAAATCAGGCCTCGTTCGATTACGCGACACGGCGACAGGAAAACCTTCGTGTTCCGCGAGCTCGAAACATCACCATACGTATTCGTACGCCACGACGCGAGCGGTGGCCCGTTACAACCGCCTTACGACGGACCTTACCAGGTTATACAGCGTGGAACAAAGACCTTCACCGTCAAAATAAACAATAAAAACGTAATAGTCTCCATAGATCGTTTGAAACCCGCTTTTATTGTATCCGACGACATTGAACAACAGCAACGAGAAACCAGCGCAGAAACCCTCGTTACGTTTATACCGCGTAAAACCACAACTACGCAGAACACCGAGCAGGCACAACAAAGCGAAGATGACTCAGGAGTTCATCACACCACGCGCGCGGGCAGGAGAGTTCGCTTTCCTGATCGCTTTCAGGCGGGTCTGCGATAAGATAATAGGTCATAACTACCTGCGAGATGTAAGAAAAAAAGATAAACGTTGTCACTGGTAAGGGGGTACTGTAGCGGCACTCGAGCACGGAACTTTCCAACGGCTTCGCGACACAAAGCGCTATACCTTCAAAGCGTAAGGCCGACGTGCCTAATGTGCCATCGATATCCCTATGGTTCTTCCGCCGAATATTCGGAAGAATGCACGCACGGCAACCGCCGCGGTACATCTAATAAACGCGTGTGTAGTGGGGATATCGAAGGGCAACTAAGAAAAGAATCCGTTTGGTTTCGAACAAAAGATTCATTCTGCCTCCAACCGCGAAGTGCGAAAGGTTCAGCATCATAGCGAAGCAAACACAAGCCGAGATACGCGATTGTAAACTCTCGATGGTTAATCATAAGTGTGAATCGTATAAATTGTTGATCTGTTGATTGTTAATAGAAATAAACTTTTTGTTGAACATCTGAGGATTCCTTCCGCACCTATCACGACACACCACCTCAAAGAAGTAGAGGACGTAGTGAGGGCAACCTAAGGCACGAAATAAGTTTATCCGCTGCTCGTACGGCGGTCGTCGTTGGAAGGTTACGCTGTTCTCTGAAAATTTCGATGCGAGATCGCCCCATCGATGTTGGACCAATAAAATGTATTAGACTCTAACTCGTGTAAGTACCTTAATTTGACTGCTCGCTCTTGCGAGAACTTGAATCGGTCTTATCCGGATTCAGAACTGTAGCGTGAAGCTTGAAATAAAATGGTTTTACTGAGACGGCAATGTGTTTCAGTCACGCTAATACTATCGGTATCGTAATAGGCCCATTATTGAATATTAACTACAATGTATCACCGCTGCAATTGCAGATTTGTCGTCAATTAGATGCGAGATATACTTCTCATTGCCTGCCAAATACAGCTCACATCTACTGGCTCGTGCTATTATATCATCTCTGGTCCTCGACATATCAAGCTTAACTGCAGTTTTACAAATTAAGGTTAACATATTCAAATGAATGTATCTCCGTTTCTATTGCACATATGGCGACAAAGCGATGCCCGTTACATTTCACATCCGATGTCATGTGCACCGCACATCTGCTGGTTTGTACCATGTCAACTCCGGTTTCTGTCTAACCTAGCGAAATTGGTGCTTTGCATATTCATGATTAGTTATTCAAATCACCGTATCGCCGTTTGCATTGCAGTTATGCCGACAATTCGATGCGCGATATACGCCACTTTTGCTGCCAAACACAATGTATATTACCTGGTTTGAGCTATGTAACGTGTGGGCGCAGCCAAACTAAGCGTATACGCAATTATGCATTTTCTGGAGAAATTTTCAAATATTACATATTCAAATGAACGTATCTTGGTTTCTATGTCGCCTATTCGATGCGCAGAATACTCCACATATGATGCCAAATCAGGCGGTCTGTGCTGTGTCAACTCTGGTCCCTGCAAAATCCAGCCCAAATGCAATTTTGTATGTTCAGGCTTAAATATTCAAATCAACGTGACTCCGATTCCATAGCACATATCTCGACAATACGATGCGCGTTACATTCCACATTGACTGCCATACGCAGAGCGCTTCATCTGGTTTAAGCCGTGTTAAATCCGGACCGAGTCAAATCCAGCGTATTTGTAGTTTTGCATATTCATGCCTAGTTATTCAAGTGAAAGTATCTCCGTATCCATTGTAGGTACGTCGACAATAGGATGCATGTTATACTCCACATTTGCTGCCAAATACAGCACACATCAGCCCGTTTGCACACTGTCAAGACTGGACTCGGAGAAATCCAGCGTGATTGCAGTTTTGGATATTAATGCTTACATATTCGAATCAAGGTATCTCCGCTTGTGTTGCAGAAACATTGGTCATACGATGCGCGTTATATTCCACATCTGATGCCAAGTGCCGTGCAGATCATCCGGTTTACTCTATGTAAAGTCTGGACCCAGCCAGATCCAGCGTAGTTGCAGTTTCGTATATTCAGGATTAAGTATTCATCCGCCGTATCTCCGATTCTATGGCACATATGGCTACAATTAGAGGCTCGTTATACTCCAAATTTGCTGCCAAGCACAGTGCATGTTATCCCGTTTGATGCATGTAAAATCGGGACCCAGCCGAACCCTGCGTATTTGCAGTTTTACATATTCAGTATTAAATATTCGAACCAACGAATCTCTGGTTCTATGGCACACTTACAGACAATTCGGTGCGCGTTATATTTATCATCTGATGTCACATACAGCGCACATCAGTAGGTTAGAGTTATGTGCGCTCTTGTCCCTGTCAAATACACCATAATTGCAATTTAGCATATTCATGCTTGAATATCGAGAGCAACGTATCTCCGTTTCTGTGGCAGATATGACGACAATTCGGTGAGCGTTATGCTCCTGATTTGCTGGTGAGCACAGAGCACATCTTCCGATTCTATCTTCTCTTCTGTCTGACGTCTTCTCTGGTCACTGACAGATTCAGCGTAATTGCTGTTTTGTATATTCATGCCTAAATGTTCAAACCAACGTATCAGCGCTGCTATTGGATACGAATGTCGCAAATGCGATGAGCGCTATACTCCACAATTACAGCCAAATTCAGTACTTATGCGCTTTGCTCTACGTCGACTCTGGTTCCTGTTATATGCAGTGTAATTGTAGTTTCGCAGATTCAGACTCAAGAATTCAACTCTACGTTTCTCCGTTGCTATTGCTGATATGTCGACAATTCGATGTGCCTGGTACTCCACATTTCTTGCCAACTACATCGCTTACCAGCCAGTTTGCGCTATATCCACACTGGTCCCAGGCAGATCATGCATATATATGTCGGAGATGAAAGAACACCGGAACCTTCCCTTCGGAATTTTGGGAAGACTCCTAGTACTGTAATTTAGATTTCACCATAGCCGTATTATGAAACTGTTGTCATTCAATCCGACCGTACTTATTTGAGATGAGGTGACGTGCGTGATAGGTATAGAAGAATCACTCGGTATTGTTTAACAATAACTGTTTATTTGCTTGTGTTCGTGGTATACACTAGCTGGCCGAAAGCACGGTACAATTATCGATTCAGGATTACAAGTTCAAGCTCGGCGCGATACTTTACGCGGTGGTTCGAGTCGAGACGATTGCACATACGTCGAGAGATTCAGATTCGCTATTACGTACGACTGCGGACGAACAATCCAGAAGGCGTCTTCCAACTTGCCTCGCGGCTCGCGATAGAACAGAATGAATTTGCGTCGCGATGATGCTCCTTAGGAAAACTGTGTTTGGGTGTGTCGAAGGATACGGGATCATCGGATTCGTTCAGAAAAGTATTAGTTCAGAGAGTGAGGGAAACGGACGTCGCTGTTAATTGGAAAAATTGTGAGTTGGTTGTTGGAAAGGGATGACAGCTGCCCTTGAGAGAAAGTTGCTAGCGAGGAGCGTCGTACGTGAGAAAAAGCAGATTTCCCGTAGTGGGTGGTATGTGTAGGGACTATTGAACAAAGACTATTTGTCCCTTTAGAGAATCTTAGCTGCATAAATCCTAAGATTTATAGCGGGTCCTTAGGCTCGCTGTAAATATTCGGTGAGAGTGTATCTGACAGACATCTGGCAATCATCTGTTCGAAAGGTAGAGTCCTTGTGTAGCGAGGCACGGGACAGAAACCGTTGGGAAGTTTGCTGTCGAGTGCCGCTACAGAGATTTATGATAGTGAGCTCGGACTCGAGGAGACAGTCAGTCTCCAAACGTAGTCGCGGTCAAGGGATGAACGTTTTGTCTAACAAAGGCATGAAGTAACTCTATAGCTCTCCTTAAAAGAAATACTTGGGACGGGGCACGACGGTAAGCATTTCAACGATTTCTGTCCCGTGGCTCGCCACACGCAGACTCTATTATTTGAGTAAATACATGAGCAGCTAGTACGAGGACCCGCTATAAACCTTAAGATTTGTTTAATTAAAGTCCTTCAAACCGACAAACAGTCCTCGTTCCAACTACGAGAAAATAGGAGAAATCTATGTTTCTCACGATCGACGCTTCCTCTTCTCGAACTCTCTCTTGAGGGCGGCTAGCACCTTTCCCTAACCACCAACATGGAAATTGACCAATTAACAGTAACGCCAATTTCCCCCATTTTCCGAACGAAGACATTTCTCCACGAATCCGATGATGTTGTGACCTTAGGCACACCCATCATAGTTTTCCAGGACAGCGGCGCCGTGATTGAGAGACGGCACTCTCTAGTGCGATCTCATCAGCAATCGACCTGTCTTTCTTATACGTAGTAATTGCTCCTTGCTCTAACATGTAGTGCAACTTAGACGCTAACGTAGTGTAGAGTTCAGCATCCGTTGACCGCGAAAACGTTGCCGGAACCGAGACCATTGTCATAGTGCCGTCATTTGTTACTTACACCCTCATCAAACCTAAGGACCCACCATAAACTTAGACTTTTTAAGTAATTCTAGATGGTCCCTTTCATCTTGCACATCCAATTTCATAAATGTTTTTGATTGATGTGTATTTCTTAGAAAAGTCCTTATGTTTATTGTGCGCTCTTAGAAACTGCGGAAAAGCTGGTAGTTATATAATGGGAAAACCGGTAATTATATAATATTAAACTATATATATGTCGGGTTGGCGTTACGATTAGAGTTAGGGTTAAGGGCGTAAACGAATCCCTATTGACACTAGACGTGATCACTATGCAATAGAGGAGATATTTACTAGTGCAAACATGACCATGTTGGAATTGGACAAGTAATCGCGATAATTTGATACTCGAGAAGCTAATGACGATGATCTTAGGCTCAATAATGAATCCACGGTCAACGGGATGACGAACTCTACTCTTCTCTAGCGTCTAAGTTGTACTCAATGTTAATGCATGGGGCAATCACTACGTATCCGAGAGTTACTTGAATCGTCGTCGAGATCGTACCGGAGAGTAACTCTCCGTCTCGACGATGCCGTCGAGGAAAACTATAATGGGTGGGTCTAAGGACATGAGATCCTCGGATTCGTCAAAGAAAGCTTTCGTTCCAAAGGTGAGGGAAATTAGCGCTGTTGCTAATTGGTCGATCTCCATATCGGCGTTTTGAAAGAGATGCTGGCCGCCCTTGAGGGGAGGTTGTTGACGGGGGCATCGTTCGTGGAAGATAGGCTTCTCCTATCGTCCCGTAGTTGGAACAAGGACTGTTTGTCTAAATGAAGAACTTTGCTTGACTAAATCTTAAGATTTATTGCGGGTCCTCAAGTTAGCTAAACATACTGCGGAGGTATATTGACATCTGGAGATCATCTTACCCGAAGGATAGGATCTGCGTGTGGCGAGCCACGGAACAGAAACCTTTGAAATATTTACTGCCACGTGTCGCTACGGCTATTTCTTTAAAGGAGAGGTATAGAGTTACTCTGTGCCTTTGTTAGATAAAACGTTCATCCCTTGACCGCGGCTACGTTCGGCGACTGGTTGTCGCCTCGAGCCCAAGCTCACTATCATAAACCTCGAACAATCGGAGCGACATTTGTTTAATCTAAATTACGACATTACGGTATTCCCGAGAATCCAAGGAGAGGTTCCGGTGTTTTTCCATCTCCGACATATAATTATATAATATTAAATTATATTATATTAAAATTATATAATATTAAATATATCTGATGAAAATGTGTGGATTTTCTCATGAACAAGGTCATCCATGAGCCACGGTGGTAGGATGCTTACTCCTCCTATCTTCATTCATTAACGCTGATCATACCCAATGGGTATCGCGAATCCTTGTCCTCCCTTTTCATAACAAAAAGTGTGAACAACGAATCAGCTTCCCTTGTTAAAAAATTACCTACATACCGATCTTTCCTCCGTAAGTATGTAAGAGGGGAATTCGAGTTATATCTTGACACCCGTGACTTTTTCGAAAACCACCTATCTATGCATACTCAATCTAGGTTTTCAGATCAGTCAATATATCTACCCGGATTCACTCATATAAGATCAATCCATTTCTTCGTCACCATTATCTTAAACGGCGGAGTTACTAACTTGTGTTGTTTTACAAAGTTGTTGGAAATACATATTTCATAAATATTGAAATATGTATAATTTTTGTGCTGGACTAGGTCCAGTGCGTAGTGGAGATCTTTGTAACGGGATATCACTGTGTGGAGATATGTGTGTGCGCGGCGACTGGGAAACAGACGAATGTAAACAGTTCTATCGGTTAACAGTCTTCAAAAGGTCGGATATGAATAAAAGTGCTGAGACACGCGCAAGTGTACATTGATAAATATTCTAGAAATCGTTTATAAAGTAAATATGTGTCTACGTTAATAGTTATGGCCAGCGTACAATATTTCGGCCATCAGGATGCACAATTCTCAACATGGTAGCAAAAATCGTGGTTGACGAGATTTAAGGTTATGGGACAACGTGTAACCGGGCGTGAATGTGTAAAAAAGGTTCATTTTGAAAGAATTGGAAATATGTTCTGAAGAGATAAAAAGGCTGTTGGCGGAGCAGATAAAAGAAATCTGTATAGTGAGGAGAACTATTTTTGAAAAAAGGGTGAAGATGAAAAGACGAATCAAGATGCCAATGGACGATAAAACTAAAATGCAAGTATTCGATGTACGTGATTACAAAGCGTGGAAGAAAAGAATATTAATGTATTTAAAGTGTAAAAAATGTTATGAATTGGATACACGAGAGAAAATGTACACGGATGCGAAAGATAATTGGGATGAAAAGAATCAATGGGCGATGAACTACATCTATTGTAGTATAACAAATGAGCAATTAGAATTTGTTGGTGATCAAGACACTGTTTACAAAATAATTACAAAATTTGATCAGATGTATATGAAGGAATCAACAGCATTGCAAATTTGTATAAGAAGTAGACTCGACATGATGAGGTTGAAAGATTTTGAGGAATCAGGTTCATTTTTCACGGAATTTGAGAAGACGATAAATGAATTAAAGGGTGTTGGTGCAAACGTAAGTGAACGTGAAAAACTCGATTACATGCTGAAAACACTACCAGAATCATTGATTTATATTGATGACTTAATCGACTCATTGAAAGAAAGTGATTGAACTTGTGATTTTTTAAAAAATAAAATTATAATGTGGGAAATACGTAGGGAGAGTAAAAGTGACAGGAAATGGTCAAATGTCTTCAAAGTTGAGAAAAGAGAGAAATAAAGTGCCATGGCTGTGGAAAGTACGGCCACGTGATAAAAAATTGCACGAATACATGCAGAGGCGGAATCAATGGAGGAGCGCAATGGCAAGGAGGTGCGAATCAGCCATAGCAGAATAGGGGTCGCGGCGGACGAGGTTCTGGCCAGAGAAGACGAGGATATGTTCAGCGTGGATTTGGTCAACGAGGACGGAGCAGAGGTTGGCAGCAACGCTACAATGGGGCAAGTCGACAAGACGCAAATTATTTAAACAGCCAGGACTACGACGACCAAGGAATTGACTCCTTCCTAACGCGAGTGCAGCGCGATTATAGTAAGGATACTATCACAGTATATACCAGCGATACGCGAAAAATAGATCGGATATTGGATAGTGAATGTTCAGATCACATTGTAAATGATGACTCGTATTTTATTGAGTACGAAAACTTAAAGAACCCGATAAATGTAAAACTAGGAGACGGTAGAACATTAAAAGGAACAAAAGTTGGAAAAATTTTAACTTACTTTGAAGTAAACAAAAGAAGGGTTAAAATTATAATGTCAAATGTATTTTATGTGGAAGAAATGGATAATAACTTGGATAGCTATGCGAGAGTAACGAATAAAAATAAGAGAGTCTCAGCAGGGAATACTTCAAAGATCTATAACAAATATAGAAAGTTGATAGGGATCGCATTCAAAGATCATGGTTTATATAAAATAACTAGTTACATTGGAAGGCCAGAATCTCACGCCAAAAATGCAGAAAAAATGACGAACAGGGAAAAATTTCACAGAATCCGAGGACATGTAAACTTTAATTATTTAGATACGATGTGTAAGAAAAAATTAATTGAGAGAATGCCAGAAAAATTGGAGCAAGTTCCATTAAAATGTGGTGCGTGTATGCAAAATAAATAGCACAATGTACCTATCCAGAGTAACTGTAGTAGAGCTCGCGAGATTTTAGAATTGGTACATACCGATTTAAATGGGCCTCATAAAAATACCAGGTTTGATGGATCTAAATATTTCTTAACATTTATAGACGATTATAGGAAGTGCGCATTAATTTATACTTTGAAATCGAAAGATGAGGTTTACGATTGAATCCTTGATTATATAAATAAAGTTGAAAATCTTACTGGTAAGAAGATAAAGAGACTAAGATGCGATAATGGAAAAGAATATATGAACAAAAACATGTACAATCTAATTAGGGAAACGGGAATTTTCCTAGAACCATGCCCACCTTATGTTCACTAGTTAAATGGAACAGCTGAGCGCTACCGTAGAACAATCACGAATTCCGCTAGATGCTTATTACATGATTCGAAACTAAATATTAAATATTGGTCGGAGATAGCTAGAACCGCGGTGTACTTAAAAAATAGAACCATTACGAAAACATGTGAAAATAAAACACCAATCGAAATATTGTTAAGAAGGAAACCGGATATAATTAATTTAAGATTGTACGGGAGTATAGTTTTCGTAAGAGTATCTGAAATTAAAATAAATTCGAAATGGTACAAAAAGGCAGATATTGGAATACTTGTAGGTTATGAAAACGTTGGATATAGGACCTTAGTTAATAATAAAATTATAATTGCAAGACACGTAGAATTTATAGGTGAAAATGATAATTTAGTAGGATTTCAAGGAATGGATGAATCAGATAATGAAACGGAGAAGGATTTTGAAGAACATTCGGATACAAACGAAATTCATGAAAGTGAAACAAGTGACGAAAAGGTCGAGCAGTTTGTAATAAGAAGGGAGAGAAATTTAAGTAACGAATCAGAAGAAAAATTTGAGGACATAGAAAATAATTTGAGAAGGCCAGGACGGGAAACAAAGAAACCTCAAAGATATGGCCAAACGAGCTCATATTTCATTTATGTGAATGTAGTTAGCGCAGGCAGTCCTCAAACCTATGAAGAAGCTTTCAGTGGAGATGACAGCAGATCATGGAAAGAAGCAATGGATCGAGAAATGAATAGTTTAGTCAAAAATGAAAACCTGGCAATTAGTAGAGAAACCAAAAGATAAAAAGGTATTAGATTTGAAATGGGTATATACGAATAAATCCGATAATCGTAAGAAAGCGCGACTAGTTGTTCGGGGTTTCCAACAAAAGGAAATACCGGAAGATTTATACTCTCCAGTGGCAAAAATGCAAACGCTGAAGTTATTGCTATCTTATTGTTGTCATTATGGTTCGATGATTATGCAAATGGATGTAGAAACAGCATTCCTAAACGGAACTATAAAATCGGAAGTATTTGTAAAACAAACTATGGGTTACGCCGATAAAAGGGGGAAAGTATGTAAACTAGGTTTGTAAGTATGTAAAATAGGTTTGTAAAGAAGTGAGAGTGATTATTGTTTGTATATGAAGTATGAGAGCGATCATGTTATATACTTAATTCTATTCGTGGATGACTTATTAATGTGTGGTAAATACAAAAGAAAAATAGATGAAATTAAAAATAAATTGTCAAACAAATCGATGAAAGACTTAGGTGAAGTAAAGACTTACTTAGGAATAAACATTGAATACGAAATGTGAGAATAAGAAATGTGAGATGAAATTAGATCAAAGTAGTTATACAGAGTCATTAGCGAAACGATAGAATATAGAGAATAGTGAACTATATTTTACACCAAAGGAAAAAAACTTAAATTTAGAACCCGCACAGTCAGCCTCAGACGATATAAGATATAGAAACCTCATAGGAGCTTCATTATATATTAGTACTGGAACAAGATTAGACGTTAGTTATAGTGTAAACTATTTAAGTCGATTTCAAAACAGTTACGACGGGACACATTATAAATATGCGTTGAGAACTTTGTAATACTTATATTTAACCAGAAAATTATGGTTGACTTATAAAAGAAATTTGAACGCTGAAATCATTGATTGTTTTGTTGACGGTGATTTATCATAAGACTACTACAAGACTACTACGGGGTTTATCATAAGATTTTTCGGAAACGCAATTTACTGGAAATCGAGAAAGCGAAACAGCGTGACAAAATCATCAACAGCCGCCGAGTATGTAGCTTTGTCAGAAGCAGTGAGTGAAATAAAATTTGTAAAGAAATTATTGAAAAATTTCAAAATAATGATCGAGAGACCAATAAAAATTTACGAAGATAATTCTGGAGCGATCGCGATATCAAAATTTGGAAACTTGACAAACAATTATGAGTACATTGAAGTACATTTCCATTTTGTAAATGAAAGTTGGGAAAATAAAGAGGTTGACGTTATAAAAGTAAATTCAGAAAACAATGTAGCAGATATTCTAACGAAGGCTCTAGGGAGAAATAATTTTGAAAATTTTAGATTATTTTTAAAAATGGTTTAATTTTCACAAAAGGAAATGAATATGCAGCACAATAATTAAGGAGGTGTATAGAGATATGTAAAATTTTTGTGCTGGACTAGGTCGAGTGCGTAGTGGAGATGTTTGTATGTGGATATCAGTGTGTGGAGATATGTGTGTGCGCGGCGACTGAAAAACAGACGAATGTAAACAGTTCGGTCGGTTAATAGTCTACATAAGGTCGGGTATGGAAGAAAGTGCTGAGACGCGTGCAGCTGTGTAACGATAAATGTTCTAAAAATCGTTTATAAAATAAAAATGTGTCTACGTTATTATAAAAGGCCAGTGTAAATTTTATGTTTCCATAACAATATTTCGGACATCAAGATCCACAATTCTCATCAATAACATTGTTGGTCGCAGAGTTATACCATCGCAACCACCCTATTATCTTAACGGAAATCAGGGGATCGATCAATATGCGGTGTCGTTTCTTAGAATCGTAACGGGAATTTGCGACTCCCGTTGACGCGCTTCGACGCGATCAAATCTCCCCACGGTTGGACAAATTGACATCAACTCTGGCCGATGTAAAATCCAGCCGTAAACCCTCCATTTTTACATTTTCAGACTTAAATATGCAAACCAACCTATCTCCGTTTCTAATGCAGATATGCAGACAATACGATGTGCCTTGTTCTCCACATTTCCTGCCAAATACAGTTCACATCTGCTAGTTAGAGCTACGTCAAGTCTGAACCCTGTCAAATCCAGTGTAATTGCAGATTTGCATATTCATGCCTGAACATTCAGATCACCGTATAGCTGTTTCTATTGCAGATATGTCGACAACTGGATGCGCGATATACTCCATATTTGCTGATAAATACAGTGCAGATTATACGAATTACGCTATATAAGATCAGTATAGATTCAAATCCAGGTACTTGCAGTTTTTAATATACATTATTAAATATTCAACTCCACGTATCTCCGTTGCTGTTGCTGATATGTCGACAATTCGATGTGCCAGGTACTCCACATTTCTTGCCAAATACATCGTTTGCCAGCCAGTTTGCGCTATATCCAGACTGGTCCCAGACAGATCAAGCATAAATATAAATCGGAGATGATAGAACACGGGAACCTTCCGTTTGGAATTTTGGGAAAATCCCGTAACATTGTAATCTAGATTCTACCATAGCTGTAATTAAACAATCGTAGTCATCTAGTCCGATTGTAATTGTTCGAAACTTGTGATACTGCACTTTGCCTCGAGGCGACAACCAGTCACCGAACGTAGCCGCGGTCAAGGGATGAACGTTTTGTCTAATAAAGGCATGGAGTAATTCTATAGCTGTCCTTAAATGAAATAATCGTAGCGGCACGTGACAGTAAACATTCCAACGGTTTCTGTCCCGTGACTCGCCACACGCAGACTCTATCCGTCGGATAAGATGATTGCCAGATGTCAACGCATCTCAACAGTATATGTTTAGCTAGCCTGAGGACCCATTATAAACCTTAAGATTTAGTTAATTAAAGTCCTTAACAGTCCTAAACAGGCAAACAGTCTTTGTTTCAACTACGGGATGATAGCTGAAATCTATTTTTCCACGGACGACGCTTCCCGCTAGCAACGTTCCCTCAAGGGCTACTAGCATCCTTCTCTAACCATCAACATGGAAATTGTCCAATTAACAGTAACGTCACTTTCAATCTCTTTCCGAGCGAAGTCATTTCTCCACGTATCCGATGTTCTGGTGCACTCAGACACACCCATCATAGTTTTCCTCTGCAGCATCATCGTGCCGGAAAATCATTCTCTCTTGAGGTCACATTAGCCAGTTACAAAGAGCCTTAACACTCGGTGGATATTCTATGTTTTGACAAAGAGTTTGTTCAGTCCTACCTATACCGTAGATAAGGAAGTATGGTACAACTTGGAATCAGGATGAAAACGAATTCTGTTATCCCGTTGACCGCGGCTTTGTTATTGAACCCAGGATCATTGTCATTAGCTTCTCGAGTACCTAATTACCACGACTACTTGTCAAATTATATAACAATCAAATTTACACTAGTAAATATCTGCTCTATTGCATAACTACAACGTCTAAACCAAATGAAGATCCGTTTCGCGCCTCTAACTCTAATCATAATGTGAACCCGATGTAAGTGAAAATACATGCACATACCATCGATTCTGCCTGACCAGCACTCTCACCCGGAACCGGAACTCGCAGTGCACCGTGACGAACAGCACATATATAAGCCTCCACTCTTAGCCAGTCCGTCAGTCGTGCTCGCGCAACAGTAGAAGCAACATGGAATTTTTTAGATCTCTACTACGCGTCGTTGGTTTGTTCGTGCCAAGTAAAGTAGATATCATTTCCGAACTACCACTGGAGGTATCGCACTTGATACTTCGAAAATTGGATCCCTCGTCCCTGCAGAGCGCCGCGCTTGTCTCGCGCAAATGGTTCAACGTTTGTAGATCCGACAAGTGTCTACGGCGGAAAGTGAGACGTCACATGCGACATACGAGAAAGCGGGTCAAGATGCAATTTCTCGGACCTGCAGCCGCTAAAGCTACCAACCAAGAATCAAGAAGTAGAGGACGTGGTGAGAGCAACCTAAGGCACGAAATAAGTTTATCCGCTGCTCGTACGGCGGTCGTCGTTGGAAGGTTACGCGGTCCTTTGAGCATTTCGATGCGAGATCGCCCCATCGATGTTGGACCAATAAAATGTATTAGACTCTAACTCGTGTAAGTACCTTAATTTGACTGCTTGCTCTTGCGAGAACTTGAAACGGTCTTGTCCGGATTCAGAACTGTAGCGCGAAGCTTGAAATAAAATGGTTTTACTGAGACGGCAATGTGTTTCAGTCACGATAATACTATCTGTATCGTAATAGGCCCATTATTGAATATTACCTACAATGTATCATCGCTGTAATTGCAGATTTGTCGTCAATTAGATGCGAGATATACTCCTCATTGCCTGCCAAATACAGCTCGCATCAGTTGGCTCGTGCTATTATATCATCTCTGGTCCTCGACATATCAAGCGTAATTGCAGTTTTACAAATTAAGGTTAACATATTCAGATGAATGTATCTCCGTTTCTATTGCACATATGGCGACAAAGCGATGCTCGTTACATTTCACATCCGATGTCATGTGCACCGCACATCTGCTGGTTTGTACCATGTCAACTCCGGTCTCTGTCAAATCTAGCGAAATTGGTGCTTTGCATATTCATGATTAATTATTCAAATCACCGTATCGCCGTTTGCATTGCAGATATGCCGACAATTCGATGCGCGATATACGCCACTTTTGCTGCCAAACACAATGTATATTATCTGGTTTGAGTTATGTAACGTGTGGGCGCAGCCAACCTCAGCGTATACGCAATTATGCATTTTCAGGCGAAATATTCAAATATTGCATATTCAAATGAACGTATCTTGGTTTCTTTGTCGCCTATTCGATGCGCAGAATACTCCACATCTGATGCCAAATCAGCCGGTCTGTGCTATGTCAACTCTGGACCCTGTAAAATCCAGCGTAATTGTAGTTTTTGTTGTTAATGCTTAAATATTGCATTCAAAGATTCGCCGCTTCGTTTGCACATATGTCGACAATTCCATACCCCTTGTACTCCTCATTTGCTGTAGTTACATTGCCCATCAGCTCGTTTGCGCTGTGTCAACTCTGGTCCCTGCACAATCCAGCCCAAATGCAATTTTGTATGTTCGGGCTTAAATATTCAAATCAACGTTACTCCGATTCAATAGCACATATGTCGACAATACGATGCGCGTTATATTCCACATTGACTGCCATACGCAGAGCGCTTCATCTGGTTTTAGCCGTGTTACATCCGGACCGAGTCAAATCCAGCGTATTTGTAGTTTTGCATATTCAAGCCTTGTTATTCAAGTGAAAGTATCTCCGTATCCATTGTAGGTACGTCGACAATAGGATGTACGTAATACTGCACATTTGCTGCCAAATACAGCACACATCAGCCCGTTTGCACACTGTCAAGACTGGACTCGGAGAAATACATCGAAATTGCAGTTTTGGATATTAATGCTTACATATTCGAATCAAGGTATCTCCGCTTGTTTTCCAGAAACATTGGCCATGCGATGCGCGTTATATTCCACATCTGATGCCAAGTACAGTGCACATCATCCGGTTTACGCTATGTAAAATCTGGAACCAGCCAGATCCAGCGTAGTTGCAGTTTCGTATATTCAGGATTAAGTATTCAAACCGACGTATCTCCGATTCTATGGCACATATGGCTACAATTAGAGGCTCGTTATACTCCAAATTTGCTGCCAAACACAGTGCACGTTATTCCGTTTGATGCATGTAAAATCGGGACCCAGCCGAACCCTGCGTATTTGCAGCTTTACATATTCAGTATTAAATATTCCAACCAACGAATCTCCGTTTCTATGGCACACTTACAGACAATTCGGTGCGCGTTATATTTGACATCTGATGTCATATACAGCGCACATCAGTAGGTTAGCGTTTTGTACACCCTTGTCCCTGTCAAATACACAATAATTGCAGTTTAGCATATTCATGCTTGAATATCGAAAGCAACGTATCTCCGTTTCTGTGGCAGATGTGACGACAATTCGGTGAGCGTTATGCTCCTGATTTGCTGGTGAGCACAGAGCGCATCTTCCTATTCTATCTTCTCTTCTGTCTTATGTCTTCTCTGATCACTGACAGATTCAGCGTAATTGCTGTTTTGCATATTCATGCCTAAATGTTCAAACCAACGTCTCAGCGCTGCTATTGGATACATGTCGCAAATGCGATGCGCGCTATACTCCACAATTACAGCCAAATACAGTACTTATGCGCTATGCTCTACGTCGACTCTGGTTCCTGTTATATGCAGTGTAACTGTAGTTTCGCAGATTCAGACTCAAGTATTCAACTCTACGTATCTCCGTTGCTATTGCTGATATGTCGACAATTCGATGTGCCTGGTACTCCACATTTCTTGCCAACTACATCGCTTACCAGCCAGTTTGCGCTATATCCACACTGGTCCCTGGCAGATCAAGCATATATATGTCGGAGATGAAAGAACACCGGAACCTTCCCTTCAGAATTTTGGGAAGACTCCTAGTACTGTAATATAGATTTCACCATAGCCGTATTATGAAACTGTTGTCATTCGATCCGACTGTACTTATTTGAGATTTATGATAGTGAGCTCGGGCTCGAAGCGACAACCAGTCGCCGAACGTAGTCGCGGTCAAGGGATAAACGTTTTGTCTAACAAAGGCATGAAGTAACTCTATAGCTCTCCTTAAAAGAAATACTTGGGACGGGGCACGACGGTAAGCATTTCTACGATTTCTGTCCCGTGGCACGCCACACATAGACTCTATTCTTTGAGTAAGATGATTACCAGATGTCGACACGTTTCCACAGTACATGTTCAGCTAGTCCGAGGCCCCGCTATAAATCTTAAGATTTATTTAACTAAAGTCCTTCAAACCGGCAAACAGTCCTCGTTCCAACTACGAGAAAATAGGAGAAATCTATGTTTCTCACGAACGACGCTTCCTCTTCTCGAACTCTTTCTTGAGGGCGGCTAGCACCCTTTCCTAACTACCAACATGGAAATTGACCAATTAACAGTAACGCCAATTTCCCTCATTTTCCGAACGAAGACTTTCCTCCACGAATCTGATGATTTTGTGACCATAGGCACACCCATCATAGTTTTCCTCGACAGCGTCGCCGTGATGGAGAGACGACACTCTCTAATGCGATCTCATCAGCAATCGACCTGTCTTTCTTATACGTAGTAATTGCTCCTTGCTCTAACATGTAGTGCAACTTAGACGCTAACATAGTGTAGAGTTCAGCATCCGTTGACCGCGAAAACGTTGCCGGAACCATTGTCATAGTGCCGTCATTTGTTATTTACACCCTCATCAAACCTAAGGACCCACCATAAACTTAGACTTTTTAAGTAATTCTAGATGGTCCCTTTCATCTTGCACGTCCAATTTCTTAAATGTTTTTGATTGATGTGTATTTCTTAGAAAAGTCCTTATGTTTATTGTGCGCTCTTAGAAACTACGGAAAAGCTGGTAGTTATATAATGGGAAAACCGGTAATTATATAATATTAAACCGGACATTTATCTGATGAAAATGTGTGGATTTTCCCATGAACAAGGTCAACCATGAGCCACGTTGGTAGGATGCTTACTCCTCCTATCTTCATTCATTAACGCTGATCATACCCAATGGGTATCGCGAATCCTTGTCCTCCCTTTTCATAACAAAAAGAGTGAACAACGAATCAGCTTTCTTTGTTCAAAAATTACCTACATACCGAGCTTTCCTCGGTAAGTATGTACGAGTGGAATTCGAGTTATATCTCGGTTCGAATACTCTCTACACCCATGACTTCTTCGAAAACCACCTATCTATGCATACTCAATCTAGGATTTCAGATCAGACAATATATCTACCCGGATTCACTCATATAAGATCAATCCATTTCTTCGTCACCTATATCATAAACGGCGGAGTTACTAACTTGTGTTGTTGTACAAAGTTGTTGGAAATACATATTTCATAAATATTGAAATATGTATAATTTTTGTGCTGGACTAGGTCCAGTGCGTAGTGGAGATGTTTGTATGTGGATATCAGTGTGTGGAGATATGTGTGTGCGCAGCGACTGAAAAACAGACGAATGTAAACAGTTCGGTCGGTTAACAGTCTACATAAGGTCGGGTATGGAAGAAAGTGCTGAGACGCGTGCAGCTGTGTAACGATAAATATTCTAAAAATCGTTTATAAAATAAAAATGTGTCTACGTTATTAGTAAAGACTAGTGTAAATTTTATGTTTCCATAACAATATTTCGGACATCAAGATCCACAATTCTCATCAATAACATTGTTGGTCGCAGAGTTATACCATCGCAACCACCCTATTATCTTAACGGAAATCAGGGGATCGATCAATATGCGGTGTCGTTTCTTAGAATCGTAACGGGAATTTGCGTCTCCCGTTGACACGCTTCGACGCGATCAAATCTCCCCACGGTTGGACAAATTGACATCAACTCTGGCCGATGTAAAATCCAGGCGTAAACCCTCCATTTTTACATTTTCAGACTTAAATATGCAAACTAACCTATTTTCGTTTCTAATGCAGATATGCAGACAATACGATGTGCCTTGTTCTCCACATTTCCTGCCAAATACAGTTCACATCAGCTAGTTAGAGCTACGTCAAGTCTGAACCCTGTCAAATCCAGTGTAATTGCAGATTTGCATATTCATGCCTGAACACTCAGATCAACGTATCGCTGTTTCTATTGCAGATATGTCGACAACTGGATGCGCGATATACTCCATATTTGCTGACAAATACAGTGCAGATCATACGAATTACGCTATATAAGATCAGTATAGATTCAAATCCAGGTACTTGCAGTTTTTAATATACATTATTAAATATTCAAATTCACGCATCTCCGTTACTGTTGGAAATGTGTCGACAATACGATATGCCTGGTACTCCACGTTTCTTGCCAAATACATCGCTTACCAGCCAGTTTGCGCTATATCTGCAATGGTCCCAGACAGATCAAGCATAAATATAAGTCGGAGATGAAATATCACGGGAACCTTCCTTTTGGAATTTTGGGAAAATCCCGTAACATTGTAATCTAGATTCTACCATAGCTGTAATTCAACAACTGTAGCCATCCAGTCCGATTGTAATTGTTCGAAAGTTGCGATACTGCACTTGGCCTCGAGGCGACAACCAGTCACCGAACGTAGCCGCGGTCAAGGGATGAACGTTTTGTCTAATAAAGGCATGGAGTAATTCTATAGCTGTCCTTAAATGAAATAATCGTAGCGGCTCGTGACAGTAAACATTCCAACGGTTTCTGTTCCGTGTCTCGCCACATGCAGACTCTATCCGTCGGATAAGATGATTGCCAGATGTCAACGCATCTCAACAGTATATGTTTAGCTAGCCTGAGGACCCATTATAAACCTTAAGATTTAGTTAATTAAAGTCCTTAACAGTCCTAAACAGGCAAACAGTCTTTGTTCCAACTACGGGATGATAGGTGAAATCTATTTTTCCACGCACGACGCTTCCCGCTAGCAACGTTCCCTCAAGGGCTACTAGCATTATTCTCTAACCATCAACATGGAAATTGTCCAATTAACAGTAACGTCACTTTCAATCGCCTTCCGAGCGAAGTCTTTTCTCCACGAATCCGATGTTCTGGTGCCCTTAGACACACCCACCATAGTTTTCCTCTGCAGCATCATCGTGCCGGAAAATCATTCTCTCGTGAGGTCACATTAGCCAGATACAAAGAGCCTTAACACTCGGTGGATATTCTATGTTTTGACAAAGAGTTTGCTCAGTCCTACCTATACCGTAGATAAGGAAGTATGGTACAACTTGGAATCAGGATGAAAACGAATTCTGTTATCCCGTTGTCCGCGGCTTTGTTATTGAACCCAGGATCATTGTCACTAGCTTCTCGAGTACCTAATTACCACGACTACTTGTCAAATTGTATAACAATCAAATTTACACTAGTAAATATCTGCTGTATTGCATAACTACAACGTCTAAACCAAATGAAGATTCGTTTCGCGCCTCTAACTCTAATCATAATTGAAAAGATATAGAATGGATTCGGAAATACAAATAATTCCCTTTATTTAGCACACAACTGCTATACATATATCTTATACTCTTAAGACCTCAAAATCCTACTCGCACGCACGCTTGTTGTCAACCGACTCTTCCAGATACTTCTAACGACTGGCTCTTGTCTTTTGTCTCAACCAAGACCCGGACGTCCTCTGACGCTTACACACACATTCACATGTACAGTGTAAATGTATCATTTTCCCAACACGCCTCCTTACATTTATACTGTACACTTAATCGTATTTACATGCTTTGACGAATTACATAACAGAAACTTTAACACTTATTTATTTACATTTCTCTTAGTTTACATTCATCCATGACCTAAACCTTTCGAATTTCTCTCTACACAGTGCCTTCGTAAAAATATCCGCAGTATTTTCGTCTGTACTTACTTTAAGTATGTTTATCTTGTTCTCCTTTAAGCATTCGAGAACGTAGTGGTAATGAACTTCAATGTGTTTAGAATTTTTCGTAAAATTTCCGTGCTTTGCTATACTTATCACTCCAGAGTTATCCTCATATATTTTTACAGGGTTATCGTCTAGATTTACATTGAAGATTTTCATAATTTCCCTAATAGACATTAATTCACTCACCGCTTCCGATAGAGCTACATACTCTGCATACGTCGAGGCTTTTGTCACACACCTTTGTTTTTTAGACTTCCAACCAATTACATTTCCATACAATCTAATTACATATCCAGAAGTCGATTTCCTATCTAAATGATCTCCTGCCCAATCAGCGTCCACATAACAATCTATCGTTTCACATTTTTCATTCCTTTTATAATCTAATCTTAAATCTCTAGTCCGGTACAGATATTTCAATATTCGCAAAGCATATTTAAAATGTGTCTCATTACAACAATCTTGAAATCTACTCAAATAATTCACACTATAACTTATATCGGGTCTGGTATTTACACTAATATACAACAATGCGCCAATTAAATTTTTGTAGCCAATATCCTCTCTATTCTTTGACTTCACCTAAATCTTTCATTTCAAATCTATTAGTTAATAACTTCTTTACCCTTTGTATCTTCCATTTATTTTTACTACAAATTAGCAAATCTTCTACATACATTAGCAAATAAACAACATTTTCTCCCTCTCCATGTGTATATAGGCACAACTCTATGTTATTCTTCTTAAAACCTAATCTCGTCACATACTTATCAAAACACTCATACCAGTCCCTTGGACTTTCTTTTAACCCATACAGCGCTTTCGATAGTTTACAAACTCTATTCGTTCCGTCCGCATATCCCTTTGGTTGATTTACATATACCTCTGAGGTTACTTCACCATTTAAAAAGGCAGTTTCTACATCCATTTGCTCAATAATTAATCCATTTTGACAACAATATGATAGCAATATCTTGAGGTGATAAGGTGTCGATTAATTCACACAAACACCGGAATATACCTAACTACGTAGTTTATTAGAATATACCCGATGCTTACACTAGTCGTACAATATACTTGCTGTTTCGTTTCGCGGTCGCTAATCGATCGGCGCAAAGAAGTATCGGTTAATTGTCGCTGCTCGAATCTCTCGGTAACTAAGAACGCGTCGCTACCCTGTCCGCTATATTTATATCCGCCGGAGTTGAAGACAGGCGTTGGGATTTGAATTTCGAGAATGTTCTCAAAACGTCCCAACGGACGCCGAGCTCGCGACCTGTTTACAATTGTTGGTTTTTTGGGTAGCTGACTCACGAGCCTATGGTCACGGCAAAAACGACGGATTTGGCCTAATGATCGGAACCGCCTAAGGTCGATAAATCTATAATTAGCTCGTGTTTGAGTAAACACGGTTTCTTGTGTAGCGGATTTGCTGGGCAAAAACCATGATGACTTTTGTCGACAAGTACCGCTACATCTTAAAGGTCTGATTACTCGCTACTGGGGAGTATATGTCATCGGCTATGTTTCTTTGTTGGAATCCTCTTACCACTAATCTAGTCTTATACCTGTCATCTGATTTTCTCGTGTAAACCCATTTTACATCTAATACGTCTTTGCCTTTTACCCTTTCTACTAATTTCCAAGTTTTATTCTTATAAAGGCATTCCATTTCCTTATCCATAGCTTGTTTCCAATCTTCACTATCTTCGCAACAAATCGCCTCCTCAAATGTACAAGGGATATCTACTCTACAATAATTTGCATGGATTTCACTAATGTTTTCTTTTTCTGGATATCTTACTGGAGTTCTCTTATTACGTGTAGATCTTCTAGGGATGTTTATGCTTTCAAGACTGTTATCATTTTCATCTTCCCTACTTTCTAACTCTTCCCTATTCATGTTTACCAATAAATCATTATCCACAATGTCATCGTTATCTTTATCGAATGAATTTTCCATAAAGCCGATATATTTTGTGTCAGTTCCTATGACCTCTACATGTCTCGCTATTGTTATTTTCCCAACTAATAAGACTCTGTAACCTACTTCACTGTATTTTCGAGCTATCGCGGGGAGACGCGGTCGTTAGAATACGTGCCAACGGGAGTCGTAAATTCCCGTTACGATCAGAATGATCGACACCACGAATAGTTCGATCCCCGTATTTCGATTAAGATAATAGGGGTGATTCAGGTATGATAACACTGTAGCTCACAGAGTTAAAATTTATATTTCCAACACTTAATATACACGAATGAATAGATATAAACACTTAATAACTTATCACGCTGCAATAATAGAGTAGCACGGTATGAGACTTAATGTTAGAAATTCGGCGTTAGATCTTTGACTCAATGTGTAACGTTCGACGCGTCACAAGGAACTGATCGACTTTAGATGATTTCTTTGTCTCATCTTTAAGACGATCCCCACTATACTTAGGTCACGCCACCGTTCGAGCCTATGATCACGTTTGTCTGTTCTTGCGTGGAAAACGTAACGGACCAAATTCGACGTTTCGAGAACTCGCTGCTTGGCGACAGCTATGCGCTCGTCGATACATTGTATATGATCCGGCGGTCAGATAAGACGATCTCACCGAGACATTGTAGGGCCGCGAGTGACGGTTAGAAAATACAGCCTGTGTTAAGCCGAGTGGCGTAACATCCTCCCCCCGTTGAGAGGGTACCGATCAAAATTCTGTAGAGGTAGAGTTAATTAAATCTTCTATCCGCCTTCTTGTTGATTGTTGCTGCCGTGTGGACTGTGGCCGTCCAGAAGATGTCGTGGTCGCCAGGAGGAATTTGATGATACAGCCGAAAGGCCGGTGCGCTGAGGGTATTCGTCTGTCCTGGAGTCTGGTTCGACGTCGCGCGGAGGGCGCGATGAAATTCACGATCCAGTACGCGTCGTGAAACAGCTTGGCCCATGAAGTATCGTGGAACACCTCGGCCCACGAGGTGTCATTGAATGAAACTCCGATGATGCATGGTACAGATTCAAACAACGTCGCAGAGTTTTGTGTTTGATTGGGGACCTGAGCTCCCCTCGATGTTCTGACCCAATTGAGTTGTCTTGTCCCACGTATCGTAGCTTGTTTCATGGTAAGACCTTGAGCAGGTTTCGCCTTTCTTATATGGTATTTCTGCAACATCAGACCCGTGAAAGTATTGCATATCATTTGGACATCCTCGTTCTTGTTTCGGCTGTGGAAACGTGGAGGAGGTCATGGTTGATTGAGGGATGAGGCTCCCCCCGTTGACCCCTTCGGATTGCGCCTTCTCGCTGATGGCTGGTAGTTGTACCGGCGTAGTCCAACAATCCGCAAAAGACCAAATCAGCGATTTGTCCGACGTAGTGATCTGTGGGCTTAGTGGACGAGTGTTGAGATCAGCTGGCGCGTTCTGAAAACTACCGACAATTAAATGATTAGTCATAGTAGTAACAGCGTGGAGATTATCTCGATCTGGGTCACTCGCAGGCGTGGCTCCTCGCGGCCATGGCGATGGAGAATTCTTCACGTTAGGGCCCGGAGAAAGATTCTCTGCTATGATGTCCATGTCAGGTGTAACATGTAAAGTGGTGTTCCCCGTCGGCGGAGTTTGATTCCTGTTGTCCTGGACGGGATTCACTTCCTTCCGGTCCAGTGGATCGTGAGAGGTTGGCTGAATGAAGACATTTCGTGGCGATTTCATAGCAGCGGCGGATTCACTAGTTGACGGTCTCGATGACGGGGCTTGCCGTGCGATACGTTGGTTACGTCTTAGCCGCTCGTATATATCTTCATATTGCTCTCTGATTTCGAGATCGCGCGATTGTCCATCCGAGTCTAATAATTCTATCTCGAGTTGGACAGCTTCGACTTGATGCGTCGACTCGTGTTGGACTTTTTGCACTTCGGTCAAATGTTCATTGCGGTCCACTGGGGATGAGAACGTGTCATAGGAATAGGTCCAGTTCTCGAAGGCACCGTCGAACTGAGGCAAGCTGACCTCTGGTAAAGTGATTGGTGTCGGCTCAGGGTTCACGCATGAGTCGCGTGTTTTTGTTGTCGAGGGGGTTGTTGCTGGTATTTGGTCAAAGAGATCTATGAGTCGTGTGTTAATCTCCAGATACTCTTGCAACAAAGAGGCTCTACAAGCAATTTCCCCCTGATCTAACACTTCTAGCTCGTCTTGAACCGCGCTTAATCTCCTCCAATACTCGTCGAACGAATTGCGGCAAGATACTAAGTAGCCGTTGTTTACTTGCCCAGACTCTTCGTATTCATCGAGTTGGCGCTTCGTGATCGTAAAGCGGCGGGCGAGGCCGTTTCGTCTCCGCCGCAATGTACTGATCGAGTCAGGTTGAGCCATGTTTGATTTTAGTGGTAGGAACGATCTTACCTTGATCAAATGGGCGTTGGTCTGAGAGTCGGTTTTTACTCGCCACAGTGTGGCGTGGGCTCGTGTAGATGCTGAACGAAGGAGGTGTTCCTCTCCGGTGGCGGCTCCTTTGGTCAGTTGACTAAGGTGTTGGAATGTGGATTTCACGTGACACTGTATAGTCACTGGTCAGTGCACATCATTGATGGCACGTGATCCGGCTCGAAGGACCATGTATTTTCGAGCTATCGCGGGGAGACGCGGTCGTTAGAATATGCGCCAACGGGAGTCGTAAATTCCCGTTACGATCAGAATGATCGACACCACGAATAGTTCGATCCCCGTATTTCGATTAAGATAATAGGGGTGATTCAGGTATGATAACACTGTGGCTCACAGAGTTAAAATTTATATTTCCAACACTTAATATACACGAATGAATAGATATAAACACTTAATAACTTATCACGCTGCAATAATAGAGTAGCACGGTATGAGACTTAATGTTAGAAATTCGGCGTTAGATCTTTGACTCAATGTGTAACGTTCGACGCGTCACAAGGAACTGATCGACTTTAGATGATTTCTTTGTCTCATCTTTAAGACGATCCCCACTATACTTAGGTCACGCCACCGGTCGCGCCTATGATCACGTATGTCTGTTCTTGCGTGGAAAACGTAACGGACCAAATTCGACGTTTCGAGAACTCGCTGCTTGGCGACAGCTATGCGCTCGTCGATACATTGTATATGATCCGGCGGTCAGATAAGACGATCTGACTGAGACATTGTAGGGCCGCGAGTGACGGTTAGAAAATACAGACTGTGTTAAGCCTCGTGGCGTAACATTCACTATATCCCAACAAAATTCCCATATCTGCCTTCTTATCCCATTTAGAAACTCTTTTTTGTTCTGGTCTTCTTACAAAAACTTTACTTCCATATAGATGTAGATTTTCAACACTTGGTTTTCTCCCGAAGAATATTTCAAAAGTGTCTTTCTCTCTATAGTATTTGCCAGTATTCGATTTTTGAAGTATACCGCTGTACAAACTATTTCCGGTCAGTATCTTTTATGTACTTTCGCTTCCGCTAACAAGCAACGCGCCATGTCCATAACTGTTCTATTATACCTTTCCGCTGTCCCGTTTAACTCATGTACGTAGGTTGGGCAATTATTAATTCTGATACCTTTATCCCTAGCATATTTATAAATTCGATTATTCAAATACTCTTTTCCATTATCACATCTCAATATTTTTAACTTCTTGCCCGTCAAATACTCGGCTTCATTTACAAACTGTACGAAACAATCAAAGACCTCACCCTTTGATTTTATACAATAAACTCTAGCTATTTTGCTATAATCATCGATAAATGAGATGAAATATTTCTCTTCATTGAATCCGGTAGTCTTAAAGGGACCGCACACGTCCGTATGAATAATTTCCATTATCTCCCTAGCCTTAGTTTGATTATTTTTGAATGGTAAATTGCGCCTTTTACTTTCTATGCACACCCTACATTTCAAAAATTCCTTCTCAATTTCATTCGGTATACAGTAACAAGCTGCTCTGTACCCAAAATATTTAAATATTTAAAATTTACGTGTCCTAACATCCTATGCCATCTTTCCTTTTTACTCATACCACTACGTTCGGCGCTGTTTGCTAAGTGCTCCTTCCCTTTCAATATACTTTTCATTCTATATGTTCCCTTTTCTTTAACCGCTACCGCTGTAAGCTTATTGTCCTCACCTATTACTTTTGCAATATTTCCTTTTGAAATAACCGTGTTCTTATTATCTGTTAGCTTGCCTAAACTAATCAAGTTTGCGGACACTTCTTTCGCGTAAAAAACGTTATTCATATTTATTACATTTTCTTTCCAAACGCTTCAAAATAAGTTATAACATTCCCTACTTTTGTTGCCTTTATCGATCTATTATCGCCTAAATATATATTTACCGGTTCTTTAAGGTCAATACAATTGTCGAAATAATTTACGTTGTTAATTATGTGATCTGTGCAACCGCTATCTAATAGCCACATTACTTCATTATTACTTATCTCGTTCGCCTCGCCGCTGTGTGCTGCGTGCGCCGTTGCTATCAATGTGCCTGATCTTGAGTTACCATGCTCGCTCGTGCCGGTTGTTGATTGACGATGGAAATTTCCACGTTCCCTGCTCGTATTTCCTTTGTTTTCTCTTCCTCTGCTGCGACCACGTGTTGACCCACGCCAGAAACTGTTACTGCTTCCCGCTTCGACGCCATTTTGACACTCTCTCGCAAAATGTCCTACTCTTCCACGTCTGAAGCATCCTTCCTTTTTTGCAGAAAAGGCGTTGATTTGCATTTCTTCTCGATTGGACTTATTTTTCTTCTCCGCTATTTCAATTTTATTTTTTACATACGCTACCGTTTGATTTTCTGCTTTCATGCATCTACTATATCCGCTATGTAGGTGTATTCTTCCGGTAACGTATTTAGCATGTAATTTAGTTTTTCCCTCTCACTCACTTGTGCACCCGCACATTTTAATTCGTTTATTAATTTTTCGAAATCGCTAAAGAACGTTGCTGAATCAGTGTATTTCTCAAGTCTTATCTTTTCCTATCTCCTTCTGCATACGATCTGTAGTGCCGTCGACGCTTTCAAGTACATTTTATCAAACTTTTTTACTATCCCATATGCCGTTTATTCTTCTCTAATATATTCCAATTGTCTATTTGTAACGGCATTATAAATTATATTTATTGCCTCCAGATCCTTTTTGTCCCAGTCTTCATTGTCTGTTTCTGTCTTCACCCTGTCTTCAACGAGTTGTGACAATCTCGCATTCTTTACATCTGAGAAGCATCGTTATTCTTTGCTTCCACATACCGTAATCCTCACCATCGAAAATAGGTATCATGATTTCCGATCTCTCCGTTTTAAATGATTCCTGATCTCTTACTCAAGCGTTCCTACGTGCTCGAAGTGTATTTTTCCTCTTTGTAACCTTTGAACGTTTCCTTCCTTACTGAGAATTCACACGAACTAACTCGCAATATTGAAAAACACGCACTAAAATAACTTACAAAATTATGAACCACGCTCTGCTACCATGAAAAGATATAGAATGGATTCGGAAATACAAATAATTTCCTTTATTTAGCACACAACTGTTATACATATATCTTATACTCTTAAGACCTCAAAATCCTACTTGCACGCACGCTTGTTGTCAACCGACTCTTCCAGATACTTCTAACGACTGACCCTTGTCTTTTGTCTCAACCAAGACCCGGACGTCCTCTGACGCTTACACACACATTCACATGTACAGTGTAAATGTATCATATTCCCAACAATAATGTGAACCCGATGTAAGTGAAAATACATGCACATACCATCGATTCTGCCTGACCAGCACTCTCACCCGGAACCGGAACCGGAACTCGCAGTGCACCGTGACGAACAGCACATATATAAGCCCCCACTCTTAGCCAGACCGTCAGTCGTGCTCGCGCAACAGTAGAAGCAACATGGAGTTTTTTAGATCTCTACTACGCGTCGTTGGTTTGTTCGTGCCAAGTAAGGTAGATATCATTTCCTACTACCACTGGAGATTTCGCACTTGATACTTCGAATATTGGATCCCTCGTCCCTGCGGAGCGCCGCGATTGTCTCGCGCAAATGGTTCAACGTATGTAGATCTGGCAAGTGTCTACGGCGGAAAGTGAGACGTCACATGCGACATACGAGAAAGCGGGTCAAGATGCAATTTCTCGGACCTGCAGCCGCTAAAGCTACCAACCAAGAATCAAGAAGTAGAGGACGTGGTGAGGGCAACCTAAGGCACGAAATAAGTTTATCTGCTGCTCGTACGGCGGTCGTCGTTGGAAGGTTACGCGGTCCTTTGAGAATTTCGATGCGAGATCGCCCCATCGATGTTGGACCAATAAAATGTATTAGACTCTAACTCGTGTAAGTACCTTAATTTGACTGCTTGCTCTTGCGAGAACTTGAAACGGTCTTGTCCGGATTCAGAACTGTAGCGCGAAGCTTGAAATAAAATGGTTTTACTGAGACGGCAATGTGTTTCAGTCACGATAATACTATCTGTATCGTAATAGGCCCATTATTGAATATTAACTACAATGTATCATCGCTGCAATTGCAGATTTGTCGTCACTTAGATGCGAGATATACTCCTCGTCGCCTGCCAAATACAGCTCACATCAGCTGGCTCGTGCTATTATATCATCTCTGGTCCTCGACATATCAAGCGTAATTGCAGTTTTACAAATTAAGGTTAACATATTCAAATGAATGTATCTCCGTTTCTATTGCACATATGTCGACAATACGATGCGCGTTATATTCCACATTGACTGCCATACGCAGAGCGCTTCATCTGGTTTAAGCCGTGTTAAATCCGGACCGAGTCAAATCCAGCGTATTTGTAGTTTTGCATATTCAAGCCTTGTTATTCAAGTGAAAGTATCTCCGTATCCATTGTAGGTACGTCGACAATAGATTGCACGTAATACTGCACATTTGCTGTGAAATACAGCATACTCCAGCCGGTTTGCTCTATGTCAACTCTGGGCCGTGTCAAATACGGCGTCATTGCAGGTTTGCATATTCAGACTCAAATAGTCAAATCCCCGTATTTCCGTTGCTGTTGCAGACATGCCGAGTATTCGTTGTGCCCGGTACTCCAGATTTCTTGCCCAATTCAGCGCACACTAGACGATTAACGCTATGTCCGCACTGATCCCTGTCAAATCGAGCGTATCAGGTTTGTAAATATGAAACCGGAATTTGCCTATAGATGGTCCTAGCTGATAGTGTAGTTATCACTAAATTACGTCATTGATGCCAAAAGTCGTTGTTGACATCTCACGAACATTTTCGACTGAGAGCAGTACAATGATTCTGGCAATGATTCTTTGGAAGAAATTGCACACTTCATCCTATAGTTATACCGGACGATACAAGGGCTGGTCGTCCCTCCTTCCGAAGCAATACCAGCCTCGCCGTGCGCCATATCCGGGGGTTGGCACCCTCCTTCGAACACGATGTAAATAGGAGTCGCATCTAATGTCTTTTCTGGAAGTTCGTATACTAAGGCATCGGAATTATTTTTCATTTTACGCTGTGTTACTCGCAACTTTTCACAGATATATGTACCAACAGGAAGTAGATCTTTGGCACGTATTCGAGTATAGTTATTTCCTGCTAGTTTCCACAAAGCTTCACAGAACAACGTCGCTTCCTCGTTCCTTTAAACAACAGTCATACATTAGTATTACATGAACGTACTCCTTGAAAAAACATTTCATTACTGGAAATCTAAAAGTTTGTTATTGAACTCAATAAGATTCAGTTGCTTACCTGCTCCTCAAATATTTTTTGCTAATGTCCACTCCTCCTAAGTAGAATGCATCTATAATATGCAATGCAAGTACTTTTTGCTGATATATAAACTCCTTAGTCATTTCATATACAACCTCTGCGTTTACAAGTGTATTTGGTGGTAATTCTATGCCAATGTCATCGACACTAACCCAAGAATTCTTTGTATATCTATATACGTTGCTCCTTCCCACGCCCATATAAAATGTAGCGTGCTTCTTATCATCATCAGACATTGGCTTTGTACCACATGGCATACAAAACCAGTCATATAGTGATAAAAATGCATTTTCAATGTTAAATTCCATCAATTGTGCTGGATTAATAGTAAGAAATGAAGTATCTTTCAAAACAGTATTCAATTTGTCTTTGATTTCATGTGTCTTGGGATTGTCCTAGTTTCATCTGGAAGTTTCCAATACTCTAGATATTGTTTGCGCATATCAGCTTGTTTTGTCTCAACAAGAGTATTATCCGCATAAAATGCTGCAATTTTACACAGGTCGGTTATTTGTTTTCCGGCCAAATCTTTGTTAGAAGCACGTAGATATTGAACAAATTGTTTCTCTCTTTTTAATTTATTATATGATACTAGTTGTAAAACGTCGTCATTTACACCACCTTTTAAAAGCAGACGATTAACATGCTTCAGATATTCAGCAACATCTTGTACCCCAGATCGTTTCTTCTTACATATTAAGTAACGTTCTGAATTTCCTGGTCTAGAAGAGTTTGGTTTAAAAATACAAACTTCTTCAAAGCAGCGATACATTAAATAAACTAAACCAGCAATAAAGGGTGTAAAAAGGTTGAATAATTTTGTCACAAAATCACCACCCTCTCTTTCAACCATCAATGCTATTAAACATCGACAAAGATACAGTTGATTTGAAAGAACTTGTTGTACATTTTCTTGTCGTTCTACTGAGAATCCTCAATCAGACATCACAAAATGTACTCCTTTGCCATGGATATGCTGCATTATAAGATTTGTAAATGCCTCTTCATTATCTGGGTCAAAGACGTCACCACTTTCCTTTGGTCCGTAGTATGGATGAAATGTTTCACACGGACACGCATAAAAATCTTCTAATTTGAAATCATGTTCATTTTCTAAAGTAAGAGGAAATCCTTTAGCACGTCATTTCTTTCGCCATAGAACATGTTCACTAAAACCTCCTGGTCCAGCACATACATCTGCAAAGTATAGCAGCCCATTCTCCCTCAAACCTTTTGGGTTAGTAAACATAAAGTTACATGCTCTATCTGTATTCGCCATTTTAACAGTAGCACGATTTAAAAAAAATGCACCACGAACTGTTTCATGAGGATTACAGCGTGTCCTTGCTCGACGCACTTCAACGTCATCCAAATGGGCGAATACCGTTTTCGCATTGATAAAAGTTTTCACTATATCTTCACAACAGAAATCAATTTCATCATCTGTGGTCAACTTTTCATATCACCATTTCATATCTTTTACACACTTTATAACTTCCTCTGCTGGATTCCATTTAAGACCTGAATCTTCATGTCCAGGAACATGATGTCCAAAGCCTCTGCGACCATGCTGTCTAGGTGCTTGAACTGACTCTAAACAACCTTGTTCATTATTTCCGAGGCCGTAACCGCCTTATATCCCATCATTCGCATCATCCTTTTGCCGTTATCGGGGAGATTGTTTGACTCTTGTGTTATTACTTGTATTCTTCTATTGTCAACTACCTTTTCATCAATATCCTCCTCGTCAGATTTACTTGAACATCTACGAATTTTTTGTCGTTTACTATGATTATAAGTATCTCTTTCACAGTTCTTCCTTTTTGTCCTAGTTTCCAATTCTTCTTGCATGGTATGTTGATGCATCTGTCGCATAACAATTCTGCTAGGAACATGATACATTTACACTGTACATGTAAATATGCGTGTAAGCGTCAAAGGACGTCCAGGCCTTAGTTGGGACAAAAGACAAGAGTCTGTCGTTAGAAGTATCTGGAAGAGTCTGTTGACAACAAGCGTGCTGGCGAGTAGGGTTTCGAGGTCTTTAGAGTATAAGATATATGTATAAATGTTATGTGCTAAATAAAGGGAATTATTTGTATTTCCGAATCCATTCTATACCATTACAAATACACTAAGGTACCAGAATATTATAATATTCAGTAACAACGATAGAGTTAACCAGTTCGCAAGTATAAAAAAGACACATTTTACACTGTGACGAAATAATATCCAAGAAATCTGATATGACATACATGGAAAATACACGAATCAGACTGAGAAACCACTGCGCACATTCATAACTGACTTCGACATAGCCGTTCCCAACTACTCGCGGAGTGAGATTGACCGAAGCGGCCCAGAGGCAACGCCCACGTACCCCAAGCGGCCACTGCCCCGCCACCAATAGTAACCCGAAAGCACAGGATAATACTTGAATTCGTTGTTCCCTCAATTTTGAATTTATTTACCTCAACAATATATATTATGTACAAAAATTTATAATAATTTATAATACAGTTTATAATAACATGTAAATTATATTTATTATCTGACGAACGCAATGAGAGAAAGGTAAAGACCAGCGTAGTCAATGCGGCACTAACTCTACATCCGGTTGACCTCAATTTACCTACCTACGTACCTACACAGTGACGCCTACGCTTTAAAACTTTTGTCGAAATCTTAAAGTTTTAATGGTAAACTCTTCGTTCTTATAATATCTCACTGACAGGCATGCACCATTTATAGAAGAGTCAACATAGATTTCGTAGTTGAGGATTATTGAAAGTATCTAATTTAATTCAGAAAGGCAATAATTTGTTTAACGAAATAAGCCATTTATTTATCATCCGCGTTTCTACCATGACATTTATGTTATAATAGCAATATGAAAATAAGGCAAGTTGAGTAAAGAAATACTCTTTCAAATCATTTTCGCCCATACTTCTTAAGTGGTTTATAAATGATTCGTGTATACCCTTCTTTCCTTCTGCCCCTACTCACGTGAAACTATAACTAGCATTTAAACAAAATCAACTATGTTTCGCGTAAACGAGAGTCGTAACCGTTACCATCAGATAATCGACACCACTGTAAGGACATAGAAGGGGTTCGGAAATACAAATAATTCCCTTTATTTAGCACACAACAGTTATACATATATCTTATACTCTAAAGACCTCGAAATCCTACTCGCACGCACGCTTGTTGCCAACCAACTCTTCCAGATACTTGAAACGATTGACTCTTGTCTTTTGTCCCAACTAAGGCCTCGACGTCCTCTGACGCTTACACGCACATTCACATGTACAGTGTAAATGTATCATGTTCCTAACAGCCACGAACAGATCGATAACCTTATTTCTGTTAGGATCATCGGGGTGGTTCAATTAAGTATACACTGATTTAACAGGTATAAATTACAGTTCATTCAAACAATTTGCCTAGAGAAATATAAACTGCTAGAGCATAATTAGGAACGTGACGCTGGGCAAATGCCTCAGCGATCAACAGCTACAGGACGTCGATGACCTTATGACAAACCCCCCCAGACACGGTACGCTAGGATACCGACATTGCCTGGCGAAAATCGATCGTTTTTCGCGTTAGACCGAAGCCGTTCCCATCGCCGACATGGAGGCGGCAACCGTTGTTTCAGCCATCCTTTCCACGTGGATATTCCGTTTCGACGTACCTTTAAGGATAAGGACCGATCAAGGACGCCAGTTCCAATCAAACATATTTAACGAATTATGCCTGTTCCTGGGCATTAGGCATTTACGAACGACAGCCTATCACCCCGCGACCAACGGGATGGTAGAGCGCCTGCACCGTCAACTAAAAGCAGCAATCAAATGCCACGATACGAGCAACTGTGTAGAAATCTTGCCAACAGTTTTATTTGGCATACGAACAGTTATTACGGACGTGAAAACGACGACAGCCGAAATGGTTTATGGCACCGGCATACGATTGCCGGCAGAATTCTGTGTACCAACGAAGCAACAGGCCAAGTCGAAATACGGAAGCCGTCTAAAACTACGAATAGAAAAGATCAGGCCTCATCCGATTACGCGACACGGCGAAAAAGAAACCTCCGTGTTCCACTCGAAACATCGTCTTACGTATTTCTACGTCACGATGCCATCGGATACCCCTTACAACCACCCTACGGCGGACCGCATCAATTTATATCGAGAGCAAAAGGGACCATTGCGATTGAAATTAGCAACAAGAACGTAATCGTACCCTTAGACCGTCCGAAATGCGTGAATTTTTATTGCACGGTAACATTGAACACCATTACAGCGAAAATCGCGAAGTAATAATACCACCTGATGTTTGAGATGAGCAAAACGAAGACGACTCTGGAATTCATCACTCCAGGCGCGCGGGCAGAAAAGTTCGCTTCCCTGATCGTTCCCAGCCAGGCCGTCGATAAGCTAATGCGTAAGTACTACCAGCGACATAAATATAAGTCGCAGATGAAAGAACACCGCAACATTCCGTTTGGAATTTTGGGAAAATCCCGAAACATTGTAATCTAGATTCTACGGTAGCGGTAATTAAACAATTGTAGTCATCCAGTCCGATTGTAATTGTTCGAAACTTGTGATACCGAACATGGCCTCGAGGCGACAACCAGTCACCGAACGTAGCCGCGGTCAAGGGATGAACGTTTTGTCTAATAAAGGCATGGAGTAATTCTATAGCTGTCCTGAAATGAAGTAATCGTAGCGGCACGTGACAATAAACATTCCAACGGTTTCTGTCCCGTGTCTCGCCACACGCAGACTCTATCCGTCGGATAAGATGATTGCCAGATGTCAACGCTTCTCAACAGTATATGTTTAGCTAGCCTGAGGACCCATTATAAACCTTAAGATTTAGTTAACTAAAGTCCTTAACAGTCCTAAACAGGCAAACAGTCTTTGTTCCAACTACGGGATGATAGGTGAAATCTATTTTTCCACGGACGACGCTTCCCGCTAGCAACGTTCCCTCAAGGGCTACTAGCATCCTTCTCTAACCATCAACATGGAAATTGTCCAATTAACAGTAACGTCACTTACAATCTCTTTCCGAGCGAAGTCATTTCTCCACGAATCCGATGTTCTGGTGCCCTTAGACACACCCATCATAGTTTTCCTCTGCAGCATCATCGTGCCGGAAAATCATTCTCTCGTGAGGTCACATTAGCCAGTTACAAAGAGCCTTAACACTCGGTGGATATTCTATGTTTTGACAAAGAGTTTCTTCAGTCCTACCTATATCGTATATCCAGTATATATCGGATATCCATCTACCTATATCCAGTCCTACCTATATCGTAGATAAGGAAGTAGGGTACAACTTGGAATCAGGATGAAAGCGAATTCTGTTGTCCCGTTGACCGCGGCTTTGTTATTGAACCCAGGATCATTGTCATTAGCTTCTCGAGTACCTAATTACCACGACTACTTGTCAAATTATATAACAATCAAATTTACACTAGTAAATATCTGCTCTATTGCATAACTACAACGTCTAAACCAAATGAAGATTCGTTTCGCGCCTCTAACTCTAATCATAATGTGAACCCGATGTAAGTGAAAATACATGCACATACCATCGATTCTGCCTGACCAGCACTCTCACCCGGAACCGGAACTCGCAGTGCACCGTGACGAACAGCACATATATAAGCCTCCACTCTTAGTCAGACCGTCAGTCGTGCTCGCGCAACAGTAGAAGCAACATGGAGTTTTTTAGATCTCTACTACGCGTCGTTGGTTTGTTCGTGCCAAGTAAGGTAGATATCATTTCCGAACTACCACTGGAGGTTTCGCACTTGATACTTCGAAAATTGGATCCCTCGTCCCTGCAGAGCGCCGCGCTTGTCTCGCGCAAATGGTTCAACGTATGTAGATTCGACAAGTGTCTACGGCGGAAAGTGAGACGTCACATGCGACATACGAGGAAGCGGGTCAAGATGCAATTTCTCGGACCTGCAGCCGCTAAAGCTACCAACCAAGAATCAAGAAGTAGAGGACGTGGTGAGGGCAACCTAAAGCACGAAATAAGTTTATCCGCTGCTCGTACGGCGGTCGTCGTTGGAAGGTTACGCGGTCCTCCGAAAATTTCCATGCGAGATCGCCCCATCGATGTTGGACCAATAAAATGTATTAGACTCTAACTCGTGTAAGTACCATAATTTGACTTCCTGCTCTTGCGAGAACGTGAAACGGTCTTGTCCGGATTCGGAACTGTAGCGTGAAGCTTGAAATAAAATGGTTTTACTGAGACGACAATGTGTTTCAGTCACGCTATTACTATCGGTATCGTAACAGGCCCATTATTGAATATTAAATAAAACGTATCACCGCTGCGATTGGAGATTTGTCGTCAATTAGATGCGAGATATACTCCTCATTGCCTGCCAAATACAGCTCACATCAGCTGGCTCGTGCTATTATATCATCTCTGGTCCTCGACATATCAAGCGTAATTGCAGTTTTACAAATTAAGGTTAACATATTCAAATGAATGTATCTCCGTTTCTATTGCACATATGGCGACAAAGCGATGCTCGTTACATTTCACATCCGATGTCATGTGCACCGCACATCTGCTGGTTTGTACCATGTCAACTCCGGTCTCTGTCAAACCTAGCGAAATTGGTGCTTTGCATATTCATGATTAATTATTCAAATCACCGTATCGCCGTTTGCATTGCAGATATGCCGACAATTCGATGCGCGATATACGCCACTTTTGCTGCCAAACACAATGTATATTATCTGGTTTGAGTTATGTAACGTGTGGGCGCAGCCAAACTCAGCGTATACGCAATTATGCATTTTCAGGCGAAATATTCAAATATTGCATATTCAAATGAACGTATCTTGGTTTCTATGTCGCCTATTCGATGCGCAGAATACTCCACATATGATGCCAAATCAGCCGGTCTGTGCTATGTCAACTCTGGACCCTGTAAAATCCAGCGTAATTGTAGTTTTTGTTGTTAATGCTTAAATATTGCATTCAAAGATTCGCCGCTTCTTTTGCACATATGTCGACAATTCCATACGCCTTGTACTCCGCATTTGCTGCAGTTACATTGCCCATCAGCTCGTTTGCGCTGTGTCAACTCTGGTCCCTGCAAAATCCAGCCCAAATGCAATTTTGTATGTTCGGGCTTAAATATTCAAATCAACGTTACTCCGATTCAATAGCACATATGTCGACAATACGATGCGCTTTATATTCCACATTGACTGCCATACGCAGAGCGCTTCATCTGGTTTAAGCCGTGTTAAATCCGGACCGAGTCAAATCCAGCGTATTTGTAGTTTTGCATATTCAAGCCTTGTTATTCAAGTGAAAGTATCTCCGTATCCATTGTAGGTACGTCGCCAACAGGATGTACGTAATACTGCACATTTGCTGCCAAATACGGCACACATCAGCCCGTTTGCACACTGTCAAGACTGGACTCGGAGAAATCCATCGAAATTGCAGTTTTGGATATTAATTCTTACATATTCGAATCAAGGTATCTCCGCTTGTTTTCCGGAAACATTGGCCATGCGATGCGCGTTATATTCCACATCTGATGCCAAGTACAGTGCACATCATCCGGTTTACGCTATGTAAAATCTGGACCCAGCCAGATCCAGCGTAGTTGCAGTTTCGTATATTCAGGATTAAGTATTCAAACCGACGTATCTCCGATTCTATGGCACATATGGCTACAATTAGAGGCTCGTTATACTCCAAATTTGCTGCCAAACACAGTGCACGTTATTCCGTTTGATGCATGTAAAATCGGGACCCAGCCGAACCCTGCGTATTTGCAGCTTTACATATTCAGTATTAAATATTCCAACCAACGAATCTCCGTTTCTATGGCACACTTACAGACAATTCGGTGCGCGTTATATTTGACATCTGATGTCATATACAGCGCACATAAGTAGGTTAGAGTTATGTACGCTCTTGTCCCTGTCAAATACACCATAATTGCAGTTTAGCATATTCATGCTTGAATATCGAGAGCAACTTATCTCCGTTTCTGTGGCAGATATGACGACAATTCGGTGAGCGTTATGCTCCTGATTTGCTGGTGAGCACAGAGCACATCTTCGGATTCTATCTTCTCTTCTGTCTTACGTCTTCTCTGGTCACTGACAGATTCAGCGTAATTGCTGTTTTGCATATTCATGCCTAAATGTTCAAACCAATGTATCAGCGCTGCTATTGGATACATGTCGCAAATGCGATGCGCGCTATACTCCACAATTACAGCCAAATACAGCACTTATCCGGTTTGCGCTATGTCGACTGTATTTTCGAGCTATCGCGGGGAGACGCGGTCGTTTGAATACGCGTCAATGGGAGTCGTAAATTCCCGTTACCATTTTAATAATCGACACCACGAATAGTTCGATCCCCGTATTTCGTTTAGGATAATAGGTGTAGTCGTTGTGGTATAACACTGGGGGTCACAAAGTTATAAAAAATATATGTATTTCCAACGATTTATACAATCACACTGAGTAAGAACGCCGTTGCTTAAGATACAGATAACGAAGAAATGGATTATTCTTAGATGAGAGTGTGAGCTATAGGAGCTCTAGGTCCGTGAGAGCTGTAGGAGCTGTCGGACTTCTGGATACTGTGAGAGAAATAGGAGGCTCTTAGAGATATAGGAACGGTGAGAGTTATAGGGATTGCAGGAACTTTAGTCACCGCGAGATACGATGGAACTCTGAGAGATATAGGAACGGTAAGAGTTATAGGGATTGCAGGAACTCTAGTCACCGTGAGAGATGATGTGACTCTAAAGTTTATTCTGATGTGAGTACGAAACTCGGTATTGGTGTGCCCTTTGAGCGAAGAACGCGGATTCGTTGATTACATTGTTAGTTAGGAAAGTGAGGGCAATGATCCGCGATTCCGATTGGTTATGACTAATGTTAGAAAGGAAGAGAGGAGGAAGAAGCCTCCTACTAACGTGGGTCCTAGGCGACATTGTTTATGGGAAAACTCAGAATTTCCGTTAGGTAGATGTCCGCTTTTTTAGTTAGGCCAATATCCGCCTTCTCCGTAATTCTTAAGAGGGCGTAATGAACCCAAGGACCTTTCTAAAAACCGACCGAAAACACTTCTAGAATTAGAAAGTCTTTTCGGGCAAACAGATTGACTTAGACCATATGTGCGAACAATGCAGTTGGGATTTCGGCTTTATGATGGGTCCTTGGGCCTATGGAAGATTCGAAGGATGGCACGTGGACCGTTGGCTGTCAAGCCGCGGGGGATGGAGTGGAGATGTGTTGCGCGCCAGAACATCGACTCTGGTCTCTGATATATGCAGTGTAATTGTTGTTTTGCAGATTCAGACTCAAATATTCAACTCCACGTATCTCCGTTGCTGTTGCTGATATGTCGACAATTCGATGTGCCTGGTACTCCACATTTCTTGCCAAATACATCGTTTGCCAGCCAGTTTGCGCTATATCCAGACTGGTCCCAGACAGATCAAGGACAAATATAAATCGGAGATGAAAGAACACGGGAACCTTCCGTTTGGAATTTTGGGAAAATCCCGTAACATCGTAATCTAGATTCTACCATAGCTGTAATTCAACAATTGTAGCCATTCAGTCCGATTGTAATTGTTCGAAACTTTTGATACTGCACTTGGCCTCGAGGCGACAACCAGTCACCGAACGTAGCCGCGGTCAAGGGATGAACGTTTTGTCTAATAAAGGCATGGAGTAATTCTATAGCTGTCTTTAAATGAAATAATCGTAGCGGCACGTGACAGTAAACATTCCAACGGTTTCTGTCCCGTGTCTCGCCACTCGCAGACTCTATCCGTCGGATAAGATGATTGCCAGATGTCAACGCATCTCAACAGTATATGTTTAGCTAGCCTGAGGATTCATTATACACCTATAGCGGCACTCGTCGGTAAAATTCATATCGGTTTCGGTCCAGTGAACCCGCTACACAAGAAATCGTGTTTACTGAAAGATGAGTTTATTATAGATTCGACAACCTTAGGCGGTTACCGACGGTTAATCAAATTCCGTCGTTTTTGTCGTGATCATATGCCCTCGAGTCAACTACCCGAAATGTCAACATTTGTAAACAAGGTCGAGAGTTCAGCGTCCGTTGTGATTTTTCGAGAACATCTTGGAAATTTAAATCCCAACGCCTTTTGTCAACTCCGACGCATATAAATATAGCGAACAGGGTAGCGAGGCATTCTTTGTTATTGAATGACACGAGCAGTAGCAGTTAAGTCGATACTTCTTTGCGCCGATCTATTCGTAATCACGAATCAAGATAACAAGTGTATTATACGTCTAGTGTACACGTAGGGTATATTTTAATAAACTACACAGTTAAATATACTCTTGTGTTTTTAAGCCTAAATCGCTACCATACATCTCAAACTGGTGACACCGACGTGATTTTTGTGTAAGAGGTGACAGCGATAGGCTAGTCGCAGTTTGAATATCATAGTCCGCAACTCACACAATGGAAAAGGAGAGCAAACGAACTCCAGGCGGCTCATCGTTCCGCGTGCCGCCCTTTATGCCCACGATGACCAGGATTTGGTTTTCCATTTTAGAGAAATATTTCGGGGTACCCGGCATCTTCCACGACGATGAAAAATCCTTAGCCCTCATGGGATTCCTCGACCCACATTACCTCGCGAAGATTGAGGATACAGTGACCAACCTCCTCGCCACAGGCCAGTACGATAAATTGAAGAGCGAGCTGATCCGCGCCCTGACCGAATCGGACAGCGCCAAGTTCGAAAGGTTAGTCGAACGTGAAGAGATGGGCGACAGAAAACCCTCACAGTTTTATAATGACTTAAAAAATTAGCCAGCCCCCTCGCTTCCGATGAATTCATCCACAGCTTGTGGAGGAATCGCATCAGGGAAGTCCTGGCTGCAGTGGACGATACGAGTATCGAGAAACTGACCAGGAGAGCGGATAAACTCGATGAGGCGTATAATCGTAATGGGCAGCGCGCTAAGGTAGTCACAATCGAGCCACCGGCATCACACGAAGGCAAAAACGACGCACTGGCCGCCGAGGTCAGTAGACTGCGAGAACAGATTAAGGCTATGGGAATCAGCGGGTATCATCGACTACGAAGACGTTCGAATTCTCTCACTCGACCCCGCCGCCGTTCGCGTTCCCGAGACTATCCGCGCCAGGGCGGAATTTGCTTCTATCATGCGAGGTTCGGCGATCGCGCCACGATTGTAAGTGGAAGTCGGGAAACGACCCCTGCCGTCCGTAAAAGCGGAGGACGGCGACGGTTTGGGATCTCGCCGCATCTTTATTTTGGACCAGAGAACGAAGACTTCGTTCTTAGTTGACACCGGTGCTGATATCGGCGTTCATCCCCGAAGCAGGCTATCTAGGGACGTAAAGAAAACAACGTATGAACTATTCGCTACCAATGGGACGCGCATCGCAACGTACGGCACTATAGCGATTGAGCTGAACCTGTCCCTTAGACGTGCCTTCAAATGGCACTTCACTGTCCCCGATGTGCAAACCCCCATCATCGACCTAGATTTCCTAAGTCATTACGGGTTGCTTGTGGATCCAAGAAAAAGACGACTTCTCGACACAACAAACCAGCTATCGACCAGGGGATACGCCGTCAACTGCGAAAAGCTTATGATTAAGACCGTAAACGGGGATTTGGTCTACCACCAATTGTTGGAGAAATGTGCAGATCTAACGCGCCCACCGGCCTTTGGGTGAGAGAAAATACGGCACAGTGTGGAGCACCACATCGAAACCACACCCCGCCCGCCCGTATATTGCAAACCCCGCCCTCTCGCACCGGACCGTCTCAAGCCAATCAAGGCGGAATTTGCAACACTTATCGAGCAAGGAGTCATGCGCCCATCGAAGAGTTCCCGGGCATCTCGACTACACGTCGTCCCAAAGAAGGATGGAAGTCTGCGACATTGCGGTGACTACAGGGCGCTAAACGCCCGAACTGTACCCGACAGGTGCTCTCCACCGCACATACAAGACTTCGCGCAGCATTTACACGGTCGGCGAATATTCTCAAAAATTGGTTTAGTTCGAGCCTACCATCAAATGTCAATCGCGCCTGAGGACGTTACAAAAACCGCGATTTCGACACCATTCGGCCTTTTCGAGGCAAACAACATGATGTTTGGGCTTCGAAACGCCGCGCAAAAGTGTCAAAGATTTGTCGACGCGAGGCTTAGATTTCGTTTACGCGTACATAGATGACTTCTTGGTAGCTTCGGAAACCGAGGAGCAGCACCGCTGGCACTTGCGGATCTTGTTCGAACGTCTAAATCAGTACGGCGTAGTTATGAACCTCGCAAAGTGCGAGTACGGAATTAATGAAATAGCCTGCCTAGGCCATACGGTAAACGCGCACGGAATAAAACCGCTCGCCGATCGCGTTACAGCCATAAACGAAGCACCGCTCCCCGCGAACATCAAGGCACTACGCGGATACCTCGGTATGATAACGTTTACCGACGTTTCATACCGGGGGCAGCTAAAATTTTGCAACCCCTCAACGATTTGTTGCAAGGGGCGAAAAAGGGCAACATGCCCATTATTTAGTCGGAGGAAGCCAAAACGAGCTTTAGCGAGTCAAAACGCGCCCTAGCTAACGCTACGATGTTAGCGCATCGTATACCTGGCGCGCCCATCAGCCTCGCAGTAGACGCGTCCGACTTTGCAATAGGGACGGTGTTGCAGTAACGCGCGAATGACACTCGGCAACCATTGGGTTTCTTAACTAAAGCCTCAAATTTCGCGCAGCGAAAATATAGCGCGTACGATCGCGAATTACTTGCTATGTATACCGCGGTCAAGCGATTTAGACACGCCGTAGATGGGAGGAATTTCATTATTTTCATAGATCACAAACCCCACACCTATGCGTTCAGTCAAAATCCCGACAAGTGATCGCCGAGACAATTCCGTCAACTAGATTATATCGGGCAGTTCACGACCGATATAAGGCATATAAAAAGGCTGAATAACAATGCAGCCGACGCCCTATCTCGCATCGAAGCCATAGGAAAATCCGTGGATCACAAAATTCTCGCCGCCGCGCAAGAAAACGACAAGGAGCTCCGCGACATCATCAACTCCGATATATCCGCGTTGCAGGTTAAGAAAATTCGTTTTCCGGATTACGACGCGGAAATATACTGCGACGTATCAGGCGACATCGTACGACCGTACGTACCGAAACCCTTGCGGCGCGACGTATTCAATTCGCTCCACGGACTTTCCCATCTAGGGATACGCGCGACCCAAAAATTCGTAAAATCGCGTATAGTTTGGCCGGTAAACAAAAATTGCCAAACATGGACACGGCAATGCATCCCGTGTCAACAATGTAAAATAGCGAGACACGTTTCAACGCCGACCGGAACATTCGGAGAGCTCGCAAGACGATTCGAGCATATACATTTAGACATCATCGTCATGCAATATTCACAAGGCTACCGATATTGTCTAACATGTATCGACCGTTTTTCACGTTGGCCCGAAGCGATTCCAATACCAGATATGGAAGCGACGACCGTTGCCTCGGCTCTTCTTTCCACATGGATAGCGCGTTTTGGCGTCCCAGCAAAAATAACAACCGATCAAGGACGCCAATTCAAATCCAGTCTTTTCAACGAACTATGCCGGATGCTCGGCATTAAGCATTTGCGTACCACAGCCTACCACCTCGCGTCCAACGGGATGGTAGAGCGCTTTCACAGGCAGCTTAAGGCCGCAATCAAATGCCACAATTCGAGCAACTGGGTTGAAAGCCTTCCCATAGTTCTTTTAGGCATTAGAACCGCTATCAAGGAGGACCTGAGCGCAACGGCAGCCGAAATGATTTATGGTACGGACATACGATTGCCGGCAGAATTCTTTGTACCAGCAAAACAACCGGCCAACGCGGAATTCGCAAACTGTCTGCGAGAGCGAATGAGCGATATTAGACCTCTGCCGACTTCACGACACGGCGAAAAGAAAACGTTCATGTTCCGCGATTTAGAAACGTCGCCGTGCGTTTTCGTACGCCACGATGCAATCGGAGGTCCACTGCAACCACCATACGATGGCCCCTATCAGGTTACACAGCGTGGATGAAAACCATTACCATACGGATGAAGGACAAAAGCGTGAAAGTCTCCGTAGATCGTATAAAACCCGCCTTCATCGTGTCGGAAGATATTGAGCATCTGGAAAGGAGCGCAGAAACCTACGACGTATTTTTACCTGGGAAAATCTTCCGACCGTAAAGCAGCGAGCAAGCGCAACAAAGCGACGGAGACGCAAGAACCAATTATACCACGCGTTCGGGCAGGAGAGTTCGTTCTCCTCCTCAAACGGGTTTGAATTAAGCGGTTAGCATGGGCACCGCGCTAACATACATAAACAAACATAAAAAGAAGTAACGTTAACACTGGCAAGCGGGTACTGTAGCGGCACTCGTAGGTAAAATTCATAACGGTTTCGGTCTAGTGAACCCGCTACACAAAAAATCGTGTTTACTGAAAGATGAGTTTATTATAGATCCGACAACCTTAGGCGGTTACCGAAGGTTAATCAAAATCCGTAGATTTTGTCGTGATCATATGCCCTCGAGTCAACTACCCGAAAATTCAACATTTGTAAACAAGGTCGAGAGTTCAGCGTCAGTTGCGATTTTTCGAGAACATCTTCAAAATTCAAATCCCAACGCCTTTTGTCAACTCCAACGCATATGAATATAGCGAGCAGGGTAGCGAGGCATTCTTTTTTATCGAGTGACCAGAGCAGTAGCAGCTAAGTCGATACTTCTTTGCGCCCATCTATTCGTAATCACGAATCAAGACAACAATGTATTATACGACTAGTGTACACGTAGGGTATATTTTAATAAGCTACATAGTTAAATATACTCTTGTGCCTTTAAACCTAAATCGCTACCATACACCTCAAATCATATTCGCACTAGTGAATATCTGCTCTATTGCATAACTACAACGTCTAATCCAAATGAAGATTCGTTTCACGCATCTAACAATAATAATAATGTGAACCCGATCTATAGGACGATACATGCACATGCGATCGATTCTGACTGTCCAGGACTCTCACCGGAGCCGGAACTCGCAGTGCACCGTGACGAACGGCACATATATAAGAATTCATTCTCAGCCAGACCGTCAGTCGTGCTCGCGCCACAATAGAAGCAACATGGAGTTTTATAGATCTCTACTACGCGTCGTTGGTTTGTTAGTGCCAAGTAAGGTAGATATCATTTCCGAACTACCACTGGAGATTTTGCACTTGATACTTCGAAAATTGGATCCCTCGGCCCTGCAGAACGCCGCGCTTGTCTCGCGCAAATGGTTCAACGTATGTAGATCCGACAAGTGTCTACGGCGGAAAGCGAGACGTCACATGCGACATACGAGAAAGCGGGTCAAGATGCAATTTCTCGGACCTGCAGCCGCTAAAGCTACCAACCAAGAATCAAGAAGTAGAGGACGTGGTGAGGGCACCCTAAGGCACGAAATATGTTTATCCGCTGCTCGTATGGCGGTCGTCGTTGGAAGGTTACGCGGTCCTCCGAAAATTTCAATGCGAGATCGCTCCATCGATGTTGGACCAGTAAAATGTATTAGACTCTAACTAGTGTAAGTACCGAAATTTGACTGCTTGCTTTTGCGAGAACTTGAAACGGTCTTGTCCGGATTCAGAACTGTAGCGTGAAGCTTGAAATAAAATGGTTTTACTGAGACGGCAATGTGTTTCAGTCACGCTAATACTATCTGTATCGTAATAGGCCCATTATTGAATATTAACTACAATGTATCACCGCTGCAATTGCAGATTTGTCGTCAATTAGGTGCGAGATATACTCCTCATTGGCTGCCAAATACAGCGCACTTCAGCTGGCTCGAGCTACTATATCATCTCTGGTCCTTGACATATCAAGCGTAATTGCAGTTTTGCATATTCAGGTTAGAATATTCAAATCAACGTATCTCCGTTTCTATAGCGCAAATGGCTACAATGCGATGCCCGTTATATTTCATATCCCATGTCATAACCAGCGCACATCTGCAAGTTTGCGGTTAACTATAGGCTCTGTCAATCACAGCGTATTTGTTGTTGCGCATATTCAGGCTTACGTATTCACAAAAACGTATCTCCGCTTCTATTGCATATATTTCGACTATAAATAGCGCGTTACACTTCATATTTGCACTCAGATACACCGCACATTAGCTGGTTACAGCAATATCAGATCTGGTCCTTGAAACATCCATCGCAATTGTAGTATTGCGTTTGCAGTCGTAAATATTCAAATCATGGTATGTCCCTTTCTACGGAACATTTTCGGAAAATTCGATGCGCGTTATATGTCACATTTGCTGTCATGTGCACTGCATGTCAGCTGGTTTGCGCTATGTCAACTCTGGTCCCTGTCAAATCCAGCGTTATTGTAGTTTTGCATATTCAGGTTAAAATATTCAAATGAATGTATCTCCGTTTCTATTGCACATATGGCTACAATTCGATGTCCGTTAAATTTCACATCTGATGTCATATGCACCACACATCAGCAGGTTTGTACTATGTCAACTCCGGGCTCTGTCAAATCCAGCGAAATTGCTGCTATACATATTCATGATTAATTATTCAAATCACCGTATCGCCGTTTGCATTCCAAATATGCCGACAGAACGAAGCGCGTTATACTCCATATTCGCTGCCAAATACAGTGCATATTATCTGGTTTGAGTTATGTAACTTGTGGACGCAGCCAACCTCAGCGCATTTGCAGTTTTGCATATTCAGGCTTAAATATTCAAGTCAACATATTGTAGTATCCTGAGGGAAATTCCTCATTAGAAATCGATCAAAACAATGTCGTCTGTCCTTCGGTTGTTAGTTTACATCGGGGAGAAAGCTTATGTGACTAAAGTCACCTTGTACTTGTGGAGCGTTGACAGAATTAGGTTAGAGAGTTGGAAAATCTAACGCTAATGGTAGGGGACGATTTAACTTTAAAGATTGGCTGACCGTGAAGCGTTGAGCGGTTGATCGAGAAATAAGAGTGAGTCGAGAGCTCAGAGTTAATCGAGAAGTCGAAGAGTAGAGTTGTTAGCGCTGTCGAGTTGCGAGAGGTGTTAGCGTTGTTGAGAGTGGAGTTGTTAGCGTTGTCGAGTTGTGAGAGGTGTTAGCGCTGGTGTTGATAGCGCTTTCCTTTTTCAGGATTAAATATTCAAATCAAGCTATTTCGGAATCCGTTGCAGATATGTCCACAATTCGAGTTAGTATCGTACTGCCAAATGTATTACTCATCAGCCGGTTTGCGCTATGTCGATTCTGACATTGTTAAATCCAGCGCAATTGCAATTTTGGATACTCATGCACGAATAATCAAATCAGCGTATCTCCGTTATTGTCGCAAATATGTCGAGCATTCGATGTGACTTATACCCCACATTTCTTGCCAAATGCAGCGCACACCAGCCTGTTTCCGTTATGTCCTCTCTGGTTTCAGTCAAATCCGGCATGATTGTAGTTTCGCATATTCATGCTTAAATGTTCAAATAAACCTATACAGCGCATATCTGCCAGTTTGCGCAATGTCAATTCTGGACCGTGTCAAATCCAGCGTATTTGCAGTTTTGCATACTCAGTCTAAAATATTTAAATCCACGTATCTCCGCCTCAAGAGCTCAAATGACGACCATTCGATGCGCATAATACTGCACATATGCAGCCAAATCAGCCGGTTTGTGCCACGTCAACTCTGGACCCGATCAAATTCTGTGTAATTGTAAATTTGCATATTCAGGCTTAAATATTCAAATGAAGGTATCTTCGTTCCTATTACAGATATGTCGACAATACTATGCAAGTTGTATTCCACATTTACTACTAAATACAGCGCGCATCATCCGGGATGCGACATTTCAACTGCTGCACTGGTATTGGATATACGTCGAAAATACTATGCGCGGTAGCTCCACATTTGCTGCCAAATAGAGCGCACCTAAGTGGGCTGGCGCTAAGTTAACTCTGGAACGTGTGAAATCCAGCGAAATTGCAGTTTTGCATATTCAGGCTTAAATACTCAAATCTACGTATCTCTGTTTCTAATGCAGATATGACGATGAATTTATGTGTGTTATACTCCACATTGGCTCCCAAATTAAGCACACATCGGAGGGTTTGTGCTATGTCATCTCTGGTCTACGACAAATCCAACTTAGTTTCAGCTTTGCATATTCAGGCTGAAATATTCTAATCAACGAATCTCCGCTTCTGTTGCAGATATGCCGACAACGTAAAGCGAGTTATACGCCAAAATTGTTGCCAAATACAGCACACATCAGCCGCTTTGGGCTATGTCGATTCTGGACCCTGTGAAGTGCAGCGTAATTGTAGTTTTGCATACTCAGGAATAAACGTTCAGATCAATGTGTCTCCGCCTCTATAACATATGTGCCGACATCCGCTCCATATTTGCTGCCAAATACAGCGCACATTAGTGGGCTGGCGCTATGTCAACTCTGGCCCGTGTCAAACCCGCGTAATTGCAGTTTTGCAAATTCGTGCATAAATAATCAAATCAACGTATCTACGATTCTGTTACAGATATGCCGACAATTCGACTCAGGTTATACTTCACATTTGCCGCCAATACAGTGCACATCATTCGATTTAAACTATGTCATCTCCGATCACCGACAAATCCAGCGTAATTGCAGTTTTTCATATACATTATTATATATTCAAATCCACGCATCTCCGCTACTGTTGGAAATGTGTCGCCAATACTTGCATTCCACATTTGTTGCAAATTAAACCAATATCATCCAATTAGCGCTATGTCCACTCTGGTCCGGTCAAACCCAACGCAACTGCAGTTTTGCATTATCACACCTAAATAATCAAATCAACGAATCTCCGTTTCGATTGCAGATATGTGGAAAATTCGATGCGCTTTATACTCCGTAGTTGCTATTAAATACAGCTCGCATCATCTGGTTTGCGCTATGTCAAATCCGGACCCCGTGAAATCAAGCGTAAGTGCAGTACTGCATGATCAGGGTTCAATATTCAGATCGACGTGACTCAGTTCCTATTGCAGATATGTCGACAAAACGGTGCGCGTTATATTCCACATAGACTGCCATACACTGGGCGCTTGATCTGGTTTAAGCCATGTTAAATACGGAACGAGTCAAATCCAGCGTATTTGTAGTTTTGCACATTCAAGCCAAGTTATTCAAGTGAAAGTATCTCCGTATCCATTGTAGGTATGTCGACAATAGGATGCATGTTATACTCCACATTTGCTGCCAAATACAGCACACATCAGACAGTTTACACATTGTCAAGACTGGACTCGGTGAAATCCAGCGTGACTGCAGTTTTGGATATTAATGCATACATATTCGATCAAGGTATCTCCGCTTGTTTTGCAGAAACATTGTCCATACGATGCGCGTTATATTCCACATCTGATGCCAAATCAGCCGGTTTGTGCTATGCCAACTCTGGACCCTGTAAAATCTAGCAGAATTGCAGTTTTTGCTATTAATGCTTAAATATTGCTTTCAAAGTCTCTCCGCTTGTTTTGCACATATATCGATAATACGATACGCCTTATACTCTACATTTGCTACAGTTACATTACTCATCAGCTTGTTTGAGCTATGTCAACTCTGGTCTCTGCCAAAACCTGCCAAAATGCAATTTTGCATGTTCAGGAATAAATATTCAGATCAACGTGACTACATTTCGATTGCAGGTATGTAGACAATTCGATGCGCGTTATATTCCACATTGACTGCCATACGCAGAGCGCCTCATCTGGTTTAAGCCGTGTTAAATCCGGACCGAGTCAAATCCAGCGGATTTGTAGTTTTGCATATTCAAGCCAAGTTATTCAAGTGAAAGTATCTCCGTATCCATTGTAGGTATGTCGACAATAGGATGTACGTAATACTGCACATTTGCCAGATACAGCACACATCAGACCGTTTGCACACTGTCAAGACTGGACTCGGAGGAATCCAGCGTAATTGCAGTTTTGGATATAAATGCTTACATATTCGAATCAAGGTATCTCCGCTTGTTTTGCAGAAACATTGGCCATGCGATGCGCGTTATATTCCACATCTGATGCCAACTACAGTGCACATCATCCGGTTTACGCTATGTAAATTCTGGACCCAGCCTGATCCAGCGTAGTTGCAGTTTCGTATATTCAGGATTAAGTATTCAAACCGACGTATCTCCGATTCTATAGCACGTATGGCTACAATTAGATGCTCGTTATACTCCAAATTTGCTGCCAAACACAGTGCACGTTTTCCCGTTTGATGCATGTAAAATCGGGACCCAGCCGAACCCTGCGTATTTGCAGTTTTACATATTCAGTATTCAATATTCGAACCAACGAATCTCCGTTTCTATGGCACACTTACAGACAATTCGGTGCGCGTTATATTTGACATCTGATGTCATATACAGCGCACATAAGTAGGTTAGAGTTATGTACGCTCTTGTCCCTGTCAAATACACCATAATTGCAGTTTAGCATATTCATGCTTGAATATCGAGAGCAACTTATCTCCGTTTCTGTGGCAGATATGACGACAATTCGGTGAGCGTTATGCTCCTGATTTGCTGGTGAGCACAGAGCACATCTTCGGATTCTATCTTCTCTTCTGTCTTACGTCTTCTCTGGTCACTGACAGATTCAGCGTAATTGCTGTTTTGCATATTCATGCCTAAATGTTCAAACCAATGTATCAGCGCTGCTATTGGATACATGTCGCAAATGCGATGCGCGCTATACTCCACAATTACAGCCAAATACAGCACTTATCCGGTTTGCGCTATGTCGACTGTATTTTCGAGCTATCGCGGGGAGACGCGGTCGTTTGAATACGCGTCAATGGGAGTCGTAAATTCCCGTTACCATTTTAATAATCGACACCACGAATAGTTCGATCCCCGTATTTCGTTTAGGATAATAGGTGTAGTCGTTGTGGTATAACACTGGGGGTCACAAAGTTATAAAAAATATATGTATTTCCAACGATTTATACAATCACACTGAGTAAGAACGCCGTTGCTTAAGATACAGATAACGAAGAAATGGATTATTCTTAGATGAGAGTGTGAGCTATAGGAGCTCTAGGTCCGTGAGAGCTGTAGGAGCTGTCGGACTTCTGGATACTGTGAGAGAAATAGGAGGCTCTTAGAGATATAGGAACGGTGAGAGTTATAGGGATTGCAGGAACTTTAGTCACCGCGAGATACGATGGAACTCTGAGAGATATAGGAACGGTAAGAGTTATAGGGATTGCAGGAACTCTAGTCACCGTGAGAGATGATGTGACTCTAAAGTTTATTCTGATGTGAGTACGAAACTCGGTATTGGTGTGCCCTTTGAGCGAAGAACGCGGATTCGTTGATTACATTGTTAGTTAGGAAAGTGAGGGCAATGATCCGCGATTCCGATTGGTTATGACTAATGTTAGAAAGGAAGAGAGGAGGAAGAAGCCTCCTACTAACGTGGGTCCTAGGCGACATTGTTTATGGGAAAACTCAGAATTTCCGTTAGGTAGATGTCCGCTTTTTTAGTTAGGCCAATATCCGCCTTCTCCGTAATTCTTAAGAGGGCGTAATGAACCCAAGGACCTTTCTAAAAACCGACCGAAAACACTTCTAGAATTAGAAAGTCTTTTCGGGCAAACAGATTGACTTAGACCATATGTGCGAACAATGCAGTTGGGATTTCGGCTTTATGATGGGTCCTTGGGCCTATGGAAGATTCGAAGGATGGCACGTGGACCGTTGGCTGTCAAGCCGCGGGGGATGGAGTGGAGATGTGTTGCGCGGCAGAACATCGACTCTGGTCTCTGATATATGCAGTGTAATTGTTGTTTTGCAGATTCAGACTCAAATATTCAACTCCACGTATCTCCGTTGCTGTTGCTGATATGTCGACAATTCGATGTGCCTGGTACTCCACATTTCTTGCCAAATACATCGTTTGCCAGCCAGTTTGCGCTATATCCAGACTGGTCCCAGACAGATCAAGGACAAATATAAATCGGAGATGAAAGAACACGGGAACCTTCCGTTTGGAATTTTGGGAAAATCCCGTAACATCGTAATCTAGATTCTACCATAGCTGTAATTCAACAATTGTAGCCATTCAGTCCGATTGTAATTGTTCGAAACTTTTGATACTGCACTTGGCCTCGAGGCGACAACCAGTCACCGAACGTAGCCGCGGTCAAGGGATGAACGTTTTGTCTAATAAAGGCATGGAGTAATTCTATAGCTGTCTTTAAATGAAATAATCGTAGCGGCACGTGACAGTAAACATTCCAACGGTTTCTGTCCCGTGTCTCGCCACTCGCAGACTCTATCCGTCGGATAAGATGATTGCCAGATGTCAACGCATCTCAACAGTATATGTTTAGCTAGCCTGAGGATTCATTATACACCTATAGCGGCACTCGTCGGTAAAATTCATATCGGTTTCGGTCCAGTGAACCCGCTACACAAGAAATCGTGTTTACTGAAAGATGAGTTTATTATAGATTCGACAACCTTAGGCGGTTACCGACGGTTAATCAAATTCCGTCGTTTTTGTCGTGATCATATGCCCTCGAGTCAACTACCCGAAATGTCAACATTTGTAAACAAGGTCGAGAGTTCAGCGTCCGTTGTGATTTTTCGAGAACATCTTGGAAATTTAAATCCCAACGCCTTTTGTCAACTCCGACGCATATAAATATATCGAACAGGGTAGCGAGGCATTCTTTGTTATCGAATGACACGAGCAGTAGCAGTTAAGTCGATACTTCTTTGCGCCGATCTATTCGTAATCACGAATCAAGATAACAAGTGTATTATACGTCTAGTGTACACGTAGGGTATATTTTAATAAACTACACAGTTAAATATACTCTTGTGTTTTTAAGCCTAAATCGCTACCATACATCTCAAACTGGTGACACCGACGTGATTTTTGTGTAAGAGGTGACAGCGATAGGCTAGTCGCAGTTTGAATATCATAGTCCGCAACTCACACAATGGAAAAGGAGAGCAAACGAACTCCAGGCGGCTCATCGTTCCGCGTGCCGCCCTTTATGCCCACGATGACCAGGATTTGGTTTTCCATTTTAGAGAAATATTTCGGGGTACCCGGCATCTTCCACGACGATGAAAAATCCTTAGCCCTCATGGGATTCCTCGACCCACATTACCTCGCGAAGATTGAGGATACAGTGACCAACCTCCTCGCCACAGGCCAGTACGATAAATTGAAGAGCGAGCTGATCCGCGCCCTGACCGAATCGGACAGCGCCAAGTTCGAAAGGTTAGTCGAACGTGAAGAGATGGGCGACAGAAAACCCTCACAGTTTTATAATGACTTAAAAAATTAGCCAGCCCCCTCGCTTCCGATGAATTCATCCACAGCTTGTGGAGGAATCGCATCAGGGAAGTCCTGGCTGCAGTGGACGATACGAGTATCGAGAAACTGACCAGGAGAGCGGATAAACTCGATGAGGCGTATAATCGTAATGGGCAGCGCGCTAAGGTAGTCACAATCGAGCCACCGGCATCACACGAAGGCAAAAACGACGCACTGGCCGCCGAGGTCAGTAGACTGCGAGAACAGATTAAGGCTATGGGAATCAGCGGGTATCATCGACTACGAAGACGTTCGAATTCTCTCACTCGACCCCGCCGCCGTTCGCGTTCCCGAGACTATCCGCGCCAGGGCGGAATTTGCTTCTATCATGCGAGGTTCGGCGATCGCGCCACGATTGTAAGTGGAAGTCGGGAAACGACCCCTGCCGTCCGTAAAAGCGGAGGACGGCGACGGTTTGGGATCTCGCCGCATCTTTATTTTGGACCAGAGAACGAAGACTTCGTTCTTAGTTGACACCGGTGCTGATATCGGCGTTCATCCCCGAAGCAGGCTATCTAGGGACGTAAAGAAAACAACGTATGAACTATTCGCTACCAATGGGACGCGCATCGCAACGTACGGCACTATAGCGATTGAGCTGAACCTGTCCCTTAGACGTGCCTTCAAATGGCACTTCACTGTCCCCGATGTGCAAACCCCCATCATCGACCTAGATTTCCTAAGTCATTACGGGTTGCTTGTGGATCCAAGAAAAAGACGACTTCTCGACACAACAAACCAGCTATCGACCAGGGGATACGCCGTCAACTGCGAAAAGCTTATGATTAAGACCGTAAACGGGGATTTGGTCTACCACCAATTGTTGGAGAAATGTGCAGATCTAACGCGCCCACCGGCCTTTGGGTGAGAGAAAATACGGCACAGTGTGGAGCACCACATCGAAACCACACCCCGCCCGCCCGTATATTGCAAACCCCGCCCTCTCGCACCGGACCGTCTCAAGCCAATCAAGGCGGAATTTGCAACACTTATCGAGCAAGGAGTCATGCGCCCATCGAAGAGTTCCCGGGCATCTCGACTACACGTCGTCCCAAAGAAGGATGGAAGTCTGCGACATTGCGGTGACTACAGGGCGCTAAACGCCCGAACTGTACCCGACAGGTGCTCTCCACCGCACATACAAGACTTCGCGCAGCATTTACACGGTCGGCGAATATTCTCAAAAATTGGTTTAGTTCGAGCCTACCATCAAATGTCAATCGCGCCTGAGGACGTTACAAAAACCGCGATTTCGACACCATTCGGCCTTTTCGAGGCAAACAACATGATGTTTGGGCTTCGAAACGCCGCGCAAAAGTGTCAAAGATTTGTCGACGCGAGGCTTAGATTTCGTTTACGCGTACATAGATGACTTCTTGGTAGCTTCGGAAACCGAGGAGCAGCACCGCTGGCACTTGCGGATCTTGTTCGAACGTCTAAATCAGTACGGCGTAGTTATGAACCTCGCAAAGTGCGAGTACGGAATTAATGAAATAGCCTGCCTAGGCCATACGGTAAACGCGCACGGAATAAAACCGCTCGCCGATCGCGTTACAGCCATAAACGAAGCACCGCTCCCCGCGAACATCAAGGCACTACGCGGATACCTCGGTATGATAACGTTTACCGACGTTTCATACCGGGGGCAGCTAAAATTTTGCAACCCCTCAACGATTTGTTGCAAGGGGCGAAAAAGGGCAACATGCCCATTATTTAGTCGGAGGAAGCCAAAACGAGCTTTAGCGAGTCAAAACGCGCCCTAGCTAACGCTACGATGTTAGCGCATCGTATACCTGGCGCGCCCATCAGCCTCGCAGTAGACGCGTCCGACTTTGCAATAGGGACGGTGTTGCAGTAACGCGCGAATGACACTCGGCAACCATTGGGTTTCTTAACTAAAGCCTCAAATTTCGCGCAGCGAAAATATAGCGCGTACGATCGCGAATTACTTGCTATGTATACCGCGGTCAAGCGATTTAGACACGCCGTAGATGGGAGGAATTTCATTATTTTCATAGATCACAAACCCCACACCTATGCGTTCAGTCAAAATCCCGACAAGTGATCGCCGAGACAATTCCGTCAACTAGATTATATCGGGCAGTTCACGACCGATATAAGGCATATAAAAAGGCTGAATAACAATGCAGCCGACGCCCTATCTCGCATCGAAGCCATAGGAAAATCCGTGGATCACAAAATTCTCGCCGCCGCGCAAGAAAACGACAAGGAGCTCCGCGACATCATCAACTCCGATATATCCGCGTTGCAGGTTAAGAAAATTCGTTTTCCGGATTACGACGCGGAAATATACTGCGACGTATCAGGCGACATCGTACGACCGTACGTACCGAAACCCTTGCGGCGCGACGTATTCAATTCGCTCCACGGACTTTCCCATCTAGGGATACGCGCGACCCAAAAATTCGTAAAATCGCGTATAGTTTGGCCGGTAAACAAAAATTGCCAAACATGGACACGGCAATGCATCCCGTGTCAACAATGTAAAATAGCGAGACACGTTTCAACGCCGACCGGAACATTCGGAGAGCTCGCAAGACGATTCGAGCATATACATTTAGACATCATCGTCATGCAATATTCACAAGGCTACCGATATTGTCTAACATGTATCGACCGTTTTTCACGTTGGCCCGAAGCGATTCCAATACCAGATATGGAAGCGACGACCGTTGCCTCGGCTCTTCTTTCCACATGGATAGCGCGTTTTGGCGTCCCAGCAAAAATAACAACCGATCAAGGACGCCAATTCAAATCCAGTCTTTTCAACGAACTATGCCGGATGCTCGGCATTAAGCATTTGCGTACCACAGCCTACCACCTCGCGTCCAACGGGATGGTAGAGCGCTTTCACAGGCAGCTTAAGGCCGCAATCAAATGCCACAATTCGAGCAACTGGGTTGAAAGCCTTCCCATAGTTCTTTTAGGCATTAGAACCGCTATCAAGGAGGACCTGAGCGCAACGGCAGCCGAAATGATTTATGGTACGGACATACGATTGCCGGCAGAATTCTTTGTACCAGCAAAACAACCGGCCAACGCGGAATTCGCAAACTGTCTGCGAGAGCGAATGAGCGATATTAGACCTCTGCCGACTTCACGACACGGCGAAAAGAAAACGTTCATGTTCCGCGATTTAGAAACGTCGCCGTGCGTTTTCGTACGCCACGATGCAATCGGAGGTCCACTGCAACCACCATACGATGGCCCCTATCAGGTTACACAGCGTGGATGAAAACCATTACCATACGGATGAAGGACAAAAGCGTGAAAGTCTCCGTAGATCGTATAAAACCCGCCTTCATCGTGTCGGAAGATATTGAGCATCTGGAAAGGAGCGCAGAAACCTACGACGTATTTTTACCTGGGAAAATCTTCCGACCGTAAAGCAGCGAGCAAGCGCAACAAAGCGACGGAGACGCAAGAACCAATTATACCACGCGTTCGGGCAGGAGAGTTCGTTCTCCTCCTCAAACGGGTTTGAATTAAGCGGTTAGCATGGGCACCGCGCTAACATACATAAACAAACATAAAAAGAAGTAACGTTAACACTGGCAAGCGGGTACTGTAGCGGCACTCGTAGGTAAAATTCATAACGGTTTCGGTCTAGTGAACCCGCTACACAAAAAATCGTGTTTACTGAAAGATGAGTTTATTATAGATCCGACAACCTTAGGCGGTTACCGAAGGTTAATCAAAATCCGTAGATTTTGTCGTGATCATATGCCCTCGAGTCAACTACCCGAAAATTCAACATTTGTAAACAAGGTCGAGAGTTCAGCGTCAGTTGCGAATTTTCGAGAACACCTTCAAAATTCAAATCCCAACGCCTTTTGTCAACTCCAACGCATATGAATATAGCGAGCAGGGTAGCGAGGCATTCTTTTTTATCGAGTGACACGAGGAGTAGCAGCTAAGTCGATCCTTCTTTGCGCCCATCTATTCGTAATCACGAATCAAGACAACAAGTGTATTATACGACTAGTGTACACGTAGGGTATATTTTAATAAGCTACATAGTTAAATATACTCTTGTGCCTTTAAACCTAAATCGCTACCATACACCTCAAATCAAATTCGCACTAGTGAATATCTGCTCTATTGCATAACTACAACGTCTAATCCAAATGAAGATTCGTTTCACGCATCTAACACTAATAATAATGTGAACCCGATCTATAGGAAGATACATGAACATGCGATCGATTCTGACTGTCCAGGACTCTCACCGGAGCCGGAACTCGCAGTGCACCGTGACGAACGGCACATATATAAGAATTCATTCTCAGCCAGACCGTCAGTCGTGCTCGGGCAACAGTAGAAGCAACATGGAGTTTTTTAGATCTCTACTACGCGTCGTTGGTTTGTTCGTGCCAAGTAAGGTAGATATCATTTCCGAACTACCACTGGATGTTTCGCACTTGATACTTCGAAAATTGGATCCATCGTCCCTGCAGAGCGCCGCGCTTGTCTCGCGCAAATGTTTCAACGTATGTAGATCCGACAAGTGTCTACGGCGGAAAGTGAGACGTCACATGCGACATACGAGAAAGCGGGTCAAGATGCAATTTCTCGGACCTGCAGCCGCTAAAGCTACCAACCAAGAATCAAGAAGTAGAGGACGTGGTGAGGGCACCCTAAGGCACGAAATATGTTTATCCGCTGCTCGTACGGCGGTCGTCGTTGGAAGGTTACGCGGTCCTCCGAAAATTTCAATGCGAGATCGCTCCATCGATGTTGGACCAGTAAAATGTATTAGACTCTAACTCATGTAAGTACCGAAATTTGACTGCTTGCTTTTGCGAGAACTTGAAACGGTCTTGTCCGGATTCAGAACTGTAGCGTGAAGCTTGAAATAAAATGGTTTTACTGAGACGGCAATGTGTTTCAGTCACGCTAATACTATCTGTATCGTGATAGGCCCATTATTGAATATTAACTACAATGTATCACCGCTGCAATTGCAGATTTGTCGTCCATTAGGTGCGAGATATACTCCTCATTGGCTGCCAAATACAGCGCACTTCAGCTGGCTCGAACTACTATATCATCTCTGGTCCTTGACATATCAAGCGTAATTGCAGTTTTGCATATTCAGGTTAGAATATTCAAATCAACGTATCTCCGTTTCTGTAGCGCAAATGGCCACAATGCGATGCCCGTTATATTTCATATCCCATGTCATAACCAGCGCACATCTGCAAGTTTGCGGTTAACTATAGGCTCTGTCAATCACAGCGTATTTGTTGTTGCGCATATTCAGGCTTACGTATTCACAAAAACGTATCTCCGCTTCTATTGCATATATTTCGACTATAAATAGCGCGTTACACTTCATATTTGCACTCAGATACACCGCACATTAGCTGGTTACAGCAATATCAGATCTGGTCCTTGAAACATCCATCGCAATTGTAGTATTGCGTTTGCAGTCGTAAATATTCAAATCATGGTATGTCCGTTTCTACGGAACATTTTCGGAAAATTCGATGCGCGTTATATGTCACATTTGCTGTCATGTGCACTGCATGTCAGCTGGTTTGCGCTATGTCAACTCTGGTCCCTGTCAAATCCAGCGTTATTGTAGTTTTGCATATTCAGGTTAAAATATTCAAATGAATGTATCTCCGTTTCTATTGCACATATGGCTACAATTCGATGTCCGTTAAATTTCACATCTGATGTCATATGCACCACACATCAGCAGGTTTGTACTATGTCAACTCCGGGCTCTGTCAAATCCAGCGAAATTGCTGCTATACATATTCATGATTAATTATTCAAATCACCGTATCGCCGTTTGCATTCCAAATATGCCGACAGAACGAAGCGCGTTATACTCCATATTCGCTGCCAAATACAGTGCATATTATCTGGTTTGAGTTATGTAACGTGTGGACGCAGCCAACCTCAGCGCATTTGCAGTTTTGCATATTCAGGCTTAAATATTCAAGTCAACATATTGTAGTATCCTGAGGGAAATTCCTCATTAGAAATCGATCAAAACAATGTCGTCTGTCCTTCGGTTGTTAGTTTACATCGGGGAGAAAGCTTATGTGACTAAAGTCACCTTGTACTTGTGGAGCGTTGACAGAATTAGGTTAGAGAGTTGGAAAATCTAACGCTAATGGTAGGGGACGATTTAACTTTAAAGATTGGCTGACCGTGAAGCGTTGAGCGGTTGATCGAGAAATAAGAGTGAGTCGAGAGCTCAGAGTTAATCGAGAAGTCGAAGAGTAGAGTTGTTAGCGCTGTCGAGTTGCGAGAGGTGTTAGCGTTGTTGAGAGTGGAGTTGTTAGCGTTGTCGAGTTGTGAGAGGTGTTAGCGATGCTGAGAGTGGTGTTGATAGCGCTTTCCATTTTCAGGATTAAATATTCAAATCAAGCTATTTCGGATTCCGTTGCAGATATGTCCACAATTCGAGTTAGTATCGTACTGCCAAATGTATTACTCATCAGCCGGTTTGCGCTATGTCGATTCTGACCATTGTTAAATCCAGCGTAATTGCAATTTTGGATACTCATGCACGAATAATCAAATCAACGTATCTCCGTCATTGTGGCAAATATGTCGAGAATTCGATGTGACTTGTACCCCACATTTCTTGCCAAATGCAGCGCACACCAGCCTGTTTCCGTTATGTCCTCTCTGGTTTCAGTCAAATCCGGCATGATTGTAGTTTCGCATATTCATGCTTAAATGTTCAAATAAACCTATACAGCGCATATCTGCCAGTTTGCGCAATGTCAATTCTGGACCGTGTCAAATCCAGCGTATTTGCAGTTTTGCATACTCAGTCTAAAATATTGAAATCCACGTATCTCCGCCTCAAGAGCTCAAATGACGACCTTTCGATGCGCATAATACTGCACATATGCTGCCAAATCAGCCGGTTTGTGCCACGTCAACTCTGGACCCGATCAAATTCTGTGTAATTGCAAATTTGCATATTCAGGCTTAAATATTCAAATGAAGGTATCTTCATCCCTATTACAGATATGTCGACAATACTATGCAAGTTGTATTCCACATTTACTACTAAATACAGCGCGCATCATCCGGGATGCGACCTTTCAACTGCTGCACTGGTATTGGATATACGTCGAAAATACTATGCGCGGTAGCTCCACATTTGCTGCCAAATAGAGCGCACCTAAGTGGGCTGGCGCTAAGTTAACTCTGGACCGTGTGAAATCCAGCGAAATTGCAGTTTTGCATATTCAGGCTTAAATATTCAAATCTACGTATCTCTGTTTCTAATGCAGATATGACGATGAATTTATGTGTGTTATATTCCACATTGGCTCCCAAATTAAGCACACATCGGAGGGTTTGTGCTATGTCATCTCTGGTCTCCGACAAATCCAACGTAGTTTCAGCTTTGCATATTCAGGCTGAAATATTCTAATCAACGTATCTCCGCTTCTGTTGCAGATATGCCGACAACGTAAAGCGTGTTATACGCCAAAATTGTTGCCAAATACAGCACACATCAGCCGCTTTGGGCTATGTCGATTCTGGACCCTGTGAAGTGCAGCGTAATTGTAGTTTTGCATACTCAGGAATAAACGTTCAGATCAATGTGTCTCCGCCTCTATAACATATGTGCCGACATCCACTCCATATTTGCTGCCAAATACAGCGCACATTAGTGGGCTGGCGCTATGTCAACTCTGGACCGTGTCAAACCCGCGTAATTGCAGTTTTGCAAATTCGTGCATAAATAATCAAATCAACGTATCTACGATTCTGTTACAGATATGCCGACAATTCGACTCAGGTTATACTTCACATTTGCCGCCAGTACAGTGCACATCATTCGATTTAAACTATGTCATCTCCGATCACCGACAAATCCAGCGTAATTGCAGTTTTTCATATACATTATTATATATTCAAATCCACGCATCTCCGCTACTGTTGGAAATGTGTCGCCAATACTTGCATTCCACATTTGTTGCAAATTAAACCAATATCATCCAATTAGCGCTATGTCCACTCTGGTCCGGTCAAACCCAACGCAACTGCAGTTTTGCATTATCACACCTAAATAATCAAATCAACGAATCTCCGTTTCGATTGCAGATATGTGGAAAATTCGATGCGCTTTATACTCCGTAGTTGCTATTAAATACAGCTCGCATCATCTGGTTTGCGCTATGTCAAATCCGGACCCCGTGAAATCAAGCGTAAATGCAGTAATGCATGATCAGGGTTCAATATTCAGATCGACGTGACTCAGTTTCTGTTGCAGATATGTCGACAAATCGGTGCGCGTTATATTCCATATCGACTGCCATACACTGGGCGCTTCATCTGGTTTAAGCCATGTTAAATACGGAACGAGTCAAATCCAGCGTATTTGTAGTTTTGCTCATTCAAGCCTAAATATTCAACTGAATGTATCTCCGTTTTCATAGTAAGTATGTTCACAATAGGATGCATGTTATACTCCACATTTGCTGCCAAATACAGCATACTCCAGCCGGTTTGCTCTATGTCAACTCTGGGCCGTGTCAAATACGGCGTCATTGCAGGTATGCATATTCAGACTCAAATATTCAAATCCCCGTATTTCCGTTGCTGTTGCAGACATGCCGAGTATTCGATATGCCCGGTACTCCAGATTTCTTGCCCAATTCAGCGCACACTAGACAATTAGCACTATGTCCGTGTAACGTAAATCACATCAGAGACCAGGACACACACACACCGCGGGCAGGATGGTGTCCCGGTCGGCATACTTCGAACCCGATGGACCGACGAGAGAAACACATGGCGACCTTGGCGACAATGTATATTGGCGGAGTACCTGAGGATTCATTTATGGCCTAACGGTCCTTCCACCAAATGTTCCAGAAGCGTAGCAACGGTCACGTACGCCTACAGGGTAGTGGGGATAATGAGAGAACAGATGATCGAAAGTAAAAAGATTGTAAGAGACTCACTCTCGTACGGTCACGGCTAGAGCTCGGAAGTGTCTTATAATTGTATAAACGAAGTAAAAATAAAGTTTTCTTCTTCTTATAAAATTTCTCTTTTATTTTACGTGACATCCGCACTGATCCCTGTCAAATCGAGCGTATCAGGTCTGTAAATATGAAACCGGAATTTGCCTATAGATGGCCCTAGCTGATAGTGTAGTTATCACTACACTACGTCATTGATGCCAAAAGTCGTTGTTGACATCTCACGAACATTTTCGACTGAGAACAGTACAATGATTCTGGCAATGATTCTTTGGAAGAAATTGCACACTTCATCCTATAGGCATACCGGACGATACAAGGGCTGGTCGTCCCTCCTTCCGAAGCAATACCAGCCTCGCCGTGCGCCATATCCGAGGGTTGGCACCCTCCTTCGATCACGATGTAAATAGAAGTCGCAGTCTAGGTGCCATGACCCGCATCATCTCCCATCATACCCGTCACGGGACTCCGTCAGGGCCAGGCGCTACTTCGCGGGAGGCTATCATCCTCGCCTCGTCCATCACCTCCCCGTGTGCATATACGCCGACGCAGCATCATACTAGCTTTTGCGATGGTGTGAACGATATTGAAATATGTAACCAAACCTAGTAACACTGTAAATTACCTCCCTACAGTACTTCAGCTTATTATATATTTTAGATAGTTCATAAGTACCTATACATGAGCACAAACTATAAAAATTTGTTGCGGCATATGAGCCAGAGGGAAATTCAAATCCTATTGTTATTTTGCCTCGGAGTATCAGGATCGTAAGGATACAAGTAAATACACTCGGAGCATAAAAATGTTGCCGCTACTTCGAACAAAGTCGATTTTGAATCTTCCGACTTCCGCCCCGACCAGTATAAGTAAACCGAGGCAACCCAAAGAGTAAAGTATCTTCGAATACCTACGAGTATCAACGAGCGATCTGCTGAATTTCGTGACGAACATTTATGGAATATTTTTACACATTGTATCTACGACTCAGGGCCCATAGGCTGTACCTTACCTTATTATTTTAAGTAAATTCGGCGATTACGACGACAATCGATAACCTCAAATAAGTCTGACGGTCAAAAGTCCCATATACCCTGTCCTCTACATATTTCATTATAAAAGACCTGAGTCAAATATTGATGTTGGGAAGTAATGGATTGTAGACTAAGGTACTGCAACTTATTCTATTATGGGAGCAGCTGCCACAAGCAGGTATCTAATCATTCCAAATAAAGACAAATTGTGTCGACTAAATATTTGTTATACAAATAGCATTGTCTTTTGGTAACGGGTGCTTTCCTCGATTATAATTCCACACAGTAGCCGGGCCCCCTAGGACCATAGGAGTTGAGATTACGCCCAACCATCGCACAAGGCACCCAATACCTTGCTCCCTGGATCAGCTTAGTCTGCAGGAGCTGTCGCTCGTATCAGGTCGAACGGGGCACATTCTAAGCCATCCCGTCTCACCAGTACGGTTTCGGAGCAGGTGGGACGCTGCTCATCCGCCGAAGTCCATTCGGTGGAGTCTCCACCTTAAATCGGCCCTCTTGCCAGCATCTTGTCCATCACCCACTGCCACCACGAGTCCATACCCATTAATTGGCCGATCAGAGGGGTCGCTTCTCCCTCCGGGCTGTAACTCGATCGCCCGTGGTACCAACCTTAGTCGTTGGTGGGACTATCGTATGGATGTACGACCACGTGACAGCCGGCCAGCGACCTGCTAACCGATCTCGGCAGTTCCAGATGGGACTCACGTAAGCGGGGGCCTCAAGGTACTTTTGTACCCGGGAACTTATCCCGGCGGTCCCATCCTTGGCATCAGGATCGTGGGTGCGCTACTGCCCAAGGCCACGTAGAGAGGATGTAATAGTAATTAAACGCCTTACACCTCCGACGACCTTCCCTGCGGAGTACACAGGGACTCACGTAAGCGGGACCCTTGTCCCGACGGTCCCCCTGGCTTCGGGAAAGTGGGTTTGCCAGCCCTCATAGGCTCACATAAGCGAGCCCTCCCTGCGGGAAATATTTGTTATACAATTATAAAATATGCTATGCAATCGTATCGTACAGTTTAACGTCATCATTCTTTCCTATAGCCATTCAGTTATTATACGAAATGCCGCATATGATTTGAAAAAGTATATTTCATCCCAAATAGTATTGCAATTAAACCACTCAGAAGACCATCTTATTAATTATATTTTCCGGTATTACCTCTGTAGTTGTCGTGTGTGAAGAGGACGAAGGTCATGTGGACTAATAACGGAGTCTTTGTTGTTGTAAGCGTCAGATGTATTTGAGTTATGGCTACCTATACTAGTCGCCGGGGGAGGGGGGGTTAAAAGAATTCGTATTTGCCTACCTGACGACAATTCCTGGTTGCGGTGACATTGTTTTTACATTAATTGTAGCTCAGCGGTCTAGGTACTTCGAGGCGTCAACGACGTTATTTGCTTTGTCCTATGACACATGTACCGCTACACTTCTATTTCTATACAAATATAATGCTAAATACTGAAATATATCACAAGTATTTCATATTTGAAATAACAGTCAAATTAACGGAATTAATCTGTTTGACATCTATGCGGATCAAGTCGTGTACGAATATATGTACAGCCTGTAGTTTTAATATTCTAAGCACGTATTGTATGCCGGACACTTATCTTTAATAAATTTTGCAAATCTGTTTATAGTAAGTGACGAATCATTAGGCCAATGACAAATAAGGCGACCTTTAAAAGATTTAACGAAACTTGCTTCTGCTGAACTTGGTCTATGAAGGTCGAATAGCTTCTCGTTTGTTTTTCAATTAAAGACATACTTTATGGAATGTGTTTTACTGACATACCGATTCCAAGGATTTCCGGTGCTTCTTAAAAATATTACACTCTGTTGTATGAAATATAATTTGCCCTTATTATAACCATTAACATCTAATGTCTTTTCTGGAAGTTCGTATACTATGGCATCGGAATTATTTTTCATTTTACGCTGTGTTACTCGCAACTTTTCACAGATATATGTACCAACAGGAAGTAGATCTTTGGCACGTATTCGAGTATAGTTATTTCCTGCTGGTTTCCACAAAGCTTCACAGACCAACGTCGCTTCCTCGTTCCTTTAAACAACAGTCATACATTAGTATTACATGAACGTACTTCTTGAAAAAACATTTCATTACTGGAAATCTAAAAGTTTATTATTGAACTCAATAAGATTCAGTTGCTTACCTGCTCCTCAAATATTTTTTGCTAATGTCCACTTCTCCTAAGTAGAATGCATCTATAATATGCAATGCAAGTACTTTTTGCTGATATATAAACTCCTTAGTTATTTCATATACAACCTCTGCGTTTACAAGTGTATTTGGTGGTAATTCCAATACTCTAGATATTGTTTGCGCATATCAGCTTGTTTTGTCTCAACAAGAGTATTATCCGCATAAAATGCTGCAATTTTACACAGGTCGAGTATTTGCTTTCCGGCCAAATCTTTGTTAGAAGCACGTAGATATTGAACAAATTGTTTCTCTCTTTTTAATTCATTATATGATACTAGTTGTAAAACGTCGTCATTTACACCACCTTTTAAAAGCAGACGATTAACATGCTTCAGATATTCAACAACATCTTGTACCCCAGATCGTTTCTTCTTACATATTATGTAACGTTCTGAATTTCCTGGTCTAGAAGAGTTTGATTTAAAAATACAAACTTCTTCAAAGCATCGATACATTAAATAAACTAAACCAGCACTAAAGGGTGTAAAAAGGTTGAATAATTTTGTCACAAAATCACCACCCTCTCTTTCAACCATCAATGCTATTAAACATCGACAAAGATACAGTTGATTTGAAAGAATTTCTTGTACATTTTCTTGTCGTTCTACTGAGAATCCTCAATCAGACATCACAAAATGTACTCCTTTGCCATGGGTATGCTGCATTATAAGATTTGTAAATGCCTCTTCATTATCTGGGTCAAAGACATCACCACTTTCCTTTGGTCCGTGGTATGGATGAAATGTCTCACAAGGACCCGCATAAAAATCTTCTAATTTGAAATCATGTTCATTTTCTAAAGTAAGAGCAAATCCTTTAGCACGTCATTTCTTTCGCCATAGAACATGTTCCCTAAAACCTCCTGGTCCAGCACATACATCTGCAAAGTATAGCAGCCCATTCTCCCTCAAACCTTTTGGGTTAGTAAACATAAAGTTACATGCTCTATCTGTATTTGCAGTTTTAACAGTAGCACGATTTAAAAAAAATGCACCACGAATTGTTTCATGAGGATTACAACGTGTCCTTGCTCGACGCACATCAACGTCATCCAAATGGGCGAATACCGTTTTCGCATTGATAACAGTTTTCACTATATCTTCACAACAGAAATCAATTTCATCATCTGTGGTCAACTTTTCATATCACCATTTCATATCTTTTACAAACTTTATAACTTCCTCTGCAGGATTCCATTTAAGACCTGAATCTTCATGTCCAGGAACATGATGTCCAAAGACTCTGCGACCATGCTGTCTAGGTGCTTGAACTGACTCTAAACGACCTTGTTCATTATTTCCGAGGCCGTAACCGCCTCATATCCCATCATTCGCATCATACTTTTGCCGTTATCGAGGAGATTGTTTGACTCTTGTGTTATTACTTGTATTCTTCTATTGTCAACTACCTTTTCATCAATATCCTCCTCGTCAGATTCACTTGAACATCTACGAATTTTTTGTCGTTTACTATGACTATAAGTATCTCTTTCAAAGCTCTTCCTTTTTGTCCTAGTTTCCAATTCTTCTTGCATGGTATGTTGATGCATCAGTCGCATAACAATTCTGCTAGGAATATGATACATTTACACTGTACATGTGAATGTGTGTATAAGCGTCAGAGGATGTCCAGGCCTTAGTTGGGACAAAAGACAAGAGTCAGTGGTTAGAAGTATCTGGAAGAGTCTGTTGACAACAAGCGTGCGTGCGGGTAGGATTTCGAGGTCTTTAGAGTATAAGATATATGTATAACTGTTGTGTGCTAAATAAAGGGAATTATTTGTATTTCCGAGTCCATTCTATATCTTTACATGGTAGCAGAGCGTGGTTCATAGTTTTGCCAGTTATTTTAGTGCATGGTTTTCAATATTGCGAGTTAGATCGAGTGAGTGTTCAGTAAAGAAAGAAACGTTCAAAGGTTACAAAGAGGAAAAATACACATCGAGCACGTAGGAACGCTTGAGTAACTGATAAGGAATCATTTAATATGGAGAGATTGGAAATCATGATACCTATTTTCGATGAATATTTACGGTATGTGGAAGCAAAGAATAACAACGTTTCTCAAGTATAGAGAATGCGAGGTTGTCACAACTAGGGTGAAGACAGAAACAGACAGTGAAGACTGGGACAAAAAGGATCCGAAGACAATAAATATAATTTATAGTGCCATCACAAACAGACAATTGGAATATATTAGAGAAGAAAAAACGGCGTATGAGATAGTAAAAAAGTTTGATGAAATGAAACTTGAAAGAGTCGACGGCACTACAGGTCGTATGCAGAAGGAGATTGGAAAAGATAAAACTTGAGAACTACAGTGATTCAGCATCGTTATTTAGCGGTTTCGAAAAATTAATAAACGAATTAAAATGTGCTGGCGCACAAGTGAGTGCGAGGGAAAAACTAACTTACATGCTGATTACGTTACCCGAAGAATACAGCTACATAGCGGATATAGTAGATGCACTGAAAGCCGAAAATCAAACGGCAGTGTATGTAAAAAATAAAATTGAAATAGCGGAGAAGAAAAATAAGTCCAATCGAGGAGAAATGCAAACCAACGCCTATTCTGCAAAAAAGGAAGGATGCTTCAGATGTGGAAGAGTAGGACATTTTGCGAGAGAGTGTCAAAATGGCGTCGAAGTGGGAAACAGTATCAGTTTTTGGCTTGGGTCAACACGTTGTCGCAGCAGAGGAGGAGGAAACAAAGGAAATACGAGCAGGGGACATGGAAATTTCCATCGTCAGTCAACAACCGGCACGAGCGAGCATGGTATCTCAAGATAAAGCACATGGATAGCAACGGCGCACGCAGCACACAGCGGCGAGGCGAACGAGATAAGTAATAATGAAGTAATGTGGCTATTAGATAGCGGTTGCACAGATCACATAATAAACAGCGTAAATTATTTCGATAAATGTATTGACCTTAAAGAACCGGTAAATATATATTTAGGCGATAATAGATCGAAAGGCAACAAAATTAGGGAATGTTATAAGTTATTTTGAAGCATTTGGAATGCAAAATGAAATAAATGTGGATAATGTTTTTTGCGCGAAAGAAATGTCCGCAAACTTGATTAGTTTAGGCAAGTTAACAGATAATAGGAACAAGGTCATTTCAATAGGAAATATTGCAAAAGTAATAGATGAGGACAATAAGCTTACAGCGGTAGCGGTTAAAGAAAAGGGAACATATAGAATGAAAAGTATATTGAAAGGGAAGGAGCACTTAGCAAACAGCGCCGAACGTAGTGATATGAGTAAAAGGAAAAGATGGCATAGGATGCTAGGACACGTAAATTTTAAATATTTAAATATTTTGGGTAAAGAGCAGCTAGTTACTGGTATAACGAATGAATTTAAAAAGGAATTTTTGAAATGTAGGGTGTGTATGGAAAGGAAAATGCAAAATTTACCATTCAAAAATAATCGAACCAAGGCTATGGAGATAATGGAAATTATTCACTCGGACGTGTGCGGTTTTATGACTACCGAATTCAATGAAGAGAAACATTTCATCTCATTTATCGATAATTATAGCAAAATAGCTAGAAGTTATTGTATAAAATCAAAAGATGAGGTCTTTGATTGTTTCGTACAGTTTGTAAATGAAGCCGAGAATTTAACTGGCAAGAGGTTTATAATATTCAGATGTGATGATGGAAAAGAGTACTTGAATAATCGAATTTATAAATTTGCTAGGGATAAAGGTATCAGAATAAATAATTGCCCAACCTACGTACATGAATTAAACGGGACAACGGAAAGGTATAATAGAACAGTGATGGACATGGCGCGTTGCTTGTTAGCGGAAGCGAAAGTACATAAAATGTACTGGCTGGAAATTGATTGGACAGCGGTATACTTGAAAAATCGAATACTGGCAAATACAATAGAGAGAAAGACACCTTTGGAAATATTCTTCGGGAGTGTTGAAAATCTACATCTATATGGAAGTAAAGTTTTTGTAAGAACAAAAGAGAGTTTCAAAATGGGATAAGAAGGCAGATATGGGAATTTTGTTTGGATATAGTGAAGTAGGTTACAGAGTCTTATTAGGTGGGAAAATAACAATAGCGAGACATGTAGAGGTCATAGAAACAGACACAAAATGTATCGGTTTTGTGGAGAATTCATTCGATAAAGATAACGATGACATTGAGGATAATGATTTATTGGTAAACATGAATAAGGAAGAGTTAGAAAATAGGGAAGATGAAAATGGTAACAGTCTTGAAAGCATAAACATCCCTAGAAGATCTACACGTAATAAGAGAACTCCAGTAAGATATCCAGAAAAAGAAAACATTAGTGAAATCCATGCAAATTATTGTAGAGTAGATATCCTTTGTACATTTGAGGAGGCGATTTGTTGCGAAGATAGTGAAGATTGGAAACAAGCTATGGATAAGGAAATGGAATGACTTTATAAGAATAAAACTGGGAAATTGTTGGAAAGGGTAAAAGGCAAAGACGTATTAGATGTAAAATGGGTTTACACGAGAAAATCAGATGACAGGTATAAGACTAGATTAGTGGTAAGAGGATTCCAACAAAGAAACATAGCTGATGACATATACTCCCCAGCAGCGAGTAATCAGACCTTTAAGATATTGCTAACATATTGTTGTCGAAATGGATTAATTATCGAGCAAATGAATGTAGAAACTGCTTTTTTAAATGGTGAAGTAACCTCGGAGGTATATGTAAATCAATCAAAGGGATATGCGGACGGAACGAATAGAGTTTGTAAACTATCGAAAGCGCTTTATGGGTTAAAAGAAAGTCGAAGGGAGTGGTATGAGTGTCTTGATAAGTATGTGACGAGATTAGGTCTTAAGAAGAATAACATAGAGTTGTGCCTATATACACATGGAGAGGGAGAAAATGTTGTTTATTTGCTAATGTATGTAGACGATTTGCTAATTTGTAGTAAAATAAAAGGAAGATACAAAGGGTAAAGAACTTATTAACTAATAGATTTGGAATGAAAGATTTAGATGAAGTCAGAGAATATCTTGGAATAAATATAGACTATGATTATTTCAAAAATGAAATAAGATTAAGCCAAAAGAAATACATTGAATCATTAGCAAACAAATGTAAGTTACAAAATAGCAAATTGTACTGTACACCTATGGAGACCAACTTAAGAATTGAAAAAGCTGAGATAAATAGAGAGGATATTGGATACAAAAATTTAATTGGCGCATTGTTGTATATTAGTGAAAATACCAGACCCGATATAAATTATAGTGTGAATTATTTGAGTAGATTTCAAGATTGTTGTAATGAGACACACTTTAAATATGCTATGCAAATATTGAAATATTTGTACCGGACTAGAGATTTAAGATTAGATTATAAAAGGAACGAAAAATGTGAAACGATGGATTGTTATGTGGACGCTGATTAGGCAGGAGATCAATTAGAAAGGAAATCGACTTCTGAATATGTAATTAGATTGTATGGAAATGTAATTGGTTGGAAGTCTAAAAAACAAAGGTGTGTGACAAAAGACTCGACGTATGCAGAGTATGTAGCTCTATCGGAAGCGGTGAGTGAATTAATGTCCATTAGGGAAATTATGAAAATCTTCAATGTAAATCTAGACGATAACCCTGTAAAAATTTATGAGGATAACTCTGGAGTGATAAGTATAGCAAAGCACGGAAATTTTACAAAAAATTCTAAACACATTGAAGTTCATTAGCACTACGTTCACGAGTGCTTAAAGGAGAATAAGATAAACATATTTAAAGTAATTACAGGCGAAAATACTGCGGATATTTTTACGAAGGCACAGCGTAGAGAGAAATTCGATAGGTTTAGGTCATGGATGAATGTAAACTAAGAGGAATGTAGATAAAGCAATAAGTGTTAAAGTTTCTGTTACGTAATTCGTCAAAGCATGTAAATACGATTAAGTATAAATGTAAGGAGGCGTGTTAAGAACATGATACATTTAAACTGTACATGTAAATGTGCGTGTAAGCGTCAGAGGACGTCCAGGGCTTAGTTGGGACAAAAGACAAGAGTCAGGCGTTAGAAGTATCTGGAGGAGCCGGTTGACAAAAAGCGTGCGTGCTAGTAGCCTTTCGAGGTCTTTAGAGTATAGGATATATGTATAAATGTTATGTGCTAAATAAAGGGAATTATTTGTATTTCCGAATCCATTCTATACCATTACAAATACACTAAGGTACCAGAATATTATAATATTCAGTAACAACGATAGAGTTAACCAGTTCGCAAGTATAAAAAAGACACATTTTACACTGTGACGAAATAATATCCAAGAAATCTGATATGACATACATGGAAAATACACGAATCAGACTGAGAAACCACTGCGCACATTCATAACTGACTTCGACATAGCCGTTCCCAACTACTCGCGGAGTGAGATTGACCGAAGCGGCCCAGAGGCAACGCCCACGTACCCCAAGCGGCTACTGCCCCGCCACCAATAGTAACCCGAAAGCACAGGATAATACTTGAATTCGTTGTTCCCTCAATTTTGAATTTATTTACCTCAACAATATATATTATGTACAAAAATTTATAATAATTTATAATACAGTTTATAATAACATGTAAATTATATTTATTATCTGACGAACGCAATGAGAGAAAGGTAAAGACCAGCGTAGTCAATGCGGCACTAACTCTACATCCGGTTGACCTCAATTTACCTACCTACGTACCTACACAGTGACGCCTACGCTTTAAAACTTTTGTCGAAATCTTAAAGTTTTAATGGTAAACTCTTCGTTCTTATAATATCTCACTGACAGGCATGCACCATTTATAGAAGAGTCAACATAAATTTCGTAGTTGAGGATTATTGAAAGTATCTAATTTAATTCAGAAAGGCAATAATTTGTTTAACGAAATAAGCCATTTATTTATCATCCGCGTTTCTACCATGACATTTATGTTATAATAGCAATATGAAAATAAGGCAAGTTGAGTAAAGAAATACTCTTTCAAATCATTTTCGCCCATACTTCTTAAGTGGTTTATAAATGATTCGTGTATACCCTTCTTTCCTTCTGCCCCTACTCACGTGAAACTATAACTAGCATTTAAACAAAATCAACTATGTTTCGCGTAAACGAGAGTCGTAACCGTTACCATCAGATAATCGACACCACTGTAAGGACATAGAAGGGGTTCGGAAATACAAATAATTCCCTTTATTTAGCACACAACAGTTATACATATATCTTATACTCTAAAGACCTCGAAATCCTACTCGCACGCACGCTTGTTGCCAACCAACTCTTCCAGATACTTGAAACGACTGACTCTTGTCTTTTGTCCCAACTAAGGCCTCGACGTCCTCTGACGCTTACACGCACATTCACATGTACAGTGTAAATGTATCATGTTCCTAACAGCCACGAACAGATCGATAACCTTATTTCTGTTAGGATCATCGGGGTGGTTCAATTAAGTATACACTGATTTAACAGGTATAAATTACAGTTCATTCAAACAATTTGCCTAGAGAAATATAAACTGCTAGAGCATAATTAGGAACGTGACGCTGGGCAAATGCCTCAGCGATCAACAGCTACAGGACGTCGATGACCTTATGACAAACCCCCCCAGACACGGTACGCTAGGATACCGACATTGCCTGGCGAAAATCGATCGTTTTTCGCGTTAGACCGAAGCCGTTCCCATCGCCGACATGGAGGCGGCAACCGTTGTTTCAGCCATCCTTTCCACGTGGATATTCCGTTTCGACGTACCTTTAAGGATAAGGACCGATCAAGGACGCCAGTTCCAATCAAACATATTTAACGAATTATGCCTGTTCCTGGGCATTAGGCATTTACGAACGACAGCCTATCACCCCGCGACCAACGGGATGGTAGAGCGCCTGCACCGTCAACTAAAAGCAGCAATCAAATGCCACGATACGAGCAACTGTGTAGAAATCTTGCCAACAGTTTTATTTGGCATACGAACAGTTATTACGGACGTGAAAACGACGACAGCCGAAATGGTTTATGGCACCGGCATACGATTGCCGGCATAATTCTGTGTACCAACGAAGCAACAGGCCAAGTCGAAATACGGAAGCCGTCTAAAACTACGAATAGAAAAGATCAGGCCTCATCCGATTACGCGACACGGCGAAAAAGAAACCTCCGTGTTCCACTCGAAACATCGTCTTACGTATTTCTACGTCACGATGCCATCGGATACCCCTTACAACCACCCTACGGCGGACCGCATCAATTTATATCGAGAGCAAAAGGGACCATTGCGATTGAAATTAGCAACAAGAACGTAATCGTACCCTTAGACCGTCCGAAATGCGTGAATTTTTATTGCACGGTAACATTGAACACCATTACAGCGAAAATCGCGAAGTAATAATACCACCTGATGTTTGAGATGAGCAAAACGAAGACGACTCTGGAATTCATCACTCCAGGCGCGCGGGCAGAAAAGTTCGCTTCCCTGATCGTTCCCAGCCAGGCCGTCGATAAGCTAATGCGTAAGTACTACCAGCGACATAAATATAAGTCGCAGATGAAAGAACACCGCAACATTCCGTTTGGAATTTTGGGAAAATCCCGAAACATTGTAATCTAGATTCTACGGTAGCGGTAATTAAACAATTGTAGTCATCCAGTCCGATTGTAATTGTTCGAAACTTGTGATACCGAACATGGCCTCGAGGCGACAACCAGTCACCGAACGTAGCCGCGGTCAAGGGATGAACGTTTTGTCTAATAAAGGCATGGAGTAATTCTATAGCTGTCCTGAAATGAAGTAATCGTAGCGGCACGTGACAGTAAACATTCCAACGGTTTCTGTCCCGTGTCTCGCCACACGCAGACTCTATCCGTCGGATAAGATGATTGCCAGATGTCAACGCTTCTCAACAGTATATGTTTAGCTAGCCTGAGGACCCATTATAAACCTTAAGATTTAGTTAACTAAAGTCCTTAACAGTCCTAAACAGGCAAACAGTCTTTGTTCCAACTACGGGATGATAGGTGAAATCTATTTTTCCACGGACGACGCTTCCCGCTAGCAACGTTCTCTCAAGGGCAACTAGCATCCTTCTCTAACCATCAACATGGAAATTGTCCAATTTACAGTAACGTCACTTACAATCTCTTTCCGAGCGAAGTCATTTCTCCACGAATCCGATGTTCTGGTGCCCTTAGACACACCCATCATAGTTTTCCTCTGCAGCATCATCGTGCCGGAAAATCATTCTCTCGTGAGGTCACATTAGCCAGTTACAAAGAGCCTTAACACTCGGTGGATATTCTATGTTTTGACAAAGAGTTTCTTCAGTCCTACCTATATCGTATATCCAGTATATATCGTATATCCATCTACCTATATCCAGTCCTACCTATATCGTAGATAAGGAAGTAGGGTACAACTTGGAATCAGGATGAAAACGAATTCTGTTGTCCCGTTGACCGCGGCTTTGTTATTGATCCCAGGATCATTGTCATTAGCTTCTCGAGTACCTAATTACCACGACTACTTGTCAAATTATATAACAATCAAATTTACACTAGTAAATATCTGCTCTATTGCATAACTACAACGTCTAAACCAAATGAAGATTCGTTTCGCGCCTCTAACTCTAATCATAATGTGAACCCGATGTAAGTGAAAATACATGCACATACCATCGATTCTGCCTGACCAGCACTCTCACCCGGAACCGGAACTCGCAGTGCACCGTGACGAACAGCACATATATAAGCCTCCACTCTTAGCCAGACCGTCAGTCGTGCTCGCGCAACAGTAGAAGCAACATGGAGTTTTTTAGATCTCTACTACGCGTCGTTGGTTTGTTAGTGCCAAGTAAGGTAGATATCATTTCCGAACTACCACTGGAGATTTTGCACTTGATACTTCGAAAATTGGATCCCTCGGCCCTGCAGAACGCCGCGCTTGTCTCGCGCAAATGGTTCAACGTATGTAGATCCGACAAGTGTCTACGGCGGAAAGCGAGACGTCACATGAGACATACGAGAAAGCGGGTCAAGATGCAATTTCTCGGACCTGCAGCCGCTAAAGCTACCAACCAAGAATCAAGAAGTAGAGGACGTGGTGAGGGCAACCTAAGGCACGAAATAAGATTATCCGCTGCTCGTACGGCGGTCGTCGTTGGAAGGTTACGCGGTCCTCCGAAAATTTCGATGCGAGATCGCTCCATCGATGTTAGACCAATAAAATGTATTAGACTCTAACTCGTGTAAGTCCCTTAATTTGACTGCTTGCTCTTGCGAGAACTTGAAACGGTCTTGTCCGGATTCAGAACTGTAGCGTGAAGCTTGAAATAGAATGATTTTACTGAGACGGCAATGTGTTTCAGTCGCGCTAATACTATCGGTATCGTAACAGGCCCATTATTGAATATTAAATAAAACGTATCACCGCTGCGATTGGAGATTTGCCGTCAATTAGGTGCGAGATATACTCCTCATTGCCTGCCAAATACAGCTCACATCAGCTGGCTCGTGCTATTATATCATCTCTGGTCCTCGACATATCAAGCGTAATTGCAGTTTTACAAATTAAGGTTAACATATTCAAATGAATGTATCTCCGTTTCTATTGCACATATCGCGACAAAGCGATGCCCGTTACATTTCACATCCGATGTCATGTGCACCGCACATCTGCTGGTTTGTACCATGTCAACTCCGGTCTCTGTCAAACCTAGCGAAATTGCTGCTTTGCATATTCATGATTAATTATTCAAATCACCGTATCGCCGTTTGCATTGCAGATATGCCGACAATTCGATGCGCGATATACCCCACTTTTGCTGCCAAACACAATGCATACAATCTGGTTTGAGTTATGTAACGTGTGGACGCAGCCAACCTCAGCGCATTTGCAGTTTTGCATATTCAGGCTTAAATATTCAAGTCAACATATTGTGGTATCGCGAGGAAAAATCCTCATTATAAATCGATCAAAACAATGTCGTGTGTACTTCGGTTGTTAGTTTACATCGGTAAGAAAGCCTATGTGACTAAAGTCACCTTGTACTTGCGGAGCGTTAACAGAATGTGGTTAGAGAGTTGGAAAAACTAACGCTAATGGTAGGGGACGATTTAACTTTAAAGTTTGGCTGATCGAGAAGCGTTGAGCGGTTGATCGAGAAATAAGAGTGAGTCGAGAGGTCAGAGTTAATCAAGGAGTCGAAGAGTAGAGTTGTTAGCGCTGTCGAGTTGCGAGAGGTGTTAGCGTTGTTGAGAGTGGAGTTGTTAGCGTTGTCGAGTTGTGAGAGGTGTTGGCGTTGCTGAGAGTGGTGTTGATACGGCTTTCCATTTTCAGGATTAAATATTCAAATCAAGCTATTTCGGATTCCGTTGCAGATATGTCCACAATTCGAGTTAGTATCGTACTGCCAAATGTATTACTCATCAGCCGGTTTGCGCTATGTCGATTCTGACCATTGTTAAATCCAGCGTAATTGCAATTTTGGATACTCATGCACGAATAATCAAATCAACGTATCTCCGTCATTGTGGCAAATATGTCGAGAATTCGATGTGACTTGTACCCCACATTTCTTGCCAAATGCAGCGCACACCAGCCTGTTTCCGTTATGTCCTCTCTGGTTTCAGTCAAATCCGGCATGATTGTAGTTACGCATATTCATACTTAAATGTTCAAATAAACCTATACAGCGCATATCTGCCAGTTTGCGCAATGTCAATTCTGGACCGTGTCAAATCCAGCGTATTTGCAGTTTTGCATACTCAGTCTAAAATATTGAAATCCACGTATCTCCGCCTCAAGAGCTCAAATGACGACCATTCGATGTGCATAATACTGCACATATGCTGCCAAATCAGCCGGTTTGTGCAAATTTACATATTGAGGCTTAAATATTCAAATGAAGGTATCTTTGTTCCTATTACAGATATGTCGACAATACTATGCAAGTTGTATTCCACATTTACTACTAAATACAGCGCGCATCATCCGGGATGCGACCTTTCAACTGCTGCACTGGTATTGGATATACGTCGAAAATACTATGCGCGGTAGCTCCACATTTGCTGCCAAATAGAGCGCACCTAAGTGGGCTGGCGCTAAGTTAACTCTGGACCGTGTGAAATCCAGCGAAATTGCAGTTTTGCATATTCAGGCTTAAATATTCAAATCTACGTATCTCTGTTTCTAATGCAGATATGACGATGAATTTATGTGTGTTATATTCCACATTGGCTCCCAAATTAAGCACACATCGGAGGGTTTGTGCTATGTCATCTCTGGTCTCCGACAAATCCAACGTAGTTTCAGCTTTGCATATTCAGGCTGAAATATTCTAATCAACGTATCTCCGCTTCTGTTGCAGATATGCCGACAACGTAAAGCGTGTTATACGCCAAAATTGTTGCCAAATACAGCACACATCAGCCGCTTTGGGCTATGTCGATTCTGGACCCTGTGAAGTGCAGCGTAATTGTAGTTTTGCATACTCAGGAATAAACGTTCAGATCAATGTGTCTCCGCCTCTATAACATATGTGCCGACATCCACTCCATATTTGCTGCCAAATACAGCGCACATTAGTGGGCTGGCGCTATGTCAACTCTGGACCGTGTCAAACCCGCGTAATTGCAGTTTTGCAAATTCGTGCATAAATAATCAAATCAACGTATCTACGATTCTGTTACAGATATGCCGACAATTCGACTCAGGTTATACTTCACATTTGCCGCCAGTACAGTGCACATCATTCGATTTAAACTGTGTCATCTCCGATCACCGACAAATCCAGCGTAATTGCAGTTTTTCATATACATTATTATATATTCAAATCCACGCATCTCCGCTACTGTTGGAAATGTGTCGCCAATACTTGCATTCCACATTTGTTGCAAATTAAACCAATATCATCCAATTAGCGCTATGCCCACTCTGGTCCGGTCAAACCCAACGCAACTGCAGTTTTGCATTATCACACCTAAATAATCAAATCAACGAATCTCCGTTTCGATTGCAGATATGTGGAAAATTCGATGCGCTTTATACTCCGTAGTTGCTATTAAATACAGCTCGCATCATCTGGTTTGCGCTATGTCAATTCCGGACCCCGTGAAATCAAGCGTAAATGCAGTAATGCATGATCATGGTTCAATATTCATATCGACGTGACTCAGTTTCTGTTGCAGATATGTCGACAAATCGGTGCGCGTTATATTCCACATCAACTGCCATACACTGGGCGCTTCATCTGGTTTAAGCCATGTTTAATACGGAACGAGTCAAATCCAGCGTATTTGTAGTTTTGCTCATTCAAGCCTAAATATTCAACTGAATGTATCTCCGTTTTCATAGTAAGTATGTTCACAATAGGATGCATGTTATACTCCACATTTGCTGCCAAATACAGCATACTCCAGCCGGTTTGCTCTATGTCAACTCTGGGCCGTGTCAAATACGGCGTCATTGCAGGTATGCATATTCAGACTCAAATATTCAAATCCCCGTATTTCCGTTGCTGTTGCAGACATGCCGAGTATTCGATATGCCCGGTACTCCAGATTTCTTGCCCAATTCAGCGCACACTAGACAATTGGCGCTATGTCCGTGTAACGTAAATCACATCAGAGACCAGGACACACACACACCGCGGGCAGGATGGTGTCCCGGTCGGCATACTTCGAACCCGATGGACCGACGAGAGAAACACATGGCGACCTTGGCGACAATGTATATTGGCGGAGTACCTGAGGATTCATTTATGGCCTAACGGTCCTTCCACCAAATGTTCCAGAAGCGTAGGAACGGTCACGTACGCCTACAGGGTAGTGGGGATAATGAGAGAACAGATGATCGAAAGTAAAAAGATTGTAAGAGACTCACTCTCGTACGGTCACGGCTAGAGCTCGGAAGTGTCTTATAATTGTATAAACGAAGTAAAAATAAAGTTTTCTCCTTCTTATAAAATTTCTCTTTTATTTTACGTGACATTTTGGCGATCCTGCCAGGATCCATCAACTTCAAGAAAACGAAAATACGCATTTCGGGCTACGGTCAACTTTGAAGATTGAGGATCAGTGGACCACTGTAACAGAGCAGACACTTTCGACGTTTCGACAAAGGAACACCGCAACGGAACCTTTCCTACGGGTTAAACGATCAAGGTGAGCAAGCCCTGGATTCTTTTGTCAAATACAGATCGAGAACAGACAGCACAATTAGTATAACAATGGCAACGCCACGAGAAGACAAAACCGAAACTGTTAGCGCCGCTTTAACTAACAGCGGAATAGACCCAACAGTTAAAGCTTTGCTTGATGCAATGTAGAAGCAGAATGAGAGACTGACCCAACAAATGAGTATGCTTACACTGCGTATGGATGAAGTTCTAGTAAAAACAAAAACGGGAAATGTATCCGAAGCCAGCTCCCTAATAACCGTAGACGAAGTAACCCGCACCGCTAAAGATCAATCGGTCCTTCGAGAACATCGCCCATTACTTCAAACACCACCTCAACCATCCTGGGAAAGGACTTTTCCTGAACAATATACGCAACCAGAGATAAAAGCTGAGAGTGCATTAAAATGCATTCCGATATTAAACGGAGAGGATGATATAGGCGTGGAGGATTTTATTCATGAAATACAAGAAGTAAGAATAACGTGTAGCGAACCGACACTATTACTAAAAATGATTAAAATAGAGAAGATTGTAGGAAAAGCCGCAATGGCAATCCGCAATATTCGTATTACCGAATTCGAATCTCTGTACGAAGCATTGAGACGTAATGTAGCTGCGCAAGTATCAGTGAGAGAACAACAGGACGAATTAAGAGGAATGAGGCAAGGATTAACCGAAAGCGTGCAAAACTATAACATCAGATTTCGTAGTGTTTTTAACAAACTCCAACACAGCATTACCAACGAGTATAGAGACGAACTAACTCGACGGGTGATGAACGAGCAACTATACATGGACTCTGTGACCGACTATGTAAAAGGCCTTCGTCCAGAAATAGGGCAGGCGCTAATGGCTAATGTCCCCCCAAATCTCATCGAAGCAGAAAAGAAAGCAATGAATATGGAGAGATACTTCCGCGAGCACAGCTCTCGCAGACAGATGACGCGACAGACAACCGCCCCGCCATTTTATCGTAACCAGGCTTCTCATCCAGTAGACAATCGCCTCGCTATTACAAGTAACACAAATAATAAAACTCCACTCACACAAAATATTCTACCAAGAACGAACAATTTTACGAAGTTTGGGAACAGACCATTAAGCGAAAGGACGCAAGCGAAATGTCCCAAATGCAATCGATTGGGACACCTTCCCAATCAATGCCAAAATTTTCCGATACCGCCTCAAAGAAAAGCCCCTCCAGGAATAAACCACGTTCAAGAACAATCAGAATTAACAATGCTACCTCAGGAAGATTACCCACAATACTATTACAATTACCAGGACGACCAGGATTGCGATTTCTCGTTGACTCCGGGGCAGGAATCAACTTGCTTAAACAAAGATGCTACCCAGGAAAGACAACAATACCAGACACAAAGAAATTCTCCATGGGACATTCCGAATACGAATCTAATTACAAAGTCAAATTGAATTTGTTCGACAAAAAGATAGACTTCTCTTTAATAGGTGACGATTTCCCAATTACAGAAGATGGCGTATTAGGCTTACCCGGTTTGAATCAATATCGATTCGAACTCTCCAACGAAACATTGAAATTAGATAACAACACCCTTCTGCTGCAACAAGAACCAACCCTTGCACCAGGAGAAACCATTCAAAAAATTGTATACCTCGAAGGGAAGCCAACGCCAGTGTGCTTTATCAATGGTGGTAAGTCCTCAATTCAAGTTTCTAACATTATCGAAAATACAAATACCATAGATCAAATCCAAAATTTCAAATCTTCGATTCGACTATCGCACATAGAAAAACCTCTCAGAGAACCTATAGAAAAGATTCTTCTCTATTACATGGATGTATTTAATTTAGACAGCGAAACATTACCGTGTACATCTCTTGCTAAACATTCCATTAAATTGAAAGAAGATAAAATCATCAACGTAAAATCCTACCGTCCTCCCGAACACCATAAAATCGAAATAAACAAACAAATGACAGAAATGTTAGACAAAAAGATTATAGAACCCTCCGACTCTCCCTATAACTCTCCCGTCTGGGTCGTCCCAAAGAAAATCGACGCGTCGGGGAAACAAAAGTGGCGAATAGTGATTGACTTTCGGAAGTTAAACGAATTAACGGACCAAGACGCATATCCATTACCCGACATTGACGATATGCTATCGTAATTAGGGAACGCAAAATATTTCTCCGCTTTAGACTTATCCTCGGGATTCCATCAAATACACATGGATGAGAATTCGAGGAAGTACACTGCATTTAGCACACCACAAGGACACTTCCACTATAACAGAATGCCATTCGGGCTCAAGAACGCACCCGCTACCTTTCAAAGAATGATGGACACCGCGTTAAGAGGCTTAATTAATAATCATTGTTTCGTCTATCTCGATGATATCATTATATTCGGGCAATCGATAGAGGAACATAATAAAAACTTAGCCATTATACTCCAAAGACTCAGAGAAGTAGGTCTAAAAGTACAGCCGGATAAATGTGAATTCCTAAAACCCGAATTGGAATATTTAGGACACTTAGTGACAGCAAACGGAGTAAAACCTAACCCTGAAAAGATAGAAGCAGTAAAGAACTTCAAACTACCCAAAAATCCTACGGATGTAAAATCGTTCCTTGGGTTAGCCGGATACTATAGAAAATTTATTAGGAATTTCTCGAAAATTGCCAAACCGTTAACGGAACTAACTAAGAAAGACATACAATTCCACTGGACTGACAAAACACAACTTAGCTTCGATACATTAAAAGAAAGACTATGCCAAGCACCAGTACTAAAATACCCCGACTATACGAAAACATTTACGTTAACAACGGACGCCAGTAATGAAGGTCTAGGAGCCATCCTTTCACAAGACGGACACCCTTGTTGCTTCATTTCAAGGACATTAAACCCCCCTGAACGAAATTATACTACGACGGAAAAAGAATTATTGGCCATCGTTTGGGCAGTTAGAAGATTTAGGCAATATTTATTAGGCCGCAAATTCAAAATTCAAACAGACCACCAAGCCCTTAAATGGCTGCACAACTGCAAGGACCCCTCTAGTCGATTGATTCGATGGAGATTGAGATTAGAGAAATACGATATAGAGTACGTAAAAGGAAAGGAAAACGTAGCCGCTGACACCCTATCCAGAGTACACGCGATAACACAAACTGACGTTCTATTAAGACAATTCAGAGACTGGGAAAAATCACAAGAAATACCAAAATTATTGAAACTAACATCTAACAAAGACAACTTTTTCCAATTAACAAAACCATATCTGGGCCCATATGACGAAACCGTATGGTTACAGAAAATATCAGACATACTTAAAACAAATAGAAAGATAGGAATAGGAGACAATAACTTAAACGCACAAGACAAAGCACACATAAAAAGATTTCTTTTATTTTTCAATGACCAACGCGACGACATAGAATTTGCTTACGAACCAATACAGAGTTTAAGCGAAGAGGAAATAGAACAAGTACTAAAAGAAAATCATGACTTGGTAGGACATCCCGGAATACAAAAGACGTACGACAGAATCCGAGGCAAATATGATATCCCACACCTAATAGACAGAATAAAAGGCAGAATAGGAACTTGCGCGACATGTCAAACATCAACGACTACTCGGATAAGAGGAAAGGAGGAACCACAGATAACCGACACCCCGTTAGAATCTAACGACAAAATCGCTATGGATGTGATAGGCCCGTTGAAAGAGACCAAGATAGGAAACCAATACATTCTCTCTATACACGATGAACTAACCAAATATTTAATACTTGTGCCCCTAAAAACACAACAGACCCAATCAATCTGGAATGCTTTATTGAATCATTACATTTATATATTCTCCGCACCGAAACGTATATTAACTGACAGAGGACAAAGTTTCACTAGCGAGCTAATGCAACGATACGAAGAAGCATTTAGGATCAAACACATAAAAACCACCTCATTCCATCCACAATCCAACGGAAGCCTAGAACGGACACATGCTGTAATATCCGACATGTTAAAAGATATACAAAACGATAATGAAACAGAATGGGATCAAAACCTAAATTTTGTGTCTAGCATATAACACTATGGTTCATGATGCCACTGGATATACCCCTTTCGAACTAACATTTGGAAACAAGGCCAATCTCCCATCTACCATATCCCAAAATTCGCAAAGAACATACGCTGATGAGGTCAGCTTCAGGAAACGAGAATGGGATGCCAAGCTACTTAAAGCCAGGGAAACTTTAATGAAGAGTAAACAAAGATACCAAAGAGATCAAAGAAAAAAAATTATTAAACCTCAATCCATTTTTAGAGAAGAAGATTTAATATTAGTTCATAATGATCATAAAAAACACAAGTTAGATACTGAATGGCTAGGGCCATACACCATTGAAAAAGTAAAAACCCCTTATTACGAAATAATGGTGAATGACTCGATTAGGAAAATACATGGTAATCGTATTAAACCTTATTTTCCAGGAGGGTCTTCACCTTCTCCATAAGTAGCAGTTATGCACTTTGTTTTTGTTTTGTCTTGTTGATTAAGACAAAGAAGAAAACACACTTTTTAGCCAATTAGCCTCCATAAAACAATCCTGAAGAAACACTGAGATTTTGGAGGACCAAAATCAATCTAAGAAGGGAGGTATGTAACGTAAATCACATCAGAGACCAGGACACACGCACATACCGCGGGCAGGATGGTGTCCCGGTCGGCATACTTCGAACCCGATGGACCGACGAGAGAAACACATGGCGACCTTGGCGACAATGTATATTGGCGGAGTACCTGAGGATTCATTTATGGCCTAACGGTCCTTCCACCAAATGTTCCAGAAGCGTAGCAACGGTCACGTACGCCTACAGGGTAGTGGAGATAATGAGAGAACAGATGACCGAATGTAAAAAGATTGTAAGAGACTCACTCTCGTACGGTCACGGCTAGAGCTCGGAAGTGTCTTATAATTGTATAAACGAAGTAAAAATAAAGTTTCCTTCTTCTTACAAAATTTCTCTTTTATTTTACGTGACATCCGCACTGATCCCTGTCAAATCGAGCGTATCAGGTCTGTAAATATGAAACCGGAATTTGCCTATAGATGGCCCTAGCTGATAGTGTAGTTATCACTACACTACGTCATTGATGCCAAAAGTCGTTGTTGACATCTCACGAACATTTTCGACTGAGAACAGTACAATGATTCTGGCAATGATTCTTTGGAAGAAATTGCACACTTCATCCTATAGGCATACCGGACGATACAAGGGCTGGTCGTCCCTCCTTCCGAAGCAATACCAGCCTCGCCGTGCGCCATATCCGAGGGTTGGCACCATCCTTCGATCACGATGTAAATAGAAGTCGCAGTGTAGGTGCCATGACCCGCATCATCTCCCATCATACCCGTCACGGGACTCCGTCAGGGCCAGGCGCTACTTCGCGGGAGGCTATCATCCTCGCCTCGTCCATCACCTCCCCGTGTGCATATACGCCGACGCAGCATCATACTAGCTTTTGTGATGGCGTGAACGATATTGAAATATGTAACCAAACCTAGTAACACTGTAAATTACTTCCCTACAGTACTTCAGCTTATTATATATTTTAGAGAGTTCATAAGTACCTATACATGAGCACAAACTATAAAAATTTGTTGCCGGCATATGAGCCAGAGGGAAATTCAAATCCTATTGTTATTTAGCCTCGGAGTATCAGGATCGTAAGGATACAAGTAAATACACTCGGAGCATAAAAATGTTGCCGCTACTTCGAACAAAGTCGATTTTGAATCTTCCGACTTCCGCCCCGACCAGTATAAGTAAACCGAGGCAACCCAAAGAGTAAAGTATCTTCGAATACCTACGAGTATCAACGAGCGATCTGCTGAATTTCGTGACGAACATTTATGGAATATTTTTACACATTGTATCTACGACTCAGGGCCCATAGGCTGTACCTTACCTTATTATTTTAAGTAAATTCGGCGATTACGACGACAATCGATAACCTCAAATAAGTCTGACGGTCAAAAGTCCCATATACCCTGTCCTCTACATATTTCATTATAAAAGACCTGAGTCAAATATTGATGTTGGGAAGTAATGGATTGTAGACTAAGGTACTGCAACTTATTCTATTATGGGAGCAGCTGCCACAAGCAGGTATCTAATCATTCCAAATAAAGACAAATTGTGTCGACTAAATATTTGTTATACAAATAGCATTGTCTTTTGGTAACGGGTGCTTACCTCGATTATAATTCCACACAGTAGCCGGGCCCCCTAGGACCATAGGAGTTGAGATTACGCCCAACCATCGCACAAGGCACCCAATACCTTGCTCCCTGGATCAGCTTAGTCTGCAGGAGCTGTCGCTCGTATCAGGTCGAACGGGGCACATTCTAAGCCATCCCGTCTCACCAGTACGGTTTCGGAGCAGGTGGGACGCTGCTCATCCGCCGAAGTCCATTCGGTGGAGTCTCCACCTTAAATCGGCCCTCTTGCCAGCATCTTGTCCATCAACCACTGCCACCACGAGTCCATACCCATTAATTGGCCGATCAGAGGGGTCGCTACTCCCTCCGGGCTGTAACTCGATCGCCCGTGGTACCAACCTTAGTCGTTGGTGGGACTATCGTATGGATGTACGACCACGTGACAGCCGGCCAGCGACCTGCTAACCGATCTCGGCAGTTCCAGATGGGACTCACGTAAGCGGGGGCCTCAAGGTACTTTTGTACCCGGGAACTTATCCCGGCGGTCCCATCCTTGGCATCAGGATCGTGGGTGCGCTACTGCCCAAGGCCTCGTAGAGAGGATGTAATAGTAATTAAACGCCTTACACCTCCGACGACCTTCCCTGCGGAGTACATAGGGACTCACGTAAGCGGGACCCTTGTCCCGACGGTCCCCCTGGCTTCGGGAAAGTGGTTTTGCCAGCCCTCATAGGCTCACATAAGCGAGCCCTCCCTGCGGGAAATATTTGTTATACAATTATAAAATATGCTATGCAATCGTGTCGTACAGTTTAACGTCATCATTCTTTCCTATAACCATTCAGTTATTATACGAAATGCCGCATATGATTTGAAAAAGTATATTTCATCCCAAATAGTATTGCAATTAAACCACTCAGAAGACCATCTTATTAATTATATTTTCCGGTATTACCTCTGTAGTTGTCGTGTGTGAAGAGAACGAAGGTCATGTGGACTAATAACGGAGTCTTTGTTGTTGTAAGCGTCAGATGTATTTGAGTTAAGGCTACCTATACTAGTCGCCGGGGGTGGGGGGTTAAAAGAATTCGTATTTGCCTACCTGACGACAATTGCTGGTTGCGGTGACATTGTTTTTACATTAATTGTAGCTCAGCGGTCTAGGTACTTCGAGGCGACAACGACGTTATTTGCTTTGTCCTATGACACATGTACCGCTACACTTCTATTTCTATACAAATATAATGCTAAATACTGAAATATATCACAAGTATTTCATATTTGAAATAACAGTCAAATTAACGGAATTAATCTGTTTGACATCTATGCGGATCAAGTCGTGTACGAATATATGTACAGCCTGTAGTTTTAATATTCTAAGCACGTATTGTATGCCGGACACTTATCTTTAATAAATTTTGCAAATCTGTTTATAGTAAGTGACGAATCATTAGGCCAATGACAAATAAGGCGACCTTTAAAAGATTTAACGAAACTTGCTTCTGCTGAACTTGGTCTATGAAGGTCGAATAGCTTCGCGTTTGTTTTTCAATTAAAGACATACTTTATGGAATGTGTTTTACTGACATACCGATTCCAAGGATTTCCGGTGCTTCTTAAAAATATTACACTCTGTTGTATGAAATATAATTTGCCCTTATTATAACCATTAACATCTAATGTCTTTTCTGGAAGTTCGTATACTATGGCATCGGAATTATTTTTCATTTTACGCTGTGTTACTCGCAACTTTTCACAGATATATGTACCAACAGGAAGTAGATCTTTGGCACGTATTCGAGTATAGTTATTTCCTGCTGGTTTCCACAAAGCTTCACAGACCAACGTCGCTTCCTCGTTCCTTTAAACAACAGTCATACATTAGTATTACATGAACGTACTTCTTGAAAAAACATTTCATTACTGGAAATCTAAAAGTTTATTATTGAACTCAATAAGATTCAGTTGCTTACCTGCTCCTCAAATATTTTTTGCTAATGTCCACTTCTCCTAAGTAGAATGCATCTATAATATGCAATGCAAGTACTTTTTGCTGATATATAAACTCCTTAGTTATTTCATATACAACCTCTGCGTTTACAAGTGTATTTGGTGGTAATTCCAATACTCTAGATATTGTTTGCGCATATCAGCTTGTTTTGTCTCAACAAGAGTATTATCCGCATAAAATGCTGCAATTTTACACAGGTCGAGTATTTGCTTTCCGGCCAAATCTTTGTTAGAAGCACGTAGATATTGAACAAATTGTTTCTCTCTTTTTAATTCATTATATGATACTAGTTGTAAAACGTCGTCATTTACACCACCTTTTAAAAGCAGACGATTAACATGCTTCAGATATTCAACAACATCTTGTACCCCAGATCGTTTCTTCTTACATATTATGTAACGTTCTGAATTTCCTGGTCTAGAAGAGTTTGGTTTAAAAATACAAACTTCTTCAAAGCAGCGATACATTAAATAAACTAAACCAGCACTAAAGGGTGTAAAAAGGTTGAATAATTTTGTCACAAAATCACCACCCTCTCTTTCAACCATCAATGCTATTAAACATCGACAAAGATACAGTTAATTTGAAAGAATTTCTTGTACATTTTCTTGTCGTTCTACTGAGAATCCTCAATCAGACATCACAAAATGTACTCCTTTGCCATGGGTATGCTGCATTATAAGATTTGTAAATGCCTGTTCATTATCTGGGTCAAAGACATCACCACTTTCCTTTGGTCCGTGGTATGGATGAAATGTTTCACAAGGACCCGCATAAAAATCTTCTAATTTGAAATCATGTTCATTTTCTAAAGTAAGAGCAAATCCTTTAGCACGTCATTTCTTTCGCCATAGAACATATTCCCTAAAACCTCCTGGTCCAGCACATACATCTGCAAAGTATAGCAGCCCATTCTCCCTCAAACCTTTTGGGTTAGTAAACATAAAGTTACATGCTCTATCTGTATTTGCAGTTTTAACAGTAGCACGATTTAAAAAAAATGCACCACGAATTGTTTCATGAGGATTACAACGTGTCCTTGCTCGACGCACATCAACTTCATCCAAATGGGCGAATACCGTTTTCGCATTGATAACAGTTTTCACTATATCTTCACAACAGAAATCAATTTCATCATCTGTGGTCAACTTTTCATATCACCATTTCATATCTTTTACAAACTTTATAACTTCCTCTGCAGGATTCCATTTAAGACCTGAATCTTCATGTCCAGGAACATGATGTCCAAAGACTCTGCGACCATGCTGTCTAGGTGCTTGAACTGACTCTAAACGACCTTGTTCATTATTTCCGAGGCCGTAACCGCCTTATATCCCATCATTCGCATCATACTTTTGCCGTTATCGAGGAGATTGTTTGACTCTTGTGTTATTACTTGTATTCTTCTATTGTCAACTACCTTTTCATCAATATCCTCCTCGTCAGATTCACTTGAACATCTACGAATTTTTTGTCGTTTACTATGACTATAAGTATCTCTTTCAAAGCTCTTCCTTTTTGTCCTAGTTTCCAATTCTTCTTGCATGGTATGTTGATGCATCAGTCGCATAACAATTCTGCTAGGAATATGATACATTTACACTGTACATGTGAATGTGTGTATAAGCGTCAGAGGATGTCCAGGCCTTAGTTGGGACAAAAGACAAGAGTCAGTGGTTAGAAGTATCTGGAAGAGTCTGTTGACAACAAGCGTGCGTGCGGGTAGGATTTCGAGGTCTTTAGAGTATAAGATATATGTATAACTGTTGTGTGCTAAATAAAGGGAATTATTTGTATTTCCGAGTCCATTCTATATCTTTACATGGTAGCAGAGCGTGGTTCATAGTTTTGCCAGTTATTTTAGTGCATGGTTTTCAATATTGCGAGTTAGATCGAGTGAGTGTTCAGTAAAGAAAGAAACGTTCAAAGGTTACAAAGAGGAAAAATACACTTCGAGCACGTAGGAACGCTTGAGTAACTGTTAAGGAATCATTTAATATGGAGAGATTGGAAATCATGAAACCTATTTTCGATGAATATTTACGGTATGTGGAAGCAAAGAATAACAACGTTTCTCAAGTATAGAGAATGCGAGGTTGTCACAACTAGGGTGAAGACAGAAACAGACAGTGAAGACTGGGACAAAAAGGATCCGAAGACAATAAATATAATTTATAGTGCCATCACAAACAGACAATTGGAATCTAATAGAGAAGAAAAAACGGCGTATGAGATAGTAAAAAAGTTTGATGAAATGAAACTTGAAAGAGTCGACGGCACTACAGGTCGTATGCAGAAGGAGATTGGAAAAGATAAAACTTGAGAACTACAGTGATTCAGCATCGTTATTTAGCGGTTTCGAAAAATTAATAAACGAATTAAAATGTGCTGGCGCACAAGTGAGTGAGAGGGAAAAACTAACTTACATGCTGATTACGTTACCCGAAGAATACAGCTACATAGCGGATATAGTAGATGCACTGAAAGCCGAAAATCAAACGGCAGTGTATGTAAAAAATAAAATTGAAATAGCGGAGAAGAAAAATAAGTCCAATCGAGGAGAAATGCAAACCAACGCCTATTCTGCAAAAAAGGAAGGATGCTTCAGATGTGGAAGAGTAGGACATTTTGCGAGAGAGTGTCAAAATGGCGTCGAAGTGGGAAACAGTATCAGTTTTTGGCTTGGGTCAACACGTTGTCGCAGCAGAGGAGGAGGAAACAAAGGAAATACGAGCAGGGGACATGGAAATTTCCATCGTCAGTCAACAACCGGCACGAGCGAGCATGGTATCTCAAGATAAAGCACATGGATAGCAACGGCGCACGCAGCACACAGCGGCGAGGCGAACGAGATAAGTAATAATGAAGTAATGTGGCTATTAGATAGCGGTTGCACAGATCACATAATTAACAGCGTAAATTATTTCGATAAATGTATTGACCTTAAAGAACCGGTAAATATATATTTAGGCGATAATAGATCGAAAGGCAACAAAATTAGGGAATGTTATAAGTTATTTTGAAGCATTTGGAATGCAAAATGAAATAAATGTGGATAATGTTTTTTGCGCGAAAGAAATGTCCGCAAACTTGATTAGTTTAGGCAAGTTAACAGATAATAGGAACAAGGTCATTTCAATAGGAAATATTGCAAAAGTAATAGATGAGGACAATAAGCTTACAGCGGTAGCGGTTAAAGAAAAGGGAACATATAGAATGAAAAGTATATTGAAAGGGAAGGAGCACTTAGCAAACAGCGCCGAACGTAGTGATATGAGTAAAAGGAAAAGATGGCATAGGATGCTAGGACACGTAAATTTTAAATATTTAAATATTTTGGGTAAAGAGCAGCTAGTTACTGGTATAACGAATGAATTTAAAAAGGAATTTTTGAAATGTAGGGTGTGTATGGAAAGGAAAATGCAAAATTTACCATTCAAAAATAATCGAACCAAGGCTATGGAGATAATGGAAATTATTCACTCGGACGTGTGCGGTTTTAAGACTACCGAATTCAATGAAGAGAAGCATTTCATCTCATTTATCGATAATTATAGCAAAATAGCTAGAAGTTATTGTATAAAATCAAAAGATGAGGTCTTTGATTGTTTCGTACAGTTTGTAAATGAAGCCGAGAATTTAACTGGCAAGAGGTTTATAATATTCAGATGTGATAATGGAAAAGAGTACTTGAATAATCGAATTTATAAATTTGCTAGGGATAAAGGTATCAGAATAAATAATTGCCCAACCTACGTACATGAATTAAACGGGACAACGGAAAGGTATAATAGAACAGTGATGGACATGGCGCGTTGCTTGTTAGCGGAAGCGAAAGTACATAAAATGTACTGGCTGGAAATTGATTGGACAGCGGTATACTTGAAAAATCGAATACTGGCAAATACAATAGAGAGAAAGACACCTTTTGAAATATTCTTCGGGAGTGTTGAAAATCTACATCTATATGGAAGTAAAGTTTTTGTAAGAACAAAAGAGAGTTTCAAAATGGGATAAGAAGGCAGATATGGGAATTTTGTTTGGATATAGTGAAGTAGGTTACAGAGTCTTATTAGGTGGGAAAATAACAATAGCGAGACATGTAGAGGTCATAGAAACAGACACAAAATGTATCGGTTTTGTGGAGAATTCATTCGATAAAGATAACGATGACATTGAGGATAATGATTTATTGGTAAACATGAATAAGGAAGAGTTAGAAAATAGGGAAGATGAAAATGATAACAGTCTTGAAAGCATAAACATCCCTAGAAGATCTACACGTAATAAGAGAACTCCAGTAAGATATCCACAAAAAGAAAACATTAGTGAAATCCATGCAAATTATTGTAGAGTAGATATCCTTTGTACATTTGAGGAGGCGATTTGATGCGAAGATAGTGAAGATTGGAAACAAGCTATGGATAAGGAAATGGAATGACTTTATAAGAATAAAACTGGGAAATTGTTGGAAAGGGTAAAAGGCAAAGACGTATTAGATGTAAAATGGGTTTACACGAGAAAATCAGATGACAGGTATAAGACTAGATTAGTGGTAAGAGGATTCCAACAAAGAAACATAGCTGATGACATATACTCCCCAGTAGCGAGTAATCAGACCTTTAAGATATTGCTAACATATTGTTGTCGAAATGGATTAATTATCGAGCAAATGAATGTAGAAACTGCTTTTTTAAATGGTGAAGTAACCTCGGAGGTATATGTAAATCAATCAAAGGGATATGCGGACGGAACGAATAGAGTTTGTAAACTATCGAAAGCGCTTTATGGGTTAAAAGAAAGTCGAAGGGAGTGGTATGAGTGTCTTGATAAGTATGTGACGAGATTAGGTTTTAAGAAGAATAACATAGAGTTGTGCCTATATACACATGGAGAGGGAGAAAATGTTGTTTATTTGCTAATGTATGTAGACGATTTGCTAATTTGTAGTAAAAATAAAAGGAAGATACAAAGGGTAAAGAACTTATTAACTAATAGATTTGAAATGAAAGATTTAGATGAAGTCAAAGAATATCTTGGAATAAATATAGACTATGATTATTTCAAAAATGAAATAAGATTAAGCCAAAAGAAATACATTGAATCATTAGCAAACAAATGTAAGTTACAAAATAGCAAATTGTACTGTACACCTATGGAGACCAACTTAAGAATTGAAAAAGCTGAGATAAATAGAGAGGATATTGGATACAAAAATTTAATTGGCGCATTGTTGTATATTAGTGAAAATACCAGACCCGATATAAATTATAGTGTGAATTATTTGAGTAGATTTCAAGATTGTTGTAATGAGACACACTTTAAATATGCTATGCAAATATTGAAATATTTGTACCGGACTAGAGATTTAAGATTAGATTATAAAAGGAACGAAAAATGTGAAACGATGGATTGTTATGTGGACGCTGATTAGGCAGGAGATCAATTAGAAAGGAAATCGACTTCTGAATATGTAATTAGATTGTATGGAAATGTAATTGGTTGGAAGTCTAAAAAACAAAGGTGTGTGACAAAAGACTCGACGTATGCAGAGTATGTAGCTCTATTGGAAGCGGTGAGTGAATTAATGTCCATTAGGGAAATTATGAAAATCTTCAATGTAAATCTAGACGATAACCCTGTAAAAATTTATGAGGATAACTCTGGAGTGATAAGTATAGCAAAGCACGGAAATTTTACAAAAAATTCTAAACACATTGAAGTTCATTAGCACTACGTTCACGAGTGCTTAAAGGAGAATAAGATAAACATATTTAAAGTAATTACAGGCGAAAATACTGCGGATATTTTTACGAAGGCACAGCGTAGAGAGAAATTCGATAGGTTTAGGTCATGGATGAATGTAAACTAAGAGGAATGTAGATAAAGCAATAAGTGTTAAAGTTTCTGTTACGTAATTCGTCAAAGCATGTAAATACGATTAAGTGTACAGTATAAATGTAAGGAGGCGTGTTAAGAACATGATACATTTAAACTGTACATGTAAATGTGCGTGTAAGCGTCAGAGGACGTCCAGGCCTTAGTTGGGACAAAAGACAAGAGTCAGGCGTTAGAAGTATCTGGAGGAGCCGGTTGACAAAAAGCGTGCGTGCTAGTAGCATTTCGAGGTCTTTAGAGTATAGGATATATGTATAAATGTTGTGTGCTAAATAAAGGGAATTATTTGTATTTCCGAATCCATTCTATACCATTACAAATACACTAATGTACCAGAATATTATAATATTCAGTAACAACGATAGAATTAACCAGTTCGCAAGTATAAAAAAGACACATTTTACACTGTGACGAAATAATATCCAAGAAATCTGATATGACATACATGGAAAATACACGAATCAGACTGAGAAACCACTGCGCACTTTCATAACTGACTTCGACATAGCCGCTCCCAACTACTCGCGGAGTGAGATTGACCGAAGCGGCCCAGAGGCAACGCCCACGTACCCCAAGCGGCTACTGCCCCGCCACCAATAGTAACCCGAAAGCACAGGATAATACTTGAATTCGTTGTTCCCTCAATTTTGAATTTATTTACCTCAACAATATATATTATGTACAAAAATTTATAATAATTTATAATACAGTTTATAATAACATGTAAATTATATTTATTATCTGACGAACGCAATGAGAGAAAGGTAAAGACCAGCGTAGTCAATGCGGCACTAACTCTACATCCGGTTGACCTCAATTTACCTACCTACGTACCTACACAGTGACGCCTACGCTTTAAAACTTTTGTCGAAATCTTAAAGTTTTAATGGTAAACTCTTCGTTCTTATAATATCTCACTGACAGGCATGCACCATTTAGAGAAGAGTCAACATAAATTTCGTAGTTGAGGATTATTGAAAGTATCTAATTTAATTCAGAAAGGCAATAATTTGTTTAACGAAATAAGCCATATATTTATCATCCGGGTTTCTACCATGACATTTATGTTATAATAGCAATATGAAAATAAGGCAAGTTGAGTAAAGAAATACTCTTTCAAATCATTTTCGCCCATACTTCTTAAGTGGTTTATAAATGATTCGTGTATACCCTTCTTTCCTTCTGCCCCTACTCACGTGAAACTATAACTAGCATTTAAACAAAATCAACTATGTTTCGCGTAAACGAGAGTCGTAACCGTTACCATCAGATAATCGACACCACTGTAAGGACATAGAAGGGGTTCGGAAATACAAATAATTCCCTTTATTTAGCACACAACAGTTATACATATATCTTATACTCTAAAGACCTCGAAATCCTACTCGCACGCACGCTTGTTGCCAACCAACTCTTCCAGATACTTGAAACGACTGACTCTTGTCTTTTGTCCCAACTAATGCCTCGACGTCCTCTGACGCTTACACGCACATTCACATGTACAGTGTAAATGTATCATGTTCCTAACAGCCACGAACAGATCGATAACCTTATTTCTGTTAGGATCATCGGGGTGGTTCAATTAAGTATGCACTGATTTAACAGGTATAAATTACAGTTCATTCAAACAACTTGCCTAGAGAAATATAAACTGCTAGAGCATAATTAGGAACGTGACGCTGGGCAAATGCCTCAGCGATCAACAGCTACAGGACGTCGATGACCTTATGACAAACCCCCCCAGACACGGTACGCTAGGATACCGACATTGCCTGGCGAAAATCGATCGTTTTTCGCGTTAGACCGAAGCCGTTCCCATCGCCGACATGGAGGCGGCAACCGTTGTTTCAGCCATCCTTTCCACGTGGATATTCCGTTTCGACGTACCTTTAAGGATAAGGACCGATCAAGGACGCCAGTTCCAATCAAACATATTTAACGAATTATGCCTCTTCCTGGGCATTAGGCATTTACGAACGACAGCCTATCACCCCGCGACCAACGGGATGGTAGAGCGCCTGCACCGTCAACTAAAAGCAGCAATCAAATGCCACGATACGAGCAACTGTGTAGAAATCTTGCCAACAGTTTTATTTGGCATACGAACAGTTATTACGGACGTGAAAACGACGACAGCCGAAATGGTTTATGGCACCGGCATACGATTGCCGGCAGGATTCTGTGTACCAACGAAGCAACAGGCCAAGTCGAAATACGGAAGCCGTCTAAAACTACGAATAGAAAAGATCAGGCCTCATCCGATTACGCGACACGCCGAAAAAGAAACCTCCGTGTTCCACTCGAAACATCGTCTTACGTATTTCTACGTCACGATGCCATCGGATACCCCTTACAACCACCCTACGGCGGACCGCATCAATTTATATCGAGAGCAAAAGGGACCATTGCGATTGAAATTAGCAACAAGAACGTAATCGTACCCTTAGACCGTCCGAAATGCGTGAATTTTTATTGCACGGTAACATTGAACACCATTACAGCGAAAATCGCGAAGTAATAATACCACCTGATGTTTGAGATGAGCAAAACGAAGACGACTCTGGAATTCATCACTCCAGGCGCGCGGGCAGAAAAGTTCGCTTCCCTGATCGTTCCCAGCCAGGCCGTCGATAAGCTAATGCGTAAGAACTAGCAGCGACATAAATATAAGTCGCAGATGAAAGAACACCGCAACATTCCGTTTGGAATTTTGGGAAAATCCCGAAACATTGTAATCTAGATTCTACGGTAGCGGTAATTAAACAATTGTAGTCATCCAGTCCGATTGTAATTGTTCGAAATTTGTGATACCGAACATGGCCTCGAGGCGACAACCAGTCACCGAACGTAGCCGCGGTCAAGGGATGAACGTTTTGTCTAATAAAGGCATGGAGTAATTCTATAGCTGTCCTGAAATGAAGTAATCGTAGCGGCACGTGACAGTAAACATTCCAACGGTTTCTGTCCCGTGTCTCGCCACACGCAGACTCTATCCGTCGGATAAGATGATTGCCAGATGTCAACGCTTCTCAACAGTATATGTTTAGCTAGCCTGAGGACCCATTATAAACCTTAAGATTTAGTTAACTAAAGTCCTTAACAGTCCTAAACAGGCAAACAGTCTTTGTTCCAACTACGGGATGATAGGTGAAATCTATTTTTCCACGGACGACGCTTCCCGCTAGCAACGTTCCCTCAAGGGCTACTAGCATCCTTCTCTAACCATCAACATGGAAATTGTCCAATTAACAGTAACGTCACTTACAATCTCTTTCCGAGCGAAGTCATTTCTCCACGAATCCGATGTTCTGGTGCCCTTAGACACACCCATCATAGTTTTCCTCTGCAGCATCATCGTGCCGGAAAATCATTCTCTCGTGAGGTCACATTAGCCAGTTACAAAGAGCCTTAACACTCGGTGGATATTCTATGTTTTGACAAAGAGTTTCTTCAGTCCTACCTATATCGTATATCCAGTATATATCGGATATCCATCTACCTATATCCAGTCCTACCTATATCGTAGATAAGGAAGTAGGGTACCACTTGGAATCAGGATGAAAGCGAATTCTGTTGTCCCGTTGACCGCGGCTTTGTTATTGAACCCAGGATCATTGTCATTAGCTTCTCGAGTACCTAATTACCACGACTACTTGTCAAATTATATAACAATCAAATTTACACTAGTAAATATCTGCTCTATTGCATAACTACAACGTCTAAACCAAATGAAGATTCGTTTCGCGCCTCTAACTCTAATCATAATGTGAACCCGATGTAAGTGAAAATACATGCACATACCATCGATTCTGCCTGACCAGCACTCTCACCCGGAACCGGAACTCGCAGTGCACCGTGACGAACAGCACATATATAAGCCTCCACTCTTAGTCAGACCGTCAGTCGTGCTCGCGCAACAGTAGAAGCAACATGGAGTTTTTTAGATCTCTACTACGCGTCGTTGGTTTGTTCGTGCCAAGTAAGATAGATATCATTTCCGAACTACCACTGGAGGTTTCGCACTTGATACTTCGAAAATTGGATCCCTCGTCCCTGCAGAGCGCCGCGCTTGTCTCGCGCAAATGGTTCAACGTATGTAGATTCGACAAGTGTCTACGGCGGAAAGTGAGACGTCACATGCGACATACGAGGAAGCGGGTCAAGATGCAATTTCTCGGACCTGCAGCCGCTAAAGCTACCAACCAAGAATCAAGAAGTAGAGGACGTGGTGAGGGCAACCTAAAGCACGAAATAAGTTTATCCGCTGCTCGTACGGCGGTCGTCGTTGGAAGGTTACGCGGTCCTCCGAAAATTTCCATGCGAGATCGCCCCATCGATGTTGGACCAATAAAATGTATTAGACTCTAACTCGTGTAAGTACCTTAATTTGACTGCTTGCTCTTGCGAGAACTTGAAACGGTCTTGTCCGGATTCAGAACTGTAGCGCGAAGCTTGAAATAAAATGGTTTTACTGAGACGGCAATGTGTTTCAGTCACGATAATACTATCTGTATCGTAATAGGCCCATTATTGAAAATTTAACTACAATGTATCATCGCTGCAATTGCAGATTTGTCGTCAATTAGATGCGAGATATACCCCTCATTGCCTGCCAAATACAGCTCACATCAGCTGGCTCGTGCTATTATATCATCTCTGGTCCTCGACATATCAAGCGTAATTGCAGTTTTACAAATTAAGGTTAACATATTCAAATGAATGTATCTCCGTTTCTATTGCACATATGGCGACAAAGCGATGCCCGTTACATTTCACATCCGATGTCATGTGCACCGCACATCTGCTGGGTTGTACCATGTCAACTCCGGTCTCTGTCAAACCTAGCGAAATGGCTGCTTTGCATATTCATGATTAATTATTCAAATCACCGTATCGCCGCTTGCATTGCAGATATGCCGACAATTCGATGCGCGATATACGCCACTTTTGCTGCTAAACACTATGTATATTATCTGGTTTGAGTTATGTAACGTGTGGGCGCAGCCAAACTCAGCGTATACGCAATTATGCATTTTCAGGCGAAATATTCAAATATTACATATTCAAATGAACGTATCTTGGTTTCTATGTCGCCTATTCGATGCGCAGAATACTCCACATATGATGCCAAATCAGCCGGTCTGTGCTATGTCAACTCTGGACCCTGTAAAATCCAGCGTAATTGTAGTTTTTGTTGTTAATGCTTAAATATTGCATTCAAAGATTCGCCGCTTCTTTTGCACATATGTCGACAATTCCATACGCCTTGTACTCCGCATTTGCTGCAGTTACATTGCCCATCAGCTCGTTTGCGCTGTGTCAACTCTGGTCCCTGCAAAATCCAGCCCAAATGCAATTTTGTATGTTCGGGCTTAAATATTCAAATCAACGTTACTCCGATTCAATAGCACATATGTCGACAATACGATGCGCTTTATATTCCACATTGACTGCCATACGCAGAGCGCTTCATCTGGTTTAAGCCGTGTTAAATCCGGACCGAGTCAAATCCAGCGTATTTGTAGTTTTGCATATTCAAGCCTTGTTATTCAAGTGAAAGTATCTCCGTATCCATTGTAGGTACGTCGACAATAGGATGCATGTTATACTCCACATTTGCTGCCAAATACAGCACACATCAGCCCACTACATACAGCACACTGTCAAGACTGGACTCGGAGAAATCCAGCGTGATTGCAGTTTTGGATATTAATGCTTACATATTCGAATCAAGGTATCTCCGCTTGTTTTGCAGAAAGATTGGCCATACGATGCGCGTTATATTTATCATCTGATGTCATATACAGCGCACATCAGTAGGTTAGAGTTATGTACGCTCTTGTCCCTGTCAAATACACCATAATTGCAGTTTAGCATATTCATGCTTGAGTATCGAGAGCAACGTATCTCCGGTTCTGTGGCAGATATGACGACAATTCGGTGAGCGCTATGCTCCTGATTTGCTGGTGAGCACAGAGCACATCTTCCGATTCTATCTTCTCTTCTGTCTTACGTCTTCTCTGGACACTGACAGATTCAGCGTAATTGCTGTTTTGCATATTCATGCCTAAATGTTCAAACCAACGTATCAGCGCTGCTATTGGATACATGTCGCAAATGCGATGCGCGCTATACTCCACAATTACAGCCAAATACAGTACTTATGCGCTTTGCTCTACGTCGACTCTGGTTCCTGTTATATGCAGTGTAATTGCAGTTTCGCAGATTCAGACTCAAGTATTCAACTCTTCGTATCTCCGTTGCTATTGCTGATATGTCGACAATTCGATGTGCCTGGTACTCCACATTTCTTGCCAACTACATCGCTTTACAGCCAGTTTGCGCTATATGCACACTGGACCCTGGCAGATCAAGCGTATATATGTCGGAGATGAAAGAACACCGGAACCTTCCATTCGGAATTTTGGGAAGACTCCTAGTACTGTAATTTAGATTTCACCATAGCCGTATTTTGAAACTGTTGTCATTCGATCCGACTGTACTTATTTGAGATTTATGATAGTGAGCTCGGGCTCGAGGCGACAACCAGTCGCCGAACGTAGTCGCGGTCAAGGGATAAACGTTTTGTCTAACAAAGGCATGAAGTAACTCTATAGCTGTCCTTAAAAGAAATACTTGGGACGGGGCACGACGGTAAGCATTTCAACGATTTCTGTCCCGTGGCTCGCCACACGCAGACTCTATTCTTTGAGTAAGTACATGATCAGCTAGTCCCAGGACCCGCTATAAATCTTAAGATTTGTTTAACTAAAGTCCATCAAACCGACAAACAGTCCTCGTTCCAACTACGAGAAAATAGGAGAAATCTATGTTTCTCACGAACGACGCTTCCTCTTCTCGAACTCTCTCTTGAGGCGGCTAGCACCCTTTCCTAACCACCAACGTGGAAATTGACCAATTAACAGTAACGCCAATTTCTCTCATTTTCCGAACGAAGACTTTTCACCACGAATCCGATGATTTTGTGACTATAGGCACACCCATCATAGTTTTCCTGGACAGCGTCGCCGTGATGGAGAGACGACACTCTCTAGTGCGGTCTCATCAGCAATCGACCTGTCTTTCTTATACGTAGTAATTGCTCCTTGCTCTAACATGTAGTGCAACTCAGACGCTAACGTAGTGTAGAGTTCTGCATCCGTTGACCGCGAAAACGCTGCCGGAGCCGAGACTATTGTCATAGTGCCGTCATTTCTTATTTACAGCCTCATCAAACCTAAGGACCCACCATAAACTTAGACTTTTTAAGTAATTCTAGATGGTCCCTTTCATCTTGCACGTCCAATTTCTTAAATGTTTTTGATTGATGTGTATTTCTTAGAAAAGTCCTTATGTTTTTTGTGCGCTCTTAGAAACTACGGAAAAGCTGGTAGTTATATAATGGGAAAACCGGTAATTATATAATATTAAACCGGACATTTATCTGATGAAAATATGTGGATTTTCCCATGGGCAAGGTCATCCATGAGCCACTTTGGTAGGATGCTTACTCCTCCTATCTTCATTCATTAACGCTGATCATACCCAATGGGTATCGCGAATCCTTGTCCTCCCTTTTCATAACAAAAAGAGTGAACAACGAATCAGCTTCCCTTGTTCAAAAATTACCTACATACCGAGCTTTCCTCCGTTAGTATGTAAGAGTTGAATTCGAGTTATATCACGGTTCGAATACTCTCTACACCCATGACTTCTTCGAAAACCACCTATCTATGCATACTCAATCTAGGTTTTCAGATCAGTCAATATATCTACCCGGATTCACTCATATAAGATCAATCCATTTCTTCGTCACCTATATCTTAAACGGCGGAGTTACTAACTTGTGTTGTTGTACAAGGTTGTTGGAAATACATATTTCATAAATATTGAAATATGTATAATTTTTGTGCTGGACTGGGTCCAGTGCGTAGTGGAGATCTTTGTAACGGGATATCACTGTGTGGAGATATGTGTGTGCGCGGCGACTGAGAAACAGACGAATGTAAACAGTTCTATCGGTTAACAGTCTTCAAAAGGTCGGATATGAATAAAAGTGCTGAGACGCGCGCAAGTGTACATCGACAAATATTCTAGAAATCGTTTATAAAGTAAATATGTGTCTACGTTAATAGTAATGGCCAGCGTACAATATTTCGGCCATCAGGATGCACAATTCTCAACATGGTAGCAAAAATCGTGGTTGACGAGATTTAAGGTTATGGGACCACGTGTAACCGGTCGTGAATGTATAAAAAAGGTTCATTTTGAAAGAATTGGAAATATGTTCTGAAGAGATAAAAAGGCTGTTGGCGGAGCAGATAAAAGGAATCTGTATAGTGAGAACTATTTTTGAAAAAAGGGTGAAGATGAAAAGACGAATAAAGATGCCAATGGACGATAAAACTAAAATGCAAGTATTCGATGTACGTGATTACAAAGCGCGGAAAAAAAGAATATTAATGTATTTAAAGTGTAAAAAATGTTATGAATTGGATACAGGAGAGAAAATGGACACGGATGCGAAAGATAATTGGGATGAAAAGAATCAATGGGCGATGAAGTAGATCTATTGTAGATTAGAATTTGTTGGTGATCAAGACACTGTTTACAAAATAATTACAAAATTCGATGAGATGTATATGAAGGAATCAACAGCATTGCAACTTTGTATAAGACGTAGACTCAACATGATGAGGTTGAAAGATTTTGAGGAATCAGGTTCATTTTTCACGGAATTTGAGAAGACGATAAATGAATTAAAGGATGTTGGTGCAAACGTAAGTGAACGTGAAAAACTCGATTACATGCTGAAAACACTACCAGAATCATTGATTTATATTGATGACTTAATCGACTCATTGAAAGAAAGTGATTGAACTTGTGATTTTTTAAAAAATAAAATTATAATGTGGGAAATACGTAGGGAGAGTAAAAGTGACAGGAAATGGTCAAATGTCTTCAAAGTTGAGAAAAGAGAGAAATAAAGTGCCATGGCTGTGGAAAGTACGGCCACGTGATAAAAAATTGCACGAATACATGTAGAGGCGGAATCAATGGAGGAACGCAATGGCAAGGAGGTGCGAATCAGCCATAGCAGAATAGGGGTCGCGGCGGACGAGGTTCTGGCCAGAGAAGACGAGGATATGTTCAGCGTGGATTTGGTCAACGAGGACGAAGCAGAGGTTGGCAGCAACGCTACAATGAGGCAAGTCGACAAGACGCAAATTATTTAAACAGCCAGGACTACGACGACCAAGGAATTGACTCCTTCCTAACGCGAGTGCAGCGCGATTATAGTAAGGATACTATCACAGTATATACCAGCGATACGCGAAAAATAGATCGGATATTGGATAGTGAATGTTCAGATCACATTGTAAATGATGACTCGTATTTTATTGAGTACGAAAACTTAAAGAACCCGATAAATGTAAAACTAGGAGACGGTAGAACATTAAAAGGAACAAAAGTTGGAAAAATTTTAACTTACTTTGAAGTAAACAAAAGAAGGGTTAAAATTATAATGTCAAATGTATTTTATGTGGAAGAAATGGATAATAACTTGGTTAGCTATGCGAGAGTAACGAATAAAAATAAGATAGTCTCAGCAGGGAATACATCAAAGATCTATAACAAATATAGAAAGTTGATAGGGATCGCATTCAAAGATCATGGTTTATATAAAATAACTAGTTACATTGGAAGGCCAGAATCTCACGCCAAAAATGTAGAAAAATGACGAACAGGGAAAAATTTCACAGAATCCGAGGACATGTAAACTTTAATTATTTAGATACGATGTGTAAGAAAAAATTAATTGAGGGAATGCCAGAAAAATTGGAGCAAGTTCAATTAAAATGTGGTGCGTGTATGCAAAACAAATAGCACAATGTACCTATCCAGAGTAACTGTAGTAGAGCACGCGAGATTTTAGAATTGGAACATACCGATTTAAATGGACGTCATAAAAATACCAGGTTTGATGGATCTAAATATTTCTTAACATTTATAGACGAGTATAGGAAGTGCGCATTAATTTATACTTTGAAATCGAAAGATGAGGTTTACGATTGAATCCTTGATTATATAAATAAAGTTGAAAATCTTACTGGTAAGAAGATAAAGAGACTAAGATGCGATAATGGAAAAGAATATATGAACAAAAACATCTACAATCTAATCAGGGAAACAGGAATTCTCCTAGAACCATGCCCACCTTATGTTCACTAGTTAAATGGAACAGCTGAGCGCTACAATAGAACAATCACGAATTCCGCTAGATGCTTATTACATGATTCGAAACTAAATATTAAATATTGGTCGGAGATAGTTAGAACCGCGGTGTACTTAAAAAATAGAACCATTACGAAAACATGTGAAAATAAAACACCAATCGAAATATTGTTAAGAAGGAAACCGGATATAATTAATTTAAGATTGTACGGGAGTATAGTTTTCGTAAGAGTATCTGAAATTAAAATAAATTCGAAATGGTACAAAAAGGCAGATATTGGAATACTTGTAGGTTATGAAAACGTTGGATATAGGACCTTAGTTAATAATAAAATTATAATTGCAAGACACGTAGAATTTATAGGTGAAAATGATAATTTAGTAGGATTTCAAGGAATGGATGAATCAGATAATGAAACGGAAAAGGATTTTGAAGAACATTCGGATACAAACGAAATTCATGAAAGTGAAACAAGTGACGAAAAGGTCGAGCAGGTTGTAATAAGAAGGGAGAGAAATTTAAGTAACGAATCAGAAGAAAAACTTGAGGACATAGAAAATAATTTGAGAAGGCCAGGACGGGAAACAAAGAAACCTCAAAGATATGGCCAAACGAGCTCATATTTCATTTATGTGAATGTAGTTAGCGCAGGCAGTCCTCAAACCTATGAAGAAGCTTTCAGTGGAGATGACAGCAGATCATGGAAAGAAGCAATGGATCGAGAAATGAATAGTTTAGTCAAAAATGAAAACCTGGCAATTAGTAGAGAAACCAAAAGATAAAAAGGTATTAGATTTGAAATGGGTATATACGAATAAATCCGATAATCGTAAGAAAGCGCGACTAGTTGTTCGGGGTTTCCAACAAAAGGAAATACCGGAAGATTTATACTCTCCAGTGGCAAAAATGCAAACGCTGAAGTTATTGCTATCTTATTGTTGTCATTATGGTTCGATGATTATGCAAATGGATGTAGAAACAGCATTCCTAAACGGAACTATAAAATCGGAAGTATTTGTAAAACAACCTATGGGTTACGCCGAGAAAAGCGGGAAAGTATGTAAACTAGGTGTGTAAGTATGTAAAATAGGTTTGTAAAGAAGTGAAAGTGATTATTGTTTGTATTTGAAGTATGAGAGCGATCATGTTATATACTTAATTCTATTCGTGGATGACTTATTAATGTGTGGTAAATACAAAAGAAAAATAGATGAAATTAAAAATAAATTGTCAAACAAATCGATGAAAGACTTAGGTGAAGTAAAGACTTACTTAGGAATAAACATTGAATACGAAATGTGAGAATAAGAAATGTGAGATGAAATTAGATCAAAGTAGTTATACAAAGTCATTAGCGAAACGATGGAATATAGAGAATAGTAAACTATATTTTACACCAAAGGAATAAAACTTAAATTTAGAACCCGCACAGTCAGCCTCAGACGATATAAGATATAGAAACCTCATAGGAGCTTCATTATATATTAGTACTGGAACAAGATTAGACGTTAGTTATAGTGTAAACTATTTAAGTCGATTTCAAAACAGTTACGACGGGACACATTATAAATATGCGTCGAGAATTTTGTAATACTTATATTTAACCAGAAAATTATGGTTGACTTATAAAAGAAATTTGAACGCTGAAATCATTGATTGTTTTGTTGACGGTGATTTATCATAAGACTACTACAAGACTACTACGGGATTTATCATAAGATTTTTCGGAAACGCAATTTACTGGAAATCGAGAAAGCGAAACAGCGTGACAAAATCATCAACAGCAGCCGAGTATGTAGCTTTGTCAGAAGCAGTGAGTGAAATAAAGTTTGTAAAGAAATTATTGAAAAATTTCAAAATAATGATCGAGAGACCAATAAAAATTTACGAAGATAATTCTGGAGCGATTGCGATATCAAAATTTGGAAACTTGACAAAAAATTATGAGTACATTGAAGTACATTTCCATTTTGTAAATGAAAGTTGGGAAAATAAAGAGATTGACGTTATAAAAGTAAATTCAGAAAACAATGTAGCAGATATTGTAACGAAGGCTCTAGGGAGAAGTAATTTTGAAAATTTTAGATTACTTTTAAAAATGGTTTAATTTTTACAAAAGGAAATGAATATGCAGCACAATAATTAAGGAGGTGTATTGAGATATGTAAAATTTTTGTGCTGGACTAGGTCGAGTGCGTAGTGGAGATGTTTGTATGTGGATATCAGTGTGTGGAGATATGTGTGTGCGCGGCGACTGAAAAACAGACGAATGTAAACAATTCGGTCGGTTAACAGTCTGCATAAGGTCGGGTATGGAAGAAAGTGCTGAGACGCGTGCAGCTGTGTAACGATAAATATTCTAAAAATCGTTTATAAAATAAAAATTTGTCTACGTTATTAGAAAAGGCCAGTGTAAATTTTATGTTTCCATAAGAATATTTCGGACATCAAGATCCACAATTCTCATCAATAACATTGTTGGTCGCAGAGTTATACCATCGCAACCACCCTATTATCTTAACGGAAATCAGGGGATCGATCAATATGCGGTGTCGTTGCTTAGAATCGTAACGGGAATTTGCGACTCCCGTTGACGCGCTTCGACGCGATCAAATCTCCCCACGGTTGAACAAATTGACATCAACTCTGGCCGATGTAAAATCCAGGCGTAAACCCTCCATTTTTACATTTGCAGACTTAAATATGCAAACCAACCTATCTCCGTTTCTAATGCAGATATGCAGACAATACGATGTGCCTTGTTCTCCACATTTCCTGCCAAATACAGTTCACATCTGCTAGTTAGAGCTACGTCAAGTCTGAACCCTGTCAAATCCAGTGTACTTGCAGATTTGCATATTCATGCCTGAACATTCAGATCAACGTATAGCTGTTTCTATTGCACATATCTCGACAACTGGATGCGCGATGTACTCCATATTTGCTGACAAATACAGTGCAGGTTATAAGAATTACGCTATATAAGATCAGTATAGATTCAAATCCAGGTACTTGCAGTTTTTAATATACATTATTAAATATTCAAATTCACGCATCTCCGTTACTGATGGAAATGTGTCGACAATACGATATGCCTGGTACTCCACGTTTCTTGCCAAATACATCGTTTGCCAGCCAGTTTGCGCTATATCCAGACTGGTCCCAGACAGATCAAGCATAAATATAAATCGGAGATGATAGAACACGGGAACCTTCCGTTTGGAATTTTGGGAAAATCCCGTAACATTGTAATCTAGATTCTACCATAGCTGTAATTAAACAATCGTAGTCATCTAGTCCGATTGTAATTGTTCGAAACTTGTGATACTGCACTTGGCCTCGAGGCGACAACCAGTCACCGATCGTAGCCGCGGTCAAGGGATGAACGTTTTGTCTAATAAGGGCATGGAGTAATTCTATAGCTGTCCTTAAATGAAATAATCGTAGCGGCACGTGACAGTAAACATTCCAACGGTTTCTGTCCCGTGACTCGCCACACGCAGACTCTATCCGTCGGATAAGGTGATTGCCAGATGTCAACGCATCTCAACAGTATATGTTTAGCTAGCCTGAGGACCCATTATAAACCTTAAGATTTAGTTAATTAAAGTCCTTAACAGTCCTAAACAGGCAAACAGTCTTTGTTTCAACTACGGGATGATAGGTGAAATCTATTTTTCCACGGACGACGCTTCCCGCTAGCAACGTTCCCTCAAGGGCTACTAGCATCCTTCTCTAACCATCAACATGGAAATTGTCCAATTAACAGTAACGTCACTTTCAATCTCTTTCCGAGCGAAGTCATTTCTCCACGTATCCGATGTTCTGGTGCCCTTAGACACACCCATCATAGTTTTCCTCCGCAGCATCATCGTGCCGGAAAATCATTCTCTCGTGAGGTCACATTAGCCAGTTACAAAGAGCCTTAACACTCGGTGGATATTCTATGTTTTGACAAAGAGTTTGTTCAGTCCTACCTATAACGTAGATAAGGAAGTATGGTACAACTTGGAATCAGGATGAAAACGAATTCTGTTATCCCGTTGACCGCGGCTTTGTTATTGAACCCAGGATCATTGTCATTAGCTTCTCGAGTACCTAATTACCACGACTACTTGTCAAATTATATAACAATCAAATTTACACTAGTAAATATCTGCTCTATTGCATAACTACAACGTCTAAACCAAATGAAGATCCGTTTCGCGCCTCTAACTCTAATCATAATGTGAACCCGATGTAAGTGAAAATACATGCACATACCATCGATTCTGCCTGACCAGCACTCTCACCCGGAACCGGAACTCGCAGTGCACCGTGACGAACAGCACATATATAAGCCTCCACTCTTAGCCAGACCGTCAGTCGTGCTCGCGCAACAGTAGAAGCAACATGGAGTTTTTTAGATCTCTACTACGCGTCGTTGGTTTGTTCGTGCCAAGTAAGGTAGATTTCATTTCCTACTACCACTGGAGATTTCGCACTTGATACTTCGAAAATTGGATCCCTCGTCCCTGCGGAGCGCCGCGATTGTCTCGCGCAAATGGTTCAACGTATGTAGATCCGGCAAGTGTCTACGGCGGAAAGTGAGACGTCACATGCGACAAACGAGAAAGCGGGTCAAGATACAATTTCTCGGACCTGCAGCCGCTAAAGCTACCAACTAAGAATCAAGAAGTAGAGGACGCGGTGAGGACAACCTAAGGCACGAAATAAGTTTATCCGCTGCTCGTACGGCGGTCGTCGTTGGAAGATTACGCGGTCCTCCGAAAATTTCGGTGCGAGATCGCCCCATCGATGTTGGACCAGTAAAATGTATTAGACTCTAACTCGTGTAAGTACCTTAATTTGACTGCTTGCTTTTGCGAGAACTTGAAACGGTCTTGTCCGGACTCAGAACTGTAGCGCGAAGCTTGAAATAAAATGGTTTTACTGAGACGGCAATGTGTTTCAGTCACGATAATACTATCTGTATCGTAATAGGCCAACTATTGAATATTAACTACAATGTATTACCGCTGCAGTTGCAGATTTGTCGTCAATTAGGTGCGAGATATACTCCTCATTGGCTGCTAAATACAGCGCACTTCGGATGGCTCGAGCTACTATATCATCTCTGGTCTTTGACATATCAAGCGTAATTGCAATTTTGCATATTCAGGTTAGAATATTTAAATCAACGTATCTCCGTTTCTATATGGCTACAATGCGATGCCCGTTATATTTCATATCCCATGTCATAACCAGCGCACATCAGCAAGTTTGCGGTCAACTCTAGGCTCTGTCAATCACAGCGTAATTGCTGTTGCGCATATTCAGGCTTACGTATTCACAAAAACGTATCTCCGCTTCTATTGCATATATTTCGATTATAAATCGAGCGTTACACTTCATATTTGCACTCAGATACACCGCACATTAGCTGGTTACAGCTATATCAGATCTGGTCCTTGAAACATCCATCGCAATTGTAGTATTGCGTTTGCAGTCGTAAATATTCAAATCATGGTATGTCCGTTTCTACGGAACATTTTCGAAAAATTCGATGCGCGTTATATGTCACATTTGCTGTCATGTGCACTGCATGTCAGCTGGTTTGCGCTATGTCAACTCTGGTCCCTGTCAAATCCAGCGTAATTGTAGTTTTCCATATTCAGGTTAAAATATTCAAATGAATGTATCTCCGTTTCTATTGCACATATGGCTACAATTCGATGTCCGTTACATTTCACATCTGATGTCATATGCACCACACATCAGCAGGTTTGTACTATGTCAACTCCGGGATCTGTCAAATCCAGCGAAATTGCTGCTATACATATTCATGATTAATTATTCAAATCACCGTATCGCCGTTTGCATTCCAAATATGCCGACAGAACGAAGCGCGTTATACTCCATGTTCGCTGCCAAATACAGTGCATATTATCTGGTTTGAGTTATGTAACGTGTGGACGCAGCCAACCTCAGTACATTTGCAGTTTTGCATATTCAGGATTAAATATTCAAGTCAACATATTGTAGTATCCTGAGGGAAAATCCTCATTAGAAATCGATCAAAACAATGTCGTCTGTTCTTCGGTTGTTAGTTTACATCGGGGAGAAAGCCTATGTGACTAAAGTCACCTTGTACTTGCGGAGCGTTAATAGAATGAGGTTAGAGAGTTGGAAAAACTAACGCTAATGGTAGGGGACGATTTAACTTTAAAGATTGGCTGACCGAGAAGCGTTGAGCGGTTGATCGAGAAATAAGAGTGAGTCGAGAGCTCGGAGTTAATCGAGCAGTCGAAGAGTAGAGTTGTTAGCGCTGTCGAGTTGCGAGAGGTGTTAGCGTTGTTGAGAGTGGAGTTGTTAGCGTTGTCGAGTTGTGAGAGGTGTTAGCGTTGCTGAGAGTGGTGTTGATAGCGCTTTCCATTTTCAGGATTAAATATTCAAATCAAGCTATTTCGGATTCCGTTGCAGATATGTCCACAATTCGAGTTAGTATCGTACTGCCAAATGTATTACTCATTAGCTGGCTTGCGCTATGTCGATTCTGACCATTGTTAAATCCAGCGCAATTGCAATTTTGGATACTCATGCACGAATAATCAAATCAACGTATCTCCGTCATTGTGGCAAATATGTCGAGAATTCGATGTGACTTGTACCCCACATTTCTTGCCAAATGCAGCGCACACCAGCCTGTTTCCGTTATGTCCTCTCTGGTTTCAGTCAAATCCGGCATGATTGTAGTTACGCATATTCATGCTTAAATGTTCAAATAAGCCTATACAGCGCATATCTGCCAGTTTGCGCAATGTCAATTCTGGACCGTGTCAAATCCAGCGTATTTGCAGTTTTGCATACTCAGTCTAAAATATTTAAATCCACGCATCTCCGCCTCAAGAACTCAAATGACGAGCTTTCGATGCGCATAATACTGCACATATGCTGCCAAATCAGCCGGTTTGTGCCACGTCAACTCTGGACCCGATCAAATTCTGTGTAATTGCAAATTTGCATATTCAGGCTTAAATATTCAAATGAAGGTATCTTCGTTCCTATTACAGATATGTCGACAATACTATGCAAGTTGTATTCCACATTTACTACTAAATACAGCGCGCATCATCCGGGATGCAACTTTTCAACTGCTGCACTGGTATTGGATATACGTCGAAAATACTATGCGCGGTAGCTCCACATTTGCTGCCAAATAGAGCGCACCTAATTGGGCTGGCGCTAAGTTAACTCTGGACCGTGTGAAATCCAGCGAAATTGCAGTTTTGCATATTCAGGCTTAAATATTCAAATCTACGTATCTCTGTTTCTAATGCAGATATGACGATGAATTTATGTGTGTTATATTCCACATTGGCTCCCAAATTAAGCACACATCGGAGGGTTTGTGCTATGTCATCTCTGGTCTCCGACAAATCCAACGTAGTTTCAGCTTTGCATATTCAGGCTGAAATATTCTAATCAACGTATCTCCGCTTCTGTTGCAGATATGCCGACAACGTAAAGCGTGTTATACGCCAAAATTGTTGCCAAATACAGCACACATCAGCCGCTTTGGGCTATGTCGATTCTGGACCCTGTGAAGTGCAGCGTAATTGTAGTTTTGCATACTCAGGAATAAACGTTCAGATCAATGTGTCTCCGCCTCTATAACATATGTGCCGACATCCACTCCATATTTGCTGCCAAATACAGCGCACATTAGTGGGCTGGCGCTATGTCAACTCTGGACCGTGTCAAACCCGCGTAATTGCAGTTTTGCAAATTCGTGCATAAATAATCAAATCAACGTATCTACGATTCTGTTACAGATATGCCGACAATTCGACTCAGGTTATACTTCACATTTGCCGCCAATACAGTGCACATCATTCGATTTAAACTATGTCATCTCCGATCACCGACAAATCCAGCGTAATTGCAGTTTTTCATATACATTATTATATATTCAAATCCACGCATCTCCGCTACTGTTGGAAATGTGTCGCCAATACTTGCATTCCACATTTGTTGCAAATTAAACCAATATCATCCAATTAGCGCTATGTCCACTCTGGTCCGGTCAAACCCAACGCAACTGCAGTTTCGCATTATCACACCTAAATAATCAAATCAACGAATCTCCGTTTCGATTGCAGATATGTGGAAAATTCGATGCGCTTTATACTCCGTAGTTGCTATTAAATACAGCTCGCATCATCTGGTTTGCGCTATGTCAAATCCGGACCCCGTGAAATCAAGCGTAAGTGCAGTACTGCATGATCAGGGTTCAATATTCAGATCGACGTGACTCAGTTCCTATTGCAGATATGTCGACAAAACGGTGCGCGTTATATTCCACATAGACTGCCATACACTGGGCGCTTGATCTGGTTTAAGCCATGTTAAATACGGAACGAGTCAAATCCAGCGTATTTGTAGTTTTGCACATTCAAGCCAAGTTATTCAAGTGAAAGTATCTCCGTATCCATTGTAGGTATGTCGACAATAGGATGCATGTTATACTCCACATTTGCTGCCAAATACAGCACACATCAGACAGTTTACACATTGTCAAGACTGGACTCGGTGAAATCCAGCGTGACTGCAGTTTTGGATATTAATGCATACATATTCGATCAAGGTATCTCCGCTTGTTTTGCAGAAACATTGTCCATACGATGCGCGTTATATTCCACATCTGATGCCAAATCAGCCGGTTTGTGCTATGCCAACTCTGGACCCTGTAAAATCTAGCAGAATTGCAGTTTTTGCTATTAATGCTTAAATATTGCTTTCAAAGTCTCTCCGCTTGTTTTGCACATATATCGATAATACGATACGCCTTATACTCTACATTTGCTACAGTTACATTACTCATCAGCTTGTTTGAGCTATGTCAACTCTGGTCTCTGCCAAAACCTGCCAAAATGCAATTTTGCATGTTCAGGAATAAATATTCAGATCAACGTGACTACATTTCGATTGCAGGTATGTAGACAATTCGATGCGCGTTATATTCCACATTGACTGTCATACGCAGAGCGCCTCATCTGGTTTAAGCCGTGTTAAATCCGGACCGAGTCAAATCCAGCGGATTTGTAGTTTTGCATATTCAAGCCAAGTTATTCAAGTGAAAGTATCTCCGTATCCATTGTAGGTATGTCGACAATAGGATGTACGTAATACTGCACATTTGCCAGATACAGCACACATCAGACCGTTTGCACACTGTCAAGACTGGACTCGGAGGAATCCAGCGTAATTGCAGTTTTGGATATAAATGCTTACATATTCGAATCAAGGTATCTCCGCTTGTTTTGCAGAAACATTGGCCATGCGATGCGCGTTATATTCCACATCTGATGCCAACTACAGTGCACATCATCCGGTTTACGCTATGTAAATTCTGGACCCAGCCTGATCCAGCGTAGTTGCAGTTTCGTATATTCAGGATTAAGTATTCAAACCGACGTATCTCCGATTCTATAGCACGTATGGCTACAATTAGATGCTCGTTATACTCCAAATTTGCTGCCAAACACAGTGCACGTTTTCCCGTTTGATGCATGTAAAATCGGGACCCAGCCGAACCCTGCGTATTTGCAGTTTTACATATTCAGTATTCAATATTCGAACCAACGAATCTCCGTTTCTATGGCACACTTACAGACAATTCGGTGCGCGTTATATTTAACATCTGATGTCATATACAGCGCACATAAGTAGGTTAGAGTTATGTACGCTCTTGTCCCTGTCAAATACACCATAATTGCAGTTTAGCATATTCATGCTTGAATATCGAGAGCAACTTATCTCCGTTTCTGTGGCAGATATGACGACAATTCGGTGAGCGTTATGCTCCTGATTTGCTGGTGAGCACAGAGCACATCTTCGGATTCTATCTTCTCTTCTGTCTTACGTCTTCTCTGGTCACTGACAGATTCAGCGTAATTGCTGTTTTGCATATTCATGCCTAAATGTTCAAACCAATGTATCAGCGCTGCTATTGGATACATGTCGCAAATGCGATGCGCGCTATACTCCACAATTACAGCCAAATACAGCACTTATCCGGTTTGCGCTATGTCGACTGTATTTTCGAGCTATCGCGGGGAGACGCGGTCGTTTGAATACGCGTCAATGGGAGTCGTAAATTCCCGTTACCATTTTAATAATCGACACCACGAATAGTTCGATCCCCGTATTTCGTTTAGGATAATAGGTGTAGTCGTTGTGGTATAACACTGGGGGTCACAAAGTTATAAAAAATATATGTATTTCCAACGATTTATACAATCACACTGAGTAAGAACGCCGTTGCTTAAGATACAGATAACGAAGAAATGGATTATTCTTAGATGAGAGTGTGAGCTATAGGAGCTCTAGGTCCGTGAGAGCTGTAGGAGCTGTCGGACTTCTGGATACTGTGAGAGAAATAGGAGGCTCTTAGAGATATAGGAACGGTGAGAGTTATAGGGATTGCAGGAACTTTAGTCACCGCGAGATACGATGGAACTCTGAGAGATATAGGAACGGTAAGAGTTATAGGGATTGCAGGAACTCTAGTCACCGTGAGAGATGATGTGACTCTAAAGTTTATTCTGATGTGAGTACGAAACTCGGTATTGGTGTGCCCTTTGAGCGAAGAACGCGGATTCGTTGATTACATTGTTAGTTAGGAAAGTGAGGGCAATGATCCGCGATTCCGATTGGTTATGACTAATGTTAGAAAGGAAGAGAGGAGGAAGAAGCCTCCTACTAACGTGGGTCCTAGGCGACATTGTTTATGGGAAAACTCAGAATTTCCGTTAGGTAGATGTCCGCTTTTTTAGTTAGGCCAATATCCGCCTTCTCCGTAATTCTTAAGAGGGCGTAATGAACCCAAGGACCTTTCTAAAAATCGACCGAAAACACTTCTAGAATTAGAAAGTCTTTTCGGGCAAACAGATTGACTTAGACCATATGTGCGAACAATGCAGTTGGGATTTCGGCTTTATGATGGGTCCTTGGGCCTATGGAAGATTCGAAGGATGGCACGTGGACCGTTGGCTGTCAAGCCGCGGGGGATGGAGTGGAGATGTGTTGCGCGCCAGAACATCGACTCTGGTCTCTGATATATGCAGTGTAATTGTTGTTTTGCAGATTCAGACTCAAATATTCAACTCCACGTATCTCCGTTGCTGTTGCTGATATGTCGACAATTCGATGTGCCTGGTACTCCACATTTCTTGCCAAATACATCGTTTGCCAGCCAGTTTGCGCTATATCCAGACTGGTCCCAGACAGATCAAGGACAAATATAAATCGGAGATGAAAGAACACGGGAACCTTCCGTTTGGAATTTTGGGAAAATCCCGTAACATCGTAATCTAGATTCTACCATAGCTGTAATTCAACAATTGTAGCCATTCAGTCCGATTGTAATTGTTCGAAACTTTTGATACTGCACTTGGCCTCGAGGCGACAACCAGTCACCGAACGTAGCCGCGGTCAAGGGATGAACGTTTTGTCTAATAAAGGCATGGAGTAATTCTATAGCTGTCTTTAAATGAAATAATCGTAGCGGCACGTGACAGTAAACATTCCAACGGTTTCTGTCCCGTGTCTCGCCACTCGCAGACTCTATCCGTCGGATAAGATGATTGCCAGATGTCAACGCATCTCAACAGTATATGTTTAGCTAGCCTGAGGATTCATTATACACCTATAGCGGCACTCGTCGGTAAAATTCATATCGGTTTCGGTCCAGTGAACCCGCTACACAAGAAATCGTGTTTACTGAAAGATGAGTTTATTATAGATTCGACAACCTTAGGCGGTTACCGACGGTTAATCAAATTCCGTCGTTTTTGTCGTGATCATATGCCCTCGAGTCAACTACCCGAAATGTCAACATTTGTAAACAAGGTCGAGAGTTCAGCGTCCGTTGTGATTTTTCGAGAACATCTTGGAAATTTAAATCCCAACGCCTTTTGTCAACTCCGACGCATATAAATATAGCGAACAGGGTAGCGAGGCATTCTTTGTTATCGAATGACACGAGCAGTAGCAGTTAAGTCGATACTTCTTTGCGCCGATCTATTCGTAATCACGAATCAAGATAACAAGTGTATTATACGTCTAGTGTACACGTAGGGTATATTTTAATAAACTACACAGTTAAATATACTCTTGTGTTTTTAAGCCTAAATCGCTACCATACATCTCAAACTGGTGACACCGACGTGATTTTTGTGTAAGAGGTGACAGCGATAGGCTAGTCGCAGTTTGAATATCATAGTCCGCAACTCACACAATGGAAAAGGAGAGCAAACGAACTCCAGGCGGCTCATCGTTCCGCGTGCCGCCCTTTATGCCCACGATGACCAGGATTTGGTTTTCCATTTTAGAGAAATATTTCGGGGTACCCGGCATCTTCCACGACGATGAAAAATCCTTAGCCCTCATGGGATTCCTCGACCCACATTACCTCGCGAAGATTGAGGATACAGTGACCAACCTCCTCGCCACAGGCCAGTACGATAAATTGAAGAGCGAGCTGATCCGCGCCCTGACCGAATCGGACAGCGCCAAGTTCGAAAGGTTAGTCGAACGTGAAGAGATGGGCGACAGAAAACCCTCACAGTTTTATAATGACTTAAAAAATTAGCCAGCCCCCTCGCTTCCGATGAATTCATCCACAGCTTGTGGAGGAATCGCATCAGGGAAGTCCTGGCTGCAGTGGACGATACGAGTATCGAGAAACTGACCAGGAGAGCGGATAAACTCGATGAGGCGTATAATCGTAATGGGCAGCGCGCTAAGGTAGTCACAATCGAGCCACCGGCATCACACGAAGGCAAAAACGACGCACTGGCCGCCGAGGTCAGTAGACTGCGAGAACAGATTAAGGCTATGGGAATCAGCGGGTATCATCGACTACGAAGACGTTCGAATTCTCTCACTCGACCCCGCCGCCGTTCGCGTTCCCGAGACTATCCGCGCCAGGGCGGAATTTGCTTCTATCATGCGAGGTTCGGCGATCGCGCCACGATTGTAAGTGGAAGTCGGGAAACGACCCCTGCCGTCCGTAAAAGCGGAGGACGGCGACGGTTTGGGATCTCGCCGCATCTTTATTTTGGACCAGAGAACGAAGACTTCGTTCTTAGTTGACACCGGTGCTGATATCGGCGTTCATCCCCGAAGCAGGCTATCTAGGGACGTAAAGAAAACAACGTATGAACTATTCGCTACCAATGGGACGCGCATCGCAACGTACGGCACTATAGCGATTGAGCTGAACCTGTCCCTTAGACGTGCCTTCAAATGGCACTTCACTGTCCCCGATGTGCAAACCCCCATCATCGACCTAGATTTCCTAAGTCATTACGGGTTGCTTGTGGATCCAAGAAAAAGACGACTTCTCGACACAACAAACCAGCTATCGACCAGGGGATACGCCGTCAACTGCGAAAAGCTTATGATTAAGACCGTAAACGGGGATTTGGTCTACCACCAATTGTTGGAGAAATGTGCAGATCTAACGCGCCCACCGGCCTTTGGGTGAGAGAAAATACGGCACAGTGTGGAGCACCACATCGAAACCGCACCCCGCCCGCCCGTATATTGCAAACCCCGCCCTCTCGCACCGGACCGTCTCAAGCCAATCAAGGCGGAATTTGCAACACTTATCGAGCAAGGAGTCATGCGCCCATCGAAGAGTTCCCGGGCATCTCGACTACACGTCGTCCCAAAGAAGGATGGAAGTCTGCGACATTGCGGTGACTACAGGGCGCTAAACGCCCGAACTGTACCCGACAGGTGCTCTCCACCGCACATACAAGACTTCGCGCAGCATTTACACGGTCGGCGAATATTCTCAAAAATTGGTTTAGTTCGAGCCTACCATCAAATGTCAATCGCGCCTGAGGACGTTACAAAAACCGCGATTTCGACACCATTCGGCCTTTTCGAGGCAAACAACATGATGTTTGGGCTTCGAAACGCCGCGCAAAAGTGTCAAAGATTTGTCGACGCGAGGCTTAGATTTCGTTTACGCGTACATAGATGACTTCTTGGTAGCTTCGGAAACCGAGGAGCAGCACCGCTGGCACTTGCGGATCTTGTTCGAACGTCTAAATCAGTACGGCGTAGTTATGAACCTCGCAAAGTGCGAGTACGGAATTAATGAAATAGCCTGCCTAGGCCATACGGTAAACGCGCACGGAATAAAACCGCTCGCCGATCGCGTTACAGCCATAAACGAAGCACCGCTCCCCGCGAACATCAAGGCACTACGCGGATACCTCGGTATGATAACGTTTACCGACGTTTCATACCGGGGGCAGCTAAAATTTTGCAACCCCTCAACGATTTGTTGCAAGGGGCGAAAAAGGGCAACATGCCCACTATTTAGTCGGAGGAAGCCAAAACGAGCTTTAGCGAGTCAAAACGCGCCCTAGCTAACGCTACGATGTTAGCGCATCGTATACCTGGCGCGCCCATCAGCCTCGCAGTAGACGCGTCCGACTTTGCAATAGGGACGGTGTTGCAGTAACGCGCGAATGACACTCGGCAACCATTGGGTTTCTTAACTAAAGCCTCAAATTTCGCGCAGCGAAAATATAGCGCGTACGATCGCGAATTACTTGCTATGTATACCGCGGTCAAGCGATTTAGACACGCCGTAGATGGGAGGAATTTCATTATTTTCATAGATCACAAACCCCACACCTATGCGTTCAGTCAAAATCCCGACAAGTGATCGCCGAGACAATTCCGTCAACTAGATTATATCGGGCAGTTCACGACCGATATAAGGCATATAAAAAGGCTGAATAACAATGCAGCCGACGCCCTATCTCGCATCGAAGCCATAGGAAAATCCGTGGATCACAAAATTCTCGCCGCCGCGCAAGAAAACGACAAGGAGCTCCGCGACATCATCAACTCCGATATATCCGCGTTGCAGGTTAAGAAAATTCGTTTTCCGGATTACGACGCGGAAATATACTGCGACGTATCAGGCGACATCGTACGACCGTACGTACCGAAACCCTTGCGGCGCGACGTATTCAATTCGCTCCACGGACTTTCCCATCTAGGGATACGCGCGACCCAAAAATTCGTAAAATCGCGTATAGTTTGGCCGGTAAACAAAAATTGCCAAACATGGACACGGCAATGCATCCCGTGTCAACAATGTAAAATAGCGAGACACGTTTCAACGCCGACCGGAACATTCGGAGAGCTCGCAAGACGATTCGAGCATATACATTTAGACATCATCGTCATGCAATATTCACAAGGCTACCGATATTGTCTAACATGTATCGACCGTTTTTCACGTTGGCCCGAAGCGATTCCAATACCAGATATGGAAGCGACGACCGTTGCCTCGGCTCTTCTTTCCACATGGATAGCGCGTTTTGGCGTCCCAGCAAAAATAACAACCGATCAAGGACGCCAATTCAAATCCAGTCTTTTCAACGAACTATGCCGGATGCTCGGCATTAAGCATTTGCGTACCACAGCCTACCACCTCGCGTCCAACGGGATGGTAGAGCGCTTTCACAGGCAGCTTAAGGCCGCAATCAAATGCCACAATTCGAGCAACTGGGTTGAAAGCCTTCCCATAGTTCTTTTAGGCATTAGAACCGCTATCAAGGAGGACCTGAGCGCAACGGCAGCCGAAATGATTTATGGTACGGACATACGATTGCCGGCAGAATTCTTTGTACCAGCAAAACAACCGGCCAACGCGGAATTCGCAAACTGTCTGCGAGAGCGAATGAGCGATATTAGACCTCTGCCGACTTCACGACACGGCGAAAAGAAAACGTTCATGTTCCGCGATTTAGAAACGTCGCCGTGCGTTTTCGTACGCCACGATGCAATCGGAGGTCCACTGCAACCACCATACGATGGCCCCTATCAGGTTACACAGCGTGGATGAAAACCATTACCATACGGATGAAGGACAAAAGCGTGAAAGTCTCCGTAGATCGTATAAAACCCGCCTTCATCGTGTCGGAAGATATTGAGCATCTGGAAAGGAGCGCAGAAACCTACGACGTATTTTTACCTGGGAAAATCTTCCGACCGCAAAGCAGCGAGCAAGCGCAACAAAGCGACGGAGACGCAAGAACCAATTATACCACGCGTTCGGGCAGGAGAGTTCGTTCTCCTCCTCAAACGGGTTTGAATTAAGCGGTTAGCATGGGCACCGCGCTAACATACATAAACAAACATAAAAAGAAGTAACGTTAACACTGGCAAGCGGGTACTGTAGCGGCACTCGTAGGTAAAATTCATAACGGTTTCGGTCTAGTGAACCCGCTACACAAAAAATCGTGTTTACTGAAAGATGAGTTTATTATAGATCCGACAACCTTAGGCGGTTACCGAAGGTTAATCAAAATCCGTAGATTTTGTCGTGATCATATGCCCTCGAGTCAACTACCCGAAAATTCAACATTTGTAAACAAGGTCGAGAGTTCAGCGTCAGTTGCGAATTTTCGAGAACACCTTCAAAATTCAAATCCCAACGCCTTTTGTCAACTCCAACGCATATGAATATAGCGAGCAGGGTAGCGAGGCATTCTTTTTTATCGAGTGACACGAGGAGTAGCAGCTAAGTCGATCCTTCTTTGCGCCCATCTATTCGTAATCACGAATCAAGACAACAAGTGTATTATACGACTAGTGTACACGTAGGGTATATTTTAATAAGCTACATAGTTAAATATACTCTTGTGCCTTTAAACCTAAATCGCTACCATACACCTCAAATCAAATTCGCACTAGTGAATATCTGCTCTATTGCATAACTACAACGTCTAATCCAAATGAAGATTCGTTTCACGCATCTAACACTAATAATAATGTGAACCCGATCTATAGGAAGATACATGAACATGCGATCGATTCTGACTGTCCAGGACTCTCACCGGAGCCGGAACTCGCAGTGCACCGTGACGAACGGCACATATATAAGAATTCATTCTCAGCCAGACCGTCAGTCGTGCTCGGGCAACAGTAGAAGCAACATGGAGTTTTTTAGATCTCTACTACGCGTCGTTGGTTTGTTCGTGCCAAGTAAGGTAGATATCATTTCCGAACTACCACTGGATGTTTCGCACTTGATACTTCGAAAATTGGATCCATCGTCCCTGCAGAGCGCCGCGCTTGTCTCGCGCAAATGTTTCAACGTATGTAGATCCGACAAGTGTCTACGGCGGAAAGTGAGACGTCACATGCGACATACGAGAAAGCGGGTCAAGATGCAATTTCTCGGACCTGCAGCCGCTAAAGCTACCAACCAAGAATCAAGAAGTAGAGGACGTGGTGAGGGCACCCTAAGGCACGAAATATGTTTATCCGCTGCTCGTACGGCGGTCGTCGTTGGAAGGTTACGCGGTCCTCCGAAAATTTCAATGCGAGATCGCTCCATCGATGTTGGACCAGTAAAATGTATTAGACTCTAACTCATGTAAGTACCGAAATTTGACTGCTTGCTTTTGCGAGAACTTGAAACGGTCTTGTCCGGATTCAGAACTGTAGCGTGAAGCTTGAAATAAAATGGTTTTACTGAGACGGCAATGTGTTTCAGTCACGCTAATACTATCTGTATCGTGATAGGCCCATTATTGAATATTAACTACAATGTATCACCGCTGCAATTGCAGATTTGTCGTCAATTAGGTGCGAGATATACTCCTCATTGGCTGCCAAATACAGCGCACTTCAGCTGGCTCGAACTACTATATCATCTCTGGTCCTTGACATATCAAGCGTAATTGCAGTTTTGCATATTCAGGTTAGAATATTCAAATCAACGTATCTCCGTTTCTGTAGCGCAAATGGCCACAATGCGATGCCCGTTATATTTCATATCCCATGTCATAACCAGCGCACATCTGCAAGTTTGCGGTTAACTATAGGCTCTGTCAATCACAGCGTATTTGTTGTTGCGCATATTCAGGCTTACGTATTCACAAAAACGTATCTCCGCTTCTATTGCATATATTTCGACTATAAATAGCGCGTTACACTTCATATTTGCACTCAGATACACCGCACATTAGCTGGTTACAGCAATATCAGATCTGGTCCTTGAAACATCCATCGCAATTGTAGTATTGCGTTTGCAGTCGTAAATATTCAAATCATGGTATGTCCGTTTCTACGGAACATTTTCGGAAAATTCGATGCGCGTTATATGTCACATTTGCTGTCATGTGCACTGCATGTCAGCTGGTTTGCGCTATGTCAACTCTGGTCCCTGTCAAATCCAGCGTTATTGTAGTTTTGCATATTCAGGTTAAAATATTCAAATGAATGTATCTCCGTTTCTATTGCACATATGGCTACAATTCGATGTCCGTTAAATTTCACATCTGATGTCATATGTACCACACATCAGCAGGTTTGTACTATGTCAACTCCGGGCTCTGTCAAATCCAGCGAAATTGCTGCTATACATATTCATGATTAATTATTCAAATCACCGTATCGCCGTTTGCATTCCAAATATGCCGACAGAACGAAGCGCGTTATACTCCATATTCGCTGCCAAATACAGTGCATATTATCTGGTTTGAGTTATGTAACGTGTGGACGCAGCCAACCTCAGCGCATTTGCAGTTTTGCATATTCAGGCTTAAATATTCAAGTCAACATATTGTAGTATCCTGAGGGAAATTCCTCATTAGAAATCGATCAAAACAATGTCGTCTGTCCTTCGGTTGTTAGTTTACATCGGGGAGAAAGCTTATGTGACTAAAGTCACCTTGTACTTGTGGAGCGTTGACAGAATTAGGTTAGAGAGTTGGAAAATCTAACGCTAATGGTAGGGGACGATTTAACTTTAAAGATTGGCTGACCGTGAAGCGTTGAGCGGTTGATCGAGAAATAAGAGTGAGTCGAGAGCTCAGAGTTAATCGAGAAGTCGAAGAGTAGAGTTGTTAGCGCTGTCGAGTTGCGAGAGGTGTTAGCGTTGTTGAGAGTGGAGTTGTTAGCGTTGTCGAGTTGTGAGAGGTGTTAGCGATGCTGAGAGTGGTGTTGATAGCGCTTTCCATTTTCAGGATTAAATATTCAAATCAAGCTATTTCGGATTCCGTTGCAGATATGTCCACAATTCGAGTTAGTATCGTACTGCCAAATGTATTACTCATCAGCCGGTTTGCGCTATGTCGATTCTGACCATTGTTAAATCCAGCGTAATTGCAATTTTGGATACTCATGCACGAATAATCAAATCAACGTATCTCCGTCATTGTGGCAAATATGTCGAGAATTCGATGTGACTTGTACCCCACATTTCTTGCCAAATGCAGCGCACACCAGCCTGTTTCCGTTATGTCCTCTCTGGTTTCAGTCAAATCCGGCATGATTGTAGTTTCGCATATTCATGCTTAAATGTTCAAATAAACCTATACAGCGCATATCTGCCAGTTTGCGCAATGTCAATTCTGGACCGTGTCAAATCCAGCGTATTTGCAGTTTTGCATACTCAGTCTAAAATATTGAAATCCACGTATCTCCGCCTCAAGAGCTCAAATGACGACCTTTCGATGCGCATAATACTGCACATATGCTGCCAAATCAGCCGGTTTGTGCCACGTCAACTCTGGACCCGATCAAATTCTGTGTAATTGCAAATTTGCATATTCAGGCTTAAATATTCAAATGAAGGTATCTTCATCCCTATTACAGATATGTCGACAATACTATGCAAGTTGTATTCCACATTTACTACTAAATACAGCGCGCATCATCCGGGATGCGACCTTTCAACTGCTGCACTGGTATTGGATATACGTCGAAAATACTATGCGCGGTAGCTCCACATTTGCTGCCAAATAGAGCGCACCTAAGTGGGCTGGCGCTAAGTTAACTCTGGACTGTGTGAAATCCAGCGAAATTGCAGTTTTGCATATTCAGGCTTAAATATTCAAATCTACGTATCTCTGTTTCTAATGCAGATATGACGATGAATTTATGTGTGTTATATTCCACATTGGCTCCCAAATTAAGCACACATCGGAGGGTTTGTGCTATGTCATCTCTGGTCTCCGACAAATCCAACGTAGTTTCAGCTTTGCATATTCAGGCTGAAATATTCTAATCAACTTATCTCCGCTTCTGTTGCAGATATGCCGACAACGTAAAGCGTGTTATACGCCAAAATTGTTGCCAAATACAGCACACATCAGCCGCTTTGGGCTATGTCGATTCTGGACCCTGTGAAGTGCAGCGTAATTGTAGTTTTGCATACTCAGGAATAAACGTTCAGATCAATGTGTCTCCGCCTCTATAACATATGTGCCGACATCCACTCCATATTTGCTGCCAAATACAGCGCACATTAGTGGGCTGGCGCTATGTCAACTCTGGACCGTGTCAAACCCGCGTAATTGCAGTTTTGCAAATTCGTGCATAAATAATCAAATCAACGTATCTACGATTCTGTTACAGATATGCCGACAATTCGACTCAGGTTATACTTCACATTTGCCGCCAGTACAGTGCACATCATTCGATTTAAACTATGTCATCTCCGATCACCGACAAATCCAGCGTAATTGCAGTTTTTCATATACATTATTATATATTCAAATCCACGCATCTCCGCTACTGTTGGAAATGTGTCGCCAATACTTGCATTCCACATTTGTTGCAAATTAAACCAATATCATCCAATTAGCGCTATGTCCACTCTGGTCCGGTCAAACCCAACGCAACTGCAGTTTTGCATTATCACACCTAAATAATCAAATCAACGAATCTCCGTTTCGATTGCAGATATGTGGAAAATTCGATGCGCTTTATACTCCGTAGTTGCTATTAAATACAGCTCGCATCATCTGGTTTGCGCTATGTCAAATCCGGACCCCGTGAAATCAAGCGTAAATGCAGTAATGCATGATCAGGGTTCAATATTCAGATCGACGTGACTCAGTTTCTGTTGCAGATATGTCGACAAATCGGTGCGCGTTATATTCCATATCGACTGCCATACACTGGGCGCTTCATCTGGTTTAAGCCATGTTAAATACGGAACGAGTCAAATCCAGCGTATTTGTAGTTTTGCTCATTCAAGCCTAAATATTCAACTGAATGTATCTCCGTTTTCATAGTAAGTATGTTCACAATAGGATGCATGTTATACTCCACATTTGCTGCCAAATACAGCATACTCCAGCCGGTTTGCTCTATGTCAACTCTGGGCCGTGTCAAATACGGCGTCATTGCAGGTATGCATATTCAGACTCAAATATTCAAATCCCCGTATTTCCGTTGCTGTTGCAGACATGCCGAGTATTCGATATGCCCGGTACTCCAGATTTCTTGCCCAATTCAGCGCACACTAGACAATTAGCACTATGTCCGTGTAACGTAAATCACATCAGAGACCAGGACACACACACACCGCGGGCAGGATGGTGTCCCGGTCGGCATACTTCGAACCCGATGGACCGACGAGAGAAACACATGGCGACCTTGGCGACAATGTATATTGGCGGAGTACCTGAGGATTCATTTATGGCCTAACGGTCCTTCCACCAAATGTTCCAGAAGCGTAGCAACGGTCACGTACGCCTACAGGGTAGTGGGGATAATGAGAGAACAGATGATCGAAAGTAAAAAGATTGTAAGAGACTCACTCTCGTACGGTCACGGCTAGAGCTCGGAAGTGTCTTATAATTGTATAAACGAAGTAAAAATAAAGTTTTCTTCTTCTTATAAAATTTCTCTTTTATTTTACGTGACATCCGCACTGATCCCTGTCAAATCGAGCGTATCAGGTCTGTAAATATGAAACCGGAATTTGCCTATAGATGGCCCTAGCTGATAGTGTAGTTATCACTACACTACGTCATTGATGCCAAAAGTCGTTGTTGACATCTCACGAACATTTTCGACTGAGAACAGTACAATGATTCTGGCAATGATTCTTTGGAAGAAATTGCACACTTCATCCTATAGGCATACCGGACGATACAAGGGCTGGTCGTCCCTCCTTCCGAAGCAATACCAGCCTCGCCGTGCGCCATATCCGAGGGTTGGCACCCTCCTTCGATCACGATGTAAATAGAAGTCGCAGTCTAGGTGCCATGACCCGCATCATCTCCCATCATACCCGTCACGGGACTCCGTCAGGGCCAGGCGCTACTTCGCGGGAGGCTATCATCCTCGCCTCGTCCATCACCTCCCCGTGTGCATATACGCCGACGCAGCATCATACTAGCTTTTGCGATGGTGTGAACGATATTGAAATATGTAACCAAACCTAGTAACACTGTAAATTACCTCCCTACAGTACTTCAGCTTATTATATATTTTAGATAGTTCATAAGTACCTATACATGAGCACAAACTATAAAAATTTGTTGCGGCATATGAGCCAGAGGGAAATTCAAATCCTATTGTTATTTTGCCTCGGAGTATCAGGATCGTAAGGATACAAGTAAATACACTCGGAGCATAAAAATGTTGCCGCTACTTCGAACAAAGTCGATTTTGAATCTTCCGACTTCCGCCCCGACCAGTATAAGTAAACCGAGGCAACCCAAAGAGTAAAGTATCTTCGAATACCTACGAGTATCAACGAGCGATCTGCTGAATTTCGTGACGAACATTTATGGAATATTTTTACACATTGTATCTACGACTCAGGCCCCATAGGCTGTACCTTACCTTATTATTTTAAGTAAATTCGGCGATTACGACGACAATCGATAACCTCAAATAAGTCTGACGGTCAAAAGTCCCATATACCCTGTCCTCTACATATTTCATTATAAAAGACCTGAGTCAAATATTGATGTTGGGAAGTAATGGATTGTAGACTAAGGTACTGCAACTTATTCTATTATGGGAGCAGCTGCCACAAGCAGGTATCTAATCATTCCAAATAAAGACAAATTGTGTCGACTAAATATTTGTTATACAAATAGCATTGTCTTTTGGTAACGGGTGCTTTCCTCGATTATAATTCCACACAGTAGCCGGGCCCCCTAGGACCATAGGAGTTGAGATTACGCCCAACCATCGCACAAGGCACCCAATACCTTGCTCCCTGGATCAGCTTAGTCTGCAGGAGCTGTCGCTCGTATCAGGTCGAACGGGGCACATTCTAAGCCATCCCGTCTCACCAGTACGGTTTCGGAGCAGGTGGGACGCTGCTCATCCGCCGAAGTCCATTCGGTGGAGTCTCCACCTTAAATCGGCCCTCTTGCCAGCATCTTGTCCATCAACCACTGCCACCACGAGTCCATACCCATTAATTGGCCGATCAGAGGGGTCGCTTCTCCCTCCGGGCTGTAACTCGATCGCCCGTGGTACCAACCTTAGTCGTTGGTGGGACTATCGTATGGATGTACGACCACGTGACAGCCGGCCAGCGACCTGCTAACCGATCTCGGCAGTTCCAGATGGGACTCACGTAAGCGGGGGCCTCAAGGTACTTTTGTACCCGGGAACTTATCCCGGCGGTCCCATCCTTGGCATCAGGATCGTGGGTGCGCTACTGCCCAAGGCCACGTAGAGAGGATGTAATAGTAATTAAACGCCTTACACCTCCGACGACCTTCCCTGCGGAGTACACAGGGACTCACGTAAGCGGGACCCTTGTCCCGACGGTCCCCCTGGCTTCGGGAAAGTGGGTTTGCCAGCCCTCATAGGCTCACATAAGCGAGCCCTCCCTGCGGGAAATATTTGTTATACAATTATAAAATATGCTATGCAATCGTATCGTACAGTTTAACGTCATCATTCTTTCCTATAGCCATTCAGTTATTATACGAAATGCCGCATATGATTTGAAAAAGTATATTTCATCCCAAATAGTATTGCAATTAAACCACTCAGAAGACCATCTTATTAATTATATTTTCCGGTATTACCTCTGTAGTTGTCGTGTGTGAAGAGGACGAAGGTCATGTGGACTAATAACGGAGTCTTTGTTGTTGTAAGCGTCAGATGTATTTGAGTTAAGGCTACCTATACTAGTCGCCGGGGGAGGGGGGGTTAAAAGAATTCGTATTTGCCTACCTGACGACAATTCCTGGTTGCGGTGACATTGTTTTTACATTAATTGTAGCTCAGCGGTCTAGGTACTTCGAGGCGTCAACGACGTTATTTGCTTTGTCCTATGACACATGTACCGCTACACTTCTATTTCTATACAAATATAATGCTAAATACTGAAATATATCACAAGTATTTCATATTTGAAATAACAGTCAAATTAACGGAATTAATCTGTTTGACATCTATGCGGATCAAGTCGTGTACGAATATATGTACAGCCTGTAGTTTTAATATTCTAAGCACGTATTGTATGCCGGACACTTATCTTTAATAAATTTTGCAAATCTGTTTATAGTAAGTGACGAATCATTAGGCCAATGACAAATAAGGCGACCTTTAAAAGATTTAACGAAACTTGCTTCTGCTGAACTTGGTCTATGAAGGTCGAATAGCTTCTCGTTTGTTTTTCAATTAAAGACATACTTTATGGAATGTGTTTTACTGACATACCGATTCCAAGGATTTCCGGTGCTTCTTAAAAATATTACACTCTGTTGTATGAAATATAATTTGCCCTTATTATAACCATTAACATCTAATGTCTTTTCTGGAAGTTCGTATACTATGGCATCGGAATTATTTTTCATTTTACGCTGTGTTACTCGCAACTTTTCACAGATATATGTACCAACAGGAAGTAGATCTTTGGCACGTATTCGAGTATAGTTATTTCCTGCTGGTTTCCACAAAGCTTCACAGACCAACGTCGCTTCCTCGTTCCTTTAAACAACAGTCATACATTAGTATTACATGAACGTACTTCTTGAAAAAACATTTCATTACTGGAAATCTAAAAGTTTATTATTGAACTCAATAAGATTCAGTTGCTTACCTGCTCCTCAAATATTTTTTGCTAATGTCCACTTCTCCTAAGTAGAATGCATCTATAATATGCAATGCAAGTACTTTTTGCTGATATATAAACTCCTTAGTTATTTCATATACAACCTCTGCGTTTACAAGTGTATTTGGTGGTAATTCCAATACTCTAGATATTGTTTGCGCATATCAGCTTGTTTTGTCTCAACAAGAGTATTATCCGCATAAAATGCTGCAATTTTACACAGGTCGAGTATTTGCTTTCCGGCCAAATCTTTGTTAGAAGCACGTAGATATTGAACAAATTGTTTCTCTCTTTTTAATTCATTATATGATACTAGTTGTAAAACGTCGTCATTTACACCACCTTTTAAAAGCAGACGATTAACATGCTTCAGATATTCAACAACATCTTGTACCCCAGATCGTTTCTTCTTACATATTATGTAACGTTCTGAATTTCCTGGTCTAGAAGAGTTTGGTTTAAAAATACAAACTTCTTCAAAGCAGCGATACATTAAATAAACTAAACCAGCACTAAAGGGTGTAAAAAGGTTGAATAATTTTGTCACAAAATCACCACCCTCTCTTTCAACCATCAATGCTATTAAACATCGACAAAGATACAGTTGATTTGAAAGAATTTCTTGTACATTTTCTTGTCGTTCTACTGAGAATCCTCAATCAGACATCACAAAATGTACTCCTTTGCCATGGGTATGCTGCATTATAAGATTTGTAAATGCCTCTTCATTATCTGGGTCAAAGACATCACCACTTTCCTTTGGTCCGTGGTATGGATGAAATGTTTCACAAGGACCCGCATAAAAATCTTCTAATTTGAAATCATGTTCATTTTCTAAAGTAAGAGCAAATCCTTTAGCACGTCATTTCTTTCGCCATAGAACATGTTCCCTAAAACCTCCTGGTCCAGCACATACATCTGCAAAGTATAGCAGCCCATTCTCCCTCAAACCTTTTGGGTTAGTAAACATAAAGTTACATGCTCTATCTGTATTTGCAGTTTTAACAGTAGCACGATTTAAAAAAAATGCACCACGAATTGTTTCATGAGGATTACAACGTGTCCTTGCTCGACGCACATCAACGTCATCCAAATGGGCGAATACCGTTTTCGCATTGATAACAGTTTTCACTATATCTTCACAACAGAAATCAATTTCATCATCTGTGGTCAACTTTTCATATCACCATTTCATATCTTTTACAAACTTTATAACTTCCTCTGCAGGATTCCATTTAAGACCTGAATCTTCATGTCCAGGAACATGATGTCCAAAGACTCTGCGACCATGCTGTCTAGGTGCTTGAACTGACTCTAAACGACCTTGTTCATTATTTCCGAGGCCGTAACCGCCTCATATCCCATCATTCGCATCATACTTTTGCCGTTATCGAGGAGATTGTTTGACTCTTGTGTTATTACTTGTATTCTTCTATTGTCAACTACCTTTTCATCAATATCCTCCTCGTCAGATTCACTTGAACATCTACGAATTTTTTGTCGTTTACTATGACTATAAGTATCTCTTTCAAAGCTCTTCCTTTTTGTCCTAGTTTCCAATTCTTCTTGCATGGTATGTTGATGCATCAGTCGCATAACAATTCTGCTAGGAATATGATACATTTACACTGTACATGTGAATGTGTGTATAAGCGTCAGAGGATGTCCAGGCCTTAGTTGGGACAAAAGACAAGAGTCAGTGGTTAGAAGTATCTGGAAGAGTCTGTTGACAACAAGCGTGCGTGCGGGTAGGATTTCGAGGTCTTTAGAGTATAAGATATATGTATAACTGTTGTGTGCTAAATAAAGGGAATTATTTGTATTTCCGAGTCCATTCTATATCTTTACATGGTAGCAGAGCGTGGTTCATAGTTTTGCCAGTTATTTTAGTGCATGGTTTTCAATATTGCGAGTTAGATCGAGTGAGTGTTCAGTAAAGAAAGAAACGTTCAAAGGTTACAAAGAGGAAAAATACACATCGAGCACGTAGGAACGCTTGAGTAACTGATAAGGAATCATTTAATATGGAGAGATTGGAAATCATGATACCTATTTTCGATGAATATTTACGGTATGTGGAAGCAAAGAATAACAACGTTTCTCAAGTATAGAGAATGCGAGGTTGTCACAACTAGGGTGAAGACAGAAACAGACAGTGAAGACTGGGACAAAAAGGATCCGAAGACAATAAATATAATTTATAGTGCCATCACAAACAGACAATTGGAATATATTAGAGAAGAAAAAACGGCGTATGAGATAGTAAAAAAGTTTGATGAAATGAAACTTGAAAGAGTCGACGGCACTACAGGTCGTATGCAGAAGGAGATTGGAAAAGATAAAACTTGAGAACTACAGTGATTCAGCATCGTTATTTAGCGGTTTCGAAAAATTAATAAACGAATTAAAATGTGCTGGCGCACAAGTGAGTGCGAGGGAAAAACTAACTTACATGCTGATTACGTTACCCGAAGAATACAGCTACATAGCGGATATAGTAGATGCACTGAAAGCCGAAAATCAAACGGCAGTGTATGTAAAAAATAAAATTGAAATAGCGGAGAAGAAAAATAAGTCCAATCGAGGAGAAATGCAAACCAACGCCTATTCTGCAAAAAAGGAAGGATGCTTCAGATGTGGAAGAGTAGGACATTTTGCGAGAGAGTGTCAAAATGGCGTCGAAGTGGGAAACAGTATCAGTTTTTGGCTTGGGTCAACACGTTGTCGCAGCAGAGGAGGAGGAAACAAAGGAAATACGAGCAGGGGACATGGAAATTTCCATCGTCAGTCAACAACCGGCACGAGCGAGCATGGTATCTCAAGATAAAGCACATGGATAGCAACGGCGCACGCAGCACACAGCGGCGAGGCGAACGAGATAAGTAATAATGAAGTAATGTGGCTATTAGATAGCGGTTGCACAGATCACATAATAAACAGCGTAAATTATTTCGATAAATGTATTGACCTTAAAGAACCGGTAAATATATATTTAGGCGATAATAGATCGAAAGGCAACAAAATTAGGGAATGTTATAAGTTATTTTGAAGCATTTGGAATGCAAAATGAAATAAATGTGGATAATGTTTTTTGCGCGAAAGAAATGTCCGCAAACTTGATTAGTTTAGGCAAGTTAACAGATAATAGGAACAAGGTCATTTCAATAGGAAATATTGCAAAAGTAATAGATGAGGACAATAAGCTTACAGCGGTAGCGGTTAAAGAAAAGGGAACATATAGAATGAAAAGTATATTGAAAGGGAAGGAGCACTTAGCAAACAGCGCCGAACGTAGTGATATGAGTAAAAGGAAAAGATGGCATAGGATGCTAGGACACGTAAATTTTAAATATTTAAATATTTTGGGTAAAGAGCAGCTAGTTACTGGTATAACGAATGAATTTAAAAAGGAATTTTTGAAATGTAGGGTGTGTATGGAAAGGAAAATGCAAAATTTACCATTCAAAAATAATCGAACCAAGGCTATGGAGATAATGGAAATTATTCACTCGGACGTGTGCGGTTTTATGACTACCGAATTCAATGAAGAGAAACATTTCATCTCATTTATCGATAATTATAGCAAAATAGCTAGAAGTTATTGTATAAAATCAAAAGATGAGGTCTTTGATTGTTTCGTACAGTTTGTAAATGAAGCCGAGAATTTAACTGGCAAGAGGTTTATAATATTCAGATGTGATGATGGAAAAGAGTACTTGAATAATCGAATTTATAAATTTGCTAGGGATAAAGGTATCAGAATAAATAATTGCCCAACCTACGTACATGAATTAAACGGGACAACGGAAAGGTATAATAGAACAGTGATGGACATGGCGCGTTGCTTGTTAGCGGAAGCGAAAGTACATAAAATGTACTGGCTGGAAATTGATTGGACAGCGGTATACTTGAAAAATCGAATACTGGCAAATACAATAGAGAGAAAGACACCTTTGGAAATATTCTTCGGGAGTGTTGAAAATCTACATCTATATGGAAGTAAAGTTTTTGTAAGAACAAAAGAGAGTTTCAAAATGGGATAAGAAGGCAGATATGGGAATTTTGTTTGGATATAGTGAAGTAGGTTACAGAGTCTTATTAGGTGGGAAAATAACAATAGCGAGACATGTAGAGGTCATAGAAACAGACACAAAATGTATCGGTTTTGTGGAGAATTCATTCGATAAAGATAACGATGACATTGAGGATAATGATTTATTGGTAAACATGAATAAGGAAGAGTTAGAAAATAGGGAAGATGAAAATGGTAACAGTCTTGAAAGCATAAACATCCCTAGAAGATCTACACGTAATAAGAGAACTCCAGTAAGATATCCAGAAAAAGAAAACATTAGTGAAATCCATGCAAATTATTGTAGAGTAGATATCCTTTGTACATTTGAGGAGGCGATTTGTTGCGAAGATAGTGAAGATTGGAAACAAGCTATGGATAAGGAAATGGAATGACTTTATAAGAATAAAACTGGGAAATTGTTGGAAAGGGTAAAAGGCAAAGACGTATTAGATGTAAAATGGGTTTACACGAGAAAATCAGATGACAGGTATAAGACTAGATTAGTGGTAAGAGGATTCCAACAAAGAAACATAGCTGATGACATATACTCCCCAGCAGCGAGTAATCAGACCTTTAAGATATTGCTAACATATTGTTGTCGAAATGGATTAATTATCGAGCAAATGAATGTAGAAACTGCTTTTTTAAATGGTGAAGTAACCTCGGAGGTATATGTAAATCAATCAAAGGGATATGCGGACGGAACGAATAGAGTTTGTAAACTATCGAAAGCGCTTTATGGGTTAAAAGAAAGTCGAAGGGAGTGGTATGAGTGTCTTGATAAGTATGTGACGAGATTAGGTCTTAAGAAGAATAACATAGAGTTGTGCCTATATACACATGGAGAGGGAGAAAATGTTGTTTATTTGCTAATGTATGTAGACGATTTGCTAATTTGTAGTAAAATAAAAGGAAGATACAAAGGGTAAAGAACTTATTAACTAATAGATTTGGAATGAAAGATTTAGATGAAGTCAGAGAATATCTTGGAATAAATATAGACTATGATTATTTCAAAAATGAAATAAGATTAAGCCAAAAGAAATACATTGAATCATTAGCAAACAAATGTAAGTTACAAAATAGCAAATTGTACTGTACACCTATGGAGACCAACTTAAGAATTGAAAAAGCTGAGATAAATAGAGAGGATATTGGATACAAAAATTTAATTGGCGCATTGTTGTATATTAGTGAAAATACCAGACCCGATATAAATTATAGTGTGAATTATTTGAGTAGATTTCAAGATTGTTGTAATGAGACACACTTTAAATATGCTATGCAAATATTGAAATATTTGTACCGGACTAGAGATTTAAGATTAGATTATAAAAGGAACGAAAAATGTGAAACGATGGATTGTTATGTGGACGCTGATTAGGCAGGAGATCAATTAGAAAGGAAATCGACTTCTGAATATGTAATTAGATTGTATGGAAATGTAATTGGTTGGAAGTCTAAAAAACAAAGGTGTGTGACAAAAGACTCGACGTATGCAGAGTATGTAGCTCTATCGGAAGCGGTGAGTGAATTAATGTCCATTAGGGAAATTATGAAAATCTTCAATGTAAATCTAGACGATAACCCTGTAAAAATTTATGAGGATAACTCTGGAGTGATAAGTATAGCAAAGCACGGAAATTTTACAAAAAATTCTAAACACATTGAAGTTCATTAGCACTACGTTCACGAGTGCTTAAAGGAGAATAAGATAAACATATTTAAAGTAATTACAGGCGAAAATACTGCGGATATTTTTACGAAGGCACAGCGTAGAGAGAAATTCGATAGGTTTAGGTCATGGATGAATGTAAACTAAGAGGAATGTAGATAAAGCAATAAGTGTTAAAGTTTCTGTTACGTAATTCGTCAAAGCATGTAAATACGATTAAGTATAAATGTAAGGAGGCGTGTTAAGAACATGATACATTTAAACTGTACATGTAAATGTGCGTGTAAGCGTCAGAGGACGTCCAGGGCTTAGTTGGGACAAAAGACAAGAGTCAGGCGTTAGAAGTATCTGGAGGAGCCGGTTGACAAAAAGCGTGCGTGCTAGTAGCCTTTCGAGGTCTTTAGAGTATAGGATATATGTATAAATGTTGTGTGCTAAATAAAGGGAATTATTTGTATTTCCGAATCCATTCTATACCATTACAAATACACTAAGGTACCAGAATATTATAATATTCAGTAACAACGATAGAGTTAACCAGTTCGCAAGTATAAAAAAGACACATTTTACACTGTGACGAAATAATATCCAAGAAATCTGATATGACATACATGGAAAATACACGAATCAGACTGAGAAACCACTGCGCACATTCATAACTGACTTCGACATAGCCGTTCCCAACTACTCGCGGAGTGAGATTGACCGAAGCGGCCCAGAGGCAACGCCCACGTACCCCAAGCGGCTACTGCCCCACCACCAATAGTAACCCGAAAGCACAGGATAATACTTGAATTCGTTGTTCCCTCAATTTTGAATTTATTTACCTCAACAATATATATTATGTACAAAAATTTATAATAATTTATAATACAGTTTATAATAACATGTAAATTATATTTATTATCTGACGAACGCAATGAGAGAAAGGTAAAGACCAGCGTAGTCAGTGCGGCACTAACTCTACATCCGGTTGACCTCAATTTACCTACCTACGTACCTACACAGTGACGCCTACGCTTTAAAACTTTTGTCGAAATCTTAAAGTTTTAATGGTAAACTCTTCGTTCTTATAATATCTCACTGACAGGCATGCACCATTTATAGAAGAGTCAACATAAATTTCGTAGTTGAGGATTATTGAAAGTATCTAATTTAATTCAGAAAGGCAATAATTTGTTTAACGAAATAAGCCATTTATTTATCATCCGCGTTTCTACCATGACATTTATGTTATAATAGCAATATGAAAATAAGGCAAGTTGAGTAAAGAAATACTCTTTCAAATCATTTTCGCCCATACTTCTTAAGTGGTTTATAAATGATTCGTGTATACCCTTCTTTCCTTCTGCCCCTACTCACGTGAAACTATAACTAGCATTTAAACAAAATCAACTATGTTTCGCGTAAACGAGAGTCGTAACCGTTACCATCAGATAATCGACACCACTGTAAGGACATAGAAGGGGTTCGGAAATATAAATAATTCCCTTTATTTAGCACACAACAGTTATACATATATCTTATACTCTAAAGACCTCGAAATCCTACTCGCACGCACGCTTGTTGCCAACCAACTCTTCCAGATACTTGAAACGACTGACTCTTGTCTTTTGTCCCAACTAAGGCCTCGACGTCCTCTGACGCTTACACGCACATTCACATGTACAGTGTAAATGTATCATGTTCCTAACAGCCACGAACAGATCGATAACCTTATTTCTGTTAGGATCATCGGGGTGGTTCAATTAAGTATACACTGATTTAACAGGTATAAATTACAGTTCATTCAAACAATTTGCCTAGAGAAATATAAACTGCTAGAGCATAATTAGGAACGTGACGCTGGGCAAATGCCTCAGCGATCAACAGCTACAGGACGTCGATGACCTTATGACAAACCCCCCCAGACACGGTACGCTAGGATACCGACATTGCCTGGCGAAAATCGATCGTTTTTCGCGTTAGACCGAAGCCGTTCCCATCGCCGACATGGAGGCGGCAACCGTTGTTTCAGCCATCCTTTCCACGTGGATATTCCGTTTCGACGTACCTTTAAGGATAAGGACCGATCAAGGACGCCAGTTCCAATCAAACATATTTAACGAATTATGCCTGTTCCTGGGCATTAGGCATTTACGAACGACAGCCTATCACCCCGCGACCAACGGGATGGTAGAGCGCCTGCACCGTCAACTAAAAGCAGCAATCAAATGCCACGATACGAGCAACTGTGTAGAAATCTTGCCAACAGTTTTATTTGGCATACGAACAGTTATTACGGACGTGAAAACGACGACAGCCGAAATGGTTTATGGCACCGGCATACGATTGCCGGCAGAATTCTGTGTACCAACGAAGCAACAGGCCAAGTCGAAATACGGAAGCCGTCTAAAACTACGAATAGAAAAGATCAGGCCTCATCCGATTACGCGACACGGCGAAAAAGAAACCTCCGTGTTCCACTCGAAACATCGTCTTACGTATTTCTACGTCACGATGCCATCGGATACCCCTTACAACCACCCTACGGCGGACCGCATCAATTTATATCGAGAGCAAAAGGGACCATTGCGATTGAAATTAGCAACAAGAACGTAATCGTACCCTTAGACCGTCCGAAATGCGTGAATTTTTATTGCACGGTAACATTGAACACCATTACAGCGAAAATCGCGAAGTAATAATACCACCTGATGTTTGAGATGAGCAAAACGAAGACGACTCTGGAATTCATCACTCCAGGCGCGCGGGCAGAAAAGTTCGCTTCCCTGATCGTTCCCAGCCAGGCCGTCGATAAGCTAATGCGTAAGTACTACCAGCGACATAAATATAAGTCGCAGATGAAAGAACACCGCAACATTCCGTTTGGAATTTTGGGAAAATCCCGAAACATTGTAATCTAGATTCTACGGTAGCGGTAATTAAACAATTGTAGTCATCCAGTCCGATTGTAATTGTTCGAAACTTGTGATACCGAACATGGCCTCGAGGCGACAACCAGTCACCGAACGTAGCCGCGGTCAAGGGATGAACGTTTTGTCTAATAAAGGCATGGAGTAATTCTATAGCTGTCCTGAAATGAAGTAATCGTAGCGGCACGTGACAGTAAACATTCCAACGGTTTCTGTCCCGTGTCTCGCCACACGCAGACTCTATCCGTCGGATAAGATGATTGCCAGATGTCAACGCTTCTCAACAGTATATGTTTAGCTAGCCTGAGGACCCATTATAAACCTTAAGATTTAGTTAACTAAAGTCCTTAACAGTCCTAAACAGGCAAACAGTCTTTGTTCCAACTACGGGATGATAGGTGAAATCTATTTTTCCACGGACGACGCTTCCCGCTAGCAACGTTCCCTCAAGGGCTACTAGCATCCTTCTCTAACCATCAACATGGAAATTGTCCAATTAACAGTAACGTCACTTCCAATCTCTTTCCGAGCGAAGTCATTTCTCCACGAATCCGATGTTCTGGTGCCCTTAGACACACCCATCATAGTTTTCCTCTGCAGCATCATCGTGCCGGAAAATCATTCTCTCGTGAGGTCACATTAGCCAGTTACAAAGAGCCTTAACACTCGGTGGATATTCTATGTTTTGACAAAGAGTTTCTTCAGTCCTACCTATATCGTATATCCAGTATATATCGGATATCCATCTACCTATATCCAGTCCTACCTATATCGTAGATAAGGAAGTAGGGTACAACTTGGAATCAGGATGAAAGCGAATTCTGTTGTCCCGTTGACCGCGGCTTTGTTATTGAACCCAGGATCATTGTCATTAGCTTCTCGAGTACCTAATTACCACGACTACTTGTCAAATTATATAACAATCAAATTTACACTAGTAAATATCTGCTCTATTGCATAACTACAACGTCTAAACCAAATGAAGATTCGTTTCGCGCCTCTAACTCTAATCATAATGTGAACCCGATGTAAGTGAAAATACATGCACATACCATCGATTCTGCCTGACCAGCACTCTCACCCGGAACCGGAACTCGCAGTGCACCGTGACGAACAGCACATATATAAGCCTCCACTCTTAGTCAGACCGTCAGTCGTGCTCGCGCAACAGTAGAAGCAACATGGAGTTTTTTAGATCTCTACTACGCGTCGTTGGTTTGTTCGTGCCAAGTAAGATAGATATCATTTCCGAACTACCACTGGAGGTTTCGCACTTGATACTTCGAAAATTGGATCCCTCGTCCCTGCAGAGCGCCGCGCTTGTCTCGCGCAAATGGTTCAACGTATGTAGATTCGACAAGTGTCTACGGCGGAAAGTGAGACGTCACATGCGACATACGAGGAAGCGGGTCAAGATGCAATTTCTCGGACCTGCAGCCGCTAAAGCTACCAACCAAGAATCAAGAAGTAGAGGACGTGGTGAGGGCAACTTAAAGCACGAAATAAGTTTATCCGCTGCTCGTACGGCGGTCGTCGTTGGAAGGTTACGCGGTCCTCCGAAAATTTCCATGCGAGATCGCCCCATCGATGTTGGACCAATAAAATGTATTAGACTCTAACTCGTGTAAGTACCATAATTTGACTTCCTGCTCTTGCGAGAACGTGAAACGGTCTTGTCCGGATTCGGAACTGTAGCGTGAAGCTTGAAATAAAATGGTTTTACTGAGACGACAATGTGTTTCAGTCACGCTATTACTATCGGTATCGTAACAGGCCCATTATTGAATATTAAATAAAACGTATCACCGCTGCGATTGGAGATTTGTCGTCAATTAGATGCGAGATATACTCCTCATTGCCTGCCAAATACAGCTCACATCAGCTGGCTCGTGCTATTATATCATCTCTGGTCCTCGACATATCAAGCGTAATTGCAGTTTTACAAATTAAGGTTAACATATTCAAATGAATGTATCTCCGTTTCTATTGCACATATGGCGACAAAGCGATGCTCGTTACATTTCACATCCGATGTCATGTGCACCGCACATCTGCTGGTTTGTACCATGTCAACTCCGGTCTCTGTCAAACCTAGCGAAATTGGTGCTTTGCATATTCATGATTAATTATTCAAATCACCGTATCGCCGTTTGCATTGCAGATATGCCGACAATTCGATGCGCGATATACGCCACTTTTGCTGCCAAACACAATGTATATTATCTGGTTTGAGTTATGTAACGTGTGGGCGCAGCCAAACTCAGCGTATACGCAATTATGCATTTTCAGGCGAAATATTCAAATATTGCATATTCAAATGAACGTATCTTGGTTTCTATGTCGCCTATTCGATGCGCAGAATACTCCACATATGATGCCAAATCAGCCGGTCTGTGCTATGTCAACTCTGGACCCTGTAAAATCCAGCGTAATTGTAGTTTTTGTTGTTAATGCTTAAATATTGCATTCAAAGATTCGCCGCTTCTTTTGCACATATGTCGACAATTCCATACGCCTTGTACTCCGCATTTGCTGCAGTTACATTGCCCATCAGCTCGTTTGCGCTGTGTCAACTCTGGTCCCTGCAAAATCCAGCCCAAATGCAATTTTGTATGTTCGGGCTTAAATATTCAAATCAACGTTACTCCGATTCAATAGCACATATGTCGACAATACGATGCGCTTTATATTCCACATTGACTGCCATACGCAGAGCGCTTCATCTGGTTTAAGCCGTGTTAAATCCGGACCGAGTCAAATCCAGCGTATTTGTAGTTTTGCATATTCAAGCCTTGTTATTCAAGTGAAAGTATCTCCGTATCCATTGTAGGTACGTCGCCAACAGGATGTACGTAATACTGCACATTTGCTGCCAAATACGGCACACATCAGCCCGTTTGCACACTGTCAAGACTGGACTCGGAGAAATCCATCGAAATTGCAGTTTTGGATATTAATTCTTACATATTCGAATCAAGGTATCTCCGCTTGTTTTCCGGAAACATTGGCCATGCGATGCGCGTTATATTCCACATCTGATGCCAAGTACAGTGCACATCATCCGGTTTACGCTACGTAAAATCTGGACCCAGCCAGATCCAGCGTAGTTGCAGTTTCGTATATTCAGGATTAAGTATTCAAACCGACGTATCTCCGATTCTATGGCACATATGGCTACAATTAGAGGCTCGTTATACTCCAAATTTGCTGCCAAACACAGTGCACGTTATTCCGTTTGATGGATGTAAAATCGGGACCCAGCCGAACCCTGCGTATTTGCAGCTTTACATATTCAGTATTAAATATTCCAAGCAACGAATCTCCGTTTCTATGGCACACTTACAGACAATTCGGTGCGCGTTATATTTGACAACTGATGTCATATACAGCGCACATCAGTAGGTTAGCGTTTTGTTCACTCTTGTCCCTGTCAAATACACCATAATAGCAGTTTAGCATATTCGTCCTTGAATATCGAAAGCAACGTATCTTCGTTTCTATGGCAGATATGATGACAATTCGGTGAGCGTTATGCTCCTGATTTGCTGGTGAGCACAGAGCACATCTTCCGATTCTATCATCTCTTCTGTCTTACGTCTTCTCTGGTCACTGACAGATTCAGCGTAATTGCTGTTTTGCATATTCATGCCTAAATGTTCAAACCAACGTATCAGCGCTGCTATTGGATACATATCGCAAATGCGATGCGCGCTATACTCCACAATTACAGCCAAATACAGTACTTATTCGGTTTGCGCTATGTCGACTGTATTTTCGAGCTACCGCGGGGAGACGCGTTCGTTTGAATACGCGTCAATGGGTGTCGTAAATTCCCGTTACGATTGGAATAATCGACTCCACGGATAGTTCGATCCCCGTATTTCGCTTAGGATAATAGGTGTAGTCGTTGTGGTATAACACTGGGGGTCACAAAGTTATAAAAAATATATGCATTTCCAACGATTTATACAATCACACTGAGTAAGAACGCCGTTGCTTAAGATACAGATAACGAAGAAATGGATTATTCTTAGATGAGAGTGTGAGCTGTAGGAGCTCTAGGTCCGTGAGAGCTGTAGGAGCTGTCGGACTTCTGGATACTGTGAGAGAAATAGGAGGCTTTTAGAGATATAGGAACGGTGAGAGTTATAGGGATTGCAGGAACTTTAGTCACCGCGAGAGACGATGGAACTCTAACGTTTATTCTGATGTGAGTACGAAGCTCGGTATTGGTGTGCCCTTTGAGCGAAGAACGCGGATTCGTTGATTACATTGTTAGTTAGGAAAGTGAGGGCAATGATCCGCGATGCCGATTGGTTATGACTAATGTTAGAAAGGAAGAGAGGAGGAAGAAGCCTCCTACCAACGTGGGTCCTAGGCGACATTGTTTATGGGAAATCTCAGATTATCCGTTAGGTAGATATCCGCTTTTTTCGTTAGGCCAATACCCGCCTTCTCCGCAATTCTTAAGAGGGCGTAATAAACGCAAGGACCTTTCTAAAAACCGACCGAAAACAGTTCTAGAATTAGAAAGTCTTTTCGGGCAAACAGATTGACTTAGACCATATGTGCGAACAATGCAGTTTGGATTTCGGCTTTATGATGGGTCCTTGGGCCAATGGAGGATTCGAAGGATGGCACGTGGACCGTTGGATGCCAAGCCGCGCGGGATGGAGTGCAGATGTGTTGCGCGCCAGAACATCGACTCTGGTCTCTGTTATATGCAGTGTAATTGTTGTTTTGCAGATTCAGACTCAAATATTCAACTCCACGTATCTCCGTTGCTGTTGCTGATATGTCGACAATTCGATGTGCCTGGTACTCCACATTTCATGCCAAATACATCGTTTGCCAGCCAGTTTGCGCTATATCCAGACTGGTCCCAGACAGATCAAGCATAAATATAAATAGGAGATGATAGAACACGGGAACCTTCCGTTTGGAATTTTGGGAAGATCCCGTAACATTTTAATCTAGATTCTACCATAGCTGTAATTAAACAATCGTAGTCATCTAGTCCGATTGTAATTGTTCGAAACTTGTGATACTGCACTTGGCCTCGAGGCGACAACCAGTCACCGAACGTAGCCGCGGTCAAGGGATGAACGTTTTGTCTAATAAAGGCATGGAGTAATTCTATAGCTGTCCTTAAATGAAATAATGGTAGCGGCACGTGACAGTAAACATTCCAACGGTTTCTGTCCCGTGTCTCGCCACTCGCAGACTCTATCCGTCGGATAAGATGATTGCCAGATGTCAACGCATCTCAACAGTATATGTTTAGCTAGCCTGAGGATTCATTATACACCTATAGCGGCACTCGTCGGTAAAATTCATATCGGTTTCGGTCCAGTGAACCCGCTACACAAGAAATCGTGTTTACTGAAAGATGAGTTTATTATAGATTCGACAACCTTAGGCGGTTACCGAAGGTTAATCAAATTCCGTCGTTTTTGTCGTGATCACATGCCCTCGAGTCAACTACCCGAAATGTCAACATTTGTAAACAAGGTCGAGAGTTCAGCGTCCGTTCTGATTTTTCGAGAACATCTTGGAAATTTAAATCCCAACGTCTTTTGTCAACTCCGACGCATATAAATATAGCGAACGGGGTAGCGAGGCATTCTTTGTTATCGAATGACACGAGCAGTAGCAGTTAAGTCGATACTTCTTTGCGCCGGTCTATTCGTAATCACGAATCAAGATAACAAGTGTATTATACGTCTAGTGTACACGTAGGGTATATTTTAATAAACTACGCAGTTAAATATACTCTTGTGTTTTTAAGCCTAAATCGCTACCATACATCTCAAACTGGTGACACCGACGTGAGTTTTGTGTAAGAGGTGACAGCGATAGGCTAGTCGCAGTTTGAATATCATAGTCCGCAACTCACACAATGGAAAAGGAGAGCAAACGAACTTCAGCCGGCTCATCGTTCCGCGTGCCGCCCTTTATGCCCACGATGACCAGGATTTGGTTTTCCATTTTAGAGAAATATTTCGGGGTACCCGGCATCTTCCACGACGATGAAAAATCCTTAGCCCTCATGGGATTCCTCGACCCACATTACCTCGCGAAGATTGAGGATACAGTGACCAACCTCCTCGCCACAGGCCAGTACGATAAATTGAAGAGCGAGCTGATCGGCGCCCTGACCGAATCGGACAGCGCCAAGTTCGAAAGGTTAGTCGAACGTGAAGAGATGGGCGACAGAAAACCCTCACAGTTTTATAATGACTTAAAAAATTAGCCAGCCCCCTCGCTTCCGATGAATTCATCCACAGCTTGTGGAGGAATCGCATCAGGGAAGTCCTGGCTGCAGTGGACGATACGAGTATCGAGAAACTGACCAGGAGAGCGGATAAACTCGATGAGGCGTATAATCGTAATGGGCAGCGCGCTAAGGTAGTCACAATCGAGCCACCGGCATCACACGAAGGCAAAAACGACGCACTGGCCGCCGAGGTCAGTAGACTGCGAGAACAGATTAAGGCTATGGGAATCAGCGGGTATCATCGACTACGAAGACGTTCGAATTCTCTCACTCGACCCCGCCGCCGTTCGCGTTCCCGAGACTATCCGCGCCAGGACGGAATTTGCTTCTATCATGCGAGGTTCGGCGATCGCGCCACGATTGTAAGTGGAAGTCGGGAAACGACCCCTGCCGTCCGTAAAAGCGGTGGACGGCGACGGCTTGTGATCTCGCCGCATCTTTATTTTGGACAAGAGAACGAAGACTTCGTTCTTAGTTGACACCGGTGCTGATATCGGCGTTCATCCCCGAAGCAGGCTATCTAGGGACGTAAAGAAAACAACGTATGAACTATTCGCTGCCAATGGGACGCGCATCGCAACGTACGGCACTATAGCGATGGAGCTGAACCTGTCCCTTAGACGTGCCGTCAAATGGCACTTCACTGTCGCCGATGTGCAAACCCCCATCATCGACCTAGATTTCCTAAGTCATTACAGGTTGCTTGTGGATCCAAGAAAAAGACGACTTCTCGACACAACAAACCAGCTATCGACCAGGGGATACGCCGCCAACTGCGAACAGCTTATGATTAAGACCGCAAACGGGGATTTGGTCTACCACCAATTGTTGGCGAAATGTGCAGATCTAACGCGCCCACCGGCCTTTGGGTGAGAGAAAATACGGCACAGTGTGGAGCACCACATCGAAACCACACCCCGCCCGCCCGTATATTGCAAACCCCGCCCTCTCGCACCGGACCGTCTCAAGCCAATCAAGGCGGAATTTGCAACACTTATCGAGCAAGGAGTCATGCGCCCATCGAAGAGTTCCCGGGCATCTCGACTACACGTCGTCCCAAAGAAGGATGGAAGTCTGCGACATTGCGGTGACTACAGGGCGCTAAACGCCCGCACTGTACCCGACAGGTACTCTCCACCGCACATACAAGACTTCGCGCAGCATTTACACGGTCGGCGAATATTCTCAAAAATTGGTTTAGTGCGAGCCTACCATCAAATCTCAATCGCGCCTGAGGACGTTACAAAAACCGCGATTTCGACACCATTCGGCCATTTCGAGGCAAACAACATGATGTTTGGGCTTCGAAACGCCGCGCAAACGTGTCAAAGATTTGTCGACGCGAGGCTTAGATTTCTTTTACGCGTACATAGATGACTTCTTGGTAGCTTCGGAAACCGAGGAGCAGCACCGCTGGCACTTGCGGATCTTGTTCGAACGTCTAAACCAGTACGGCGTAGTAATCAACCTCGCAAAATGCGAGTACGGAATTAATGAAATAGCCTGCCTAGGCCATACGGTAAACGCGCACGGAATAAAACCGCTCGCCGATCGCGTTAGAGCCATAAACGAAGCACCGCTCCCCGCGAACATCAAGGCACTACGCGGATACCTCGGTATGATTAACGTTTACCGACGTTTCATACCGGGGGCAGCTAAAATTTTGCAACCCCTCAACGATTTGTTGCAAGGGGCGAAAAAGGGCAACATGCCCATTATTTAGTCGGAGGAAGCCAAAACGAGCTTTAGCGAGTCAAAATGCTCCCTAGCTAACGCTACGATGTTAGCGCATCGTATACCTGGCGCGCCCATCAGCCTCGCAGTAGACGCGTCCGACTTTGCAATAGGGGCGGTGTTGCAGTAACGCGCGAATGACACTCGGCAACCATTGGGTTTCTTAACTAAAGCCTCAAATTTCGCGCAGCGAAAATATAGCGCGTACGATCGCGAATTACTCGCTATGTATACTGCGGTCAAGCGATTTAGAAACGCCGTAGATGGGAGGAATTTCATTATTTTCATAGATCACAAACCCCACACCTATGCGTTCAGTCAAAATCCCGACAAGTGATCGCCGAGACAATTCCGTCAACTAGATTATATCGGGCAGTTCACGACCGATATAAGGCATATAAAAAGGCTGAATAACAATGCAGCCGACGCCCTATCTCGCATCGAAGCCATAGGACAATCCGTGGATCACACAATTCTCGCCGCCGCGCAAGAAAACGACAAGGAGCTCCGCGACATCATCAACTCCGATATATCCGCGTTGCAGGTTAAGAAAATTCGTTTTCCGGATTACGACGCGGAAATATACTGCGACGTATCAGGCGACATCGTACGACCGTACGTACCGAAACCCTTGCGGCGCGACGTATTCAATTCGCTCCACGGACTTTCCCATCTAGGGATACGCGCGACCCAAAAATTCGTAAAATCGCGTATAGTTTGGCCGGCGGTAAACAAAAATTAAATAAAAGCCAAACATGGACACGGCAATGCATCCCGTGTCAACAATGTAAAATAGCGAGACACGTATCAACGCCGACCGGAACATTCGGAGAGCTCGCAGGACGATTCGAGCATATACATTAAGACATCATCGTCATGCAATATTCACAAGGCTACCGATATTGTCTAACATGTATCGACCGTTTTTCACGTTGGCCCGAAGCGATTCCAATACCAGATATGGAAGCGACGACCGTTGCCTCGGCTCTTCTTTCCACATGGATAGCGCGTTTTGGCGTCCCAGCAAAAATAACAACCGATCAAGGACGCCAATTCGAATCCAGTCTTTTCAACGAACTATGCCGGATGCTCGGCATTAAGCATTTGCGTACCACAGCCTACCACCTCGCGTCCAACGGGATGGTAGAGCGCTTTCACAGGCAGCTTAAGGCCGCAATCAAATGCCACAATTCGAGCAACTGTGTTGAAAGCCTTCCCATAGTTCTTTTAGGTATTAGAACCGCTATCAAGGAGGACCTGAGCGCAACGGCAGCCGAAATGATTTATGGTACGGACATACGATTGCCAGCAGAATTCTTTGTACCAGCAAAACAACCGGCCAACGCGGAATTCGCAAACTGTCTGCGAGAGCGAATGAGCGATATTATACCTCTGCCGACTTCACGACACGGCGAAAAGAAAACGTTCATGTTCCGCGATTTAGAAACGTCGCCGTGCGTTTTCGTACGCCACGATGCAATCGGAGGTCCACTGCAACCACCATACGATGGCCCCTATCAGGTTACACAGCATGGATGAAAACCATTACCATACGGATGAAGGACAAAAGCGTGAAAGTCTCCGTAGATCGTATAAAACCCGCCTTCATCGTGTCGGAAGATATTGAGCATCTGGAAAGGAGCGCAGAAACCTACGACGTATTTTTACCTGGGAAAATCTTCCGACCGCAAAGCAGCGAGCAAGCGCAACAAAGCGACGGAGACGCAAGAACCAATTATACTACGCGTTCGGGCAGGAGAGTTCGTTCTCCTCCTCAAACGGGTTTGAATTAAGCGGTTAGCATGGGCACCGCGCTAACATACATAAACAAACATAAAAAGAAGTAACGTTAACACTGGCAAGCGGGTACTGTAGCGGCACTCGTAGGTAAAATTCATAACGGTTTCGGTCTAGTGAACCCGCTACACAAAAAATCGTGTTTACTGAAAGATGAGTTTATTATAGATCCGACAACCTTAGGCGGTTACCGAAGGTTAATCAAAATCCGTAGATTTTGTCGTGATCATATGCCCTCGAGTCAACTACCCGAAAATTCAACATTTGTAAACAAGGTCGAGAGTTCAGCGTCAGTTGCGATTTTTCGAGAACATCTTCAAAATTCAAATCCCAACGCCTTTTGTCAACTCCAACGCATATGAATATAGCGAGCAGGGTAGCGAGGCATTCTTTTTTATCGAGTGACCAGAGCAGTAGCAGCTAAGTCGATACTTCTTTGCGCCCATCTATTCGTAATCACGAATCAAGACAACAATGTATTATACGACTAGTGTACACGTAGGGTATATTTTAATAAGCTACATAGTTAAATATACTCTTGTGCCTTTAAACCTAAATCGCTACCATACACCTCAAATCATATTCGCACTAGTGAATATCTGCTCTATTGCATAACTACAACGTCTAATCCAAATGAAGATTCGTTTCACGCATCTAACAATAATAATAATGTGAACCCGATCTATAGGACGATACATGCACATGCGATCGATTCTGACTGTCCAGGACTCTCACCGGAGCCGGAACTCGCAGTGCACCGTGACGAACGGCACATATATAAGAATTCATTCTCAGCCAGACCGTCAGTCGTGCTCGCGCCACAATAGAAGCAACATGGAGTTTCTTTAGATCTGTTCTACGCGTCGTTGGTTTGTTAGTGCCAAGTAAGGTAGATATCATTTCCGAACTACCACTGGAGATTTTGCACTTGATACTTCGAAAATTGGATCCCTCGGCCCTGCAGAACGCCGCGCTTGTCTCGCGCAAATGGTTCAACGTATGTAGATCCGACAAGTGTCTACGGCGGAAAGCGAGACGTCACATGAGACATACGAGAAAGCGGGTCAAGATGCAATTTCTCGGACCTGCAGCCGCTAAAGCTACCAACCAAGAATCAAGAAGTAGAGGACGTGGTGAGGGCAACCTAAGGCACGAAATAAGATTATCCGCTGCTCGTACGGCGGTCGTCGTTGGAAGGTTACGCGGTCCTCCGAAAATTTCGATGCGAGATCGCTCCATCGATGTTAGACCAATAAAATGTATTAGACTCTAACTCGTGTAAGTCCCTTAATTTGACTGCTTGCTCTTGCGAGAACTTGAAACGGTCTTGTCCGGATTCAGAACTGTAGCGTGAAGCTTGAAATAGAATGACTTTACTGAGACGGCAATGTGTTTCAGTCGCGCTAATACTATCGGTATCGTAACAGGCCCATTATTGAATATTAAATAAAACGTATCACCGCTGCGATTGGAGATTTGCCGTCAATTAGGTGCGAGATATACTCCTCATTGCCTGCCAAATACAGCTCACATCAGCTGGCTCGTGCTATTATATCATCTCTGGTCCTCGACATATCAAGCGTAATTGCAGTTTTACAAATTAAGGTTAACATATTCAAATGAATGTATCTCCGTTTCTATTGCACATATCGCGACAAAGCGATGCCCGTTACATTTCACATCCGATGTCATGTGCACCGCACATCTGCTGGTTTGTACCATGTCAACTCCGGTCTCTGTCAAACCTAGCGAAATTGCTGCTTTGCATATTCATGATTAATTATTCAAATCACCGTATCGCCGTTTGCATTGCAGATATGCCGACAATTCGATGCGCGATATACCCCACTTTTGCTGCCAAACACAATGCATACAATCTGGTTTGAGTTATGTAACGTGTGGACGCAGCCAACCTCAGCGCATTTGCAGTTTTGCATATTGAGGCTTAAATATTCAAGTCAACATATTGTAGTATCGCGAGGAAAAATCCTCATTAGAAATCGATCAAAACAATGTCGTGTGTACTTCGGTTGTTAGTTTACATCGGTAAGAAAGCCTATGTGACTAAAGTCACCTTGTACTTGCGGAGCGTTAACAGAATGTGGTTAGAGAGTTGGAAAAACTAACGCTAATGGTAGGGGACGATTTAACTTTAAAGTTTGGCTGATCGAGAAGCGTTGAGCGGTTGATCGAGAAATAAGAGTGAGTCGAGAGGTCAGAGTTAATCAAGGAGTCGAAGAGTAGAGTTGTTAGCGCTGTCGAGTTGCGAGAGGTGTTAGCGTTGTTGAGAGTGGAGTTGTTAGCGTTGTCGAGTTGTGAGAGGTGTTGGCGTTGCTGAGAGTGGTGTTGATACGGCTTTCCATTTTCAGGATTAAATATTCAAATCAAGCTATTTCGGATTCCGTTGCAGATATGTCCACAATTCGAGTTAGTATCGTACTGCCAAATGTATTACTCATCAGCCGGTTTGCGCTATGTCGATTCTGACCATTGTTAAATCCAGCGTAATTGCAATTTTGGATACTCATGCACGAATAATCAAATCAACGTATCTCCGTCATTGTGGCAAATATGTCGAGAATTCGATGTGACTTGTACCCCACATTTCTTGCCAAATGCAGCGCACACCAGCCTGTTTCCGTTATGTCCTCTCTGGTTTCAGTCAAATCCGGCATGATTGTAGTTACGCATATTCATACTTAAATGTTCAAATAAACCTATACAGCGCATATCTGCCAGTTTGCGCAATGTCAATTCTGGACCGTGTCAAATCCAGCGTATTTGCAGTTTTGCATACTCAGTCTAAAATATTGAAATCCACGTATCTCCGCCTCAAGAGCTCAAATGACGACCATTCGATGTGCATAATACTGCACATATGCTGCCAAATCAGCCGGTTTGTGCAAATTTACATATTGAGGCTTAAATATTCAAATGAAGGTATCTTTGTTCCTATTACAGATATGTCGACAATACTATGCAAGTTGTATTCCACATTTACTACTAAATACAGCGCGCATCATCCGGGATGCGACCTTTCAACTGCTGCACTGGTATTGGATATACGTCGAAAATACTATGCGCGGTAGCTCCACATTTGCTGCCAAATAGAGCGCACCTAAGTGGGCTGGCGCTAAGTTAACTCTGGACCGTGTGAAATCCAGCGAAATTGCAGTTTTGCATATTCAGGCTTAAATATTCAAATCTACGTATCTCTGTTTCTAATGCAGATATGACGATGAATTTATGTGTGTTATATTCCACATTGGCTCCCAAATTAAGCACACATCGGAGGGTTTGTGCTATGTCATCTCTGGTCTCCGACAAATCCAACGTAGTTTCAGCTTTGCATATTCAGGCTGAAATATTCTAATCAACGTATCTCCGCTTCTGTTGCAGATATGCCGACAACGTAAAGCGTGTTATACGCCAAAATTGTTGCCAAATACAGCACACATCAGCCGCTTTGGGCTATGTCGATTCTGGACCCTGTGAAGTGCAGCGTAATTGTAGTTTTGCATACTCAGGAATAAACGTTCAGATCAATGTGTCTCCGCCTCTATAACATATGTGCCGACATCCACTCCATATTTGCTGCCAAATACAGCGCACATTAGTGGGCTGGCGCTATGTCAACTCTGGACCGTGTCAAACCCGCGTAATTGCAGTTTTGCAAATTCGTGCATAAATAATCAAATCAACGTATCTACGATTCTGTTACAGATATGCCGACAATTCGACTCAGGTTATACTTCACATTTGCCGCCAGTACAGTGCACATCATTCGATTTAAACTGTGTCATCTCCGATCACCGACAAATCCAGCGTAATTGCAGTTTTTCATATACATTATTATATATTCAAATCCACGCATCTCCGCTACTGTTGGAAATGTGTCGCCAATACTTGCATTCCACATTTGTTGCAAATTAAACCAATATCATCCAATTAGCGCTATGCCCACTCTGGTCCGGTCAAACCCAACGCAACTGCAGTTTTGCATTATCACACCTAAATAATCAAATCAACGAATCTCCGTTTCGATTGCAGATATGTGGAAAATTCGATGCGCTTTATACTCCGTAGTTGCTATTAAATACAGCTCGCATCATCTGGTTTGCGCTATGTCAATTCCGGACCCCGTGAAATCAAGCGTAAATGCAGTAATGCATGATCATGGTTCAATATTCATATCGACGTGACTCAGTTTCTGTTGCAGATATGTCGACAAATCGGTGCGCGTTATATTCCACATCAACTGCCATACACTGGGCGCTTCATCTGGTTTAAGCCATGTTTAATACGGAACGAGTCAAATCCAGCGTATTTGTAGTTTTGCTCATTCAAGCCTAAATATTCAACTGAATGTATCTCCGTTTTCATAGTAAGTATGTTCACAATAGGATGCATGTTATACTCCACATTTGCTGCCAAATACAGCATACTCCAGCCGGTTTGCTCTATGTCAACTCTGGGCCGTGTCAAATACGGCGTCATTGCAGGTATGCATATTCAGACTCAAATATTCAAATCCCCGTATTTCCGTTGCTGTTGCAGACATGCCGAGTATTCGATATGCCCGGTACTCCAGATTTCTTGCCCAATTCAGCGCACACTAGACAATTGGCGCTATGTCCGTGTAACGTAAATCACATCAGAGACCAGGACACACACACACCGCGGGCAGGATGGTGTCCCGGTCGGCATACTTCGAACCCGATGGACCGACGAGAGAAACACATGGCGACCTTGGCGACAATGTATATTGGCGGAGTACCTGAGGATTCATTTATGGCCTAACGGTCCTTCCACCAAATGTTCCAGAAGCGTAGGAACGGTCACGTACGCCTACAGGGTAGTGGGGATAATGAGAGAACAGATGATCGAAAGTAAAAAGATTGTAAGAGACTCACTCTCGTACGGTCACGGCTAGAGCTCGGAAGTGTCTTATAATTGTATAAACGAAGTAAAAATAAAGTTTTCTCCTTCTTATAAAATTTCTCTTTTATTTTACGTGACATTTTGGCGATCCTGCCAGGATCCATCAACTTCAAGAAAACGAAAATACGCATTTCGGGCTACGGTCAACTTTGAAGATTGAGGATCAGTGGACCACTGTAACAGAGCAGACACTTTCGACGTTTCGACAAAGGAACACCGCAACGGAACCTTTCCTACGGGTTAAACGATCAAGGTGAGCAAGCCCTGGATTCTTTTGTCAAATACAGATCGAGAACAGACAGCACAATTAGTATAACAATGGCAACGCCACGAGAAGACAAAACCGAAACTGTTAGCGCCGCTTTAACTAACAGCGGAATAGACCCAACAGTTAAAGCTTTGCTTGATGCAATGTAGAAGCAGAATGAGAGACTGACCCAACAAATGAGTATGCTTACACTGCGTATGGATGAAGTTCTAGTAAAAACAAAAACGGGAAATGTATCCGAAGCCAGCTCCCTAATAACCGTAGACGAAGTAACCCGCACCGCTAAAGATCAATCGGTCCTTCGAGAACATCGCCCATTACTTCAAACACCACCTCAACCATCCTGGGAAAGGACTTTTCCTGAACAATATACGCAACCAGAGATAAAAGCTGAGAGTGCATTAAAATGCATTCCGATATTAAACGGAGAGGATGATATAGGCGTGGAGGATTTTATTCATGAAATACAAGAAGTAAGAATAACGTGTAGCGAACCGACACTATTACTAAAAATGATTAAAATAGAGAAGATTGTAGGAAAAGCCGCAATGGCAATCCGCAATATTCGTATTACCGAATTCGAATCTCTGTACGAAGCATTGAGACGTAATGTAGCTGCGCAAGTATCAGTGAGAGAACAACAGGACGAATTAAGAGGAATGAGGCAAGGATTAACCGAAAGCGTGCAAAACTATAACATCAGATTTCGTAGTGTTTTTAACAAACTCCAACACAGCATTACCAACGAGTATAGAGACGAACTAACTCGACGGGTGATGAACGAGCAACTATACATGGACTCTGTGACCGACTATGTAAAAGGCCTTCGTCCAGAAATAGGGCAGGCGCTAATGGCTAATGTCCCCCCAAATCTCATCGAAGCAGAAAAGAAAGCAATGAATATGGAGAGATACTTCCGCGAGCACAGCTCTCGCAGACAGATGACGCGACAGACAACCGCCCCGCCATTTTATCGTAACCAGGCTTCTCATCCAGTAGACAATCGCCTCGCTATTACAAGTAACACAAATAATAAAACTCCACTCACACAAAATATTCTACCAAGAACGAACAATTTTACGAAGTTTGGGAACAGACCATTAAGCGAAAGGACGCAAGCGAAATGTCCCAAATGCAATCGATTGGGACACCTTCCCAATCAATGCCAAAATTTTCCGATACCGCCTCAAAGAAAAGCCCCTCCAGGAATAAACCACGTTCAAGAACAATCAGAATTAACAATGCTACCTCAGGAAGATTACCCACAATACTATTACAATTACCAGGACGACCAGGATTGCGATTTCTCGTTGACTCCGGGGCAGGAATCAACTTGCTTAAACAAAGATGCTACCCAGGAAAGACAACAATACCAGACACAAAGAAATTCTCCATGGGACATTCCGAATACGAATCTAATTACAAAGTCAAATTGAATTTGTTCGACAAAAAGATAGACTTCTCTTTAATAGGTGACGATTTCCCAATTACAGAAGATGGCGTATTAGGCTTACCCGGTTTGAATCAATATCGATTCGAACTCTCCAACGAAACATTGAAATTAGATAACAACACCCTTCTGCTGCAACAAGAACCAACCCTTGCACCAGGAGAAACCATTCAAAAAATTGTATACCTCGAAGGGAAGCCAACGCCAGTGTGCTTTATCAATGGTGGTAAGTCCTCAATTCAAGTTTCTAACATTATCGAAAATACAAATACCATAGATCAAATCCAAAATTTCAAATCTTCGATTCGACTATCGCACATAGAAAAACCTCTCAGAGAACCTATAGAAAAGATCCTTCTCTATTACATGGATGTATTTAATTTAGACAGCGAAACATTACCGTGTACATCTCTTGCTAAACATTCCATTAAATTGAAAGAAGATAAAATCATCAACGTAAAATCCTACCGTCCTCCCGAACACCATAAAATCGAAATAAACAAACAAATGACAGAAATGTTAGACAAAAAGATTATAGAACCCTCCGACTCTCCCTATAACTCTCCCGTCTGGGTCGTCCCAAAGAAAATCGACGCGTCGGGGAAACAAAAGTGGCGAATAGTGATTGACTTTCGGAAGTTAAACGAATTAACGGACCAAGACGCATATCCATTACCCGACATTGACGATATGCTATCGCAATTAGGGAACGCAAAATATTTCTCCGCTTTAGACTTATCCTCGGGATTCCATCAAATACACATGGATGAGAATTCGAGGAAGTACACTGCATTTAGCACACCACAAGGACACTTCCACTATAACAGAATGCCATTCGGGCTCAAGAACGCACCCGCTACCTTTCAAAGAATGATGGACACCGCGTTAAGAGGCTTAATTAATAATCATTGTTTCGTCTATCTCGATGATATCATTATATTCGGGCAATCGATAGAGGAACATAATAAAAACTTAGCCATTATACTCCAAAGACTCAGAGAAGTAGGTCTAAAAGTACAACCGGATAAATGTGAATTCCTAAAACCCGAATTGGAATATTTAGGACACTTAGTGACAGCAAACGGAGTAAAACCTAACCCTGAAAAGATAGAAGCAGTAAAGAACTTCAAACTACCCAAAAATCCTACGGATGTAAAATCGTTCCTTGGGTTAGCCGGATACTATAGAAAATTTATTAGGAATTTCTCGAAAATTGCCAAACCGTTAACGGAACTAACTAAGAAAGACATACAATTCCACTGGACTGACAAAACACAACTTAGCTTCGATACATTAAAAGAAAGACTATGCCAAGCACCAGTACTAAAATACCCCGACTATACGAAAACATTTACGTTAACAACGGACGCCAGTAATGAAGGTCTAGGAGCCATCCTTTCACAAGACGGACACCCTTGTTGCTTCATTTCAAGGACATTAAACCCCCCTGAACGAAATTATACTACGACGGAAAAAGAATTATTGGCCATCGTTTGGGCAGTTAGAAGATTTAGGCAATATTTATTAGGCCGCAAATTCAAAATTCAAACAGACCACCAAGCCCTTAAATGGCTGCACAACTGCAAGGACCCCTCTAGTCGATTGATTCGATGGAGATTGAGATTAGAGAAATACGATATAGAGTACGTAAAAGGAAAGGAAAACGTAGCCGCTGACACCCTATCCAGAGTACACGCGATAACACAAACTGACGTTCTATTAAGACAATTCAGAGACTGGGAAAAATCACAAGAAATACCAAAATTATTGAAACTAACATCTAACAAAGACAACTTTTTCCAATTAACAAAACCATATCTGGGCCCATATGACGAAACCGTATGGTTACAGAAAATATCAGACATACTTAAAACAAATAGAAAGATAGGAATAGGAGACAATAACTTAAACGCACAAGACAAAGCACACATAAAAAGATTTCTTTTATTTTTCAATGACCAACGCGACGACATAGAATTTGCTTACGAACCAATACAGAGTTTAAGCGAAGAGGAAATAGAACAAGTACTAAAAGAAAATCATGACTTGGTAGGACATCCCGGAATACAAAAGACGTACGACAGAATCCGAGGCAAATATGATATCCCACACCTAATAGACAGAATAAAAGGCAGAATAGGAACTTGCGCGACATGTCAAACATCAACGACTACTCGGATAAGAGGAAAGGAGGAACCACAGATAACCGACACCCCGTTAGAATCTAACGACAAAATCGCTATGGATGTGATAGGCCCGTTGAAAGAGACCAAGATAGGAAACCAATACATTCTCTCTATACACGATGAACTAACCAAATATTTAATACTTGTGCCCCTAAAAACACAACAGACCCAATCAATCTGGAATGCTTTATTGAATCATTACATTTATATATTCTCCGCACCGAAACGTATATTAACTGACAGAGGACAAAGTTTCACTAGCGAGCTAATGCAACGATACGAAGAAGCATTTAGGATCAAACACATAAAAACCACCTCATTCCATCCACAATCCAACGGAAGCCTAGAACGGACACATGCTGTAATATCCGACATGTTAAAAGATATACAAAACGATAATGAAACAGAATGGGATCAAAACCTAAATTTTGTGTCTAGCATATAACACTATGGTTCATGATGCCACTGGATATACCCCTTTCGAACTAACATTTGGAAACAAGGCCAATCTCCCATCTACCATATCCCAAAATCCGCAAAGAACATACGCTGATGAGGTCAGCTTCAGGAAACGAGAATGGGATGCCAAGCTACTTAAAGCCAGGGAAACTTTAATGAAGAGTAAACAAAGATACCAAAGAGATCAAAGAAAAAAAATTATTAAACCTCAATCCATTTTTAGAGAAGAAGATTTAATATTAGTTCATAATGATCATAAAAAACACAAGTTAGATACTGAATGGCTAGGGCCATACACCATTGAAAAAGTAAAAACCCCTTATTACGAAATAATGGTGAATGACTCGATTAGGAAAATACATGGTAATCGTATTAAACCTTATTTTCCAGGAGGGTCTTCACCTTCTCCATAAGTAGCAGTTATGCACTTTGTTTTTGTTTTGTCTTGTTGATTAAGACAAAGAAGAAAACACACTTTTTAGCCAATTAGCCTCCATAAAACAATCCTGAAGAAACACTGAGATTTTGGAGGACCAAAATCAATCTAAGAAGGGAGGTATGTAACGTAAATCACATCAGAGACCAGGACACACGCACATACCGCGGGCAGGATGGTGTCCCGGTCGGCATACTTCGAACCCGATGGACCGACGAGAGAAACACATGGCGACCTTGGCGACAATGTATATTGGCGGAGTACCTGAGGATTCATTTATGGCCTAACGGTCCTTCCACCAAATGTTCCAGAAGCGTAGCAACGGTCACGTACGCCTACAGGGTAGTGGGGATAATGAGAGAACAGATGACCGAATGTAAAAAGATTGTAAGAGACTCACTCTCGTACGGTCACGGCTAGAGCTCGGAAGTGTCTTATAATTGTATAAACGAAGTAAAAATAAAGTTTCCTTCTTCTTACAAAATTTCTCTTTTATTTTACGTGACATCCGCACTGATCCCTGTCAAATCGAGCGTATCAGGTCTGTAAATATGAAACCGGAATTTGCCTATAGATGGCCCTAGCTGATAGTGTAGTTATCACTACACTACGTCATTGATGCCAAAAGTCGTTGTTGACATCTCACGAACATTTTCGACTGAGAACAGTACAATGATTCTGGCAATGATTCTTTGGAAGAAATTGCACACTTCATCCTATAGGCATACCGGACGATACAAGGGCTGGTCGTCCCTCCTTCCGAAGCAATACCAGCCTCGCCGTGCGCCATATCCGAGGGTTGGCACCCTCCTTCGATCACGATGTAAATAGAAGTCGCAGTCTAGGTGCCATGACCCGCATCATCTCCCATCATACCCGTCACGGGACTCCGTCAGGGCCAGGCGCTACTTCGCGGGAGGCTATCATCCTCGCCTCGTCCATCACCTCCCCGTGTGCATATACGCCGACGCAGCATCATACTAGCTTTTGCGATGGTGTGAACGATATTGAAATATGTAACCAAACCTAGTAACACTGTAAATTACCTCCCTACAGTACTTCAGCTTATTATATATTTTAGATAGTTCATAAGTACCTATACATGAGCACAAACTATAAAAATTTGTTGCGGCATATGAGCCAGAGGGAAATTCAAATCCTATTGTTATTTTGCCTCGGAGTATCAGGATCGTAAGGATACAAGTAAATACACTCGGAGCATAAAAATGTTGCCGCTACTTCGAACAAAGTCGATTTTGAATCTTCCGACTTCCGCCCCGACCAGTATAAGTAAACCGAGGCAACCCAAAGAGTAAAGTATCTTCGAATACCTACGAGTATCAACGAGCGATCTGCTGAATTTCGTGACGAACATTTATGGAATATTTTTACACATTGTATCTACGACTCAGGGCCCATAGGCTGTACCTTACCTTATTATTTTAAGTAAATTCGGCGATTACGACGACAATCGATAACCTCAAATAAGTCTGACGGTCAAAAGTCCCATATACCCTGTCCTCTACATATTTCATTATAAAAGACCTGAGTCAAATATTGATGTTGGGAAGTAATGGATTGTAGACTAAGGTACTGCAACTTATTCTATTATGGGAGCAGCTGCCACAAGCAGGTATCTAATCATTCCAAATAAAGACAAATTGTGTCGACTAAATATTTGTTATACAAATAGCATTGTCTTTTGGTAACGGGTGCTTACCTCGATTATAATTCCACACAGTAGCCGGGCCCCCTAGGACCATAGGAGTTGAGATTACGCCCAACCATCGCACAAGGCACCCAATACCTTGCTCCCTGGATCAGCTTAGTCTGCAGGAGCTGTCGCTCGTATCAGGTCGAACGGGGCACATTCTAAGCCATCCCGTCTCACCAGTACGGTTTCGGAGCAGGTGGGACGCTGCTCATCCGCCGAAGTCCATTCGGTGGAGTCTCCACCTTAAATCGGCCCTCTTGCCAGCATCTTGTCCATCAACCACTGCCACCACGAGTCCATACCCATTAATTGGCCGATCAGAGGGGTCGCTACTCCCTCCGGGCTGTAACTCGATCGCCCGTGGTACCAACCTTAGTCGTTGGTGGGACTATCGTATGGATGTACGACCACGTGACAGCCGGCCAGCGACCTGCTAACCGATCTCGGCAGTTCCAGATGGGACTCACGTAAGCGGGGGCCTCAAGGTACTTTTGTACCCGGGAACTTATCCCGGCGGTCCCATCCTTGGCATCAGGATCGTGGGTGCGCTACTGCCCAAGGCCTCGTAGAGAGGATGTAATAGTAATTAAACGCCTTACACCTCCGACGACCTTCCCTGCGGAGTACATAGGGACTCACGTAAGCGGGACCCTTGTCCCGACGGTCCCCCTGGCTTCGGGAAAGTGGTTTTGCCAGCCCTCATAGGCTCACATAAGCGAGCCCTCCCTGCGGGAAATATTTGTTATACAATTATAAAATATGCTATGCAATCGTGTCGTACAGTTTAACGTCATCATTCTTTCCTATAACCATTCAGTTATTATACGAAATGCCGCATATGATTTGAAAAAGTATATTTCATCCCAAATAGTATTGCAATTAAACCACTCAGAAGACCATCTTATTAATTATATTTTCCGGTATTACCTCTGTAGTTGTCGTGTGTGAAGAGGACGAAGGTCATGTGGACTAATAACGGAGTCTTTGTTGTTGTAAGCGTCAGATGTATTTGAGTTAAGGCTACCTATACTAGTCGCCGGGGGTGGGGGGTTAAAAGAATTCGTATTTGCCTACCTGACGACAATTGCTGGTTGCGGTGACATTGTTTTTACATTAATTGTAGCTCAGCGGTCTAGGTACTTCGAGGCGACAACGACGTTATTTGCTTTGTCCTATGACACATGTACCGCTACACTTCTATTTCTATACAAATATAATGCTAAATACTGAAATATATCACAAGTATTTCATATTTGAAATAACAGTCAAATTAACGGAATTAATCTGTTTGACATCTATGCGGATCAAGTCGTGTACGAATATATGTACAGCCTGTAGTTTTAATATTCTAAGCACGTATTGTATGCCGGACACTTATCTTTAATAAATTTTGCAAATCTGTTTATAGTAAGTGACGAATCATTAGGCCAATGACAAATAAGGCGACCTTTAAAAGATTTAACGAAACTTGCTTCTGCTGAACTTGGTCTATGAAGGTCGAATAGCTTCTCGTTTGTTTTTCAATTAAAGACATACTTTATGGAATGTGTTTTACTGACATACCGATTCCAAGGATTTCCGGTGCTTCTTAAAAATATTACACTCTGTTGTATGAAATATAATTTGCCCTTATTATAACCATTAACATCTAATGTCTTTTCTGGAAGTTCGTATACTATGGCATCGGAATTATTTTTCATTTTACGCTGTGTTACTCGCAACTTTTCACAGATATATGTACCAACAGGAAGTAGATCTTTGGCACGTATTCGAGTATATTTATTTCCTGCTGGTTTCCACAAAGCTTCACAGACCAACGTCGCTTCCTCGTTCCTTTAAACAACAGTCATACATTAGTATTACATGAACGTACTTCTTGAAAAAACATTTCATTACTGGAAATCTAAAAGTTTATTATTGAACTCAATAAGATTCAGTTGCTTACCTGCTCCTCAAATATTTTTTGCTAATGTCCACTTCTCCTAAGTAGAATGCATCTATAATATGCAATGCAAGTACTTTTTGCTGATATATAAACTCCTTAGTTATTTCATATACAACCTCTGCGTTTACAAGTGTATTTGGTGGTAATTCCAATACTCTAGATATTGTTTGCGCATATCAGCTTGTTTTGTCTCAACAAGAGTATTATCCGCATAAAATGCTGCAATTTTACACAGGTCGAGTATTTGCTTTCCGGCCAAATCTTTGTTAGAAGCACGTAGATATTGAACAAATTGTTTCTCTCTTTTTAATTCATTATATGATACTAGTTGTAAAACGTCGTCATTTACACCACCTTTTAAAAGCAGACGATTAACATGCTTCAGATATTCAACAACATCTTGTACCCCAGATCGTTTCTTCTTACATATTATGTAACGTTCTGAATTTCCTGGTCTAGAAGAGTTTGGTTTAAAAATACAAACTTCTTCAAAGCAGCGATACATTAAATAAACTAAACCAGCACTAAAGGGTGTAAAAAGGTTGAATAATTTTGTCACAAAATCACCACCCTCTCTTTCAACCATCAATGCTATTAAACATCGACAAAGATACAGTTAATTTGAAAGAATTTCTTGTACATTTTCTTGTCGTTCTACTGAGAATCCTCAATCAGACATCACAAAATGTACTCCTTTGCCATGGGTATGCTGCATTATAAGATTTGTAAATGCCTGTTCATTATCTGGGTCAAAGACATCACCACTTTCCTTTGGTCCGTGGTATGGATGAAATGTTTCACAAGGACCCGCATAAAAATCTTCTAATTTGAAATCATGTTCATTTTCTAAAGTAAGAGCAAATCCTTTAGCACGTCATTTCTTTCGCCATAGAACATATTCCCTAAAACCTCCTGGTCCAGCACATACATCTGCAAAGTATAGCAGCCCATTCTCCCTCAAACCTTTTGGGTTAGTAAACATAAAGTTACATGCTCTATCTGTATTTGCAGTTTTAACAGTAGCACGATTTAAAAAAAATGCACCACGAATTGTTTCATGAGGATTACAACGTGTCCTTGCTCGACGCACATCAACTTCATCCAAATGGGCGAATACCGTTTTCGCATTGATAACAGTTTTCACTATATCTTCACAACAGAAATCAATTTCATCATCTGTGGTCAACTTTTCATATCACCATTTCATATCTTTTACAAACTTTATAACTTCCTCTGCAGGATTCCATTTAAGACCTGAATCTTCATGTCCAGGAACATGATGTCCAAAGACTCTGCGACCATGCTGTCTAGGTGCTTGAACTGACTCTAAACGACCTTGTTCATTATTTCCGAGGCCGTAACCGCCTTATATCCCATCATTCGCATCATACTTTTGCCGTTATCGAGGAGATTGTTTGACTCTTGTGTTATTACTTGTATTCTTCTATTGTCAACTACCTTTTCATCAATATCCTCCTCGTCAGATTCACTTGAACATCTACGAATTTTTTGTCGTTTACTATGACTATAAGTATCTCTTTCAAAGCTCTTCCTTTTTGTCCTAGTTTCCAATTCTTCTTGCATGGTATGTTGATGCATCAGTCGCATAACAATTCTGCTAGGAATATGATACATTTACACTGTACATGTGAATGTGTGTATAAGCGTCAGAGGATGTCCAGGCCTTAGTTGGGACAAAAGACAAGAGTCAGTGGTTAGAAGTATCTGGAAGAGTCTGTTGACAACAAGCGTGCGTGCGGGTAGGATTTCGAGGTCTTTAGAGTATAAGATATATGTATAACTGTTGTGTGCTAAATAAAGGGAATTATTTGTATTTCCGAGTCCATTCTATATCTTTACATGGTAGCAGAGCGTGGTTCATAGTTTTGCCAGTTATTTTAGTGCATGGTTTTCAATATTGCGAGTTAGATCGAGTGAGTGTTCAGTAAAGAAAGAAACGTTCAAAGGTTACAAAGAGGAAAAATACACTTCGAGCACGTAGGAACGCTTGAGTAACTGATAAGGAATCATTTAATATGGAGAGATTGGAAATCATGAAACCTATTTTCGATGAATATTTACGGTATGTGGAAGCAAAGAATAACAACGTTTCTCAAGTATAGAGAATGCGAGGTTGTCACAACTAGGGTGAAGACAGAAACAGACAGTGAAGACTGGGACAAAAAGGATCCGAAGACAATAAATATAATTTATAGTGCCATCACAAACAGACAATTGGAATCTAATAGAGAAGAAAAAACGGCGTATGAGATAGTAAAAAAGTTTGATGAAATGAAACTTGAAAGAGTCGACGGCACTACAGGTCGTATGCAGAAGGAGATTGGAAAAGATAAAACTTGAGAACTACAGTGATTCAGCATCGTTATTTAGCGGTTTCGAAAAATTAATAAACGAATTAAAATGTGCTGGCGCACAAGTGAGTGAGAGGGAAAAACTAACTTACATGCTGATTACGTTACCCGAAGAATACAGCTACATAGCGGATATAGTAGATGCACTGAAAGCCGAAAATCAAACGGCAGTGTATGTAAAAAATAAAATTGAAATAGCGGAGAAGAAAAATAAGTCCAATCGAGGAGAAATGCAAACCAACGCCTATTCTGCAAAAAAGGAAGGATGCTTCAGATGTGGAAGAGTAGGACATTTTGCGAGAGAGTGTCAAAATGGCGTCGAAGTGGGAAACAGTATCAGTTTTTGGCTTGGGTCAACACGTTGTCGCAGCAGAGGAGGAGGAAACAAAGGAAATACGAGCAGGGGACATGGAAATTTCCATCGTCAGTCAACAACCGGCACGAGCGAGCATGGTATCTCAAGATAAAGCACATGGATAGCAACGGCGCACGCAGCACACAGCGGCGAGGCGAACGAGATAAGTAATAATGAAGTAATGTGGCTATTAGATAGCGGTTGCACAGATCACATAATTAACAGCGTAAATTATTTCGATAAATGTATTGACCTTAAAGAACCGGTAAATATATATTTAGGCGATAATAGATCGAAAGGCAACAAAATTAGGGAATGTTATAAGTTATTTTGAAGCATTTGGAATGCAAAATGAAATAAATGTGGATAATGTTTTTTGCGCGAAAGAAATGTCCGCAAACTTGATTAGTTTAGGCAAGTTAACAGATAATAGGAACAAGGTCATTTCAATAGGAAATATTGCAAAAGTAATAGATGAGGACAATAAGCTTACAGCGGTAGCGGTTAAAGAAAAGGGAACATATAGAATGAAAAGTATATTGAAAGGGAAGGAGCACTTAGCAAACAGCGCCGAACGTAGTGATATGAGTAAAAGGAAAAGATGGCATAGGATGCTAGGACACGTAAATTTTAAATATTTAAATATTTTGGGTAAAGTGCAGCTAGTTACTGGTATAACGAATGAATTTAAAAAGGAATTTTTGAAATGTAGGGTGTGTATGGAAAGGAAAATGCAAGATTTACCATTCAAAAATAATCGAACCAAGGCTATGGAGATAATGGAAATTATTCACTCGGACGTGTGCGGTTTTAAGACTACCGAATTCAATGAAGAGAAGCATTTCATCTCATTTATCGATAATTATAGCAAAATAGCTAGAAGTTATTGTATAAAATCAAAAGATGAGGTCTTTGATTGTTTCGTACAGTTTGTAAATGAAGCCGAGAATTTAACTGGCAAGAGGTTTATAATATTCAGATGTGATAATGGAAAAGAGTACTTGAATAATCGAATTTATAAATTTGCTAGGGATAAAGGTATCAGAATAAATAATTGCCCAACCTACGTACATGAATTAAACGGGACAACGGAAAGGTATAATAGAACAGTGATGGACATGGCGCGTTGCTTGTTAGCGGAAGCGAAAGTACATAAAATGTACTGGCTGGAAATTGATTGGACAGCGGTATACTTGAAAAATCGAATACTGGCAAATACAATAGAGAGAAAGACACCTTTTGAAATATTCTTCGGGAGTGTTGAAAATCTACATCTATATGGAAGTAAAGTTTTTGTAAGAACAAAAGAGAGTTTCAAAATGGGATAAGAAGGCAGATATGGGAATTTTGTTTGGATATAGTGAAGTAGGTTACAGAGTCTTATTAGGTGGGAAAATAACAATAGCGAGACATGTAGAGGTCATAGAAACAGACACAAAATGTATCGGTTTTGTGGAGAATTCATTCGATAAAGATAACGATGACATTGAGGATAATGATTTATTGGTAAACATGAATAAGGAAGAGTTAGAAAATAGGGAAGATGAAAATGATAACAGTCTTGAAAGCATAAACATCCCTAGAAGATCTACACGTAATAAGAGAACTCCAGTAAGATATCCACAAAAAGAAAACATTAGTGAAATCCATGCAAATTATTGTAGAGTAGATATCCTTTGTACATTTGAGGAGGCGATTTGATGCGAAGATAGTGAAGATTGGAAACAAGCTATGGATAAGGAAATGGAATGACTTTATAAGAATAAAACTGGGAAATTGTTGGAAAGGGTAAAAGGCAAAGACGTATTAGATGTAAAATGGGTTTACACGAGAAAATCAGATGACAGGTATAAGACTAGATTAGTGGTAAGAGGATTCCAACAAAGAAACATAGCTGATGACATATACTCCCCAGTAGCGAGTAATCAGACCTTTAAGATATTGCTAACATATTGTTGTCGAAATGGATTAATTATCGAGCAAATGAATGTAGAAACTGCTTTTTTAAATGGTGAAGTAACCTCGGAGGTATATGTAAATCAATCAAAGGGATATGCGGACGGAACGAATAGAGTTTGTAAACTATCGAAAGCGCTTTATGGGTTAAAAGAAAGTCGAAGGGAGTGGTATGAGTGTCTTGATAAGTATGTGACGAGATTAGGTTTTAAGAAGAATAACATAGAGTTGTGCCTATATACACATGGAGAGGGAGAAAATGTTGTTTATTTGCTAATGTATGTAGACGATTTGCTAATTTGTAGTAAAAATAAAAGGAAGATACAAAGGGTAAAGAACTTATTAACTAATAGATTTGAAATGAAAGATTTAGATGAAGTCAAAGAATATCTTGGAATAAATATAGACTATGATTATTTCAAAAATGAAATAAGATTAAGCCAAAAGAAATACATTGAATCATTAGCAAACAAATGTAAGTTACAAAATAGCAAATTGTACTGTACACCTATGGAGACCAACTTAAGAATTGAAAAAGCTGAGATAAATAGAGAGGATATTGGATACAAAAATTTAATTGGCGCATTGTTGTATATTAGTGAAAATACCAGACCCGATATAAATTATAGTGTGAATTATTTGAGTAGATTTCAAGATTGTTGTAATGAGACACACTTTAAATATGCTATGCAAATATTGAAATATTTGTACCGGACTAGAGATTTAAGATTAGATTATAAAAGGAACGAAAAATGTGAAACGATGGATTGTTATGTGGACGCTGATTAGGCAGGAGATCAATTAGAAAGGAAATCGACTTCTGAATATGTAATTAGATTGTATGGAAATGTAATTTGTTGGAAGTCTAAAAAACAAAGGTGTGTGACAAAAGACTCGACGTATGCAGAGTATGTAGCTCTATCGGAAGCGGTGAGTGAATTAATGTCCATTAGGGAAATTATGAAAATCTTCAATGTAAATCTAGACGATAACCCTGTAAAAATTTATGAGGATAACTCTGGAGTGATAAGTATAGCAAAGCACGGAAATTTTACAAAAAATTCTAAACACATTGAAGTTCATTAGCACTACGTTCACGAGTGCTTAAAGGAGAATAAGATAAACATATTTAAAGTAATTACAGGCGAAAATACTGCGGAAATTTTTACGAAGGCACAGCGTAGAGAGAAATTCGATAGGTTTAGGTCATGGATGAATGTAAACTAAGAGGAATGTAGATAAAGCAATAAGTGTTAAAGTTTCTGTTACGTAATTCGTCAAAGCATGTAAATACGATTAAGTGTACAGTGTAAATGTAAGGAGGCGTGTTAAGAACATGATACATTTAAACTGTACATGTAAATGTGCGTGTAAGCGTCAGAGGACGTCCAGGCCTTAGTTGGGACGAAAGACAAGAGTCAGGCGTTAGAAGTATCTGGAGGAGCCGGTTGACAAAAAGCGTGCGTGCTAGTAGCATTTAGAGGTCTTTAGAGTATAGGATATATGTATAAATGTTGTGTGCTAAATAAAGGGAATTATTTGTATTTCCGAATCCATTCTATACCATTACAAATACACTAATGTACCAGAATATTATAATATTCAGTAACAACGATAGAATTAACCAGTTCGCAAGTATAAAAAAGACACATTTTACACTGTGACGAAATAATATCCAAGAAATCTGATATGACATACATGGAAAATACACGAATCAGACTGAGAAACCACTGCGCACATTCATAACTGACTTCGACATAGCCGTTCCCAACTACTCGCGGAGTGAGATTGACCGAAGCGACCCAGAGGCAACGCCCACGTACCCCAAGCGGCTACTGCCCCGCCACCAATAGTAACCCGAAAGCACAGGATAATACTTGAATTCGTTGTTCCCTCAATTTTGAATTTATTTACCTCAACAATATATATTATGTACAAAAATTTATAATAATTTATAATACAGTTTATAATAACATGTAAATTATATTTATTATCTGACGAACGCAATGAGAGAAAGGTAAAGACCAGCGTAGTCAATGCGGCACTAACTCTACATCCGGTTGACCTCAATTTACCTACCTACGTACCTACACAGTGACGCCTACGCTTTAAAACTTTTGTCGAAATCTTAAAGTTTTAATGGTAAACTCTTCGTTCTTATAATATCTCACTGACAGGCATGCACCATTTATAGAAGAGTCAACATAAATTTCGTAGTTGAGGATTATTGAAAGTATCTAATTTAATTCAGAAAGGCAATAATTTGTTTAACGAAATAAGCCATATATTTATCATCCGGGTTTCTACCATGACATTTATGTTATAATAGCAATATGAAAATAAGGCAAGTTGAGTAAAGAAATACTCTTTCAAATCATTTTCGCCCATACTTCTTAAGTGGTTTATAAATGATTCGTGTATACCCTTCTTTCCTTCTGCCCCTACTCACGTGAAACTATAACTAGCATTTAAACAAAATCAACTATGTTTCGCGTAAACGAGAGTCGTAACCGTTACCATCAGATAATCGACACCACTGTAAGGACATAGAAGGGGTTCGGAAATACAAATAATTCCCTTTATTTAGCACACAACAGTTATACATATATCTTATACTCTAAAGACCTCGAAATCCTACTCGCACGCACGCTTGTTGCCAACCAACTCTTCCAGATACTTGAAACGACTGACTCTTGTCTTTTGTCCCAACTAATGCCTCGACGTCCTCTGACGCTTACACGCACATTCACATGTACAGTGTAAATGTATCATGTTCCTAACAGCCACGAACAGATCGATAACCTTATTTCTGTTAGGATCATCGGGGTGGTTCAATTAAGTATGCACTGATTTAACAGGTATAAATTACAGTTCATTCAAACAACTTGCCTAGAGAAATATAAACTGCTAGAGCATAATTAGGAACGTGACGCTGGGCAAATGCCTCAGCGATCAACAGCTACAGGACGTCGATGACCTTATGACAAACCCCCCCAGACTCGGTACGCTAGGATACCGATATTGCCTGGCGAAAATCGATCGTTTTTCGCGTTAGACCGAAGCCGTTCCCATCGCCGACATGGAGGCGGCAACCGTTGTTTCAGCCATCCTTTCCACGTGGATATTCCGTTTCGACGTACCTTTAAGGATAAGGACCGATCAAGGACGCCAGTTCCAATCAAACATATTTTACGAATTATGCCTCTTCCTGGGCATTAGGCATTTACGAACGACAGCCTATCACCCCGCGACCAACGGGATGGTAGAGCGCCTGCACCGTCAACTAAAAGCAGCAATCAAATGCCACGATACGAGCAACTGTGTAGAAATCTTGCCAACAGTTTTATTTGGCATACGAACAGTTATTACGGACGTGAAAACGACGACAGCCGAAATGGTTTATGGCACCGGCATACGATTGCCGGCAGGATTCTGTGTACCAACGAAGCAACAGGCCAAGTCGATATACGGAAGCCGTCTAAAACTACGAATAGAAAAGATCAGGCCTCATCCGATTACGCGACACGGCGAAAAAGAAACCTCCGTGTTCCACTCGAAACATCGTCTTACGTATTTCTACGTCACGATGCCATCGGATACCCCTTACAACCACCCTACGGCGGACCGCATCAATTTATATCGAGAGCAAAAGGGACCATTGCGATTGAAATTAGCAACAAGAACGTAATCGTACCCTTAGACCGTCCGAAATGCGTGAATTTTTATTGCACGGTAACATTGAACACCATTACAGCGAAAATCGCGAAGTAATAATACCACCTGATGTTTGAGATGAGCAAAACGAAGACGACTCTGGAATTCATCACTCCAGGCGCGCGGGCAGAAAAGTTCGCTTCCCTGATCGTTCCCAGCCAGGCCGTCGATAAGCTAATGCGTAAGTACTACCAGCGACATAAATATAAGTCGCAGATGAAAGAACACCGCAACATTCCGTTTGGAATTTTGGGAAAATCCCGAAACATTGTAATCTAGATTCTACGGTAGCGGTAATTAAACAATTGTAGTCATCCAGTCCGATTGTAATTGTTCGAAACTTGTGATACCGAACATGGCCTCGAGGCGACAACCAGTCACCGAACGTAGCCGCGGTCAAGGGATGAACGTTTTGTCTAATAAAGGCATGGAGTAATTCTATAGCTGTCCTGAAATGAAGTAATCGTAGCGGCACGTGACAGTAAACATTCCAACGGTTTCTGTCCCGTGTCTCGCCACACGCAGACTCTATCCGTCGGATAAGATGATTGCCAGATGTCAACGCTTCTCAACAGTATATGTTTAGCTAGCCTGAGGACCCATTATAAACCTTAAGATTTAGTTAACTAAAGTCCTTAACAGTCCTAAACAGGCAAACAGTCTTTGTTCCAACTACGGGATGATAGGTGAAATCTATTTTTCCACGGACGACGCTTCCCGCTAGCAACGTTCCCTCAAGGGCTACTAGCATCCTTCTCTAACCATCAACATGGAAATTGTCCAATTAACAGTAACGTCACTTCCAATCTCTTTCCGAGCGAAGTCATTTCTCCACGAATCCGATGTTCTGGTGCCCTTAGACACACCCATCATAGTTTTCCTCTGCAGCATCATCGTGCCGGAAAATCATTCTCTCGTGAGGTCACATTAGCCAGTTACAAAGAGCCTTAACACTCGGTGGATATTCTATGTTTTGACAAAGAGTTTCTTCAGTCCTACCTATATCGTATATCCAGTATATATCGTATATCCATCTACCTATATCCAGTCCTACCTATATCGTAGATAAGGAAGTAGGGTACAACTTGGAATCAGGATGAAAACGAATTCTGTTGTCCCGTTGACCGCGGCTTTGTTATTGAACCCAGGATCATTGTCATTAGCTTCTCGAGTACCTAATTACCACGACTACTTGTCAAATTATATAACAATCAAATTTACACTAGTAAATATCTGCTCTATTGCATAACTACAACGTCTAAACCAAATGAAGATTCGTTTCGCGCCTCTAACTCTAATCATAATGTGAACCCGATGTAAGTGAAAATACATGCACATACCATCGATTCTGCCTGACCAGCACTCTCACCCGGAACCGGAACTCGCAGTGCACCGTGACGAACAGCACATATATAAGCCTCCACTCTTAGTCAGACCGTCAGTCGTGCTCGCGCAACAGTAGAAGCAACATGGAGTTTTTTAGATCTCTACTACGCGTCGTTGGTTTGTTCGTGCCAAGTAAGGTAGATATCATTTCCGAACTACCACTGGAGGTTTCGCACTTGATACTTCGAAAATTGGATCCCTCGTCCCTGCAGAGCGCCGCGCTTGTCTCGCGCAAATGGTTCAACGTATGTAGATTCGACAAGTGTCTACGGCGGAAAGTGAGACGTCACATGCGACATACGAGGAAGCGGGTCAAGATGCAATTTCTCGGACCTGCAGCCGCTAAAGCTACCAACCAAGAATCAAGAAGTAGAGGACGTGGTGAGGGCAACCTAAAGCACGAAATAAGTTTATCCGCTGCTCGTACGGCGGTCGTCGTTGGAAGGTTACGCGGTCCTCCGAAAATTTCCATGCGAGATCGCCCCATCGATGTTGGACCAATAAAATGTATTAGACTCTAACTCGTGTAAGTACCTTAATTTGACTGCTTGCTCTTGCGAGAACTTGAAACGGTCTTGTCCGGATTCAGAACTGTAGCGCGAAGCTTGAAATAAAATGGTTTTACTGAGACGGCAATGTGTTTCAGTCACGATAATACTATCTGTATCGTAATAGGCCCATTATTGAAAATTTAACTACAATGTATCATCGCTGCAATTGCAGATTTGTCGTCAATTAGATGCGAGATATACCCCTCATTGCCTGCCAAATACAGCTCACATCAGCTGGCTCGTGCTATTATATCATCTCTGGTCCTCGACATATCAAGCGTAATTGCAGTTTTACAAATTAAGGTTAACATATTCAAATGAATGTATCTCCGTTTCTATTGCACATATGGCGACAAAGCGATGCCCGTTACATTTCACATCCGATGTCATGTGCACCGCACATCTGCTGGGTTGTACCATGTCAACTCCGGTCTCTGTCAAACCTAGCGAAATGGCTGCTTTGCATATTCATGATTAATTATTCAAATCACCGTATCGCCGTTTGCATTGCAGATATGCCGACAATTCGATGCGCGATATACGCCACTTTTGCTGCTAAACACTATGTATATTATCTGGTTTGAGTTATGTAACGTGTGGGCGCAGCCAAACTCAGCGTATACGCAATTATGCATTTTCAGGCGAAATATTCAAATATTACATATTCAAATGAACGTATCTTGGTTTCTATGTCGCCTATTCGATGCGCAGAATACTCCACATATGATGCCAAATCAGCCGGTCTGTGCTATGTCAACTCTGGACCCTGTAAAATCCAGCGTAATTGTAGTTTTTGTTGTTAATGCTTAAATATCGCATTCAAAGATTCGCCGCTTCTTTTGCACGTATGTCGACAATTCCATACCCCTTGTACTCCGCATTTGCTGTAGTTACATTGCCCATCAGCTCGATTGCGCCGTGTCAACTCTGGTCCCTGCAAAATCCAGCCCAAATGCAATTTTGTATGTTCGGGCTTAAATATTCAAATCAACGTTACTCCGATTCAATAGCACATATGTCGACAATACGATGCGCTTTATATTCCACATTGACTGCCATACGCAGAGCGCTTCATCTGGTTTAAGCCGTGTTAAATCCGGACCGAGTCAAATCCAGCGCATTTGTAGTTTTGTATATTCAAGCATTGTTATTCAAGTGAAAGTATCTCCGTATCCATTGTAGGTACGTCGACAATAGGATGCATGTTATACTCCACATTTGCTGCCAAATACAGCACACATCAGCCCACTACATACAGCACACTGTCAAGACTGGACTCGGAGAAATCCAGCGTGATTGCAGTTTTGGATATTAATGCTTACATATTCGAATCAAGGTATCTCCGCTTGTTTTGCAGAAAGATTGGCCATACGATGCGCGTTATATTTATCATCTGATGTCATATACAGCGCACATCAGTAGGTTAGAGTTATGTACGCTCTTGTCCCTGTCAAATACACCATAATTGCAGTTTAGCATATTCATGCTTGAATATCGAGAGCAACGTATCTCCGGTTCTGTGGCAGATATGACGACAATTCGGTGAGCGCTATGCTCCTGATTTGCTGGTGAGCACAGAGCACATCTTCCGATTCTATCTTCTCTTCTGTCTTACGTCTTCTCTGGACACTGACAGATTCAGCGTAATTGCTGTTTTGCATATTCATGCCTAAATGTTCAAACCAACGTATCAGCGCTGCTATTGGATACATGTCGCAAATGCGATGCGCGCTATACTCCACAATTACAGCCAAATACAGTACTTATGCGCTTTGCTCTACGTCGACTCTGGTTCCTGTTATATGCAGTGTAATTGCAGTTTCGCAGATTCAGACTCAAGTATTCAACTCTTCGTATCTCCGTTGCTATTGCTGATATGTCGACAATTCGATGTGCCTGGTACTCCACATTTCTTGCCAACTACATCGCTTTACAGCCAGTTTGCGCTATATGCACACTGGACCCTGGCAGATCAAGCGTATATATGTCGGAGATGAAAGAACACCGGAACCTTCCATTCGGAATTTTGGGAAGACTCCTAGTACTGTAATTTAGATTTCACCATAGCCGTATTTTGAAACTGTTGTCATTCGATCCGACTGTACTTATTTGAGATTTATGATAGTGAGCTCGGGCTCGAGGCGACAACCAGTCGCCGAACGTAGTCGCGGTCAAGGGATAAACGTTTTGTCTAACAAAGGCATGAAGTAACTCTATAGCTGTCCTTAAAAGAAATACTTGGGACGGGGCACGACGGTAAGCATTTCAACGATTTCTGTCCCGTGGCTCGCCACACGCAGACTCTATTCTTTGAGTAAGTACATGATCAGCTAGTCCCAGGACCCGCTATAAATCTTAAGATTTGTTTAACTAAAGTCCATCAAACCGACAAACAGTCCTCGTTCCAACTACGAGAAAATAGGAGAAATCTATGTTTCTCACGAACGACGCTTCCTCTTCTCGAACTCTCTCTTGAGGCGGCTAGCACCCTTTCCTAACCACCAACGTGGAAATTGACCAATTAACAGTAACGCCAATTTCTCTCATTTTCCGAACGAAGACTTTTCACCACGAATCCGATGATTTTGTGACTATAGGCACACCCATCATAGTTTTCCTGGACAGCGTCGCCGTGATGGAGAGACGACACTCTCTAGTGCGGTCTCATCAGCAATCGACCTGTCTTTCTTATACGTAGTAATTGCTCCTTGCTCTAACATGTAGTGCAACTCAGACGCTAACGTAGTGTAGAGTTCTGCATCCGTTGACCGCGAAAACGCTGCCGGAGCCGAGACTATTGTCATAGTGCCGTCATTTCTTATTTACAGCCTCATCAAACCTAAGGACCCACCATAAACTTAGACTTTTTAAGTAATTCTAGATGGTCCCTTTCATCTTGCACGTCCAATTTCTTAAATGTTTTTGATTGATGTGTATTTCTTAGAAAAGTCCTTATGTTTTTTGTGCGCTCTTAGAAACTACGGAAAAGCTGGTAGTTATATAATGGGAAAACCGGTAATTATATAATATTAAACCGGACATTTATCTGATGAAAATATGTGGATTTTCCCATGGGCAAGGTCATCCATGAGCCACTTTGGTAGGATGCTTACTCCTCCTATCTTCATTCATTAACGCTGATCATACCCAATGGGTATCGCGAATCCTTGTCCTCCCTTTTCATAACAAAAAGAGTGAACAACGAATCAGCTTCCCTTGTTCAAAAATTACCTACATACCGAGCTTTCCTCCGTTAGTATGTAAGAGTTGAATTCGAGTTATATCACGGTTCGAATACTCTCTACACCCATGACTTCTTCGAAAACCACCTATCTATGCATACTCAATCTAGGTTTTCAGATCAGTCAATATATCTACCCGGATTCACTCATATAAGATCAATCCATTTCTTCGTCACCTATATCTTAAACGGCGGAGTTACTAACTTGTGTTGTTGTACAAGGTTGTTGGAAATACATATTTCATAAATATTGAAATATGTATAATTTTTGTGCTGGACTAGGTCCAGTGCGTAGTGGAGATCTTTGTAACGGGATATCACTGTGTGGAGATATGTGTGTGCGCGGCGACTGAGAAACAGACGAATGTAAACAGTTCTATCGGTTAACAGTCTTCAAAAGGTCGGATATGAATAAAAGTGCTGAGACGCGCGCAAGTGTACATCGACAAATATTCTAGAAATCGTTTATAAAGTAAATATGTGTCTACGTTAATAGTAATGGCCAGCGTACAATATTTCGGCCATCAGGATGCACAATTCTCAACATGGTAGCAAAAATCGTGGTTGACGAGATTTAAGGTTATGGGACCACGTGTAACCGGTCGTGAATGTATAAAAAAGGTTCATTTTGAAAGAATTGGAAATATGTTCTGAAGAGATAAAAAGGCTGTTGGCGGAGCAGATAAAAGGAATCTGTATAGTGAGAACTATTTTTGAAAAAAGGGTGAAGATGAAAAGACGAATAAAGATGCCAATGGACGATAAAACTAAAATGCAAGTATTCGATGTACGTGATTACAAAGCGTGGAAAAAAAGAATATTAATGTATTTAAAGTGTAAAAAATGTTATGAATTGGATACAGGAGAGAAAATGGACACGGATGCGAAAGATAATTGGGATGAAAAGAATCAATGGGCGATGAAGTAGATCTATTGTAGATTAGAATTTGTTGGTGATCAAGACACTGTTTACAAAATAATTACAAAATTCGATGAGATGTATATGAAGGAATCAACAGCATTGCAACTTTGTATAAGACGTAGACTCCACATGATGAGGTTGAAAGATTTTGAGGAATCAGGTTCATTTTTCACGGAATTTGAGAAGACGATAAATGAATTAAAGGATGTTGGTGCAAACGTAAGTGAACGTGAAAAACTCGATTACATGCTGAAAACACTACCAGAATCATTGATTTATATTGATGACTTAATCGACACATTGAAAGAAAGTGATTGAACTTGTGATTTTTTAAAACATAAAATTATAATGTGGGAAATGGGAACGTAGGGAGAGTAAAAGTGATAGGAAATGGTCAAATGTCTTCAAAGTTGAGAAAAGAGAGAAATAAAGTGCCATGGCTGTGGAAAGTACGGCCACGTGATAAAAAATTGCACGAATACATGTAGAGGCGGAATCAATGGAGGAACGCAATGGCAAGGAGGTGCGAATCAGCCATAGCAGAATAGGGGTCGCGGCGGACGAGGTTCTGGCCAGAGAAGACGAGGATATGTTCAGCGTGGATTTGGTCAACGAGGACGAAGCAGAGGTTGGCAGCAACGCTACAATGAGGCAAGTCGACAAGACGCAAATTATTTAAACAGCCAGGACTACGACGACCAAGGAATTGACTCCTTCCTAACGCGAGTGCAGCGCGATTATAGTAAGGATACTATCACAGTATATACCAGCGATACGCGAAAAATAGATCGGATATTGGATAGTGAATGTTCAGATCACATTGTAAATGATGACTCGTATTTTATTGAGTACGAAAACTTAAAGAACCCGATAAATGTAAAACTAGGAGACGGTAGAACATTAAAAGGAACAAAAGTTGGAAAAATTTTAACTTACTTTGAAGTAAACAAAAGAAGGGTTAAAATTATAATGTCAAATGTATTTTATGTGGAAGAAATGGATAATAACTTGGTTAGCTATGCGAGAGTAACGAATAAAAATAAGATAGTCTCAGCAGGGAATACATCAAAGATCTATAACAAATATAGAAAGTTGATAGGGATCGCATTCAAAGATCATGGTTTATATAAAATAACTAGTTACATTGGAAGGCAAGAATCTCACGCCAAAAATGTAGAAAAATGACGAACAGGGAAAAATTTCACAGAATCCGAGGACATGTAAACTTTAATTATTTAGATACGATGTGTAAGAAAAAATTAATTGAGGGAATGCCAGAAAAATTGGAGCAAGTTCAATTAAAATGTGGTGCGTGTATGCAAAACAAATAGCACAATGTACCTATCCAGAGTAACTGTAGTAGAGCACGCGAGATTTTAGAATTGGAACATACCGATTTAAATGGACGTCATAAAAATACCAGGTTTGATGGATCTAAATATTTCTTAACATTTATAGACGAGTATAGGAAGTGCGCATTAATTTATACTTTGAAATCGAAAGATGAGGTTTACGATTGAATCCTTGATTATATAAATAAAGTTGAAAATCTTACTGGTAAGAAGATAAAGAGACTAAGATGCGATAATGGAAAAGAATATATGAACAAAAACATCTACAATCTAATCAGGGAAACAGGAATTCTCCTAGAACCATGCCCACCTTATGTTCACTAGTTAAATGGAACAGCTGAGCGCTACAATAGAACAATCACGAATTCCGCTAGATGCTTATTACATGATTCGAAACTAAATATTAAATATTGGTCGGAGATAGTTAGAACCGCGGTGTACTTAAAAAATAGAACCATTACGAAAACATGTGAAAATAAAACACCAATCGAAATATTGTTAAGAAGGAAACCGGATATAATTAATTTAAGATTGTACGGGAGTATAGTTTTCGTAAGAGTATCTGAAATTAAAATAAATTCGAAATGGTACAAAAAGGCAGATATTGGAATACTTGTAGGTTATGAAAACGTTGGATATAGGACCTTAGTTAATAATAAAATTATAATTGCAAGACACGTAGAATTTATAGGTGAAAATGATAATTTAGTAGGATTTCAAGGAATGGATGAATCAGATAATGAAACGGAAAAGGATTTTGAAGAACATTCGGATACAAACGAAATTCATGAAAGTGAAACAAGTGACGAAAAGGTCGAGCAGGTTGTAATAAGAAGGGAGAGAAATTTAAGTAACGAATCAGAAGAAAAACTTGAGGACATAGAAAATAATTTGAGAAGGCCAGGACGGGAAACAAAGAAACCTCAAAGATATGGCCAAACGAGCTCATATTTCATTTATGTGAATGTAGTTAGCGCAGGCAGTCCTCAAACCTATGAAGAAGCTTTCAGTGGAGATGACAGCAGATCATGGAAAGAAGCAATGGATCGAGAAATGAATAGTTTAGTCAAAAATGAAAACCTGGCAATTAGTAGAGAAACCAAAAGATAAAAAGGTATTAGATTTGAAATGGGTATATACGAATAAATCCGATAATCGTAAGAAAGCGCGACTAGTTGTTCGGGGTTTCCAACAAAAGGAAATACCGGAAGATTTATACTCTCCAGTGGCAAAAATGCAAACGCTGAAGTTATTGCTATCTTATTGTTGTCATTATGGTTCGATGATTATGCAAATGGATGTAGAAACAGCATTCCTAAACGGAACTATAAAATCGGAAGTATTTGTAAAACAACCTATGGGTTACGCCGAGAAAAGCGGGAAAGTATGTAAACTAGGTTTGTAAGTATGTAAAATAGGTTTGTAAAGAAGTGAAAGTGATTATTGTTTGTATTTGAAGTATGAGAGCGATCATGTTATATACTTAATTCTATTCGTGGATGACTTATTAATGTGTGGTAAATACAAAAGAAAAATAGATGAAATTAAAAATAAATTGTCAAACAAATCGATGAAAGACTTAGGTGAAGTAAAGACTTACTTAGGAATAAACATTGAATACGAAATGTGAGAATAAGAAATGTGAGATGAAATTAGATCAAAGTAGTTATACAGAGTCATTAGCGAAACGATGGAATATAGAGAATAGTAAACTATATTTTACACCAAAGGAATAAAACTTAAATTTAGAACCCGCACTGTCAGCCTCAGACGATATAAGATATAGAAACCTCATAGGAGCTTCATTATATATTAGTACTGGAACAAGATTAGACGTTAGTTATAGTGTAAACTATTTAAGTCGATTTCAAAACAGTTACGACGGGACACATTATAAATATGCGTCGAGAATTTTGTAATACTTATATTTAACCAGAAAATTATGGTTGACTTATAAAAGAAATTTGAACGCTGAAATCATTGATTGTTTTGTTGACGGTGATTTATCATAAGACTACTACAAGACTACTACGGGATTTATCATAAGATTTTTCGGAAACGCAATTTACTGGAAATCGAGAAAGCGAAACAGCGTGACAAAATCATCAACAGCAGCCGAGTATGTAGCTTTGTCAGAAGCAGTGAGTGAAATAAAGTTTGTAAAGAAATTATTGAAAAATTTCAAAATAATGATCGAGAGACCAATAAAAATTTACGAAGATAATTCTGGAGCGATTGCGATATCAAAATTTGGAAACTTGACAAAAAATTATGAGTACATTGAAGTACATTTCCATTTTGTAAATGAAAGTTGGGAAAATAAAGAGATTGACGTTATAAAAGTAAATTCAGAAAACAATGTAGCAGATATTGTAACGAAGGCTCTAGGGAGAAGTAATTTTGAAAATTTTAGATTACTTTTAAAAATGGTTTAATTTTTACAAAAGGAAATGAATATGCAGCACAATAATTAAGGAGGTGTATTGAGATATGTAAAATTTTTGTGCTGGACTAGGTCGAGTGCGTAGTGGAGATGTTTGTATGTGGATATCAGTGTGTGGAGATATGTGTGTGCGCGGCGACTGAAAAACAGACGAATGTAAACAATTCGGTCGGTTAACAGTCTGCATAAGGTCGGGTATGGAAGAAAGTGCTGAGACGCGTGCAGCTGTGTAACGACAAATATTCTAAAAATCGTTTATAAAATAAAAATTTGTCTACGTTATTAGAAAAGGCCAGTGTAAATTTTATGTTTCCATAAGAATATTTCGGACATCAAGATCCACAATTCTCATCAATAACATTGTTGGTCGCAGAGTTATACCATCGCAACCACCCTATTATCTTAACGGAAATCAGGGGATCGATCAATATGCGGTGTCGTTGCTTAGAATCGTAACGGGAATTTGCGACTCCCGTTGACGCGCTTCGACGCGATCAAATCTCCCCACGGTTGAACAAATTGACATCAACTCTGGCCGATGTAAAATCCAGGCGTAAACCCTCCATTTTTACATTTGCAGACTTAAATATGCAAACCAACCTATCTCCGTTTCTAATGCAGATATGCAGACAATACGATGTGCCTTGTTCTCCACATTTCCTGCCAAATACAGTTCACATCTGCTAGTTAGAGCTACGTCAAGTCTGAACCCTGTCAAATCCAGTGTACTTGCAGATTTGCATATTCATGCCTGAACATTCAGATCAACGTATAGCTGTTTCTATTGCACATATCTCGACAACTGGATGCGCGATGTACTCCATATTTGCTGACAAATACAGTGCAGGTTATACGAATTACGCTATATAAGATCAGTATAGATTCAAATCCAGGTACTTGCAGTTTTTAATATACATTATTAAATATTCAAATTCACGCATCTCCGTTACTGTTGGAAATGTGTCGACAATACGATATGCCTGGTACTCCACGTTTCTTGCCAAATACATCGTTTGCCAGCCAGTTTGCGCTATATCCAGACTGGTCCCAGACAGATCAAGCATAAATATAAATCGGAGATGATAGAACACGGGAACCTTCCGTTTGGAATTTTGGGAAAATCCCGTAACATTGTAATCTAGATTCTACCATAGCTGTAATTAAACAATCGTAGTCATCTAGTCCGATTGTAATTGTTCGAAACTTGTGATACTGCACTTGGCCTCGAGGCGACAACCAGTCACCGATCGTAGCCGCGGTCAAGGGATGAACGTTTTGTCTAATAAAGGCACGGAGTAATTCTATAGCTGCCCTTAAATGAAATAATCGTAGCGGCACGTGACAGTAAACATTCCAACGGTTTCTGTCCCGTGACTCGCCACACGCAGACTCTATCCGTCAGATAAGATGATTGCCAGATGTCAACGCATCTCAACAGTATATGTTTAGCTAGCCTGAGGACCCATTATAAACCTTAAGATTTAGTTAATTAAAGTCCATAACTGTCATAAACAGGCAAACAGTCTTTGTTTCAACTACGGGATGATAGGTGAATTCTATTTTTCCACGGACGACGCTTCCCGCTAGCAACGTTCCCTCAAGGGCTACTAGCATCCTTCTCTAACCATCAACATGGAAATTGTCCAATTAACAGTAACGTCACTTCCAATCTCTTTCCGAGCGAAGTCATTTCTCCACGAATCCGATGTTCTGGTGCCCTTAGACACACCCATCATAGTTTTCCTCTGCAGCATCATCGTGCCGGAAAATCATTCTCTCGTGAGGTCACATTAGCCAGTTACAAAGAGCCTTAACACTCGGTGGATATTCTATGTTTTGACAAAGAGTTTCTTCAGTCCTACCTATATCGTATATCCAGTATATATCGGATATCCATCTACCTATATCCAGTCCTACCTATATCGTAGATAAGGAAGTAGGGTACAACTTGGAATCAGGATGAAAGCGAATTCTGTTGTCCCGTTGACCGCGGCTTTGTTATTGAACCCAGGATCATTGTCATTAGCTTCTCGAGTACCTAATTACCACGACTACTTGTCAAATTATATAACAATCAAATTTACACTAGTAAATATCTGCTCTATTGCATAACTACAACGTCTAAACCAAATGAAGATTCGTTTCGCGCCTCTAACTCTAATCATAATGTGAACCCGATGTAAGTGAAAATACATGCACATACCATCGATTCTGCCTGACCAGCACTCTCACCCGGAACCGGAACTCGCAGTGCACCGTGACGAACAGCACATATATAATCCTCCACTCTTAGTCAGACCGTCAGTCGTGCTCGCGCAACAGTAGAAGCAACATGGAGTTTTTTAGATCTCTACTACGCGTCGTTGGTTTGTTCGTGCCAAGTAAGATAGATATCATTTCCGAACTACCACTGGAGGTTTCGCACTTGATACTTCGAAAATTGGATCCCTCGTCCCTGCAGAGCGCCGCGCTTGTCTCGCGCAAATGGTTCAACGTATGTAGATTCGACAAGTGTCTACGGCGGAAAGTGAGACGTCACATGCGACATACGAGGAAGCGGGTCAAGATGCAATTTCTCGGACCTGCAGCCGCTAAAGCTACCAACCAAGAATCAAGAAGTAGAGGACGTGGTGAGGGCAACCTAAAGCACGAAATAAGTTTATCCGCTGCTCGTACGGCGGTCGTCGTTGGAAGGTTACGCGGTCCTCCGAAAATTTTCATGCGAGATCGCCCCATCGATGTTGGACCAATAAAATGTATTAGACTCTAACTCGTGTAAGTACCATAATTTGACTTCCTGCTCTTGCGAGAACGTGAAACGGTCTTGTCCGGATTCGGAACTGTAGCGTGAAGCTTGAAATAAAATGGTTTTACTGAGACGACAATGTGTTTCAGTCACGCTATTACTATCGGTATCGTAACAGGCCCATTATTGAATATTAAATAAAACGTATCACCGCTGCGATTGGAGATTTGTCGTCAATTAGATGCGAGATATACTCCTCATTGCCTGCCAAATACAGCTCACATCAGCTGGCTCGTGCTATTATATCATCTCTGGTCCTCGACATATCAAGCGTAATTGCAGTTTTACAAATTAAGGTTAACATATTCAAATGAATGTATCTCCGTTTCTATTGCACATATGGCGACAAAGCGATGCTCGTTACATTTCACATCCGATGTCATGTGCACCGCACATCTGCTGGTTTGTACCATGTCAACTCCGGTCTCTGTCAAACCTAGCGAAATTGGTGCTTTGCATATTCATGATTAATTATTCAAATCACCGTATCGCCGTTTGCATTGCAGATATGCCGACAATTCGATGCGCGATATACGCCACTTTTGCTGCTAAACACTATGTATATTATCTGGTTTGAGTTATGTAACGTGTGGGCGCAGCCAAACTCAGCGTATACGCAATTATGCATTTTCAGGCGAAATATTCAAATATTACATATTCAAATGAACGTATCTTGGTTTCTATGTCGCCTATTCGATGCGCAGAATACTCCACATATGATGCCAAATCAGCCGGTCTGTGCTATGTCAACTCTGGACCCTGTAAAATCCAGCGTAATTGTAGTTTTTGTTGTTAATGCTTAAATATCGCATTCAAAGATTCGCCGCTTCTTTTGCACGTATGTCGACAATTCCATACCCCTTGTACTCCGCATTTGCTGTAGTTACATTGCCCATCAGCTCGATTGCGCCGTGTCAACTCTGGTCCCTGCAAAATCCAGCCCAAATGCAATTTTGTATGTTCGGGCTTAAATATTCAAATCAACGTTACTCCGATTCAATAGCACATATGTCGACAATACGATGCGCTTTATATTCCACATTGACTGCCATACGCAGAGCGCTTCATCTGGTTTAAGCCGTGTTAAATCCGGACCGAGTCAAATCCAGCGTATTTGTAGTTTTGCATATTCAAGCCTTGTTATTCAAGTGAAAGTATCTCCGTATCCATTGTAGGTACGTCGACAATAGGATGTACGTAATACTGCACATTTGCTGCCAAATACAGCACACATCAGCCCGTTTGCACACTGTCAAGACTGGACTCGGAGAAATCCATCGTAATTGCAGTTTTGGATATTAATGCTTACATATTCGAATCAAGGTATCTCCGCTTGTTTTCCAGAAACATTGGCCATGCGATGCGCGTTATATTCCACATCTGATGCCAAGTACAGTGCACATCATCCGGTTTACGCTATGTAAAATCTGGATCCAGCCAGATCCAGCGTAGTTGCAGTTTCGTATATTCAGGATTAAGTATTCAAACCGACGTATCTCCGATTCTATGGCACATATGGCTACAATTAGAGGCTCGTTATACTCCAAATTTGCTGCCAAATACAGTGCATGTTATTCCGTTTGATGCATGTAAAATCGGGACCCAGCCGAACCCTGCGTATTTGCAGCTTTACATATTCAGTATTAAATATTCCAACCAACGAATCTCCGTTTCTATGGCACACTTACAGACAATTCGGTGCGCGTTATATTTGACAACTGATGTCATATACAGCGCACATCAGTAGGTTAGCGTTTTGTTCACTCTTGTCCCTGTCAAATACACCATAATAGCAGTTTAGCATATTCATGCTTGAATATCGAAAGCAACGTATCTTCGTTTCTATGGCAGATATGACGACAATTCGGTGAGCGTTATGCTCCTGATTTGCTGGTGAGCACAGAGCACATCTTCCGATTCTATCATCTCTTCTGTCTTACGTCTTCTCTGGTCACTGACAGATTCAGCGTAATTGCTGTTTTGCATATTCAGGCCTAAATGTTCAACCCAACGTATCAGCGCTGCTATTGGATACATATCGCAAATGCGATGCGCGCTATACTCCACAATTACAGCCAAATACAGTACTTATTCGGTTTGCGCTATGTCGACTGTATTTTCGAGCTATCGCGGGGAGACGCGTTCGTTTGAATACGCGTCAATGGGAGTCGTAAATTCCCGTTACGATTGGAATAATCGACTCCACGGATAGTTCGATCCCCGTATTTCGCTTAGGATAATAGGTGTAGTCGTTGTGGTATAACACTGGGGGTCACAAAGTTATAAAAAATATATGTATTTCCAACGATTTATACAATCACACTGAGTAAGAACGCCGTTGCTTAAGATACAGATAGCGAAGAAATGGATTATTCTTAGATGAGAGTGTGAGCTATAGGAGCTCTAGGTCCGTGAGAGCTGTAGGAGCTGTCGGACTTCTGGATACTGTGAGAGAAATAGGAGGCTCTTAGAGATATAGGAACGGTGAGAGTTATAGGGATTGCAGGAACTTTAGTCACCGCGAGAGACGATGGAACTCTGAGAGATATAGGAACGGTAAGAGTTATAGGGATTGCAGGAACTCTAGTCACCGTGAGAGATGATGTAACTCTAAAGTTTATTCTGATGTGAGTACGAAGCTCGGTATTGGTGTGCCCTTTGAGCGAAGAACGCGGATTCGTTGATTACATTGTTAGTTAGGAAAGTGAGGGCAATGATCCGCGATGCCGATTGGTTATGACTAATGTTAGAAAGGAAGAGAGGAGGAAGAAGCCTCCTACCAACGTGGGTCCTAGGCGACATTGTTTATGGGAAATCTCAGATTTTCCGTTAGGTAGATGTCCGCTTTTTTCGTTAGGCCAATACCCGCCTTCTCCGTAATTCTTAAGAGGGCGTACTAAACCCAAGGACCTTTCTAAAAACCGACCGAAAACACTTCTAGAATTAGAAAGTCTTTTCGGGCAAACAGATTGACTTAGACCATATGTGCGAACAATGCAGTTGGGATTTCGGCTTTATGATGGGTCCTTGGGCATATGGAGGATTCGAAGGATGGCACGTGGACCGTTGGATGCCAAGCCGCGCGGGATGGAGTGCAGATGTGTTGCGCGCCAGAACATCGACTCTGGTCTCTGTTATATGCAGTGTAATTGTTGTTTTGCAGATTCAGACTCAAATATTCAACTCCACGTATCTCCGTTGCTGTTGCTGATATGTCGACAATTCGATGTGCCTGGTACTCCACATTTCTTGCCAAATACATCGTTTGCCAGCCAGTTTGCGCTATATCCAGACTGTTCCCAGACAGATCAAGCATAAATATAAATCGGAGATGATAGAACACGGGAACCTTCCGTTTGGAATTTTGGGAAAATCCCGTAACATTGTAATCTAGATTCTACCATAGCTGTAATTAAACAATCGTAGTCATCTAGTCCGATTGTAATTGTTCGAAACTTGTGATACTGCACTTGGCCTCGAGGCGACAACCAGTCACCGATCGTAGCCGCGGTCAAGGGATGAACGTTTTGTCTAATAAGGGCATGGAGTAATTCTATAGCTGTCCTTAAATGAAATAATCGTAGCGGCACGTGACAGTAAACATTCCAACGGTTTCTGTCCCGTGACTCGCCACACGCAGACTCTATCCGTCGGATAAGATGATTGCCAGATGTCAACGCATCTCAACAGTATATGTTTAGCTAGCCTGAGGACCCATTATAAACCTTAAGATTTAGTTAATTAAAGTCCTTAACAGTCCTAAACAGGCAAACAGTCTTTGTTTCAACTACGGGATGATAGGTGAAATCTATTTTTCCACGGACGACGCTTCCCGCTAGCAACGTTCCCTCAAGGGCTACTAGCATCCTTCTCTAACCATCAACATGGAAATTGTCCAATTAACAGTAACGTCACTTTCAATCTCTTTCCGAGCGAAGTCATTTCTCCACGTATCCGATGTTCTGGTGCCCTTAGACACACCCATCATAGTTTTCCTCCGCAGCATCATCGTGCCGGAAAATCATTCTCTCGTGAGGTCACATTAGCCAGTTACAAAGAGCCTTAACACTCGGTGGATATTCTATGTTTTGACAAAGAGTTTGTTCAGTCCTACCTATAACGTAGATAAGGAAGTATGGTACAACTTGGAATCAGGATGAAAACGAATTCTGTTATCCCGTTGACCGCGGCTTTGTTATTGAACCCAGGATCATTGTCATTAGCTTCTCGAGTACCTAATTACCACGACTACTTGTCAAATTATATAACAATCAAATTTACACTAGTAAATATCTGCTCTATTGCATAACTACAACGTCTAAACCAAATGAAGATCCGTTTCGCGCCTCTAACTCTAATCATAATGTGAACCCGATGTAAGTGAAAATACATGCACATACCATCGATTCTGCCTGACCAGCACTCTCACCCGGAACCGGAACTCGCAGTGCACCGTGACGAACAGCACATATATAAGCCTCCACTCTTAGCCAGACCGTCAGTCGTGCTCGCGCAACAGTAGAAGCAACATGGAGTTTTTTAGATCTCTACTACGCGTCGTTGGTTTGTTCGTGCCAAGTAAGGTAGATTTCATTTCCTACTACCACTGGAGATTTCGCACTTGATACTTCGAAAATTGGATCCCTCGTCCCTGCGGAGCGCCGCGATTGTCTCGCGCAAATGGTTCAACGTATGTAGATCCGGCAAGTGTCTACGGCGGAAAGTGAGACGTCACATGCGACAAACGAGAAAGCGGGTCAAGATACAATTTCTCGGACCTGCAGCCGCTAAAGCTACCAACTAAGAATCAAGAAGTAGAGGACGCGGTGAGGACAACCTAAGGCACGAAATAAGTTTATCCGCTGCTCGTACGGCGGTCGTCGTTGGAAGATTACGCGGTCCTCCGAAAATTTCGGTGCGAGATCGCCCCATCGATGTTGGACCAGTAAAATGTATTAGACTCTAACTCGTGTAAGTACCTTAATTTGACTGCTTGCTTTTGCGAGAACTTGAAACGGTCTTGTCCGGACTCAGAACTGTAGCGCGAAGCTTGAAATAAAATGGTTTTACTGAGACGGCAATGTGTTTCAGTCACGATAATACTATCTGTATCGTAATAGGCCAACTATTGAATATTAACTACAATGTATCACCGCTGCAGTTGCAGATTTGTCGTCAATTAGGTGCGAGATATACTCCTCATTGGCTGCTAAATACAGCGCACTTCGGATGGCTCGAGCTACTATATCATCTCTGGTCTTTGACATATCAAGCGTAATTGCAATTTTGCATATTCAGGTTAGAATATTTAAATCAACGTATCTCCGTTTCTATATGGCTACAATGCGATGCCCGTTATATTTCATATCCCATGTCATAACCAGCGCACATCAGCAAGTTTGCGGTCAACTCTAGGCTCTGTCAATCACAGCGTAATTGCTGTTGCGCATATTCAGGCTTACGTATTCACAAAAACGTATCTCCGCTTCTATTGCATATATTTCGATTATAAATCGAGCGTTACACTTCATATTTGCACTCAGATACACCGCACATTAGCTGGTTACAGCTATATCAGATCTGGTCCTTGAAACATCCATCGCAATTGTAGTATTGCATTTGCAGTCGTAAATATTCAAATCATGGTATGTCCGTTTCTACGGAACATTTTCGAAAAATTCGATGCGCGTTATATGTCACATTTGCTGTCATGTGCACTGCATGTCAGTTGGTTTGCGCTATGTCAACTCTGGTCCCTGTCAAATCCAGCGTAATTGTAGTTTTCCATATTCAGGTTAAAATATTCAAATGAATGTATCTCCGTTTCTATTGCACATATGGCTACAATTCGATGTCCGTTACATTTCACATCTGATGTCATATGCACCACACATCAGCAGGTTTGTACTATGTCAACTCCGGGATCTGTCAAATCCAGCGAAATTGCTGCTATACATATTCATGATTAATTATTCAAATCACCGTATCGCCGTTTGCATTCCAAATATGCCGACAGAACGAAGCGCGTTATACTCCATGTTCGCTGCCAAATACAGTGCATATTATCTGGTTTGAGTTATGTAACGTGTGGACGCAGCCAACCTCAGTACATTTGCAGTTTTGCATATTCAGGCTTAAATATTCAAGTCAACATATTGTAGTATCCTGAGGGAAAATCCTCATTAGAAATCGATCAAAACAATGTCGTCTGTTCTTCGGTTGTTAGTTTACATCGGGGAGAAAGCCTATGTGACTAAAGTCACCTTGTACTTGCGGAGCGTTAATAGAATGAGGTTAGAGAGTTGGAAAAACTAACGCTAATGGTAGGGGACGATTTAACTTTAAAGATTGGCTGACCGAGAAGCGTTGAGCGGTTGATCGAGAAATAAGAGTGAGTCGAGAGCTCGGATTTAATCGAGCAGTCGAAGAGTAGAGTTGTTAGCGCTGTCGAGTTGCGAGAGGTGTTAGCGTTGTTGAGAGTGGAGTTGTTAGCGTTGTCGAGTTGTGAGAGGTGTTAGCGTTGCTGAGAGTGGTGTTGATAGCGCTTTCCATTTTCAGGATTAAATATTCAAATCAAGCTATTTCGGATTCCGTTGCAGATATGTCCACAATTCGAGTTAGTATCGTACTGCCAAATGTATTACTCATTAGCTGGCTTGCGCTATGTCGATTCTGACCATTGTTAAATCCAGCGCAATTGCAATTTTGGATACTCATGCACGAATAATCAAATCAACGTATCTCCGTCATTGTGGCAAATATGTCGAGAATTCGATGTGACTTGTACCCCACATTTCTTGCCAAATGCAGCGCACACCAGCCTGTTTCCGTTATGTCCTCTCTGGTTTCAGTCAAATCCGGCATGATTGTAGTTACGCATATTCATGCTTAAATGTTCAAATAAGCCTATACAGCGCATATCTGCCAGTTTGCGCAATGTCAATTCTGGACCGTGTCAAATCCAGCGTATTTGCAGTTTTGCATACTCAGTCTAAAATATTTAAATCCACGCATCTCCGCCTCAAGAACTCAAATGACGAGCTTTCGATGCGCATAATACTGCACATATGCTGCCAAATCAGCCGGTTTGTGCCACGTCAACTCTGGACCCGATCAAATTCTGTGTAATTGCAAATTTGCATATTCAGGCTTAAATATTCAAATGAAGGTATCTTCGTTCCTATTACAGATATGTCGACAATACTATGCAAGTTGTATTCCACATTTACTACTAAATACAGCGCGCATCATCCGGGATGCAACTTTTCAACTGCTGCACTGGTATTGGATATACGTCGAAAATACTATGCGCGGTAGCTCCACATTTGCTGCCAAATAGAGCGCACCTAAGTGGGCTGGCGCTAAGTTAACTCTGGACCGTGTGAAATCCAGCGAAATTGCAGTTTTGCATATTCAGGCTTAAATATTCAAATCTACGTATCTCTGTTTCTAATGCAGATATGACGATGAATTTATGTGTGTTATATTCCACATTGGCTCCCAAATTAAGCACACATCGGAGGGTTTGTGCTATGTCATCTCTGGTCTCCGACAAATCCAACGTAGTTTCAGCTTTGCATATTCAGGCTGAAATATTCTAATCAACGTATCTCCGCTTCTGTTGCAGATATGCCGACAACGTAAAGCGTGTTATACGCCAAAATTGTTGCCAAATACAGCACACATCAGCCGCTTTGGGCTATGTCGATTCTGGACCCTGTGAAGTGCAGCGTAATTGTAGTTTTGCATACTCAGGAATAAACGTTCAGATCAATGTGTCTCCGCCTCTATAACATATGTGCCGACATCCACTCCATATTTGCTGCCAAATACAGCGCACATTAGTGGGCTGGCGCTATGTCAACTCTGGACCGTGTCAAACCCGCGTAATTGCAGTTTTGCAAATTCGTGCATAAATAATCAAATCAACGTATCTACGATTCTGTTACAGATATGCCGACAATTCGACTCAGGTTATACTTCACATTTGCCGCCAGTACAGTGCACATCATTCGATTTAAACTATGTCATCTCCGATCACCGACAAATCCAGCGTAATTGCAGTTTTTCATATACATTATTATATATTCAAATCCACGCATCTCCGCTACTGTTGGAAATGTGTCGCCAATACTTGCATTCCACATTTGTTGCAAATTAAACCAATATCATCCAATTAGCGCTATGTCCACTCTGGTCTGGTCAAACCCAGCGCAACTGCAGTTTTGCATTATCACACCTAAATAATCAAATCAACGAATCTCCGTTTCGATTGCAGATATGTGGAAAATTCGATGCGCTTTATACTCCGTAGTTGCTATTAAATACAGCTCACATCATCTGGTTTGCGCTATGTCAAATCCGGACCCCGTGAAATCAAGCGTAAATGCAGTAATGCATGATCAGTGTTCAATATTCCGATCGACGTGACTCAGTTTCTGTTGCAGATATGTCGACAAATCGGTGCGCGTTATATTCCACATCGACTGCCATACACTAGGCGCTTCATCTGGTTTAAGCCATGTTAAATATGGAACGAGTCAAATCCAGCGTATTTGTAGTTTTGCTCATTCAAGCCTAAATATTCAACTGAATGTATCTCCGTTTTCATAGTAAGTATGTTCACAATAGGATGCATGTTATACTCCACAATTGCTGCCAAATACAGCATACTCCAGCCGGTTTGCTCTATGTCAACTCTGGGCCGTGTCAAATACGGCGTCATTGCAGGTTTGCATATTCAGACTCAAATAGTCAAATCCCCGTATTTCCGTTGCTGTTGCAAACATGCCGAGTATTCGATGTGCCCGGTACTCCAGATTTCTTGCCCAATTCAGCGCACACTAGACAATTAGCGCTATGTGCGCACTGATCCCTGTCAAATCGAGCGTATCAGGTTTGTAATTATGAAACCGGAATTTGCCTATAGATGGCCCTAGCTGATAGTATAGTTATCACTAAACTACGTCATTGATGCCAAAAGTCGTTGTTGACATCTCACGAACATTTTCGACTGAGAACAGTACAATGAATCTGGCAATGATTCTTTGGAATAAATTGCACACTTCATCCTATAGGCATACCGGACGATACAAGGGCTGGTCGTCCCTCCTTCCGAAGCAATACCAGCCTCGCCGTGCGCCATATCCGAGGGTTGGCACCCTCCTTCGATCACGATGTAAATAGAAGTCGCAGTCTAGGTGCCATGACCCGCATCATCTCCCATCATACCCGTCACGGGACTCCGTCAGGGCCAGGCGCTACTTCGCAGGAGGCTATCATCCTCGCTTCGTCCATCACCTCCCCGTGTGCATATACGCCGACGCAGCGTCATACTAGCTTTTGCGATGGCGTGAACGATATTGAAATATGTAACCAAACCTAGTAACACTGTAAATTACTTCCCTACAGTACTTCAGCTTATTATATATTTTAGATAGTTCATAAGTACCTATACATGAGCACAAACTATAAAAATTTGTTGCGGCATATGAGCCAGAGGGAAATTCAAATCCTATTGGTATTTTGCCTCGGAGTATCAGGATCGTAAGGATACAAGTAAATACACTCGGAGCATAAAAATGTTGCCGCTACTTCGAACAAAGTCGATTTTGAATCTTCCGACTTCCGCCCCGACCAGTATAAGTAAACCGAGGCAACCCAAAGAGTAAAGTATCTTCTTATACCTACGAGTATCAACGAGCGATCTGCTGAATTTCGTGACGAACATTTATGGAATATTTTTACACATTGTATCTACGACTCAGGGCCCATAGGCTGTACCTTACCTTATTATTTTAAGTAAATTCGGCGATTACGACGACAATCGATAACCTCAAATAAGTCTGACGGTCAAAAGTCCCATATACCCTGTCCTCTACATATTTCATTATAAAAGACCTGAGTCAAATATTGATGTTGGGAAGTAATGGATTGTAGACTAAGGTACTGCAACTTATTCTATTATGGGAGCAGCTGCCACAAGCAGGTATATAATCATTCCAAATAAAGACAAATTGTGTCGACTAAATATTTGTTATACAAATAGCATTGTCTTTTGGTAACGGGTGCTTTCCTCGATTATAATTCCACACAGTAGCCGGGCCTCCTAGGACCATAGGAGTTGAGATTACGCCCAACCATCGCACAAGGCACCCAATACCTTGCTCCCTGGATCAGCTTAGCCTGCAGGAGCTGTCGCTCGTATCAGGTCGAACGGGGCACATTCTAAGCCATCCCGTCTCACCAGTACGGTTTCGGAGCAGGTGGGACGCTGCTCATCCGCCGAAGTCCATTCGGTGGAGTCTCCACCTTAAATCGGCCCTCTTGCCAGCATCTTGTCCATCAACCACTGCCACCACGAGTCCATACCCATTAATTGGCCGATCAGAGGGGTCGCTTCTCCCTCCGGGCTGTAACTCGATCGCCCGTGGTACCGACCTTAGTCGTTGGTGGGACTATCGTATGGATGTACGACCACGTGACAGCCGGCCAGCGACCTGCTAACCGATCTCGGCAGTTCCAGATGGGACTCACGTAAGCGGGGGCCTCAAGGTACTTTTGTACCCGGGAACTTATCCCGGCGGTCCCATCCTTGGCATCAGGATCGTGGGTGCGCTACTGCCCAAGGCCACGTAGAGAGGATGTAATATTAATTAAACGCCTTACACCCCCGACGACCTTCCCTGCGGAGTACATAGGGACTCACGTAAGCGGGACGCTTGTCCCGACGGTCCCTCTGGCTTCGGGAAAGTGGGTTTGCCAGACCTCATATGCTCACATAAGCGAGCCCTCTTGTTTGACTCTTGTGTTATTACTTGTATTCATCTATTGTCAACTACCTTTTCATCAATATCCTCCTCGTCAGATTCACTTGAACATCTACGAATTTTTTGTCGTTTACCATGATTATAAGTATCTCTTTCAAAGTTCTTCCTTTTTGTCCTAGTTTCCAATTCTTCTTGTATGGTATGTTGATGCATCTGTCGCATAACAATTCTGCTAGGAACATGACACATTTACACTGTACATGTGAATGTGTGTATAAGCGTCAGAGGACGTCCAGGCCTTAGTTGGGACAAAAGACAAGAGTCAGTGGTTAGAAGTATCTGGAAGAGTCTGTTGACAACAAGCGTGCGTGCGGGTAGGGTTTCGAGGTCTTTAGAGTATAAGATATATGTATAACTGTTGTGTGCTAAATAAAGGGAATTATTTGTATTTCCGAATCCATTGTATATCTTTACATGGTAGCAGAGCGTGGTTCATAGTTTTGCCAGCTATTTTAGTGCATGGTTTTCAATATTGCGAGTTAGATCGAGTGAGTCTTCAGTAAAGAAAGAAACGTTCAAAGGTTACAAAGAGGAAAAATACACTTCGAGCACGTAGGAACGATTGAGTAAGAGATAAGGAATCATTTAAAATGGAGAGATTGGAAATCGTGATACCAATTTTCGATGGATATTTACGGTATGTGGAAGCAAAGAATAACGATCTTTTTCAAGTATAGAGAATGCGAGATTGTCACAACTAGGGTGAAGACAGAAACAGACAGTGAAGACTGGGACAAAAATGATCCGATGGCAATAAATATAATTTATAGTGCCATCACAAACAGACAATTGGAATATATTAGAGAAGAAAAAACGGCGTATGAGATAGTAAAAAAGTTTGATGAAATGTACTTGAAGGAGTCGACGGTACTACAGGTCGTATGCAGAAGGAGATTGGAAAAGATAAAACTTGAGAACTACAGTGATTCAGCATCGTTCTTTAGCGATTTCGAAAAATTAATAAACGAATTAAACTATGCGGGTGCACAAGTGAGTGGCAGGGAAAATCTAACTTACATGCTGAATACGTTACCCGAAGAATACAGCTACATAGAGGAAATAGTAGATGCACTGAAAGCCGAAAATGAAACGGTAGCGTATGTAAAAAATAAAATTGAAATAGCGGAGAAGAAAAATAAGTCCAATCGAGGAGAAATGCAAACCAACGCCTTTTCTGCAAAAAAGGAAGGATGCTTCAGATGTGGAAGAGTAGGACATTTTGCGAGAGAGTGTCAAAATGGCGACGAAGCGGGAAACAGTATCAGTTTTTGCCTTCGGTCAACACATGGTCGCAGCAGAGGAGGAGGAAACAAAGGAAATACGAGCAGGGGACATGGAAATTTCCATCGTCAGTCAACAACCGGCACGAGCGAGCATGGTAACTCAAGATCAAGCACATGGATAGCAACGGCGCACGCAGCACACAGCGGCGAGGCGAACGTGATAAGTAATTATGAAGTAATGTGGCCATTAGATAGCGGTTGCACAGATCACAAAATTAACAACGTAAATTATTTCGATAAATCTATTAACCTTAAAGAACCGGTAAATATATATTTAGGCGATAATAGATCGATAAAGGCAACAAAATTGGGGAATGTTATAAGATATTTTGAAGCATTTGGAAAGCAAAATGAAATAAATATGAATAATGTATTTTACGCGAAAGAAATGTCCGCAAACTTGATTAGTTTAGGCAAGTTAACAGATAATAGGAACACGGTTATTTCAATAGGAAATATTGCAAAAGTAATAGATGAGGAGAATAAGCTTACAGCGGTAGCGGTTAAAGAAAAGGGAACATATAGAATGAAAAGTATATTGAAAGGGAAGGAGCACTTAGCAAACAGCGCCGAACGTAGTGGTATGAGTAAAAAGGAAAGATGGCATAGGATGTTAGGACACGTAAATTTTAAATATTTAAATATTTTGAGTAAAGAGCAGCTAGTTACTGGTATACCGAATGAAATTGAGAAGGAATTTTTGAAATGTAGGCTGTGCATAGAAAGTAAAATGCACAATTTACCATTCAAAAATAATCAAACCAAGGCTAGGGAGATAATGGAAATTATTCATACGGACGTGTGCGGTCCCTTTAAGACTTCCGGATTCAATGAAGAGAAATATTTCATCTCATTTATCGATGATTATAGCAAAATAGCTAGAGTTTATTGTATAAAATCAAAGGGTGAGGTCTTTGATTGTTTCGTACAGTTTGTAAATGAAGCCGAGTATTTGACGGGCAAGAAGTTAAAAATATTGAGATGTGATAATGGAAAAGAGTATTTGAATAATCGAATTTATAAATTTGCTAGGGATAAAGGTATCAGAATTAATAATTGCCCAACCTACGTACATGAGTTAAACGGGACAGCGGAAAGGTATAATAGAACAGTTATGGACATGGCGCGTTGCTTGTTAGCGGAAGCGAAAGTACATAAAAGGTACTGACCGGAAATAGTTTGTACAGCGGTATACTTGAAAAATAGAACACTGGCAAATACTATAGAGAGAAAGACACCTTTTGAAATATTCTTCGGGAGAAAACCAAGTGTTGAAAATCTACATCTATATGGAAGTAAAGTTTTTGTACGAAGACCGGAACAAAAAAGAGATTCTAAATGGGATAAGAAGGCAGATATGGGAATTTTGTTAGGATATAGTGAAGTAGGTTACAGAGTCTTATTAGGTGGGAAAATTACAATAGCGAGACATGTAGAGGTCATAGAAACAGACACAAAATGTATCGGTTTTGTGGAGAATTCATTTGATGAAGATAACGATGACGTTGAGGATAATGATTTATTGGTAAACATGAATAAGGAAGAGTTAGAAAGTAGGGAAGATGAAAATGATAACAGTCTTGAAAGCTTAAACATCCCTGGAAGATCTACACGTAATAAGAGAACTCCAGTAAGACATCCAGAAAAAGAAAACATTAGTGAAATCCATGCAAATTATTGTAGTGTAGATATCCCTTGTACATTTGAGGAGGCGATTTGTTGTGAAGATAGTGAAGATTGCAAACAAGCTATGGATAAGGAAACAGAATGTCTTTATAAGAATAAAACTTGGAAATTGGTAGAAAGGGTAAAAGGCAAAGATGTATTAGATGTAAAATGGGTTTACACGAGAAAGTCAGATGAGGTATAAGGCTAGATTAGTGGTAAGAGGATTCCAACAAAGAAACGTACCGATGACATATACTCCCCAGTAGCGAATAATTAGACCTTTAAGATATTGCTATCATATTGTTGTCAAAATGGATTAATTATGGAGCAAATGAATGTAGAAACTGCTTTTTTAAATGGTGAAGTAACCTCGGAGGTATATGTAAATCAACCAAAGGGATATGCGGACGGAACGAATAGAGTTTGTAAACTATCGAAAGCGCTTTATGGGTTAAAAGAAAGTCGAAGGGAGTGGTATGAGTGTCTTGATAAGTATGTGACGAGATTAGGTTTTAAGAAGAATAACATAGAGTTGTGCCTATATACACATGGAGAGGGAGAAAATGTTGTTTATTTGCTAATGTATGTAGACGATTTGCTAATTTGTAGTAAAATATAAGGAAGATACAAAGGGTAAAGAAGTTATTAACTAATAGATTTGGAATGAAAGATTTAGATGAAGTCAGAGAATATCTTGGAATAAATATAGACTATGATTATTTCAAAAATGAAATAAGATTAAGCCACAAGAAATACATTGAATCATTGACAAACAAATGTAAGTTACAAAATAGCAAATTGTACTGTACACCTATGGAGACCAACTTAAAAATTGAAAAAGCTGAGATAAATAGAAAGGATATTGGATACAAATTTTAATGGGCGCATTGTTGTATATTAGTGAAAATACCAGACCCGATATAAGTTATAGTGTGAATTATTTGAGTAGATTTCAAGATTGTTGTAATGAGAATATTGAAATATTTGTACCGGACTAGAGATTTAAGATTAGATTATAAAAGGAATGAAAAATGTGAAACGATAGATTGATATGTGGACGCTGATTAGGCAGGAGATCAATTAGAAAGGAAATCGACTTCTGAATATGTAATTAGATTGTATGGAAATGTAATTGGTTGGAAGTCTAAAAAACAAAGGTGTGTGACAAAAGACTCGACGTATGCAGAGTATGTAGCTCTATCGGAAGCGGTGAGTGAATTAATGTCCATTAGGGAAATTATGAAAATCTTCAATGTAAATCTAGACGATAACTCTGTAAAAATTGATGAGGATAACTCTGGAGTGATAAGTATAGCAAAGCACGGAAATTTTTGGAAAAATTCTAAACACATTGAAGTTCATTAGCACCACGTTCACGAGTGCTTAAAGGAGAACAAGATAAACATACTTAAAGTAAGCACAGGCGAAAATACTGCGGATATTTTTACGAAGGCACAGCGTAGAGAGACATTCGATAGGTTTAGGTCATGGATGAATGTATACTAAGAGAAATGTAGATAAGGCAATAAGTGTTAAAGTTTCTGTTACGCAATTCGTCAAAGCATGTAAATACGATTAAGTGTACAGTATAAATGTAAGGAGGCGTGTTAGGAACATGATACATTTAAACTGTACATGAAAATGTGCGTGTAAGCGTCAGAGGACGTCCAGGCCTTAGTTGGGACAAAAGACAAGAGTCAGTCGTTTCAAGTATCTGGAAGAGTCGGTTGGCAACAAGCGTGCGTGCGAGTAGGATTTCGAGGTCTTTAGAGTATAAGAGATATGTATAACTGTTGTGTGCTAAATAAAGGGAATTATTTGTATTTCCGAACCCCTTCTATGTCCTTACAGTGGCGTCGATTATCTGATGGTAACGGGAATTTACGACTCTCGTTGACGCGAAACATAGTTGATTTTGTTTAAATGCTAGTTATAGTTTCGCGTGATTAGGGGCAGAAGGAAAGAAGGCTATACACGAATCATTTATAAACCACTTAAGAATTATGGGCGAAAATGATTTGAAATAGTATTTCTTTACTCAGATTGCCTTATTTTCATATTGCTATTATAACATAAATGTCATAGTGGAAACCCGGATGATAAATAAATGGCTTATTTTGTTAAACAAATTATTGCCTTTCTGAATTAAATTAGAGACTTTCAATAATCCTCAACTACGAAATTTATGTTGATTCTTTTATAAATGGTGCATGCCTGTCAGTTAGATATTATAAGAACGAAGAGTTTACCATTAAAACTTTAAAATTTCTACAAAAGTTTTAAAGCGTAGGCGTCACTGTGTAGGTACGTAGGTAGGTATATTGAGGTCAACCGGATGTAGAGTTAGTGCCGCATCGGCGACGCTGGTCTTTACCTTTCTCTCATTGCGTTCGTCAGATAATTAATATAATTTACATGTTATTATAAACTGTATTATAAATTATTATAAATTTTTGTACATTATATATATTGTTGAGGTAAGTAAATTCAAAATTTAGGGAACAACGAATTCAAGTATTATCCTGTTCTGTCGGGTTACTATTGGTGGCGGGGCAGTAGCCGCTTGGGGTACGTGGGCGTTGCCTCTGGGCCGCTTCGGTCAATCTCACTCCGCGAGTAGTTGGTAACGGCTATGTCGATGTCAGTTATGAAAGTGCGCAGTGGTTTCTCAGTCTGATTCGTGTATTTTCCATGTATGTCATATCAGATTTCTTGGATATTATTTCGTCACAGTGTAAAATGTGTCTTTTTTATACCTGCGAACTGGTTAATTCTATCGTTGTTAATGAATATTATAATATTCTGGTACGTTAGTGTATTTGTAATGGTATAGAATGGATTCGGAAATACAAATAATTCCCTTTATTTAGCACACAACAGTTATACATATATCTTATACTCTAAAGACCTCGAAACCCTACTCGCCAGCACGCTTGTTGTCAACAGACTCTTCCAGATACTTCTAACGACAGACTCTTGTCTTTTGTCCCAACTAAGGCCTGGACGTCCTCTGACGCTTACACGCACATTTACATGTACAGTTTAAATGTATCATGTTCCTAGCAGAATTGTTATGCGACAGATGCATCAACATACCATGCAAGAAGAATTGGAAACTAGGACAAAAAGGAAGAACTGTGAAAGAGATACTTATAATCATAGTAAACGACAAATATTCGTAGATGTTCATGTAAATCTGACGAGGAGGATATTGATGAAAAGGTAGTTGACAATAGAAGAATACAAGTAATAACACAAGAGTCAAACAATCTCCCCGATAACGGCAAAAGGATGATGCGAATGATGGGATATAAGGCGGTTACGGCCTCGGAAATAATGAACAAGGTCGTTTAGAGTCAGTTCAAGCACCTAGACAGCATGGTCGCAGAGGCTTTGGACATCATGTTCCTGGACATGAAGATTCAGGTCTTAAATGGAATCCTGCAGAGGAAGTTATAAAGTGTGTAAAAGATATGAAATGGTGATATGAAAAGTTGACCACAGATGATGAAATTGATTTCTGTTGTGAAGATATAGTGAAAACTTTTATCAATGCGAAAACGGTATTCGCCCATTTGGATGACGTTGAAGTGCGTCGAGCAAGGACACGTTGTAATCCTCATGAAACAATTCGTGGTGCATTTTTTTTAAATCGTGCTACTGTTAAAATGGCGAATACAGATAGAGCATGTAACTTTATGTTTACTAACCCAAAAGGTTTGAGGGAGAATGGGCTGCTATACTTTGCAGATGTATGTGCTGGACCAGGAGGTTTTAGTGAACATGTTCTATGGCGAAAGAAATGACGTGCTAAAGGATTTCCTCTTACTTTAGAAAATGAACATGATTTCAAATTAGAAGATTTTTATGCGTGTCCGTGTGAAACATTTCATCCATACTACGGACCAAAGGAAAGTGGTGACGTCTTTGACCCAGATAATGAAGAGGCATTCACAAATCTTATAATGCAGCATATCCATGGCAAAGGAGTACATTTTGTGATGTCTGATTGAGGATTCTCAGTAGAACGACAAGAAAATGTACAACAAGTTCTTTCAAATCAACTGTATCTTTGTCGATGTTTAATAGCATTGATGGTTGAAAGAGAGGGTGGTGATTTTGTGACAAAATTATTCAACCTTTTTACACCCTTCAGTGCTGGTTTAGTTTATTTAATGTATCGCTGCTTTGAAGAAGTTTGTATTTTTAAGCCAAACTCTTCTAGACCAGGAAATTCAGAACGTTACTTAATATGTAAGAAGAAACGATCTGGGGTACAAGATGTTTCTGAATATCTGAAGCATGTTAATCGTCTGCTTTTAAAAGGTGGTGTAAATGACGACGTTTTACAACTAGTATCATATAATAAATTAAAAAGAGAGAAACAATTTGTTCAATATCTACGTGCTTCTAACAAAGATTTGGCCGGAAAACAAATAACCGACCTGTGTAAAATTGCAGCATTTTATGCGGATAATACTCTTGTTGAGACAAAACAAGCTGATATGCGCAAACAATATCTAGAGTATTGGAAACTTCCAGATGAAACTAGGACAATCCCAAGACACATGAAACCAAAGACAAATTGAATACTGTTTTGAAAGATACTTCATTTCTTACTATTAATCCAGCACAATTGATGGAATTTAACATTGAAAATGCATTTTTATCACTATATGACTGGTTTTGTATGCCATGTGGTACAAAGCCAATGTCTGATGATGATAAGAAGCACGCTACATTTTATATGGGCGTGGGAAGGAGCAACGTATATAGATATACAAAGAATTCTTGGGTTAGTGTCGATGACATTGGCATAGAATTACCACCAAATACACTTGTAAACGCAGAGGTTGTATATGAAATGACTAAGGAGTTTATATATCAGCAAAAAGTACTTGCATTGCATATTATAGATGCATTCTACTTAGGAGGAGTGGACATTAGCAAAAAATATTTGAGGAGCAGGTAAGCAACTGAATCTTATTGAGTTCAATAACAAACTTTTAGATTTCCAGTAATGAAATGTTTTTTCAAGGAGTACGTTCATGTAATACTAATGTATGACTGTTGTTTAAAGGAACGAGGAAGCGACGTTGTTCTGTGAAGCTTTGTGGAAACTAGCAGGAAATAACTATACTCGAATACGTGCCAAAGATCTACTTCCTGTTGGTACATATATCTGTGAAAAGTTGCGAGTAACACAGCGTAAAATGAAAAATAATTCCGATGCCTTAGTATACGAACTTCCAGAAAAGACATTAGATGCGACTTCTATTTACATCGTGTTCGAAGGAGGGTGCCAACCCCCGGATATGGCGCACGGCGAGGCTGGTATTGCTTCGGAAGGAGGGACGACCAGCCCTTGTATCGTCCGGTATAACTATAGGATGAAGTGTGCAATTTCTTCCAAAGAATCATTGCCAGAATCATTGTACTGCTCTCAGTCGAAAATGTTCGTGAGATGTCAACAACGACTTTTGGCATCAATGACGTAATTTAGTGATAACTACACTATCAGCTAGGACCATCTATAGGCAAATTCCGGTTTCATATTTACAAACCTGATACGCTCGATTTGACAGGGATCAGTGCGGACATAGCGTTAATCGTCTAGTGTGCGCTGAATTGGGCAAGAAATCTGGAGTACCGGGCACAACGAATACTCGGCATGTCTGCAACAGCAACGGAAATACGGGGATTTGACTATTTGAGTCTGAATATGCAAACCTGCAATGACGCCGTATTTGACACGGCCCAGAGTTGACATAGAGCAAACCGGCTGGAGTATGCTGTATTTCACAGCAAATGTGCAGTATTACGTGCAATCTATTGTCGACGTACCTACAATGGATACGGAGATACTTTCACTTGAATAACAAGGCTTGAATATGCAAAACTACAAATACGCTGGATTTGACTCGGTCCGGATTTAACACGGCTTAAACCAGATGAAGCGCTCTGCGTATGGCAGTCAATGTGGAATATAACGCGCATCGTATTGTCGACATATGTGCAATAGAAACGGAGATACATTCATTTGAATATGTTAACCTTAATTTGTAAAACTGCAATTACGCTTGATATGTCGAGGACCAGAGATGATACAATAGCACGAGCCAGCTGATGTGAGCTGTATTTGGCAGGCGACGAGGAGTATATCTCGCATCTAAGTGACGACAAATCTGCAATTGCAGCGATGATACATTGTAGTTAATATTCAATAATGGGCCTATTACGATACAGATAGTATTATCGTGACTGAAACACATTGCCGTCTCAGTAAAACCATTTTATTTCAAGCTTCGCGCTACAGTTCTGAATCCGGACAAGACCGTTTCAAGTTCTCGCAAGAGCAAGCAGTCAAATTAAGGTACTTACACGAGTTAGAGTCTAATACATTTTATTGGTCCAACATCGATGGGGCGATCTCGCATCGAAATTCTCAAAGGACCGCGTAACCTTCCAACGACGACCGCCGTACGAGCAGCAGATAAACTTATTTCGTGCCTTAGGTTGCCCTCACCACGTCCTCTACTTCTTGATTCTTGGTTGGTAGCTTTAGCGGCTGCAGGTCCGAGAAATTGCATCTTGATCCGCTTTCTCGTATGTCGCATGTGACGTCTCACTTTCCGCCGTAGACACTTGCCAGATCTACATACGTTGAACCATTTGCGCGAGACAATCGCGGCGCTCCGCAGGGACGAGGGATCCAATATTCGAAGTATCAAGTGCGAAATCTCCAGTGGTAGTAGGAAATGATATCTACCTTACTTGGCACGAACAAACCAACGACGCGTAGTAGAGATCTAAAAAACTCCATGTTGCTTCTACTGTTGCGCGAGCACGACTGACGGTCTGGCTAAGAGTGGGGGCTTATATATGTGCTGTTCGTCACGGTGCACTGCGAGTTCCGGTTCCGGTTCCGGGTGAGAGTGCTGGTCAGGCAGAATCGATGGTATGTGCATGTATTTTCACTTACATCGGGTTCACATTATTGTTGGGAATATGATACATTTACACTGTACATGTGAATGTGTGTGTAAGCGTCAGAGGACGTCCGGGTCTTGGTTGAGACAAAAGACAAGGGTCAGTCGTTAGAAGTATCTGGAAGAGTCGGTTGACAACAAGCGTGCGTGCAAGTAGGATTTTGAGGTCTTAAGAGTATAAGATATATGTATAACAGTTGTGTGCTAAATAAAGGAAATTATTTGTATTTCCGAATCCATTCTATATCTTTTCATGGTAGCAGAGCGTGGTTCATAATTTTGTAAGTTATTTTAGTGCGTGTTTTTCAATATTGCGAGTTAGTTCGTGTGAATTCTCAGTAAGGAAAGAAACGTTCAAAGGTTACAAAGAGGAAAAATACACTTCGAGCACGTAGGAACGCTTGAGTAAGAGATCAGGAATCATTTAAAATGGAGAGATCGGAAATCATGATACCTATTTTCGATGGTGAGGATTACGGTATGTGGAAGCAAAGAATAACGATGCTTCTCAGATGTAAAGAATGCGAGATTGTCACAACTCGGTGAAGACAGGGTGAAGACAGAAACAGACAATGAAGACTGGGACAAAAAGGATCTGAAGGCAATAAATATAATTTATAATGCCGTTACAAATAGACAATTGGAATATATTAGAGAAGAAAAAACGGCATATGGGATAGTAAAAAAGTTTGATAAAATGTACTTGAAAGCGTCGACGGCACTACAGATCGTATGCAGAAGGAGATAGGAAAAGATAAGACTTGAGAAATACACTGATTCAGCAACGTTCTTTAGCGATTTCGAAAAATTAATAAATGAATTAAAATGTGCGAGTGCACAAGTGAGTGAGGGGGAAAAACTAAATTACATGCTGAATACGTTACCCGAAGAATACACCTACATACCGGATATAGTAGATGCATGAAAGCAGAAAATCAAACGGTAGCGTATGCAATAAATAAAATTGAAATAGCGGAGAAGAAAAATAAGTCCAATCGAGGAGAAATGCAAACCAACGCCTTTTCTGCAAAAAAGGAAGGATGCTTCAGACGTGGAAGAGTAGGACATTTTGCGAGAGAGTGTCAAAATGGCGTCGAAGCGGGAAGCAGTAACAGTTTTTGGCGTGGGTCAACACGTGGTCGCAGCAGAGAAAGAGGAAACAAAGGAAATACGAGCAGGGGACGTGGAAATTTCCATCGTCAATCAACAACCGGCACGAGCGAGCATGGTAACTCAAGATCAGGCACATTGATAGCAACGGCGCACGCAGCACACAGCGGCGAGGCGAACGAGATAAGTAATAATGAAGTAATGTGGCTATTAGATAGCGGTTGCACAGATCACATAATTAACAACGTAAATTATTTCGACAATTCTATTGACCTTAAAGAACCGGTAAATATATATTTAGGCGATAATAGATCGATAAAGGCAACAAAAGTAGGGAATGTTATAACTTATTTTGAAGCATTTGGAAAGAAAATGAAATAAATATGAATAACGTTTTTTACGCGAAAGAAGTGTCCGCAAACTTGATTAGTTTAGGCAAGCTAACAGATAATAAGAACACGGTTATTTCAAAAGGAAATATTGCAAAAGTAATAGGTGAGGACAATAAGCTTACAGCGGTAGCGGTTAAAGAAAAGGGAACATATAGAATGAAAAGTATATTGAAAGGGATGGAGCACTTAGCAAACAGCGCCGAACGTAGTGGTATGAGTAAAAAGGAAAGATGGCATAGGATGTTAGGACACGTAAATTTTAAATATTTAAATATTTTGGGTAAAGAGCAGCTAGTTACTGTATACCGAATGAAATTGAGAAGGAATTTTTGAAATGTAGGGTGTGCATAGAAAGTAAAATGCACAATTTACCATTCAAAAATAATCAAACCAAGGCTAGGGAGATAATGGAAATTATTCATACGGACGTGTGCTGTCCCTTTAAGACTACCGGATTCAATGAAGAGAAATATTTCATCTCATTTATCGATGATTATAGCAAAATAGCTAGAGTTTATTGTATAAAATCAAAGGGTGAGGTCTTTGATTGTTTCGTACAGTTTGTAAATGAAGCCGAGTATTTGACGGGCAAGAAGTTAAAAATATTGAGATGTGATAATGGAAAAGAGTATTTGAATAATCGAATTTATAAATATGCTAGGGATAAAGGTATCAGAATTAATAATTGCCCAACCTACGTACACGAGTTAAACGGGACAGCGGAAAGGTATAATAGAACAGTTATGGACATGGCGCGTTGCTTGTTAGCGGAAGCGAAAGTACATAAAAGGTACTGACCGGAAATAGCTTGTACAGCAGTATACTTGAAAAATAGAATACTGGCAAATACTATAGAGAGAAAGACACCTTTTGAAATATTCTTCGGGAGAAAACCAAGTGTTGCAAATCTACATCTATATGGAAGTAAAGTTTTTGTAAGAAGACCGGAACAAAAAAGAGTTTCTAAATGGGATAAGAAGGCAGATATGGGAATTTTGTTAGGATATAGTGAAGTAGGTTACAGAGTCTTATTAGGTCGGAAAATAACAATAGCGAGACATGTAGAGGTCATAGAAACAGACACAAAATGTATCGGTTTTGTGGAGAATTCATTCGATAAAGATAACGATGACATTGAGAATAATGATTTATTGGTAAACATGAATAAGGAAGAGTTAGAAAGTAGGGAAGATGAAAATGATAACAGTCTTGAAAGCTTAAACATCCCTGGAAGATCTACACGTAATAAGAGAACTCCAGTAAGATATCCAGAAAAAGAAAACATTAGTGAAATCCATGCAAATTATTGTAGAGTAGATATCCACTGTACATTTGAGGAGGCGATTTGTTGCGAAGATAGTGAAGATTGGAAACAAGCTATGGATAAGGAAATAGAATGTCTTTATAAGAATAAAACTTGGAAATTGGTAGAAAGGGTAAAAGGCAAAGATGTATTAGATGTAAAATGGGTTTACACGAGAAAATCAGATGACAGGTATAAGGCTAGATTAGTGGTAAGAGGATTCCAACAAAGAAACGTAGCCGATGACATATACTCCCCAGTAGCGAATAATTAGACCTTTAAGATATTGCTATCATATTGTTGTCAAAATGGATTAATTATTGAGCAAATGAATGTAGAAACTGCTTTTTTAAATGGTGAAGTAACCTCGGAGGTATATGTAAATCAACCAAAGGGATATGCGGACGGAACGAATAGAGTTTGTAAACTATCGAAAGCGCTTTATGGGTTAAAAGGAAGTCGAAGGGAGTGGTATGAATGTCTTGATAAGTATGTGACGAGATTAGGTTTTAAGAAGAATAACATAGAGTTGTGCCTATATACACATGGAGAGGGAGAAAATGTTGTTTATTTGCTAATGTATGTAGACGATTTGCTAATTTGTAGTAAAAATAAAAGGAAGATACAAAGGGTAAAGAACTTATTAACTAATAGATTTGAAATGAAAGATTTAGATGAAGTCAAAGAATATCTTGGAATAAATATAGACTATGATTATTTCAAAAATGAAATAAGATTAAGCCAAAAGAAATACATTGAATCATTGGCAAACAAATGTAAGTTACAAAATAGCAAATTGTACTGTACACCTATGGAGACCAACTTAAAAATTGAAAAAGCTGAGATAAATAGAAAGGATATTGGATACAAAAATTTAATTGGAGCATTGTTGTATATTAGTGAAAATACCAGACCCGATATAAGTTATAGTGTGAATTATTTGAGTAGATTTCAAGATTGTTGTAATGAGAATATTTAAATATTTGTACCGGACTAGAGATTTAAGATTAGATTATAAAAGGAAAGAAAAATGTGAAACGATAGATTGATATGTGGACGCTGATTAGGCAGGAGATCAATTAGAAAGGAAATCGACTTCTGAATATGTAATTAGATTGTATGGAAATGTAATTGGTTGGAAGTCTAAAAAACAAAGGTGTGTGACAAAAGCCTCGACGTATGCAGAGTATGTAGCTCTATCGGAAGCGGTGAGTGAATTAATGTCCATTAGGGAAATTATGAAAATCTTCAATGTAAATCTAGACGATAACACTGTAAAAATTTATGAGGATAACTCTGGAGTGATAAGTATAGCAAAGCACGGAAATTTTACAAAAAATTCTAAACACATTGAAGTTCATTAGCACTACGTTCACGAGTGCTTAAAGGAGAATAAGATAAACATATTTAAAGTAATTACAGGCGAAAATACTGCGGATATTTTTACGAAGGCACAGCCTAGAGAGAAATTCGATAGGTTTAGGTCATGGATGAATGTAAACTAAGAGGAATGTACATAAAGCAATAAGTGTTAAAGTTTCTGTTACGCAATTCGTCAAAGCATGTAACTACGATTAAGTGTACAGTATAAATGTAAGGAGGCGTGTTAGGAACATGATACATTTAAACTGTACATGTAAATGTGCGTGTAAGCGTCAGAGGACGTCCAGGCCTTAGTTGGGACAAAAGAGAAGAGTCAGGCGTTAGAAGTATCTGGAGTAGCCGGTTGACAACAAGCGTGCGTGCTAGTAGCATTTCGAGGTCTTTAGAGTATAAGATATATGTATAGATGTTGTGCGCTAAATAAAGGGAATTATTTGTATTTCCGAATCCATTCTATACCAATACAAATACACTAACGTACAAGAATATTATAATATTCAGTAACAACGATAGAATTAACCAGTTCGCAAGTATAAAAAAGACACATTTTACACTGTGACGAAATAATATCCAAGAAATCTGATGCAACATACATGGAAAATACACGAATCAGACTGAGAAACCACTGCGCACTTTCATAACTGACTTCGACATAGCCGTTCCCAACTACTCGCTGAGTGAGATTGACCGAAGCGGCCCAGAGGCAACGCCCACGTACCCCAAGCGGCTACTGCCCCGCCACCAATAGTAACCCGACAGCACAGAATAATACTTGAATTCGTTGTTCCCTAAATTTTGAATTTATTTACCTCAACAATATATATTATGTACAAAAATTTATAATAATTTATAATACAGTTTATAATAACATGTAAATTATATTAATTATCTGACGAACGCAATGAGAGAAAGGTAAAGACCAGCGTAGTAAATGCGGCACTAACTCTACATCCGGTTGACCTCAATTTACCTACCTACGTATCTACACAGTGACGCCTACGCTTTAAAACTTTTGTCGAAATCTTAAAGTCTTAATGGTAAACTCTTCGTTCTTATAATATCTAACTGACAGGCATGCACCATTTATAAAAGAATCAACATAAATTTCGTAGTTGAGGATTATTGAAAGTCTCTAATTTAATTCAGAAAGGCAATAATTTGTTTAACGAAATAAGCCATTTATTTATCATCCGGGTTTCTACTATGACATTTATGTTATAACAGCAATATGAAAATAAGGCAATCTGAGTAAAGAAATACTATTTCAAATCATTTTCGCCCATACTTCTTAAGTGGTTTATAAATGATTCGTGTATAGCCTTCTTTCCTTCTGCCCCTAATCACGCGAAACTATAACTAGCATTTAAACAAAATCGACTATGTTTCGCGTCAACGAGAGTCGTAAATTCCCGTTACCGTCAGATAATCGACGCCACTGTAAGGACATAGAAGGGGTTCGGAAATACAAATAATTCCCTTTATTTAGCACACAACAGTTATACATATATCTTATACTCTAAAGACCTCGAAATCCTACTCGCACGCACGCTTGTTGCCAACCGACTCTTCCAGATACTTGAAACGACTGACTCTTGTCTTTTGTCCCAACTAAGGCCTGGACGTCCTCTGACGCTCACACGCACATTCACATGTACAGTGTAAATGTATCATGTTCCTAACAGCATAATTAGGAACGTGACGCTGGGCACATGCCTCAGCGATCAACAGCTACATGACGTCGATGACCTTATGACAAACCCCCCCAGACACGGGACGCTAGGATACCGACATTGCCTGGCGGAAATCGATCGTTTTTCGCGTTAGACCGAAGCCGTTCCCATCGCCGACATGGAGGCGGCAACCGCTGTTTCAGCCATCCTTTCCACGTGGATATTCCGTTTCGACGTACCTTTAAGGATAAGGACCGATCAAGGACGCCAGTTCGAGTCAAACTTATTTAACGAATTATGCCTGTTCCTCGGCATTAGGCATTTACGAACGACAGCCTATCACCCCGTGACCAACGGGATGGTAGATCGCCTGTCCCGACAACTAAAAGCAGCAATCAAATGCCACGATACGAGCAACTGTGTAGAAATCTTGCCAATAGTTTTATTAGGCATACGAACAGTTATTACGGACGTGAAAACGACGACAGCCGAAATGGTTTATGGCACCGGCATACGATTGCCGGCAGAATTCTGTGTACCAACGAAGCAACAGGCCAAGTCGAAATACGGAAGCCGTCTAAAGTCTTACGTATTTCTACGTCACGATTACATCGGAAACCCCTTACAACCACCCTACGGCGGACCGCATCAATTTATATCGAGAGCAAAAAATGACCATTGCGATTGAAGTTAGCAACAAGAACGTAATCGTACACTTAGACCGTCCGAAATGCGTGAATTTTTATTGCACGGTAACATTGAACACCATTACAGCGAAAATCGCGAAGTAATAATACCACCTGATGTTTGAAACGATCTAAACGAAGAGGACTTAGGAATTCATCACTCCAGGCGCGCGGGCAGAAAAGTTCGCTTCCCTATTCGTTCCCAGCCAGGCCGTCGATAAGCTAATGCGCAAGAACTACCAGCGAAATAAATATTAGTCGCAGATGAAAGAACACCGCAACATTCTATTTGGAATTTTGGGAAAATCCCGAAACATTGTAATCTAGATTCTACCGTAGCGGTAATTAAACAATTGTAGTCATCCAGTCCGATTGTAATTGTTCGAAACTTGTGATACCGAACATGGCCTCGAGGCGACAACCAGTCACCGAACGTAGCCGCGGTCAAGAGATGAACGTTTTGTCTAATAAAGCCATGGAGTAATTCTATATCTGTCCTTAAAAGAAATACTTGGGACGGGACACGACGGTAAACATTCCAACGGTTTCTGTCCCCAGTCTCGCCACACGCAGACATCCGTCGGATAAGATGATTGCCAGATATCAACGCATCTCCACAGTATATGTTTAGCTAGCCTGAGGACCCATTATAAACCTTAAGATTTAGTTAACTAAAGTCCTTAACAGTCCTAAACAGGCAAACAGTCTTTGTTCCAACTACGGGATGATAGGTGAAATCTATTTTTCCACGGACGACGCTTCCCGCTAGCAACGTTCCCTCAAGGGCTACTAGCATCCTTCTCTAACCATCAACCTGGAAATTATCCAATTAACAGTAACGTCACTTTCAATCTCTTTCCGAGCGAAGTCTTTTCTCCACGTATCCGATGTTCTGGTACCCTTAGACACACCCATCATAGTTTTCCTCTGCAGCATCCTCGTGCCGGAAAATCATTCTCTCGTGAGGTCACATTAGCCAGTTACAAAGAGCCTTAACACTCGGTAGATATTCTATGTTTTGACAAAGAGTTTGTACAGTCCTACCTATTCCGTAGATAAGGAAGTATGGTACAACTTGGAATCAGGATGAAAACGAATTCTGTTATCCCGTTGACCACGGCTTTGTTATTGAACCCAGGATCATTGTCATTAACTTCTCGAGTACCTCATCACCACGACTACTTGTCAAATTATATAACAATCATATTTACACTAGTAAATATCTGCTCTATTGCATAACTACAACGTCTAATCCAAATGAAGATTCGTTTCACGCATCTAACATTAATAATAATGTGAACCCGATCTATAGGAAGATACATGAACATGCGATCGATTCTGACTGTCCAGGACTCTCACCGGAGCCGGAACTCGCAGTGCACCGTGACGAACGGCACATATATAAGAATTCATTCTCAGCCAGACCGTCAGTCGTGCTCGGGCAACAGTAGAAGCAACATGGAGTTTTTTAGATTTCTACTACGCGTCGTTGGTTTGTTCGTGCCAAGTAAGGTAGATATCATTTCCGAACTACCACTGGATGTTTCGCACTTGATACTTCGAAAATTGGATCCATCGTCCCTGCAGAGCGCCGCGCTTGTCTCGCGCAAATGGTTCAACGTATGTAGATCCGACAAGTGTCTACGGCGGAAAGTGAGACGTCACATGCGACATACGAGAAAGCGGGTCAAGATGCAATTTCTCGGACCTGCAGCCGCTAAAGCTACCAACCAAGAATCAAGAAGTAGAGGACGTGGTGAGGGCACCCTAAGGCACGAAATATGTTTATCCGCTGCTCGTACGGCGGTCGTCGTTGGAAGATTACGCGGTCCTCCGAAAATTTCGGTGCGAGATCGCCCCATCGATGTTGGACCAGTAAAATGTATTAGACTCTAACTCGTGTAAGTACCGTAATTTGACTGCTTGCTTTTGCGAGAACTTGAAACGGTCTTGTCCGGATTCAGAACTGTAGCGTGAAGCTTGAAATAAAATGGTTTTACTGAGACGGAAATGTGTTTCAGTCACATTTATACTAATACCGCTAATACTATCTGTATCGTAATAGGCCCATTATTGAATATTAACTACAATGTATCACCGCTGCAATTGCAGATTTGTCGTCAATTAGGTGCGAGATATACTCCTCATTAGCTGCCAAATACAGCGCACTTCAGCTGGCTCGAGCTACTATATCATCTCTGGTCCTTGACATATCAAGCGTAATTGCAGTTTTGCATATTCAGGTTAGAATATTCAAATCAACGTATCTCCGTTTCTATAGCGCAAATGGGTACAATGCGATGCCCGTTATATTTCATATCCCATGTCATAACCAGCGCACATCTGCAAGTTTGCGGTCAACTCTAGGCTCTGTCAATCACAGCGTAATTGCTGTTGCGCATATTCAGGCTTACGTATTCACAAAAACGTATCTCCGCTTCTATTGCATATATTTCGATTATAAATCGCGCGTTACACTTCATATTTGCACTCAGATACACCGCACATTAGCTGGTTACAGCCATATCAGATCTGGTCCTTGAAACATCCATCGCAATTGTAGTATTGCGTTTGCAGCCGTAAATAAACGAATCATGGTATGTCCGTTTCTACGGAACATTTTCGAAAAATTCGATGCGCGTTATATGTCACATTTGCTGTCATGTGCACTGCATGTCAGCTGGTTTGCGCTATGTCAACTCTGGTCCCTGTCAAATCCAGCGTAATTGTAGTTTTGCATATTCAGGTTAAAGTATTCAAATGAATGTATCTCCGTTTCTATTGCACATATGGCTACAATTCGATGTCCGTTACATTTCACATCTGATGTCATATGCACCACACATCAGCAGGTTTGTACTATGTCAACTCCGGGATCTGTCAAATCCAGCGAAATTGCTGCTATACATATTCATGATTAATTATTCAAATCACCGTATCGCCGTTTGCATTCCAAATATGCCGACAGAACGAAGCGCGTTATACTCCATGTTCGCTGCCAAACACAATGTATATTATCTGGTTTGAGTTATGTAACGTGTGGACGCAGCCAACCTCAGTGCATTTGCAGTTTTGCATATTCAGGCTTAAATATTCAAGTCAACATATTGTAGTATCCTGAGGGAAAATCCTCATTAGAAATCGATCGAAACAATGTCGTCTGTCCTTCGGTTGTTAGTTTACATCGGGGAGAAAGCCTATGTGACTAAAGTCACCTTGTACTTGCGGAACGTTAATAGAATGAGGTTAGAGAGTTGGAAAAACTAACGCTAATGGTAGGGGACGATTTAACTTTAAAGATTGGCTGACCGAGAAGCGTTGAGTGGTTGATCGAGAAATAAGAGTGAGTCGAGAGCTCGGAGTTAATCGAGAAGTCGAAGTGTAGAGTTGTTAGCGCTGTCGAGTTGCGAGAGGTGTTAGCGTTGTTGAGAGTGGAGTTGTTAGCGTAGTCGAGTTGTGAGAGGTGTTAGCGTTGCTGAGAGTGGTGTTGATAGCGCTTTCCATTTTCAGGATTAAATATTCAAATCAAGCTATTTCGGATTCCGTTGCAGATATGTCCACAATTCGAGTTAGTAACGTACTGCCAAATGTATTACTCATCAGCTGGCTTGCGCTATGTCGATTCTGACCATTGTTAAATCCAGCGCAATTGCAATTTTGGATACTCATGCACGAATAATCAAATCAATGTATCTCCGTTATTGTGGCAAATATGTCGAGAATTCGATGTGACTTGTACCCCACATTTCTTGCCAAATGCAGCGCACACCAGCCTGTTTCCGTTATGTCCTCTCTGGTTTCAGTCAAATCCGGCATGATTGTAGTTTCGCATATTCATGCTTAGATGTTCAAATAAACCTATACAGCGCATATCTGCCAGTTTGCGCAATGTCAATTCTGGACCGTGTCAAATCCAGCGTATTTGCAGTTTTGCATACTCAGTCTAAAATATTTAAATCCACGTATCTCCGCCTCAAGAGCTCAAATGACGACCATTCGATGCGCATAATACTGCACATATGCTGCCAAATCAGCCGGTTTGTGCCACGTCAACTCTGGACCCGATCAAATTCTGTGTAATTGCAAATTTGCATATTCAGGCTTAAATATTCAAATGAAGGTATCTTCGTTCCTATTACAGATATGTCGACAATACTATGCAAGTTGTATTCCACATTTACTACTAAATACAGCGCGCATCATCCGGGATGCGACTTTTCAACTGCTGCACTGGTATTGGATATACGTCGAAAATACTATGCGCGGTAGCTCCACATTTGCTGCCAAATAGAGCGCACCTAAGTGGGCTGGCGCTAAGTTAACTCTGGAACGTGTGAAATCCAGCGAAATTGCAGTTTTGCATATTCAGGCTTAAATACTCAAATCTACGTATCTCTGTTTCTAATGCAGATATGACGATGAATTTATGTGTGTTATACTCCACATTGTCTCCCAAATTAAGCACACATCGGAGGGTTTGTGCTATGTCATCTCTGGTCTCCGACAAATCCAACGTAGTTTCAGGTTTGCATATTCAGGCTGAAATATTCTAATCAACGTATCTCCGCTTCTGTTGCAGATATGCCGACAACGTAAAGCGTGTTATACTCCAAAATTGTTGCCAAATACAGCACACATCAGCCGCTTTGGGCTATGTCGATTCTGGACCCTGTGAAGTGCAGCGTAATTGTAGTTTTGCATACTCAGGAATAAACGTTCAGATCAATGTGTCTCCGCCTCTATAGCATATGTGCCGACATCCACTCCATATTTGCTGCCAAATACAGCGGACATTAGTGGGCTGGCGCTATGTCAACTCTGGCCCGTGTCAAACCCGCGTAATTGCAGTTTTGCAAATTCGTGCATAAATATTCAAATCAACGTATCTACGATTCTGTTACAGATATGCCGACAATTCGACTCAGGTTATACTTCACATTTGCTGCCAATACAGTGCACATCATTCGATTTAAACTATGTCATCTCCGATCACCAACAAATCCAGCGTAATTGCAGTTTTTCATATACATTATTATATATTCAAATCCACGCATCTCCGCTACTGTTGGAAATTTGTCGCCAATACTTGCATTCCACATTTGTTGCAAATTAAACCAATATCATCCAATTAGCGCTATGTCCACTCTGGTCCGGTCAAACCCAGCGCAACTGCAGTTTTGCATTATCACACCTAAATAATCAAATCAACGAATCTCCGTTTCGATTGCAGATATGTGGAAAATTCGATGCGCTTTATACTCCGTAGTTGCTATTAAATACAGCTCACATCATCTGGTTTGCGCTATGTCAAATCCGGACCCCGTGAAATCAAGCGTAAATGCAGTAATTCATGATCAGGGTTCAATATTCCGATCGACGTGACTCAGTTTCTGTTGCAGATATGTCGACAAATCGGTGCGCGTTATATTCCACATCGACTGCCATACACTGGGCGCTTGATCTGGTTTCAGCCATGTTAAATACGGAACGAGTCAAATCCAGCGTATTTGTAGTTTTGCTCATTCAAGCCTAAATATTCAACTGAATGTATCTCCGTTTTCATAGTAAGTATGTTCACAATAGGATGCATGTTATACTCCACATTTGCTGCCAAATACAGCATACTCCAGCCGGTTTGCTCTATGTCAACTCTGGGCCGTGTCAAATACGGCGTCATTGCAAGTTTGCATATTCAGACTCAAATATTCAAATCCCCGTATTTCCATTGCTGTTGCAGACATGCCGAGTATTCGATGTGCCCGGTACTCCAGATTTCTTGCCCAATTCAGCGCACACTAGACAATTAGCGCTATGTCCGTGTAACGTAAATCACATCAGAGACCAGGACACACACACATACCGCGGGCAGGATGGTGTCCCGGTCGGCATACTTCGAACCCGATGGACCGACGAGAGAAACACATGGCGACCTTGGCGACAATGTATATTGGCGGAGTACCTGAGGATTCATTTATGGCCTAACGGTCCTTCCACCAAATGTTCCAGAAGCGTAGCAACGGTCACGTACGCCTACAGGGTAGTGGGGATAATGAGAGAACAGATGACCGATTGTAAAAAGATTGTAAGAGACTCACTCTCGTACGGTCACGGCTAGAGCTCGGAAGTGTCTTATAATTGTATAAACGAAGTAAAAATAAAGTTTTCTTCTTCTTACAAAATTTCTCTTTTATTTTACGTGACATCCGCACTGATCCCTGTCAAATCGAGCGTATCAGGTCTGTAAATATGAAACCGGAATTTGCCTATAGATGGCCCTATCTGATAGTGTAGTTATCACTACACTACGTCATTGATGCCAAAAGTCGTTGTTGACATCTCACGAACATTTTCGACTGAGAACAGTACAATGATTCTGGCAATGATTCTTTGGAAGAAATTGCACACTTCATCCTATAGGCATACCGGACGATACAAGGGCTGGTCGTCCCTCCTTCCGAAGCAATACCAGCCTCGCCGTGCGCCATATCCGAGGGTTGGCACCCTCCTTCGATCACGATGTAAATAGAAGTCGCAGTCTAGGTGCCATGACCCGCATCATCTCCCATCATACCCGTCACGGGACTCCGTCAGGGCCAGGCGCTACTTCGCGGGGAGGCTATCATCCTCGCCTCGTCCATCACCTCCCCGTGTGTATATACGCCGACGCAGCGTCATACAAGCTTTTGCGATGGCGTGAACGATATTGAAATATGTAACCAAACCTAGTTACACTGTAAATTACTTTCCTACAGTACTTCAGCTTATTATATATTTTAGATAGTTCATAAGTACCTATACATGAGCACAAACTATAAAAATTTGTTGCGGCATATGAGCCAGAGGGCAATTCAAATCCTATTGTTATTTTGCCTCGGAGTATCAGGATCGTAAGGATACAAGTAAATACACTCGGAGCATAAAAATGTTGCCGCTACTTCGAACAAAGTCGATTTTGAATCTTCCGACTTCCGCCCCGACCAGTATAAGTAAACCGAGGCAACCCAAAGAGTAAAGTATCTTCGAATACCTACGAGTATCAACGAGCGATCTGCTGAATTTCGTGACGAACATTTATGGAATATTTTTACACATTGTATCTACGACTCAGGGCCCATAGGCTGTACCTTACTTTATTATTTTAAGTAAATTCGGCGATTACGACGACAATCGATAACCTCAAATATGTCTGACGGTCAAACTTCCCATATACCATGTCCTCTACATATTTCATTATAAAAGACCTGAGTCAAATATTGATGTTGGGAAGTAATGGATTCTAGACTAAGGTACTGCAACTTATTCTATTATGGGAGCAGCTGCCACAAGCAGGTATCTAATCATTCCAAATAAAGACAAATTGTGTCGACTAAATATTTGTTATACAAATAGCATTGTCTTTTGGTAACGGGTGCTTTCCTCGAATATAATTCCACACAGTAGCCGGGCCCCCTAGGACCATAGGAGTTGAGATTACGCCCAACCATCGCACAAGGCACCCAATACCTTGCTCCCTGGATCAGCTTAGTCTGCAGGAGCTGTCGCTCGTATCAGGTCGAACGGGGCACATTCTAAGCCCTCCCGTCTCACCAGTACGGTTTCGGAGCAGGTGTGACGCTGCTCACCCGCCGAAGGCCATTCGGTGGAGTCTCCACCTTAAATCGGCCCTCTTGCCAGCATCTTATCCATCAACCACTGCCACCACGAGTCCATACCCATTAATTGGCCGATCAGAGGGGTCGCTACTCCCTCCGGGCTGTAACTCGACCGCCCGTGGTACCAACCTTAGTCGTTGGTGGGACTATCGTATGGATGTACGACCACGTGACAGCCGGCCAGCGACCTGCTAACCGATCTCGGCTGTTCCAGATGGGACTCACGTAAGCGGGGGCCTCAAGGTACTTTTGTACCCGGGAACTTATCCCGGCGGTCCCATCCTTGGCATCAGGATCGTGGGTGCGCTACTGCCCAAGGCCACGTAGAGAGGATGTAATAGTACGCCTTACACCTCCGACGACCTTCCCTGCGGAGTACATAGGGACTCACGTAAGCGGGACCCTTGTCCCGACGGTCCCCCTGGCTTCGGGAAAGTGGGTTTGCCAGCCCTCATAGGCTCACATAAGCGAGCCCTCCCTGCGGGAAATATTTGTTATACAATTATAAAATATGCTATGCAATCGTATCGTACAGTTTAACGTCATCATTCTTTCCTATAACCATTCAGTTATTATACGAAATGCCGCATATGATTTGAAAAAGTATATTTCATCCCAAATAGTATTGCAATTAAACTACTCAGAAGACCATCTTATTAATTATATTTTCCGGTATTACCTCTGTAGTTGTCGTGTGTGAAAAGGACGAAGGTCATGTGGACTAATAACGGAGTCTTTGTTGTTGTAAGCGTCAGATGTATTTGAGTTAAGGCTACCTATACTAGTCGCCGGGGGAGGGGGGTTAAAAGAATTCGTATTTGCCTACCTGACGACAATTGCTGGTTGCGGTGACATTGTTTTTACATTAATTGTAGCTCAGCGGTCTAGGTACTTCGAGGCGTCAACGACGTTATTTGCTTTGTCCTATGACACATGTACCGCTACACTTCTATTTCTATACAAATATAATGCTAAATACTGAAATATATCACAAGTATTTCATATTTGAAATAACAGTCAAATTAACGGAATTAATCTGTTTGACATCTATGCGGATCAAGTCGTGTACGAATATATGTACAGCCTGTAGTTTTAATATTCTAAGCACGTATTGTATGCCGGACACTTATCTTTAATAAATTTTGCAAATCTGTTTATAGTAAGTGATGAATCATTAGGCCAATGACAAATAAGGCGACCTTTAAAAGATTTAACGAAACTTGCTTCTGCTGAACTTGGTCTATGAAGGTCGAATAGCTTCTCGTTTGTTTTTCAATTAAAGACATACTTTATGGAATGTGTTTTACTGACATACCGATTCCAAGGATTTCCGGTGCTTCTTAAAAATATTACACTCTGTTGTATGAAATATAATTTGCCCTTATTATAACCATTAACATCTAATGTCTTTTCTGGAAGTTCGTATACTATGGCATCGGAATTATTTTTCATTTCACGCTGTGTTACTCGCAACTTTTCACAGATATATGTACCAACAGGAAGTAGATCTTTGGCACGTATTCGAGTATAGTTATTTCCTGCTGGTTTCCACAAAGCTTCACAGAACAACGTCGCTTCCTCGTTCCTTTAAACAACAGTCATACATTAGTATTACATGAACGTACTCCTTGAAAAAACATTTCATTACTGGAAATCTAAAAGTTTATTATTGAACTCAATAAGATTCAGTTGCTTACCTGCTCCTCAAATATTTTTTGCTAATGTCCACTTCTCCTAAGTAGAATGCATCTATAATATGCAATGCAAGTACTTTTTGCTGATATATAAACTCCTTAGTTATTTCATATACAACCTCTGCGTTTACAAGTGTATTTGGTGGTAATTCTATGCCAATGTCATCGACACTAACCCAAGAATTCTTTGTATATCTATATACGTTGCTCCTTCCCACGCCCATATAAAATGTAGCGTGCTTCTTATCATCATCAGACATTGGCTTTGTACCACATGGCATACAAAACCAGTCATATAGTGATAAAAATGCATTTTCAATGTTAAATTCCATCAATTGTGCTGGATTAATAGTAAGAAATGAAGTATCTTTCAAAACAGTATTCAATTTGTCTTTGATTTCATGTGTCTTGGGATTGTCCTAGTTTCATCTGGAAGTTTCCAATACTCTAGATATTGTTTGCGCATATCAGCTTGTTTTGTCTCAACAAGAGTATTATCCGCATAAAATGCTGCAATTTTACACAGGTCGGTTATTTGTTTTCCGGCCAAATCTTTGTTAGAAGCACGTAGATATTGAACAAATTGTTTCTCTCTTTTTAATTTATTATATGATACTAGTTGTAAAACGTCGTCATTTACACCACCTTTTAAAAGCAGACGATTAACATGCTTCAGATATTCAGCAACATCTTGTACCCCAGATCGTTTCTTCTTACATATTAAGTAACGTTCTGAATTTCCTGGTCTAGAAGAGTTTGGTTTAAAAATACAAACTTCTTCAAAGCAGCGATACATTAAATAAACTAAACCAGCAATAAAGGGTGTAAAAAGATTGAATAATTTTGTCACAAAATCACCACCCTCTCTTTCAACCATCAATGCTATTAAACATCGACAAAGATACAGTTGATTTGAAAGAACTTGTTGTACATTTTCTTGTCGTTCTACTGAGAATCCTCAATCAGACATCACAAAATGTACTCCTTTGCCATGGATATGCTGCATTATAAGATTTGTAAATGCCTCTTCATTATCTGGGTCAAAGACATCACCACTTTCCTTTGGTCCGTGGTATGGATGAAATGTTTCACAAGGACCCGCATAAAAATCTTCTAATTTGAAATCATGTTCATTTTCTAAAGTAAGAGCAAATCCTTTAGCACGTCATTTCTTTCGCCATAGAACATATTCCCTAAAACCTCCTGGTCCAGCACATACATCTGCAAAGTATAGCAGCCCATTCTCCCTCAAACCTTTTGGGTTAGTAAACATAAAGTTACATGCTCTATCTGTATTTGCAGTTTTAACAGTAGCACGATTTAAAAAAAATGCACCACGAATTGTTTCATGAGGATTACAACGTGTCCTTGCTCGACGCACATCAACGTCATCCAAATGGGCGAATACCGTTTTCGCATTGATAACAGTTTTCACTATATCTTCACAACAGAAATCAATTTCATCATCTGTGGTCAACTTTTCATATCACCGTTTCATATCTTTTACAAACTTTATAACTTCCTCTGCAGGATTCCATTTAAGACCTGAATCTTCATGTCCGGGAACATGATGTCCAAAGACTCTGCGACCATGCTGTCTAGGTGCTTGAACTGACTCTAAACGACCTTGTTCATTATTTCCGAGGCCGTAACCGCCTTATATCCCATCATTCGCATCATACTTTTGCCGTTATCGAGGAGATTGTTTGACTCTTGTGTTATTACTTGTATTCTTCTATTGTCAACTACCTTTTCATCAATATCCTCCTCGTCAGATTCACTTGAACATCTACGAATTTTTTGTCGTTTACTATGACTATAAGTATCTCTTTCAAAGCTCTTCCTTTTTGTCCTAGTTTCCAATTCTTCTTGCATGGTATGTTGATGCATCAGTCGCATAACAATTCTGCTAGGAATATGATACATTTACACTGTACATGTGAATGTGTGTATAAGCGTCAGAGGATGTCCAGGCCTTAGTTGGGACAAAAGACAAGAGTCAGTGGTTAGAAGTATCTGGAAGAGTCTGTTGACAACAAGCGTGCGTGCGGGTAGGATTTCGAGGTCTTTAGAGTATAAGATATATGTATAACTGTTGTGTGCTAAATAAAGGGAATTATTTGTATTTGTGCAGATATGTCGACAAAACGGTGCTTGTTATATTCCACATAGACTCCCATACACTGGGCGCTTCATCTGGTTTAAGCCATGTTAAATACGGAACGAGTCAAATCCAGCGTATTTGTAGTTTTGCACATTCAAGCCTAAATATTCAAGTGAATGTATCTCCGTTTTCATAGTAAGTATATTCACAATAGGATGCATGTTATACTCCACATTTGCTGCCAAATACAGCACACATCAGCCCGCTTGCAACACTGTCAAGACTGGACTCCGAGAAATCCAGCGTGATTGCAGTTTTGGATATTAATGCTTACATATTCGAATCAAGGTATCTCCGCTTGTTTTGCAGAAACATTGGCCATACGATGAGCGTTATATTCCACATCTGATGCCAAGTACAGTGCACATCATCCGGTTTACGCTATGTAAAATCTGGACCCAGCCAGATCCAGCGTAGTTGCAGTTTCGTATATTCAGGATTAAGTATTCAAACCGACGTATCTCCGATTCTATGGCACATATGGCTACAATTAGAGGCTCCTTATACTCCAAATTTGCTGCCAAACACAGTGCACGTTATCCCGTTTGATGCATGTAAAATCGGGACACAGCCGAACCCTGCGTATTTGCAGTTTTGCATAATCAGTATTAAATATTCGAACCAACGAATCTCTGGTTCTATGGCACACTTACAGACAATTCGGTGCGCGTTATATTTATCATCTGATGTCATATACAGCGCACATCAGTAGGTTAGAGTTATGTACGCTCTTGTCCCTGTCAAATACACCATAATTGCAATTTAGCATATTTATGCTTGAATATCGAGAGCAACGTATCTCCGTTTCTGTGGCAGATATGACGACAATTCGGTGGGCGTTATGCTCCTGATTTGCTGGTGAGCACAGAGCACATCTTCCGATTCTATCTTCTCTTCTGTCTTTCGTCTTCTCTGGTCACTGACAGATTCAGCGTAATTGCTGTTTTGCATATTCATGCCTAAATGTTCAAACCAACGTATCAGCGCTGCTATTGGATACGAATGTCGCAAATGCGATGCGCGCTATACTCCACAATAACAGCCAAATGCAGTACTTATGCGCTTTGTTCTACGTCGACTCTGGTTCCTGTTATATGCAGTGTAATTGTAGTTTCGCAGATTCAGACTCAAGTATTCAACTCTACGTTTCTCCGTTGCTATTGCTGATATGTCGACAATTCGATGTGCCTGGTACTCCACATTTCTTGCCAACTACATCGCTTACCAGCCAGTTTGCGCTATATCCACACTGGCCCCAGGCAGATCATGCATATATATATCGGAGATGAAAGAACACCGGAACCTTCCCTTCGGAATTTTGGGAAGACTCCTAGTACTGTAATTTAGATTTCACCATAGCCGTATTATGAAACTGTAGTCATTCGATCCGACTGTACTTATTTGAGATTTATAATAGTGAGCTCGGGCTCGAGGCGACAACCAGTAGCCGAACGTAGTCGCGGTCAAGGGATAAACGTTTTGTCTAACAAAGGCATGAAGTAACTCTATAGCTCTCCTTAAAAGAAATACTTGGGACGGGGCACGACGGTAAGCATTTCAACGATTTCTGTCCCGTGGATCGCCACACGCAGACTCTATTCTTTGAGTAAGATGATTACCAGATGTCGACACGTCTCCGCAGTACATGTTCAGCTAGCCCGAGGACCGGCTATGAATCTTAAGATTTGTTTAACTAAAGTCCTTCAAACCGACAAACAGTCCTCGTTCCAACTACGAGAAAATAGGAGAAATCTATTTTTCTCACGAACGACGCTACCTCTTCTCGAAGCTCTTAAGGGCGGCTAGCACCCTTCCCTAACCACCAGCATGGAAATTGACCAATTAGCAGTAACGCCAATTTCCCTCACTTTACGAACGAAGAATTATCTCCACGAATCCGATGATTTCGTGCCCTTAGGCACACCCATCATAGTTTTCCTCGACAGCGTTACCGTAATGGAGAAACACTCTCCCTTACGATCACGACGACGATTCAAATAACCCTCTGCTACGTAATGATTGCCCCATGCATTAACATTGAGTACAACTTAGACGCTAAAGAAAAGTAGAGTTCGTCATCCCGTTGACCGCTGATTCGTTATTGAGCCTAGGATCATAGTCATTAGCTTCCCGAGTATCTAATTATCGCGATTACTTGTCCAATTCCACCATAGTCATATTTGCACTAGTAAATATCACCTCTATTGCATAATGATCACGTCTAGCGCCAATAGGGATTCGTTTCACGTCCTTAACCCTAACTCTAATTTTAACGCCAACCCGAAATCTGAAGTGGGATCAGTGCCGACTATAACAGTGCTAGAACTTAAGACCATCGTGCGCAAGTAATTCAGTCGCTAGTGCAAAAATCGAGTGTGAAACCTAACAATTTTTCGCTACCACGTTTTAACCCTTAAAATCGCGTGCTCCGACTCCGCTGCATGGGGCGCAGCTGCCAACCTGATTATGGAGGGAAACTATGATTTCAATAACGAGTGGCGAGTCGACTCGTGCGTACTGGAAGCATCAACGGATAGATCAAGTCATCTGGGTGAATCGTTTCCATTTTACTCCGATTCGGGAGCAGAGCGTTCACTAATTAAAGAGTCCACGGCCTCGGCATTTTCTGACAAAGGAATGACTGACATATTAGTAATGCGAGGAGTAGGGAATACCTGTATTAAACAAATGCCAACCATTTGTTCATCGTGTGTATTAATGATTTTTACATCGAAGATAATTTCTCATGTCCTTCCTGATAGTTATTTAAAATATGATATCGCGATTTGTTGCGGAACTCTAAGTCTGGGTTTTGACGTAACATTACACAAAATAGCCTCGCTATGTGTAAAACAAAAATAATTAATGTCTGTAATGAAACCACTGCGAACGAGATCGTCGTTAATGAAGTTGACACTGATGTACATGGTAATAATAAAAGTCGATCAATTTCTCTTCTCGTCAAATTCAAAGATTCATTGGTTACGGGTTTCCTACGTATTCGCGCAAATACAGGCCGGTTAGAAATACGATTAATTGATCCTAACACCACCGTACGAGGAAGTTCTTATAGACTTAGCGAGGAGAAGCGAAGAGCGGTACGTGAGAAAACAAGCGTTTTAATTAATGCAAAGATCATAAGGCCTAGTAATTCGCCATTTGCGAGCCCTACGTAACTCGTGAAGAAGAAAAACGGCTCAGATAGATTATGAGCAGGTTCCCGAGAGCTAAGTCAAAATATGGTCGCGGATCGGTACCCTTTATTCCTTATTGCGGATCAAGTCGCGAGATTGCAAGAGGCGAGATACTTTATTAGCCTGGACATGGTCAGCGGGTTTCACCAAAGTCCTATTTATCCTAATTCAGCGGAGTATACAGCGTTCGTTACCCCCGACAGATAATATGAATAGATAACGATGCCATTTGGACTGAAAAATTGCACCGTCCGTCTTTCGGAGGGCTATTCGCAACGCCCCAGGCGACCTCGCTCATTCGTACGTTATTATTTATTTCGATAACGTCCTAATTATTGCCGACTCGATAGATCAAGCTTTACAAAGATTGAAACACCGTATTAGATACCCTCGTAAAAGCCGGATTCTCTTTTAACTTTGCGAAACGTTCTCTTAAGCACATCGGTGCTCTATTTGAGATATGTAATTCATAACGGCGAAGTTCGTCCCGACACGGGTAAAATACACACCTTAAGTTCTTTACCTGTGCCAACGACCGTCACACAGTTCATCCCAAAATTCTCACAGATGAGGAAACTACGCGCTCATCCCTGTACGCGCTCATCTCAGATAACAGAAATATAACTTGGACAGATAGACACGAAAAAATAAGACAACAGGTAGTTTCCGTGCTGACCGACGCGCCGGTGCTAATGATATTCAACCCCAATTACCCGATAGAACTACCTACTGATGCTAGCTCGGAGAGTTACGGGGCGATTTTGACGCATCAAGCCGAAGGTAAGAACAGGGTAATAGAGTATTACAATAATAGAACTAGCCCCGCGGAATCCAGATATCACTCCTATGAACTCGAAACATTAGCTATCGTAAACGCCGTAAAACATTTCCGTCACTATCTACATGGACGGAAATTTCTTGTCGTCACGGATTGCAACTCGTCGAAAGCGCTGAGTAATAAAGTACATTTAAATGACAGGGACCAGAGGTGCTGGACTTACTTGCAGACTTTTATTTATGACTTTATGTATCGGGAAAGTAAACGGACGGCTCACGTAGATTTCTTTTCGCGAAACCGCACAGGCGTTGACCCTATTAAATTCGACAAAATCAAAGAGAAAATAGTTAATCTGGCAGAAATTTCGGAAGATTGCCTGTTAGCGGAACAACGTCGTGATTCTCAAATCTTGGAAATCGTCAAGGAATTGCAAAACGGTGGGCTCGCGGGAGACATCGCGAATACATACGAATTAAGGTCCGGTACTATTTACCATAGGATACAAAGAAACGGCAGGACTCTCTGTTTACCTATAGTCCCAAGTGGTTTTAGATGGTCTGTTATTAACCGTGTGCACCAGTCAGTTATGCACTAAGGTTGGGAGAAACTATACGAATATTACTGTTTCGAAGTGATGGCGAAGTACGTTCGCCGATTCATTGAGAACTGTCATGCTTGTCAAGATTCGAAAGCTAGTTTAGGTAAGGTACAAGCCGAACTGCATCCTATACCTAAGACCAGCATACCCTGGCATACGGTCCACATGGACATAACAGGCAAGTTGAATGGTAAAAGCGATTCAAAGGAGCACGTCATTGTTTTGATCGACGTCTTCACTAAATTCGTATACCTGCATCATACTCGTAAGATAGATTCCCTTAACACCATTAAAGCGCTTAAATCCGCTATATTTTTATTCGGGAGGCCCTGTCGGATAATAGCAGATCAGGGAATATGTTTTAAGGGTAAGGAATTTCGAGAATTCTGCGAAAGCAAACGAATTAAAGTTCACTTGATAGCGACCGGTGCTAGTAGAGCCAAGGGACAGGTAGAACGTGTTACGGGTGCATTGAAAATTATGTTCACGGTAGTGGAAACGACCGGGCGGCCGTGGCAAGACGCGATTGGGGAAATACAGTTGGCTTTGAATTGCACCACCAACCGCGTGACAAACTCGAGCTCATTTGAACTACTAATAGGTAGAACGACAAAACCGTACGATCTGTTGTTACCCGATAACATCAAAAGTATCGATACCTCCAATATAAGACGACAGGCAATAAAGGGGATGGAAACTAGTGCTAGGTATGATGAGGATGGATTTGACGAAACTAAAGCTAAAGCGGTTAGGTTTAACCTCGGTGATTTCGTATTACGCAAAATGAGGAACGAAATCAAACCAAATTAGATCCAAAATTTAGAGGTCCATTTGTAATAGCAGAAGTTTTGGAAGGAGGCATGTATATCTTAAAAGTATTAAACGGTAAGCGATCGTTCAAGTACAGTCACGACATGTTGAGGAAAATGCCAGATGGATGCACCCCTGCCGAGTTGGATGTCTGTGGTGAAGGCCATAACAGTGGCCATGACGATATGAGTACTTCGATCTCGGAAGATTAGTAGCACTATGCCAATAACACCCGGCAGGGGGAGTTCGCACGCTTTTCATTTCATGGTAACAGTGTGATAAAGCTCAGAGAGAACGTGTGATGTGGCTCACACGCTTTTCATGGTAACAGTGTGATAAAGCTCAGAAAGAACGTGTGATGTGGCTCACACGCTTTTCATGGTAACAGCGTGATACAGCTCAGAGAGAACGTGTGATGTGGCTCACACGCTTTTCATGGTAACAGTATGATAAGGCTCAGTGAGAACATGCGATGCGACTTGCATGCTTTTCGGGGTGACAATATGATAAGACTCAGTGAGACCGTGGAACGAAGCTCTATGTGCTCATACGATCTAGAAGACCGAGATCCTTTGGAGTGCGAAATCGAAAATGGTCCATCATGCCGTTACGATCCGACTGATAACCTGCAGGATGCAACTATCACATTGGATACTAAGTTTAACGCTACTAATTTTCATAATCTTTTATTTTTTTGCTGCCAAATCCCCGAACAGGATTTGTTGCTACACTGGACCCTTGCCTTATTGGAACATCTAGTTAAATTGTGAATAATGTTAATTGTATCGAGTCTAATGTTAGGAAACTCAATATTTTAGTTACACACGAGGACGTGTGATAGTCAGAATGGCTGTGTCGGAGATGAAAGAACACCTGAAACTTCCCTTCGGAACTTTGGGAAGACCCCTAGTACTGTAATTTAGACTTCACCATAGCCGTATTATGAAACTGTTGTCATTCAATCCGACCGTACTTATTTGAGATGAGGTGACGTGCGTGATAGGTATAGAAGAATCACTCGGTATTGTTTAACAATAACTGTTTATTTGCTTGTGTTCGTGGTATACACTAGCTGGCCGAAAGCACGGTACAATTATCGATTCAGGATTACAAGTTCAAGCTCGGCGCGATACTTTACGCGGTGGTTCGAGTCGAGACGATTGCACATACGTCGAGAGATTCAGATTCGCTATTACGTACGACTGCGGACGAACAATCCAGAAGGCGTCTTCCAACTTGCCTCGCGGCTCGCGATAGAACAGAATGAATTTGTGTCGCGATGATGCTCCTTAGGAAAACTGTGTTTGGGTGTGTCGAAGGATACGGGATCATCGGATTCGTTCAGAAAAGTATTAGTTCAGAGAGTGAGGGAAACGGACGTCGCTGTTAATTGGAAAAATTGTGAGTTGGTTGTTGGAAAGGGATGACAGCTGCCCTTGAGAGAAAGTTGCTAGCGAGGAGCGTCGTACGTGAGAAAAAGCAGATTTCCCGTAGTGGGTGGTATGTGTAGGGACTATTGAACAAAGACTATTTGTCCCTTTAGAGAATCTTAGCTGCATAAATCCTAAGATTTATAGCGGGTCCTTAGGCTCGCTGTAAATATTCGGTGAGAGTGTATCTGACAGACATCTGGCAATCATCTGTTCGAAAGGTAGAGTCCTTGTGTAGCGAGGCACGGGACAGAAACCGTTGGGAAGTTTGCTGTCGAGTGCCGCTACAGAGATTTATGATAGTGAGCTCGGACTCGAGGAGACAGTCAGTCTCCAAACGTAGTCGCGGTCAAGGGATGAACGTTTTGTCTAACAAAGGCATGAAGTAACTCTATAGCTCTCCTTAAAAGAAATACTTGGGACGGGGCACGACGGTAAGCATTTCAACGATTTCTGTCCCGTGGCTCGCCACACGCAGACTCTATTATTTGAGTAAATACATGAGCAGCTAGTACGAGGACCCGCTATAAACCTTAAGATTTGTTTAATTAAAGTCCTTCAAACCGACAAACAGTCCTCGTTCCAACTACGAGAAAATAGGAGAAATCTATGTTTCTCACGATCGACGCTTCCTCTTCTCGAACTCTCTCTTGAGGGCGGCTAGCACCTTTCCCTAACCACCAACATGGAAATTGACCAATTAACAGTAACGCCAATTTCCCCCATTTTCCGAACGAAGACATTTCTCCACGAATCCGATGATGTTGTGACCTTAGGCACACCCATCATAGTTTTCCAGGACAGCGGCGCCGTGATTGAGAGACGGCACTCTCTAGTGCGATCTCATCAGCAATCGACCTGTCTTTCTTATACGTAGTAATTGCTCCTTGCTCTAACATGTAGTGCAACTTAGACGCTAACGTAGTGTAGAGTTCAGCATCCGTTGACCGCGAAAACGTTGCCGGAACCGAGACCATTGTCATAGTGCCGTCATTTGTTACTTACACCCTCATCAAACCTAAGGACCCACCATAAACTTAGACTTTTTAAGTAATTCTAGATGGTCCCTTTCATCTTGCACATCCAATTTCATAAATGTTTTTGATTGATGTGTATTTCTTAGAAAAGTCCTTATGTTTATTGTGCGCTCTTAGAAACTGCGGAAAAGCTGGTAGTTATATAATGGGAAAACCGGTAATTATATAATATTAAACTATATATATGTCGGGTTGGCGTTACGATTAGAGTTAGGGTTAAGGGCGTAAACGAATCCCTATTGACACTAGACGTGATCACTATGCAATAGAGGAGATATTTACTAGTGCAAACATGACCATGTTGGAATTGGACAAGTAATCGCGATAATTTGATACTCGAGAAGCTAATGACGATGATCTTAGGCTCAATAACGAATCCACAGTCAACGGGATGACGAACTCTACTCTTCTCTAGCGTCTAAGTTGTACTCAATGTTAATGCATGGGGCAATCACTACGTATCCGAGAGTTACTTGAATCGTCGTCGAGATCGTACCGGAGAGTAACTCTCCGTCTCGACGATGCCGTCGAGGAAAACTATAATGGGTGGGTCTAAGGACATGAGATCCTCGGATTCGTCAAAGAAAGCTTTCGTTCCAAAGGTGAGGGAAATTAGCGCTGTTGCTAATTGGTCGATCTCCATATCGGCGTTTTGAAAGAGATGCTGGCCGCCCTTGAGGGGAGGTTGTTGACGGGGGCATCGTTCGTGGAAGATAGGCTTCTCCTATCGTCCCGTAGTTGGAACAAGGACTGTTTGTCTAAATGAAGAACTTTGCTTGACTAAATCTTAAGATTTATTGCGGGTCCTCAAGTTAGCTAAACATACTGCGGAGGTATAGTGACATCTGGAGATCATCTTACCCGAAGGATAGGATCTGCGTGTGGCGAGCCACGGAACAGAAACCTTTGAAATATTTACTGCCACGTGTCGCTACGGCTATTTCTTTAAAGGAGAGGTATAGAGTTACTCTGTGCCTTTGTTAGATAAAACGTTCATCCCTTGACCGCGGCTACGTTCGGCGACTGGTTGTCGCCTCGAGCCCAAGCTCACTATCATAAACCTCGAACAATCGGAGCGACATTTGTTTAATCTAAATTACGACATTACGGTATTCCCGAGAATCCAAGGAGAGGTTCCGGTGTTTTTCCATCTCCGACACGGCCATTCTGACTATCACACGTCCTCGGGTGCAACTACAAGATTGAGTCTTTCTAACATTAGGTTCGGTACAATTAGCATGTCTACAATTTAACTTAATGTCTAAATAAGCTGAGAGTCCAGTGTAACAACAAAATTTTGTTCGGAGGTTTGACAACAAAAGGAATAGAAGAGCACATGAATTAGTAACGTTGTAATTAGTATTGGAAGTGCTAGTTGCATCCTGTGGGTTATCAGTCGGGTCATAACGGCGAAATGGACCAGTCTCGATTTCGCACCCCAATGGATCTCGTTTTTCTAGATCGCACGACCGCACCAAACTTCGTAACACTATAGCTCATGGTGCGCGTGAACACATCACTTGCCCCTTAGTCGAGCTTCATAACACTATAGCTCATGGTGCGCGTGAACACATCACTTGCCCCTTTACCAAGCTTCATAACTCTATAGCTCATGGTGCGCGTGAACACATCACTTGCCCCTTTACCAAGCTTCATAACACTATAGCTCATGGTGCGCGTGAACACATCACTTGCCCCTTTACCAAGCTTCATAACTCTATAGCTCATGGTGCGCGTGAACACATCACTTGCCCCTTTACCAAGCTTCATAACTCTATAGCTCATGGTGCGCGTGAACACATCACTTGCCCCTTTACCGAGCTTCATAACGTACTCCGTAAGGTGCTACGGTCTTTGTGCTAAGGATCTTCCGAGATCGAGGTGCTCATGTCGTCGTGGTCACTGTTATTGCCGTCACTACCGACGTCCAACTCAGCGGGAACGCGACTGTCCGGCATTTTTCTTAATCTGTCGTGATTGTCTTTATACGGTCGTTTGCCGTCTAGCGTTTTTAAAATATATCTATCTCCTTCCAAAATCTCGGTTATTACGAATGGACCCTTGAATTTTGGCTTTAGCTTGGTTTGGTTTCTTTTCTCATTTTTGCGTAGTACGAAATCGCCGAGGTTAAACCTAACCACTTTAGCTTTGTTTCTATCAAAATCTTTCTTTGTTGTACTGGGCTTTACTTTCTATGTTCTATACAGCCTGCTGTCTTACATCAGGGATATCGACTTCCTTTTCTTCGATATTGTTGGGTAGTAATAGGTCGTACGATCTCGCTGTTCTACCGATTAGTAGTTGTAAAGGGCTCGAATTAGACACGCGGTTGGTGGTGCAGTTCAACGCTAGCTGTATTTCCCCAATCGCGTCTTGCCACGGCCGCCCGGTCGTTTCTACTGTCGTGAACGTATTTTCAATGTACGCATAACACGCTCTACCTGTCTATTAGCTCTATCATCGGTCGCTATCGAGTGAACTTTAATTCGTTTGCTTTCGCAGAATTCTCGAAATTCATTACCCTTAGAACATCTTTCCTGATCTGCTATTATCCGGCAGGGACTTCCGAATAAAATATAGCGGGTTTAAGCGCTTTAATGGTGTTACGGAAATCTATCTTACGAGTACGATGCAGGTATACGAATTTAGTGAACACATCGATCAAAACAATGACGTACTCCTTTGAATCGCTTTTACCACTCAACTTGCCTGTTATGTCCATGTGGACCGTATGCCAGGGTATGCTGGTCTTAGGTATAGGATGTAGTTCGGCTTGTATCTTACCTGAACTAGCTTTCGAAACTTGACAAGCATGACAGTTCTCAATGAATCGGCGAACGTACTTCGCCATCCCTTCGAACCAGTAATACTCGTACAGTCTCTCGAGCATTTTCTCCCAACCTAAGTGCATAATTGACTGGTGCACATAGTTAATAACAGACTATCTAAAACCTCTTAGGACTATAGGTAAACAGAGAGTTCTGCCTTTTCTTTGTATCCTACGGTAAAGAGTACCGGACCGTAATTCGTATGTATTCGCGATGTCTTCCGCGAGCTCATCGTTTTGCAATTTCTTGACGATTCCCAAGGTTTGAGAATCACGACGTTGTTCGGCTAATCGCCAGTATTCCGATATTTCGGCCAGATTGATTTCTTTCTCCGCAATTTTATCAATTTTACGGTGGTCTAAATCTACGGGGTTTCGCGAGAAGAAATCTACGTGGGCTGTCCGTTTACTTTCCAGATACATAATGTCAAAAAAAACAAAAGTCTGCAAGTAGGCCCATCACCGATGGTTCCTGTCATTTAAATGTACTTTGTTACTCGACGCTTTCGACGAGTCGCAATCCGTGACGACAAGAAATTCCCGTCCATGTAGATAGTGACGGAAACGCTCGACTGCGTTTACGACTGCTAACGTCTCTAGTTCGTAGGAATTATGCCTAGATTCTGCGAGGGTAGTTCTTTTACTGTAATACTCTATTACTTTGCCTTTACCTTCAACTTGATGCGTCAAAATCGCCCCGTAACTCTCTCCGAGCTAGCGTCAGTATGTAGTTCTATCGGGTAATTGGGGTCGAATATCATTAACACCGGCGCGTCGGTCAGGGCGGAAACTGCCTGTTGTCTCATTTTCTCGTGCCTATCTGTCCAAGTTATATTTCTGTTATTTGAGATGAGCGCATACAGGGGTTTCATCACCTGTGAGAATTTAGGGATGAACTTTCGGAAGTACGAAGCTAACCCTATGAACTGCCTGAACTGTGTGACGGCTGTTGGCACAGGTAAAAAGCTTAAGGTGTGTATTTTACCCGGGTTCGGACGAACTTCTTCGTTATGAATTACATATCTCAAATAGAGCACCGATGTCTTTAGAAAAGAACAGTTCGCAATGTTAACAGAGAATCCTGCTTTCACGAGGGTATCTAATACGGTGTTCAATCTTCCTAAAGCTTGATCTATCGAGTCGGCAATAATTAGAACGTTATCGAAATAAATAACAACGTACGAATGAGCGAGGTCATCCAGGGCCTTGCGAATGGCCCTCCGAAAGACGGACGGCGCAATTCTTCAGTTCAAACGGCATCGTTATCTACTCATATTGTCTGTCGGGAGTAACGAACGCTGTATACTCCGCTGAATTAGGATAAGTAGGAATTTGGTGAAACCCGCTGGCCATATCCAGGCTAATAAAATATCTCGCCTCTTGCAATCTCGCGACTTGATCCGCAATAAGGAGTAAAGGGTACCGATCCGCGACGGTACTTTGATTTAGTTCTCGGGGATCCACTCATAATCTATCTGAGCCGTGTTCTTCTTCACGAGTTACGTAGGGCTCGCGAATGGCGAATTACTAGGCCTTATGATCTTTGCTTTAATTAAAACGCTTATTTTCTCACGTACCGCTCTTCGGTCCTCCTCGCTAAATCTATAAGGACTTCCTCGTACGGTGATGTTAGGATCAATTAATCGTATTTCTAACCGGCCTGTATTTACGCGAATACGTAGGGAATCCGTAACGAATGAATCTTTGAATTTGTCGAGAAGAGAAATTGATCGACTTTTATTATTACCATGTACATCAATGTCAGCTTCATTAACGACGATCTCGTTTGCAGTGGTTTCCTTACAGACATTAATTATTTTTGTTTTACACATAGCGAGGCTATTTTGTGTAATGTTACGTCAAAACCCAGACTTAGAGTTCCACAACTAATCGCGATATCATATTTTAGATAACTATCAGCAAGGACATGAGAAATTATCTTCGATGTAAAAATCATTAATACACGCGATGAACAAATGGGAGGCGTATGTTTAATACAAGTATCTCCTGCTCCTCGCATTACTAATATGTCAGTCATTCTTTTGCCAGAAATCTCGAGGTCACGGACTCTTTAATTAGTGAACGCTCGGCTCCCGAATCGGAGTAAAAATGGAAACGACTCACCCTGATGACTTGATCTAACCGGTGATGCTTCCAGTACGTAGAAGTCGACTCGCCACTCGTTATTGAAATTATGGTTTTCTTTCATAATCAGGTTAACAGTTGCGCCCCGTGCAGCGGGGTCGGAACGTGCGATTTTAAGGGTTAAAACGTGGTAGCGAAAACTTGTTAGGTTTCGCACTCGATTTTGCACTAGCGACTGGGTTACTCGCGCACGATGGTCGTAAGTTCTAGCACTGTTATAATCGGCACTGATCCCACTTCTGATGTCGGGTTGGCGTTACGATTAGAGTTAGGGTTAAGGGCGTAAACGAATCCCTATTGACACTAGACGTGATCACTATGCAATAGAGGAGATATTTACTAGTGCAAACATGACCATGTTGGAATTGGACAAGTAATCGCGATAATTTGATACTCGAGAAGCTAATGACGATGATCTTAGGCTCAATAATGAATCCACGGTCAACGGGATGACGAACTCTACTCTTCTCTAGCGTCTAAGTTGTACTCAATGTTAATGCATGGGTCAATCACTACGTATCCGAGAGTTACTTGAATCGTCGTCGAGATCGTACCGGAGAGTAACTCTCCGTCTCGACGATGCCGTCGAGGAAAACTATAATGGGTGGGTCTAAGGACATGAGATCCTCGGATTCGTCAAAGAAAGCTTTCGTTCCAAAGGTGAGGGAAATTAGCGCTGTTGCTAATTGGTCGATCTCCATATCGGCGTTTTGAAAGAGATGCTGGCCGCCCTTGAGGGGAGGTTGTTGACGGGGGCATCGTTCGTGGAAGATAGGCTTCTCCTATCGTCCCGTAGTTGGAACAAGGACTGTTTGTCTAAATGAAGAACTTTGCTTGACTAAATCTTAAGATTTATTGCGGGTCCTCAAGTTAGCTAAACATACTGCGGAGGTATATTGACATCTGGAGATCATCTTACCCGAAGGATAGGATCTGCGTGTGGCGAGCCACGGAACAGAAACCTTTGAAATATTTACTGCCACGTGTCGCTACGGCTATTTCTTTAAAGGAGAGGTATAGAGTTACTCTGTGCCTTTGTTAGATAAAACGTTCATCCCTTGACCGCGGCTACGTTCGGCGACTGGTTGTCGCCTCGAGCCCAAGCTCACTATCATAAACCTCGAACAATCGGAGCGACATTTGTTTAATCTAAATTACGACATTACGGTATTCCCGAGAATCCAAGGAGAGGTTCCGGTGTTTTTCCATCTCCGACATATAATTATATAATATTAAATTATATTATATTAAAATTATATAATATTAAATATATCTGATGAAAATGTGTGGATTTTCTCATGAACAAGGTCATCCATGAGCCACGGTGGTAGGATGCTTACTCCTCCTATCTTCATTCATTAACGCTGATCATACCCAATGGGTATCGCGAATCCTTGTCCTCCCTTTTCATAACAAAAAGTGTGAACAACGAATCAGCTTCCCTTGTTCAAAAATTACCTACATACCGATCTTTCCTCCGTAAGTATGTAAGAGGGGAATTCGAGTTATATCTTGACACCCGTGACTTTTTCGAAAACCACCTATCTATGCATACTCAATCTAGGTTTTCAGATCAGTCAATATATCTACCCGGATTCACTCATATAAGATCAATCCATTTCTTCGTCACCATTATCTTAAACGGCGGAGTTACTAACTTGTGTTGTTTTACAAAGTTGTTGGAAATACATATTTCATAAATATTGAAATATGTATAATTTTTGTGCTGGACTAGGTCCAGTGCGTAGTGGAGATCTTTGTAACGGGATATCACTGTGTGGAGATATGTGTGTGCGCGGCGACTGGGAAACAGACGAATGTAAACAGTTCTATCGGTTAACAGTCTTCAAAAGGTCGGATATGAATAAAAGTGCTGAGACACGCGCAAGTGTACATTGATAAATATTCTAGAAATCGTTTATAAAGTAAATATGTGTCTACGTTAATAGTTATGGCCAGCGTACAATATTTCGGCCATCAGGATGCACAATTCTCAACATGGTAGCAAAAATCGTGGTTGACGAGATTTAAGGTTATGGGACAACGTGTAACCGGGCGTGAATGTGTAAAAAAGGTTCATTTTGAAAGAATTGGAAATATGTTCTGAAGAGATAAAAAGGCTGTTGGCGGAGCAGATAAAAGAAATCTGTATAGTGAGGAGAACTATTTTTGAAAAAAGGGTGAAGATGAAAAGACGAATCAAGATGCCAATGGACGATAAAACTAAAATGCAAGTATTCGATGTACGTGATTACAAAGCGTGGAAGAAAAGAATATTAATGTATTTAAAGTGTAAAAAATGTTATGAATTGGATACACGAGAGAAAATGTACACGGATGCGAAAGATAATTGGGATGAAAAGAATCAATGGGCGATGAACTACATCTATTGTAGTATAACAAATGAGCAATTAGAATTTGTTGGTGATCAAGACACTGTTTACAAAATAATTACAAAATTTGATCAGATGTATATGAAGGAATCAACAGCATTGCAAATTTGTATAAGAAGTAGACTCGACATGATGAGGTTGAAAGATTTTGAGGAATCAGGTTCATTTTTCACGGAATTTGAGAAGACGATAAATGAATTAAAGGGTGTTGGTGCAAACGTAAGTGAACGTGAAAAACTCGATTACATGCTGAAAACACTACCAGAATCATTGATTTATATTGATGACTTAATCGACTCATTGAAAGAAAGTGATGGAACTTGTGATTTTTTAAAAAATAAAATTATAATGTGGGAAATACGTAGGGAGAGTAAAAGTGACAGGAAATGGTCAAATGTCTTCAAAGTTGAGAAAAGAGAGAAATAAAGTGCCATGGCTGTGGAAAGTACGGCCACGTGATAAAAAATTGCACGAATACATGCAGAGGCGGAATCAATGGAGGAGCGCAATGGCAAGGAGGTGCGAATCAGCCATAGCAGAATAGGGGTCGCGGCGGACGAGGTTCTGGCCAGAGAAGACGAGGATATGTTCAGCGTGGATTTGGTCAACGAGGACGGAGCAGAGGTTGGCAGCAACGCTACAATGGGGCAAGTCGACAAGACGCAAATTATTTAAACAGCCAGGACTACGACGACCAAGGAATTGACTCCTTCCTAACGCGAGTGCAGCGCGATTATAGTAAGGATACTATCACAGTATATACCAGCGATACGCGAAAAATAGATCGGATATTGGATAGTGAATGTTCAGATCACATTGTAAATGATGACTCGTATTTTATTGAGTACGAAAACTTAAAGAACCCGATAAATGTAAAACTAGGAGACGGTAGAACATTAAAAGGAACAAAAGTTGGAAAAATTTTAACTTACTTTGAAGTAAACAAAAGAAGGGTTAAAATTATAATGTCAAATGTATTTTATGTGGAAGAAATGGATAATAACTTGGATAGCTATGCGAGAGTAACGAATAAAAATAAGAGAGTCTCAGCAGGGAATACTTCAAAGATCTATAACAAATATAGAAAGTTGATAGGGATCGCATTCAAAGATCATGGTTTATATAAAATAACTAGTTACATTGGAAGGCCAGAATCTCACGCCAAAAATGCAGAAAAAATGACGAACAGGGAAAAATTTCACAGAATCCGAGGACATGTAAACTTTAATTATTTAGATACGATGTGTAAGAAAAAATTAATTGAGAGAATGCCAGAAAAATTGGAGCAAGTTCCATTAAAATGTGGTGCGTGTATGCAAAATAAATAGCACAATGTACCTATCCAGAGTAACTGTAGTAGAGCTCGCGAGATTTTAGAATTGGTACATACCGATTTAAATGGGCCTCATAAAAATACCAGGTTTGATGGATCTAAATATTTCTTAACATTTATAGACGATTATAGGAAGTGCGCATTAATTTATACTTTGAAATCGAAAGATGAGGTTTACGATTGAATCCTTGATTATATAAATAAAGTTGAAAATCTTACTGGTAAGAAGATAAAGAGACTAAGATGCGATAATGGAAAAGAATATATGAACAAAAACATGTACAATCTAATTAGGGAAACGGGAATTTTCCTAGAACCATGCCCACCTTATGTTCACTAGTTAAATGGAACAGCTGAGCGCTACCGTAGAACAATCACGAATTCCGCTAGATGCTTATTACATGATTCGAAACTAAATATTAAATATTGGTCGGAGATAGCTAGAACCGCGGTGTACTTAAAAAATAGAACCATTACGAAAACATGTGAAAATAAAACACCAATCGAAATATTGTTAAGAAGGAAACCGGATATAATTAATTTAAGATTGTACGGGAGTATAGTTTTCGTAAGAGTATCTGAAATTAAAATAAATTCGAAATGGTACAAAAAGGCAGATATTGGAATACTTGTAGGTTATGAAAACGTTGGATATAGGACCTTAGTTAATAATAAAATTATAATTGCAAGACACGTAGAATTTATAGGTGAAAATGATAATTTAGTAGGATTTCAAGGAATGGATGAATCAGATAATGAAACGGAGAAGGATTTTGAAGAACATTCGGATACAAACGAAATTCATGAAAGTGAAACAAGTGACGAAAAGGTCGAGCAGTTTGTAATAAGAAGGGAGAGAAATTTAAGTAACGAATCAGAAGAAAAATTTGAGGACATAGAAAATAATTTGAGAAGGCCAGGACGGGAAACAAAGAAACCTCAAAGATATGGCCAAACGAGCTCATATTTCATTTATGTGAATGTAGTTAGCGCAGGCAGTCCTCAAACCTATGAAGAAGCTTTCAGTGGAGATGACAGCAGATCATGGAAAGAAGCAATGGATCGAGAAATGAATAGTTTAGTCAAAAATGAAAACCTGGCAATTAGTAGAGAAACCAAAAGATAAAAAGGTATTAGATTTGAAATGGGTATATACGAATAAATCCGATAATCGTAAGAAAGCGCGACTAGTTGTTCGGGGTTTCCAACAAAAGGAAATACCGGAAGATTTATACTCTCCAGTGGCAAAAATGCAAACGCTGAAGTTATTGCTATCTTATTGTTGTCATTATGGTTCGATGATTATGCAAATGGATGTAGAAACAGCATTCCTAAACGGAACTATAAAATCGGAAGTATTTGTAAAACAAACTATGGGTTACGCCGATAAAAGGGGGAAAGTATGTAAACTAGGTTTGTAAGTATGTAAAATAGGTTTGTAAAGAAGTGAGAGTGATTATTGTTTGTATATGAAGTATGAGAGCGATCATGTTATATACTTAATTCTATTCGTGGATGACTTATTAATGTGTGGTAAATACAAAAGAAAAATAGATGAAATTAAAAATAAATTGTCAAACAAATCGATGAAAGACTTAGGTGAAGTAAAGACTTACTTAGGAATAAACATTGAATACGAAATGTGAGAATAAGAAATGTGAGATGAAATTAGATCAAAGTAGTTATACAGAGTCATTAGCGAAACGATAGAATATAGAGAATAGTGAACTATATTTTACACCAAAGGAAAAAAACTTAAATTTAGAACCCGCACAGTCAGCCTCAGACGATATAAGATATAGAAACCTCATAGGAGCTTCATTATATATTAGTACTGGAACAAGATTAGACGTTAGTTATAGTGTAAACTATTTAAGTCGATTTCAAAACAGTTACGACGGGACACATTATAAATATGCGTTGAGAACTTTGTAATACTTATATTTAACCAGAAAATTATGGTTGACTTATAAAAGAAATTTGAACGCTGAAATCATTGATTGTTTTGTTGACGGTGATTTATCATAAGACTACTACAAGACTACTACGGGGTTTATCATAAGATTTTTCGGAAACGCAATTTACTGGAAATCGAGAAAGCGAAACAGCGTGACAAAATCATCAACAGCCGCCGAGTATGTAGCTTTGTCAGAAGCAGTGAGTGAAATAAAATTTGTAAAGAAATTATTGAAAAATTTCAAAATAATGATCGAGAGACCAATAAAAATTTACGAAGATAATTCTGGAGCGATCGCGATATCAAAATTTGGAAACTTGACAAACAATTATGAGTACATTGAAGTACATTTCCATTTTGTAAATGAAAGTTGGGAAAATAAAGAGGTTGACGTTATAAAAGTAAATTCAGAAAACAATGTAGCAGATATTCTAACGAAGGCTCTAGGGAGAAATAATTTTGAAAATTTTAGATTATTTTTAAAAATGGTTTAATTTTCACAAAAGGAAATGAATATGCAGCACAATAATTAAGGAGGTGTATAGAGATATGTAAAATTTTTGTGCTGGACTAGGTCGAGTGCGTAGTGGAGATGTTTGTATGTGGATATCAGTGTGTGGAGATATGTGTGTGCGCGGCGACTGAAAAACAGACGAATGTAAACAGTTCGGTCGGTTAATAGTCTACATAAGGTCGGGTATGGAAGAAAGTGCTGAGACGCGTGCAGCTGTGTAACGATAAATGTTCTAAAAATCGTTTATAAAATAAAAATGTGTCTACGTTATTATAAAAGGCCAGTGTAAATTTTATGTTTCCATAACAATATTTCGGACATCAAGATCCACAATTCTCATCAATAACATTGTTGGTCGCAGAGTTATACCATCGCAACCACCCTATTATCTTAACGGAAATCAGGGGATCGATCAATATGCGGTGTCGTTTCTTAGAATCGTAACGGGAATTTGCGACTCCCGTTGACGCGCTTCGACGCGATCAAATCTCCCCACGGTTGGACAAATTGACATCAACTCTGGCCGATGTAAAATCCAGCCGTAAACCCTCCATTTTTACATTTTCAGACTTAAATATGCAAACCAACCTATCTCCGTTTCTAATGCAGATATGCAGACAATACGATGTGCCTTGTTCTCCACATTTCCTGCCAAATACAGTTCACATCTGCTAGTTAGAGCTACGTCAAGTCTGAACCCTGTCAAATCCAGTGTAATTGCAGATTTGCATATTCATGCCTGAACATTCAGATCAACGTATAGCTGTTTCTATTGCAGATATGTCGACAACTGGATGCGCGATATACTCCATATTTACTGATAAATACAGTGCAGATTATACGAATTACGCTATATAAGATCAGTATAGATTCAAATCCAGGTACTTGCAGTTTTTAATATACATTATTAAATATTCAACTCCACGTATCTCCGTTGCTGTTGCTGATATGTCGACAATTCGATGTGCCTGGTACTCCACATTTCTTGCCAAATACATCGTTTGCCAGCCAGTTTGCGCTATATCCAGACTGGTCCCAGACAGATCAAGCATAAATATAAATCGGAGATGATAGAACACGGGAACCTTCCGTTTGGAATTTTGGGAAAATCCCGTAACATTGTAATCTAGATTCTACCATAGCTGTAACTAAACAATCGTAGTCATCTAGTCCGATTGTAATTGTTCGAAACTTGTGATACTGCACTTGGCCTCGAGGCGACAACCAGTCACCGAACGTAGCCGCGGTCAAGGGATGAACGTTTTGTCTAATAAAGGCATGGAGTAATTCTATAGCTGTCCTTAAATGAAATAATCGTAGCGGCACGTGACAGTAAACATTCCAACGGTTTCTGTCCCGTGACTCGCCACACGCAGACTCTATCCGTCGGATAAGATGATTGCCAGATGTCAACGCATCTCAACAGTATATGTTTAGCTAGCCTGAGGACCCATTATAAACCTTAAGATTTAGTTAATTAAAGTCCTTAACAGTCCTAAACAGGCAAACAGTCTTTGTTTCAACTACGGGATGATAGGTGAAATCTATTTTTCCACGGACGACGCTTCCCGCTAGCAACGTTCCCTCAAGGGCTACTAGCATCCTTCTCTAACCATCAACATGGAAATTGTCCAATTAACAGTAACGTCACTTTCAATCTCTTTCCGAGCGAAGTCATTTCTCCACGTATCCGATGTTCTGGTGCCCTTAGACACACCCATCATAGTTTTCCTCTGCAGCATCATCGTGTCGGAAAATCATTCTCTCTTGAGGTCACATTAGCCAGTTACAAAGAGCCTTAACACTCGGTGGATATTCTATGTTTTGACAAAGAGTTTGTTCAGTCCTACCTATACCGTAGATAAGGAAGTATGGTACAACTTGGAATCAGGATGAAAACGAATGCTGTTATCCCGTTGACCGCGGCTTTGTTATTGAACCCAGGATCATTGTCATTAGCTTCTCGAGTACCTAATTACCACGACTACTTGTCAAATTATATAACAATCAAATTTACACTAGTAAATATCTGCTCTATTGCATAACTACAACGTCTAAACCAAATGAAGATCCGTTTCGCGCCTCTAACTCTAATCATAATGTGAACCCGATGTAAGTGAAAATACATGCACATACCATCGATTCTGCCTGACCAGCACTCTCACCCGGAACCGGAACTCGCAGTGCACCGTGACGAACAGCACATATATAAGCCTCCACTCTTAGCCAGTCCGTCAGTCGTGCTCGCGCAACAGTAGAAGCAACATGGAATTTTTAAGATCTCTACTACGCGTCGTTGGTTTGTTCGTGCCAAATAAAGTAGATATCATTTCCGAACTACCACTGGAGGTATCGCACTTGATACTTCGAAAATTGGATCTCTCGTCCCTGCAGAGCGCCGCGCTTGTCTCGCGCAAATGGTTCAACGTTTGTAGATCCGACAAGTGTCTACGGCGGAAAGTGAGACGTCACATGCGACATACGAGAAAGCGGGTCAAGATGCAATTTCTCGGACCTGCAGCCGCTAAAGCTACCAACCAAGAATCAAGAAGTAGAGGACGTGGTGAGGGCAACCTAAGGCACGAAATAAGTTTATCCGCTGCTCGTACGGCGGTCGTCGTTGGAAGGTTACGCGATCCTTTGAGAATTTCGATGCGAGATCGCCCCATCGATGTTGGACCAATAAAATGTATTAGACTCTAACTCGTGTAAGTACCTTAATTTGACTGCTTGCTCTTGCGAGAACTTGAAACGGTCTTGTCCGGATTCAGAACTGTAGCGCGAAGCTTGAAATAAAATGGTTTTACTGAGACGGCAATGTGTTTCAGTCACGATAATACTATCTGTATCGTAATAGGCCCATTATTGAATATTAACTACAATGTATCATCGCTGTAATTGCAGATTTGTCATCAATTAAATGCGAGATATACTCCTCATTGCCTGCCAAATACAGCTCGCATCAGCTGGCTCGTGCTATTATATCATCTCTGGTCCTCGACATATCAAGCGTAATTGCAGTTTTACAAATTAAGGTTAACATATTCAAATGAATGTATCTCCGTTTCTATTGCACATATGGCGACAAAGCGATGCTCGTTACATTTCACATCCGATGTCATGTGCACCGCACATCTGCTGGTTTGTACCATGTCAACTCCGGTCTCTGTCAAACCTAGCGAAATTGGTGCTTTGCATATTCATGATTAATTATTCAAATAACCGTATCGCCGTTTGCATTGCAGATATGCCGACAATTCGATGCGCGATATACGCCACTTTTGCTGCCAAACACAATGTATATTATCTGGTTTGAGTTATGTAACGTGTGGGCGCAGCCAAACTCAGCGTATACGCAATTATGCATTTTCAGGCGAAATATTCAAATATTGCATATTCAAATGAACGTATCTTGGTTTCTATGTCGCCTATTCGATGCGCAGAATACTCCACATATGATGCCAAATCAGCCGGTCTGTGCTATGTCAACTCTGGACCCTGTAAAATCCAGCGTAATTGTAGTTTTTGTTGTTAATGCTTAAATATTGCATTCAAAGATTCGCCGCTTCGTTTGCACATATGTCGACAATTCCATACCCCTTGTACTCCTCATTTGCTGTAGTTACATTGCCCATCAGCTCGTTTGCGCTGTGTCAACTCTGGTCCCTGCACAATCCAGCCCAAATGCAATTTTGTATGTTCGGGCTTAAATATTCAAATCAACGTTACTCCGATTCAATAGCACATATGTCGACAATACGATGCGCGTTATATTCCACATTGACTGCCATACGCAGAGCGCTTCATCTGGTTTTAGCCGTGTTAAATCCGGACCGAGTCAAATCCAGCGTATTTGTAGTTTTGCATATTCAAGCCTTGTTATTCAAGTGAAAGTATCTCCGTATCCATTGTAGGTACGTCGACAATAGGATGTACGTAATACTGCACATTTGCTGCCAAATACAGCACACATCAGCCCGTTTGCACACTGTCAAGACTGGACTCGGAGAAATCCATCGAAATTGCAGTTTTGGATATTAATGCTTACATATTCGAATCAAGGTATCTCCGCTTGTTTTCCAGAAACATTGGCTATGCGATGCGCGTTATATTCCACATCTGATGCCAAGTACAGTGCACATCATCCGGTTTACGCTATGTAAAATCTGGACCCAGCCAGATCCAGCGTAGTTGCAGTTTCGTATATTCAGGATTAAGTATTCAAACCGACGTATCTCCGATTCTATGGCACATATGGCTACAATTAGAGGCTCGTTATACTCCAAATTTGCTGCCAAACACAGTGCACGTTATTCCGTTTGATGCATGTAAAATCGGGACCCAGCCGAACCCTGCGTATTTGCAGCTTTACATATTCAGTATTAAATATTCCAACCAACGAATCTCCGTTTCTATGGCACACTTACAGACAATTCGGTGCGCGTTATATTTGACAACTGATGTCATATACAGCGCACATCAGTAGGTTAGCGTTTTGTTCACTCTTGTCCCTGTCAAATACACCATAATAGCAGTTTAGCATATTCATGCTTGAATATCGAAAGGGACGTATCTTCGTTTCTATGGCAGATATGACGACAATTCGGTGAGCGTTATGCTCCTGATTTTCTGGTGAGCACAGAGCACCTCTTCCGATTCTATCATCTCTTCTGTCTTACGTCTTCTCTGGTCACTGACAGATTCAGCGTAATTGCTGTTTTGCATATTCATGCCTAAATGTTCAAACCAACGTATCAGCGCTGCTATTGGATACATATCGCAAATGCGATGCGCGATATACTCCACAATTACAGCCAAATACAGTACTTATTCGGTTTGCGCTGTGTCGACTGTATTTTCGAGCTATCGCGGGGAGACGCGTTCGTTTGAATACGCGTCAATGGGAGTCGTAAATTCCCGTTACGATTGGAATAATCGACTCCACGGATAGTTCGATCCCCGTATTTCGCTTTGGATAATAGGTGTAGTCGTTGTGGTATAACACTGGGGGTCACAAAGTTATAAAAAATATATGTATTTCCAACGATTTATACAATCACACTGAGTAAGAACGCCGTTGCTTAAGATACAGATAACGAAGAAATGGATTATTCTTAGATGAGAGTGTGAGCTATAGGAGCCCTAGGTCCGTGAGAGCTGTAGGAGCTGTCGGACTTCTGGATACTGTGAGAGAAATAGGAGGCTCTTAGAGATATAGGAACGGTGAAAGTTATAGGGATTGCAGGAACTTTAGTCACCGCGAGAGACGATGGAACTCTGAGAGATATAGGAACGGTAAGAGTTATAGGGATTGCAGGAACTCTAGTCACCGTGAGAGATGATGTAACTCTAAAGTTTATTCTGATGTGAGTACGAAGCTCGGTATTGGTGTGCCCGTTGAGCGAAGAACGCGGATTCGTTGATTACATTGTTAGTTAGGAAAGTGAGGGCAATGATCCGCGATGCCGATTGGTTATGACTAATGTTAGAAAGGAAGAGAGGAGGAAGAAGCCTCCTACCAACGTGGGTCCTAGGCGACATTGTTTATGGGAAATCTCAGATTTTCCGTTAGGTAGATGTCCGCTTTTTTCGTTAGGCCAATACCCGCCTTCTCCGTAATTCTTAAGAGGGCGTAATAAACCCAAGGACCTTTCTAAAAACCGACCGAAAACACTTCTAGAATTAGAAAGTCTTTTCGGGCAAACAGATTGACTTAGGCCATATGTGCGAACAATGCAGTTGGGATTTCGGCTTTATGATGGGTCCTTGGGCCTATGGAGGATTCGAAGGATGGCACGTGGACCGTTGGATGCCAAGCCGCGCGGGATGGAGTGCAGATGTGTTGCGCGCCAGAACGTCGACTCTGGTCTCTGTTATATGCAGTGTAATTGTTGTTTTGCAGATTCAGACTCAAATATTCAACTCCGCGTATCTCCGTTGCTGTTGCTGATATGTCGACAATTCGATGTGCCAGGTACTCCACATTTCTTGCCAAATACATCGTTTGCCAGCCAGTTTGCGCTATATCCAGACTGGTCCCAGACAGATCAAGCATAAATATAAATCGGAGATGATAGAACACGGGAACCTTCCGTTTGGAATTTTGGGAAAATCCCGTAACATTGTAATCTAGATTCTACCATAGCTGTAATTACACAATCGTAGTCATCTAGTCCGATTGTAATTGTTCGAAACTTGTGATATTGCACTTGGCCTCGAGGCGACAACCAGTCACCGAACGTAGCCGCGGTCAAGGGATGAACGTTTTGTCTAATAAAGGCATGGAGTAATTCTATAGCTGTCCTTAAATGAAATAATAGTAGCGGCACGTGACAGTAAACATTCCAACGGTTTCTGTCCCGTGACTCGCCACACGCAGACTCTATCCGTCGGATAAGATGATTGCCAGATGTCAACGCATCACAACAGTATATGTTTAGCTAGCCTGAGGACCCATTATAAACCTTAAGATTTAGTTAATTAAAGTCCTTAACAGTCCTAAACAGGCAAACAGTCTTTGTTTCAACTACGGGATGATAGGTGAAATCTATTTTTCCACGGACGACGCTTCCCGCTAGCAACGTTCCCTCAAGGGCTACTAGCATCCTTCTCTAACCATCAACATGGAAATTGTCCAATTAACAGTAACGTCACTTTCAATCTCTTTCCGAGCGAAGTCATTTCTCCACGTATCCGATGTTCTGGTGCCCTTAGACACACCCATCATAGTTTTCCTCTGCAGCATCATCGTGCCGGAAAATCATTCTCTCTTGAGGTCACATTAGCCAGTTACAAAGAGCCTTAACACTCGGTGGATATTCTATGTTTTGACAAAGAGTTTGTTCAGTCCTACCTATACCGTAGATAAGGAAGTATGGTACAACTTGGAATCAGGATGAAAACGAATTCTGTTATCCCGTTGACCGCGGCTTTGTTATTGAACCCAGGATCATTGTCATTAGCTTCTCGAGTACCTAATTACCACGACTACTTGTCAAATTATATAACAATCAAATTTACACTAGTAAATATCTGCTCTATTGCATAACTACAACGTCTAAACCAAATGAAGATCCGTTTCGCGCCTCTAACTCTAATCATAATGTGAACCCGATGTAAGTGAAAATACATGCACATACCATCGATTCTGCCTGACCAGCACTCTCACCCGGAACCGGAACTCGCAGTGCACCGTGACGAACAGCACATATATAAGCCTCCACTCTTAGCCAGTCCGTCAGTCGTGCTCGCGCAACAGTAGAAGAAACATGGAATTTTTTAGATCTCTACTACGCGTCGTTGGTTTGTTCGTGCCAAGTAAAGTAGATATCATTTCCGAACTACCACTGGAGTTATCGCACTTGATACTTCGAAAATTGGATCCCTCGTCCCTGCAGAGCGCCGCGCTTGTCTCGCGCAAATGGTTCAACGTTTGTAGATCCGACAAGTGTCTACGGCGGAAAGTGAGACGTCACATGCGACATACGAGAAAGCGGGTCAAGATGCAATTTCTCGGACCTGCAGCCGCTAAAGCTACCAACCAAGAATCAAGAAGTAGAGGACGTGGTGAGGGCAACCTAAGGCACGAAATAAGTTTATCCGCTGCTCGTACGGCGGTCGTCGTTGGAAGGTTACGCGGTCCTTTGAGAATTTCGATGCGAGATCGCCCCATCGATGTTGGACCAATAAAATGTATTAGACTCTAACTCGTGTAAGTACCTTAATTTGACTGCTTGCTCTTGCGAGAACTTGAAACGGTCTTGTCCGGATTCAGAACTGTAGCGCGAAGCTTGAAATAAAATGGTTTTACTGAGACGGCAATGTGTTTCAGTCACGATAATACTATCTGTATCGTAATAGGCCCATTATTGAATATTAACTACAATGTATCATCGCTGTAATTGCAGATTTGTCATCAATTAGATGCGAGATATACTCCTCATTGCCTGCCAAATACAGCTCGCATCAGCTGGCTCGTGCTATTATATCATCTCTGGTCCTCGACATATCAAGCGTAATTGCAGTTTTACAAATTAAGGTTAACATATTCAAATGAATGTATCTCCGTTTCTATTGCACATATGGCGACAAAGCGATGCTCGTTACATTTCACATCCGATGTCATGTGCACCGCACATCTGCTGGTTTGTACCATGTCAACTCCGGTCTCTGTCAAACCTAGCGAAATTGGTGCTTTGCATATTCATGATTAATTATTCAAATCACCGTATCGCCGTTTGCATTGCAGATATGCCGACAATTCGATGCGCGATATACGCCACTTTTGCTGCCAAACACAATGTATATTATCTGGTTTGAGTTATGTAACGTGTGGGCGCAGCCAAACTCAGCGTATACGCAATTATGCATTTTCAGGCGAAATATTCAAATATTGCATATTCAAATGAACGTATCTTGGTTTCTATGTCGCCTATTCGATGCGCAGAATACTCCACATATGATGCCAAATCAGCCGGTCTGTGCTATGTCAACTCTGGACCCTGTAAAATCCAGCGTAATTGTAGTTTTTGTTGTTAATGCTTAAATATTGCATTCAAAGATTCGCCGCTTCGTTTGCACATATGTCGACAATTCCATACCACTTGTACTCCTCATTTGCTGTAGTTACATTGCCCATCAGCTCGTTTGCGCTGTGTCAACTCTGGTCCCTGCACAATCTAGCCCAAATGCAATTTTGTATGTTCGGGCTTAAATATTCAAATCAACGTTACTCCGATTCAATAGCACATATGTCGACAATACGATGCGCGTTATATTCCACATTGACTGCCATACGCAGAGCGCTTCATCTGGTTTTAGCCGTGTTAAATCCGGACCGAGTCAAATCCAGCGTATTTGTAGTTTTGCATATTCAAGCCTTGTTATTCAATTGAAAGTATCTCCGTATCCATTGTAGGTACGTCGACAATAGGATGTACGTAATACTGCACATTTGCTGCCAAATACAGCACACATCAGCCCGTTTGCACACTGTCAAGACTGGACTCGGAGAAATCCATCGAAATTGCAGTTTTGGATATTAATGCTTACATATTCGAATCAAGGTATCTCCGCTTGTTTTCCAGAAACATTGGCTATGCGATGCGCGTTATATTCCACATCTGATGCCAAGTACAGTGCACATCATCCGGTTTACGCTATGTAAAATCTGGACCCAGCCAGATCCAGCGTAGTTGCAGTTTCGTATATTCAGGATTAAGTATTCAAACCGACGTATCTCCGATTCTATGGCACATATGGCTACAATTAGAGGCTCGTTATACTCCAAATTTGCTGCCAAACACAGTGCACGTTATTCCGTTTGATGCATGTAAAATCGGGACCCAGCCGAACCCTGCGTATTTGCAGCTTTACATATTCAGTATTAAATATTCCAACCAACGAATCTCCGTTTCTATGGCACACTTACAGACAATTCGGTGCGCGTTATATTTGACAACTGATGTCATATACAGCGCACATCAGTAGGTTAGCGTTTTGTTCACTCTTGTCCCTGTCAAATACACCATAATAGCAGTTTAGCATATTCATGCTTGAATATCGAAAGGAACGTATCTTCGTTTCTATGGCAGATATGACGACAATTCGGTGAGCGTTATGCTCCTGATTTTCTGGTGAGCACAGAGCACCTCTTCCGATTCTATCATCTCTTCTGTCTTACGTCTTCTCTGGTCACTGACAGATTCAGCGTAATTGCTGTTTTGCATATTCATGCCTAAATGTTCAAACCAACGTATCAGCGCTGCTATTGGATACATATCGCAAATGCGATGCGCGATATACTCCACAATTACAGCCAAATACAGTACTTATTCGGTTTGCGCTGTGTCGACTGTATTTTCGAGCTATCGCGGGGAGACGCGTTCGTTTGAATACGCGTCAATGGGAGTCGTAAATTCCCGTTACGATTGGAATAATCGACTCCACGGATAGTTCGATCCCCGTATTTCGCTTTGGATAATAGGTGTAGTCGTTGTGGTATAACACTGGGAGTCACAAAGTTATAAAAAATATATGTATTTCCAACGATTTATACAATCACACTGAGTAAGAACGCCGTTGCTTAAGATACAGATAACGAAGAAATGGATAATTCTTAGATGAGAGTGTGAGCTATAGGAGCTCTAGGTCCGTGAGAGCTGTAGGAGCTGTCGGACTTCTGGATACTGTGAGAGAAATAGGAGGCTCTTAGAGATATAGGAACGGTGAAAGTTATAGGGATTGCAGGAACTTTAGTCACCGCGAGAGACGATGGAACTCTGAGAGATATAGGAACGGTAAGAGTTATAGGGATTGCAGGAACTCTAGTCACCGTGAGAGATGATGTAACTCTAAAGTTTATTCTGATGTGAGTACGAAGCTCGGTATTGGTGTGCCCGTTGAGCGAAGAACGCGGATTCGTTGATTACATTGTTAGTTAGGAAAGTGAGGGCAATGATCCGCGATGCCGATTGGTTATGACTAATGTTAGAAAGGAAGAGAGGAGGAAGAAGCCTCCTACCAACGTGGGTCCTAGGCGACATTGTTTATGGGAAATCTCAGATTTTCCGTTAGGTAGATGTCCGCTTTTTTCGTTAGGCCAATACCCGCCTTCTCCGTAATTCTTAAGAGGGCGTAATAAACCCAAGGACCTTTCTAAAAACCGACCGAAAACACTTCTAGAATTAGAAAGTCTTTTCGGGCAAGCAGATTGACTTAGGCCATATGTGCGAACAATGCAGTTGGGATTTCGGCTTTATGATGGGTCCTTGGGCCTATGGAGGATTCGAAGGATGGCACGTGGACCGTTGGATGCCAAGCCGCGCGGGATGGAGTGCAGATGTGTTGCGCGCCAGAACATCGACTCTGGTCTCTGTTATATGCAGTGTAATTGTTGTTTTGCAGATTCAGACTCAAATATTCAACTCCACGTATCTCCGTTGCTGTTGCTGATATGTCGACAATTCGATGTGCCAGGTACTCCACATTTCTTGCCAAATACATCGTTTGCCAGCCAGTTTGCGCTATATCCAGACTGGTCCCAGACAGATCAAGCATAAATATAAATCGGAGATGATAGAACACGGGAACCTTCCGTTTGGAATTTTGGGAAAATCCCGTAACATTGTAATCTAGATTCTACCATAGCTGTAATTAAACAATCGTAGTCATCTAGTCCGATTGTAATTGTTCGAAACTTGTGATACTGCACTTGGCCTCGAGGCGACAACCAGTCACCGAACGTAGCCGCGGTCAAGGGATGAACGTTTTGTCTAATAAAGGCATGGAGTAATTCTATAGCTGTCCTTAAATGAAATAATCGTAGCGGCACGTGACAGTAAACATTCCAACGGTTTCTGTCCCGTGACTCGCCACACGCAGACTCTATCCGTCGGATAAGATGATTGCCAGATGTCAACGCATCTCAACAGTATATGTTTAGCTAGCCTGAGGACCCATTATAAACCTTAAGATTTAGTTAATTAAAGTCCTTAACAGTCCTAAACAGGCAAACAGTCTTTGTTTCAACTACGGGATGATAGGTGAAATCTATTTTTCCACGGACGACGCTTCCCGCTAGCAACGTTCCCTCAAGGGCTACTAGCATCCTTCTCTAACCATCAACATGGAAATTGTCCAATTAACAGTAACGTCACTTTCAATCTCTTTCCGAGCGAAGTCATTTCTCCACGTATCCGATGTTCTGGTGCACTCAGACACACCCATCATAGTTTTCCTCTGCAGCATCATCGTGCCGGAAAATCATTCTCTCTTGAGGTCACATTAGCCAGTTACAAAGAGCCTTAACACTCGGTGGATATTCTATGTTTTGACAAAGAGTTTGTTCAGTCCTACCTATACCGTAGATAAGGAAGTATGGTACAACTTGGAATCAGGATGAAAACGAATTCTGTTATCCCGTTGACCGCGGCTTTGTTATTGAACCCAGGATCATTGTCATTAGCTTCTCGAGTACCTAATTACCACGACTACTTGTCAAATTATATAACAATCAAATTTACACTAGTAAATATCTGCTCTATTGCATAACTACAACGTCTAAACCAAATGAAGATCCGTTTCGCGCCTCTAACACTAATCATAATGTGAACCCGATGTAAGTGAAAATACATGCACATACCATCGATTCTGCCTGACCAGCACTCTCACCCGGAACCGGAACTCGCAGTGCACCGTGACGAACAGCACATATATAAGCCTCCACTCTTAGCCAGTCCGTCAGTCGTGCTCGCGCAACAGTAGAAGCAACATGGAATTTTTTAGATCTCTACTACGCGTCGTTGGTTTGTTCGTGCCAAGTAAAGTAGATATCATTTCCGAACTACCACTGGAGGTATCGCACTTGATACTTCGAAAATTGGATCCCTCGTCCCTGCAGAGCGCCGCGCTTGTCTCGCGCAAATGGTTCAACGTTTGTAGATCCGACAAGTGTCTACGGCGGAAAGTGAGACGTCACATGCGACATACGAGAAAGCGGGTCAAGATGCAATTTCTCGGACCTGCAGCCGCTAAAGCTACCAACCAAGAATCAAGAAGTAGAGGACGTGGTGAGGGCAACCTAAGGCACGAAATAAGTTTATCCGCTGCTCGTACGGCGGTCGTCGTTGGAAGGTTACGCGGTCCTTTGAGAATTTCGATGCGAGATCGCCCCATCGATGTTGGACCAATAAAATGTATTAGACTCTAACTCGTGTAAGTACCTTAATTTGACTGCTTGCTCTTGCGAGAACTTGAAACGGTCTTGTCCGGATTCAGAACTGTAGCGCGAAGCTTGAAATAAAATGGTTTTACTGAGACGGCAATGTGTTTCAGTCACGATAATACTATCTGTATCGTAATAGGCCCATTATTGAATATTAACTACAATGTATCATCGCTGTAATTGCAGATTTGTCATCAATTAGATGCGAGATATACTCCTCATTGCCTGCCAAATACAGCTCACATCAGCTGGCTCGTGCTATTATATCATCTCTGGTCCTCGACATATCAAGCGTATTGCAGTTTTACAAATTAAGGTTAACATATTCAAATGAATGTATCTCCGTTTCTATTGCACATATGGCGACAAAGCGATGCTCGTTACATTTCACATCCGATGTCATGTGCACCGCACATCTGCTGGTTTGTACCATGTCAACTCCGGTCTCTGTCAAACCTAGCGAAATTGGTGCTTTGCATATTCATGATTAATTATTCAAATCACCGTATCGCCGTTTGCATTGCAGATATGCCGACAATTCGATGCGCGATATACGCCACTTTTGCTGCCAAACACAATGTATATTATCTGGTTTGAGTTATGTAACGTGTGGGCGCAGCCAACCTCAGCGTATACGCAATTATGCATTTTCAGGCGAAATATTCAAATATTGCATATTCAAATGAACGTATCTTGGTTTCTTTGTCGCCTATTCGATGCGCAGAATACTCCACATCTGATGCCAAATCAGCCGGTCTGTGCTATGTCAACTCTGGACCCTGTAAAATCCAGCGTAATTGTAGTTTTTGTTGTTAATGCTTAAATATTGCATTCAAAGATTCGCCGCTTCGTTTGCACATATGTCGACAATTCCATACCCCTTGTACTCCTCATTTGCTGTAGTTACATTGCCCATCAGCTCGTTTGCGCTGTGTCAACTCTGGTCCCTGCACAATCCAGCCCAAATGCAATTTTGTATGTTCGGGCTTAAATATTCAAATCAACGTTACTCCGATTCAATAGCACATATGTCGACAATACGATGCGCGTTATATTCCACATTGACTGCCATACGCAGAGCGCTTCATCTGGTTTTAGCCGTGTTACATCCGGACCGAGTCAAATCCAGCGTATTTGTAGTTTTGCATATTCAAGCCTTGTTATTCAAGTGAAAGTATCTCCGTATCCATTGTAGGTACGTCGACAATAGGATGTACGTAATACTGCACATTTGCTGCCAAATACAGCACACATCAGCCCGTTTGCACACTGTAAAGACTGGACTCGGAGAAATACATCGAAATTGCAGTTTTGGATATTAATGCTTACATATTCGAATCAAGGTATCTCCGCTTGTTTTCCAGAAACATTGGCCATGCGATGCGCGTTATATTCCACATCTGATGCCAAGTACAGTGCACATCATCCGGTTTACGCTATGTAAAATCTGGAACCAGCCAGATCCAGCGTAGTTGCAGTTTCGTATATTCAGGATTAAGTATTCAAACCGACGTATCTCCGATTCTATGGCACATATGGCTACAATTAGAGGCTCGTTATACTCCAAATTTGCTGCCAAACACAGTGCACGTTATTCCGTTTGATGCATGTAAAATCGGGACCCAGCCGAACCCTGCGTATTTGCAGCTTTACATATTCAGTATTAAATATTCCAACCAACTAATCTCCGTTTCTATGGCACACTTACAGACAATTCGGTGCGCGTTATATTTGACAACTGATGTCATATACAGCGCACATCAGTAGGTTAGCGTTTTGTTCACTCTTGTCCCTGTCAAATACACCATAGTAGCAGTTTAGCATATTCATGCTTGAATATCGAAAGCAACGTATCTCCGTTTCTGTGGCAGATGTGACGACAATTCGGTGAGCGTTATGCTCCTGATTTGCTGGTGAGCACAGAGCGCATCTTCCTATTCTATCTTCTCTTCTGTCTTATGTCTTCTCTGATCACTGACAGATTCAGCGTAATTGCTGTTTTGCATATTCATGCCTAAATGTTCAAACCAACGTCTCAGCGCTGCTATTGGATACATGTCGCAAATGCGATGCGCGCTATACTCCACAATTACAGCCAAATACAGTACTTATGCGCTATGCTCTACGTCGACTCTGGTTCCTGTTATATGCAGTGTAACTGTAGTTTCGCAGATTCAGACTCAAGTATTCAACTCTACGTATCTCCGTTGCTATTGCTGATATGTCGACAATTCGATGTGCCTGGTACTCCACATTTCTTGCCAACTACATCGCTTACCAGCCAGTTTGCGCTATATCCACACTGGTCCCTGGCAGATCAAGCATATATATGTCGGAGATGAAAGAACACCGGAACCTTCCCTTCAGAATTTTGGGAAGACTCCTAGTACTGTAATATAGATTTCACCATAGCCGTATTATGAAACTGTTGTCATTCGATCCGACTGTACTTATTTGAGATTTATGATAGTGAGCTCGGGCTCGAAGCGACAACCAGTCGCCGAACGTAGTCGCGGTCAAGGGATAAACGTTTTGTCTAACAAAGGCATGAAGTAACTCTATAGCTCTCCTTAAAAGAAATACTTGGGACGGCGCACGACGGTAAGCATTTCTACGATTTCTGTCCCGTGGCACGCCACACATAGACTCTATTCTTTGAGTAAGATGATTACCAGATGTCGACACGTTTCCACAGTACATGTTCAGCTAGTCCGAGGCCCCGCTATAAATCTTAAGATTTATTTAACTAAAGTCCTTCAAACCGGCAAACAGTCCTCGTTCCAACTACGAGAAAATAGGAGAAATCTATGTTTCTCACGAACGACGCTTCCTCTTCTCGAACTCTTTCTTGAGGGCGGCTAGCACCCTTTCCTAACTACCAACATGGAAATTGACCAATTAACAGTAACGCCAATTTCCCTCATTTTCCGAACGAAGACTTTCCTCCACGAATCTGATGATTTTGTGACCATAGGCACACCCATCATAGTTTTCCTCGACAGCGTCGCCGTGATGGAGAGACGACACTCTCTAATGCGATCTCATCAGCAATCGACCTGTCTTTCTTATACGTAGTAATTGCTCCTTGCTCTAACATGTAGTGCAACTTAGACGCTAACATAGTGTAGAGTTCAGCATCCGTTGACCGCGAAAACGTTGCCGGAACCATTGTCATAGTGCCGTCATTTGTTATTTACACCCTCATCAAACCTAAGGACCCACCATAAACTTAAACTTTTTAAGTAATTCTAGATGGTCCCTTTCATCTTGCACGTCCAATTTCTTAAATGTTTTTGATTGATGTGTATTTCTTAGAAAAGTCCTTATGTTTATTGTGCGCTCTTAGAAACTACGGAAAAGCTGGTAGTTATATAATGGGAAAACCGGTAATTATATAATATTAAACCGGACATTTATCTGATGAAAATGTGTGGATTTTCCCATGAACAAGGTCAACCATGAGCCACGTTGGTAGGATGCTTACTCCTCCTATCTTCATTCATTAACGCTGATCATACCCAATGGGTATCGCGAATCCTTGTCCTCCCTTTTCATAACAAAAAGAGTGAACAACGAATCAGCTTTCTTTGTTCAAAAATTACCTACATACCGAGCTTTCCTCCGTAAGTATGTACGAGTGGAATTCGAGTTATATCTCGGTTCGAATACTCTCTACACCCATGACTTCTTCGAAAACCACCTATCTATGCATACTCAATCTAGGATTTCAGATCAGACAATATATCTACCCGGATTCACTCATATAAGATCAATCCATTTCTTCGTCACCTATATCATAAACGGCGGAGTTACTAACTTGTGTTGTTGTACAAAGTTGTTGGAAATACATATTTCATAAATATTGAAATATGTATAATTTTTGTGCTGGACTAGGTCCAGTGCGTAGTGGAGATGTTTGTATGTGGATATCAGTGTGTGGAGATATGTGTGTGCGCAGCGACTGAAAAACAGACGAATGTAAACAGTTCGGTCGGTTAACAGTCTACATAAGGTCGGGTATGGAAGAAAGTGCTGAGACGCGTGCAGCTGTGTAACGATAAATATTCTAAAAATCGTTTATAAAATAAAAATGTGTCTACGTTATTAGTAAAGACTAGTGTAAATTTTATGTTTCCATAACAATATTTCGGACATCAAGATCCACAATTCTCATCAATAACATTGTTGGTCGCAGAGTTATACCATCGCAACCACCCTATTATCTTAACGGAAATCAGGGGATCGATCAATATGCGGTGTCGTTTCTTAGAATCGTAACGGGAATTTGCGTCTCCCGTTGACACGCTTCGACGCGATCAAATCTCCCCACGGTTGGACAAATTGACATCAACTCTGGCCGATGTAAAATCCAGGCGTAAACCCTCCATTTTTACATTTTCAGACTTAAATATGCAAACTAACCTATTTTCGTTTCTAATGCAGATATGCAGACAATACGATGTGCCTTGTTCTCCACATTTCCTGCCAAATACAGTTCACATCAGCTAGTTAGAGCTACGTCAAGTCTGAACCCTGTCAAATCCAGTGTAATTGCAGATTTGCATATTCATGCCTGAACACTCAGATCAACGTATCGCTGTTTCTATTGCAGATATGTCGACAACTGGATGCGCGATATACTCCATATTTGCTGATAAATACAGTGCAGATCATACGAATTACGCTATATAAGATCAGTATAGATTCAAATCCAGGTACTTGCAGTTTTTAATATACATTATTAAATATTCAAATTCACGCATCTCCGTTACTGTTGGAAATGTGTCGACAATACGATATGCCTGGTACTCCACGTTTCTTGCCAAATACATCGCTTACCAGCCAGTTTGCGCTATATCTGCAATGGCCCCAGACAGATCAAGCATAAATATAAGTCGGAGATGAAATATCACGGGAACCTTCCTTTTGGAATTTTGGGAAAATCCCGTAACATTGTAATCTAGATTCTACCATAGCTGTAATTCAACAACTGTAGCCATCCAGTCCGATTGTAATTGTTCGAAAGTTGCGATACTGCACTTGGCCTCGAGGCGACAACCAGTCACCGAACGTAGCCGCGGTCAAGGGATGAACGTTTTGTCTAATAAAGGCATGGAGTAATTCTATAGCTGTCCTTAAATGAAATAATCGTAGCGGCTCGTGACAGTAAACATTCCAACGGTTTCTGTTCCGTGTCTCGCCACATGCAGACTCTATCCGTCGGATAAGATAATTGCCAGATGTCAACGCATCTCAACAGTATATGTTTAGCTAGCCTGAGGACCCATTATAAACCTTAAGATTTAGTTAATTAAAGTCCTTAACAGTCCTAAACAGGCAAACAGTCTTTGTTCCAACTACGGGATGATAGGTGAAATCTATTTTTCCACGCACGACGCTTCCCGCTAGCAACGTTCCCTCAAGGGCTACTAGCATTATTCTCTAACCATCAACATGGAAATTGTCCAATTAACAGTAACGTCACTTTCAATCGCCTTCCGAGCGAAGTCTTTTCTCCACGAATCCGATGTTCTGGTGCCCTTAGACACACCCACCATAGTTTTCCTCTGCAGCATCATCGTGCCGGAAAATCATTCTCTCGTGAGGTCACATTAGCCAGATACAAAGAGCCTTAACACTCGGTGGATATTCTATGTTTTGACAAAGAGTTTGCTCAGTCCTACCTATACCGTAGATAAGGAAGTATGGTACAACTTGGAATCAGGATGAAAACGAATTCTGTTATCCCGTTGTCCGCGGCTTTGTTATTGAACCCAGGATCATTGTCACTAGCTTCTCGAGTACCTAATTACCACGACTACTTGTCAAATTGTATAACAATCAAATTTACACTAGTAAATATCTGCTGTATTGCATAACTACAACGTCTAAACCAAATGAAGATTCGTTTCGCGCCTCTAACTCTAATCATAATTGAAAAGATATAGAATGGATTCGGAAATACAAATAATTCCCTTTATTTAGCACACAACTGCTATACATATATCTTATACTCTTAAGACCTCAAAATCCTACTCGCACGCACGCTTGTTGTCAACCGACTCTTCCAGATACTTCTAACGACTGGCTCTTGTCTTTTGTCTCAACCAAGACCCGGACGTCCTCTGACGCTTACACACACATTCACATGTACAGTGTAAATGTATCATTTTCCCAACACGCCTCCTTACATTTATACTGTACACTTAATCGTATTTACATGCTTTGACGAATTACATAACAGAAACTTTAACACTTATTTATTTACATTTCTCTTAGTTTACATTCATCCATGACCTAAACCTTTCGAATTTCTCTCTACACAGTGCCTTCGTAAAAATATCCGCAGTATTTTCGTCTGTACTTACTTTAAGTATGTTTATCTTGTTCTCCTTTAAGCATTCGAGAACGTAGTGGTAATGAACTTCAATGTGTTTAGAATTTTTCGTAAAATTTCCGTGCTTTGCTATACTTATCACTCCAGAGTTATCCTCATATATTTTTACAGGGTTATCGTCTAGATTTACATTGAAGATTTTCATAATTTCCCTAATAGACATTAATTCACTCACCGCTTCCGATAGAGCTACATACTCTGCATACGTCGAGGCTTTTGTCACACACCTTTGTTTTTTAGACTTCCAACCAATTACATTTCCATACAATCTAATTACATATCCAGAAGTCGATTTCCTATCTAAATGATCTCCTGCCCAATCAGCGTCCACATAACAATCTATCGTTTCACATTTTTCATTCCTTTTATAATCTAATCTTAAATCTCTAGTCCGGTACAGATATTTCAATATTCGCAAAGCATATTTAAAATGTGTCTCATTACAACAATCTTGAAATCTACTCAAATAATTCACACTATAACTTATATCGGGTCTGGTATTTACACTAATATACAACAATGCGCCAATTAAATTTTTGTAGCCAATATCCTCTCTATTCTTTGACTTCACCTAAATCTTTCATTTCAAATCTATTAGTTAATAACTTCTTTACCCTTTGTATCTTCCATTTATTTTTACTACAAATTAGCAAATCTTCTACATACATTAGCAAATAAACAACATTTTCTCCCTCTCCATGTGTATATAGGCACAACTCTATGTTATTCTTCTTAAAACCTAATCTCGTCACATACTTATCAAAACACTCATACCAGTCCCTTGGACTTTCTTTTAACCCATACAGCGCTTTCGATAGTTTACAAACTCTATTCGTTCCGTCCGCATATCCCTTTGGTTGATTTACATATACCTCTGAGGTTACTTCACCATTTAAAAAGGCAGTTTCTACATCCATTTGCTCAATAATTAATCCATTTTGACAACAATATGATAGCAATATCTTGAGGTGATAAGGTGTCGATTAATTCACACAAACACCGGAATATACCTAACTACGTAGTTTATTAGAATATACCCGATGCTTACACTAGTCGTACAATATACTTGCTGTTTCGTTTCGCGGTCGCTAATCGATCGGCGCAAAGAAGTATCGGTTAATTGTCGCTGCTCGAATCTCTCGGTAACTAAGAACGCGTCGCTACCCTGTCCGCTATATTTATATCCGCCGGAGTTGAAGACAGGCGTTGGGATTTGAATTTCGAGAATGTTCTCAAAACGTCCCAACGGACGCCGAGCTCGCGACCTGTTTACAATTGTTGGTTTTTTGGGTAGCTGACTCACGAGCCTATGGTCACGGCAAAAACGACGGATTTGGCCTAATGATCGGAACCGCCTAAGGTCGATAAATCTATAATTAGCTCGTGTTTGAGTAAACACGGTTTCTTGTGTAGCGGATTTGCTGGGCAAAAACCATGATGACTTTTGTCGACAAGTACCGCTACATCTTAAAGGTCTGATTACTCGCTACTGGGGAGTATATGTCATCGGCTATGTTTCTTTGTTGGAATCCTCTTACCACTAATCTAGTCTTATACCTGTCATCTGATTTTCTCGTGTAAACCCATTTTACATCTAATACGTCTTTGCCTTTTACCCTTTCTACCAATTTCCAAGTTTTATTCTTATAAAGGCATTCCATTTCCTTATCCATAGCTTGTTTCCAATCTTCACTATCTTCGCAACAAATCGCCTCCTCAAATGTACAAGGGATATCTACTCTACAATAATTTGCATGGATTTCACTAATGTTTTCTTTTTCTGGATATCTTACTGGAGTTCTCTTATTACGTGTAGATCTTCTAGGGATGTTTATGCTTTCAAGACTGTTATCATTTTCATCTTCCCTACTTTCTAACTCTTCCCTATTCATGTTTACCAATAAATCATTATCCACAATGTCATCGTTATCTTTATCGAATGAATTTTCCATAAAGCCGATATATTTTGTGTCAGTTCCTATGACCTCTACATGTCTCGCTATTGTTATTTTCCCAACTAATAAGACTCTGTAACCTACTTCACTGTATTTTCGAGCTATCGCGGGGAGACGCGGTCGTTAGAATACGTGCCAACGGGAGTCGTAAATTCCCGTTACGATCAGAATGATCGACACCACGAATAGTTCGATCCCCGTATTTCGATTAAGATAATAGGGGTGATTCAGGTATGATAACACTGTAGCTCACAGAGTTAAAATTTATATTTCCAACACTTAATATACACGAATGAATAGATATAAACACTTAATAACTTATCACGCTGCAATAATAGAGTAGCACGGTATGAGACTTAATGTTAGAAATTCGGCGTTAGATCTTTGACTCAATGTGTAACGTTCGACGCGTCACAAGGAACTGATCGACTTTAGATGATTTCTTTGTCTCATCTTTAAGACGATCCCCACTATACTTAGGTCACGCCACCGTTCGAGCCTATGATCACGTATGTCTGTTCTTGCGTGGAAAACGTAACGGACCAAATTCGACGTTTCGAGAACTCGCTGCTTGGCGACAGCTATGCGCTCGTCGATACATTGTATATGATCCGGCGGTCAGATAAGACGATCTCACCGAGACATTGTAGGGCCGCGAGTGACGGTTAGAAAATACAGCCTGTGTTAAGCCGAGTGGCGTAACATCCTCCCCCCGTTGAGAGGGTACCGATCAAAATTCTGTAGAGGTAGAGTTAATTAAATCTTCTATCCGCCTTCTTGTTGATTGTTGCTGCCGTGTGGACTGTGGCCGTCCAGAAGATGTCGTGGTCGCCAGGAGGAATTTGATGATACAGCCGAAAGGCCGGTGCGCTGAGGGTATTCGTCTGTCCTGGAGTCTGGTTCGACGTCGCGCGGAGGGCGCGATGAAATTCACGATCCAGTACGCGTCGTGAAACAGCTTGGCCCATGAAGTATCGTGGAACACCTCGGCCCACGAGGTGTCATTGAATGAAACTCCGATGATGCATGGTACAGATTCAAACAACGTCGCAGAGTTTTGTGTTTGATTGGGGACCTGAGCTCCCCTCGATGTTCTGACCCAATTGAGTTGTCTTGTCCCACGTATCGTAGCTTGTTTCATGGTAAGACCTTGAGCAGGTTTCGCCTTTCTTATATGGTATTTCTGCAACATCAGACCCGTGAAAGTATTGCATATCATTTGGACATCCTCGTTCTTGTTTCGGCTGTGGAAACGTGGAGGAGGTCATGGTTGATTGAGGGATGAGGCTCCCCCCGTTGACCCCTTCGGATTGCGCCTTCTCGCTGATGGCTGGTAGTTGTACCGGCGTAGTCCAACAATCCGCAAAAGACCAAATCAGCGATTTGTCCGACGTAGTGATCTGTGGGCTTAGTGGACGAGTGTTGAGATCAGCTGGCGCGTTCTGAAAACTACCGACAATTAAATGATTAGTCATAGTAGTAACAGCGTGGAGATTATCTCGATCTGGGTCACTCGCAGGCGTGGCTCCTCGCGGCCATGGCGATGGAGAATTCTTCACGTTAGGGCCCGGAGAAAGATTCTCTGCTATGATGTCCATGTCAGGTGTAACATGTAAAGTGGTGTTCCCCGTCGGCGGAGTTTGATTCCTGTTGTCCTGGACGGGATTCACTTCCTTCCGGTCCAGTGGATCGTGAGAGGTTGGCTGAATGAAGACATTTCGTGGCGATTTCATAGCAGCGGCGGATTCACTGGTTGACGGTCTCGATGACGGGGCTTGCCGTGCGATACGTTGGTTACGTCTTAGCCGCTCGTATATATCTTCATATTGCTCTCTGATTTCGAGATCGCGCGATTGTCCATCCGAGTCTAATAATTCTATCTCGAGTTGGACAGCTTCGACTTGATGCGTCGACTCGTGTTGGACTTTTTGCACTTCGGTCAAATGTTCATTGCGGTCCACTGGGGATGAGAACGTGTCATAGGAATAGGTCCAGTTCTCGAAGGCACCGTCGAACTGAGGCAAGCTGACCTCTGGTAAAGTGATTGGTGTCGGCTCAGGGTTCACGCATGAGTCGCGTGTTTTTGTTGTCGAGGGGGTTGTTGCTGGTATTTGGTCAAAGAGATCTATGAGTCGTGTGTTAATCTCCAGATACTCTTGCAACAAAGAGGCTCTACAAGCAATTTCCCCCTGATCTAACACTTCTAGCTCGTCTTGAACCGCGCTTAATCTCCTCCAATACTCGTCGAACGAATTGCGGCAAGATACTAAGTAGCCGTTGTTTACTTGCCCAGACTCTTCGTATTCATCGAGTTGGCGCTTCGTGATCGTAAAGCGGCGGGCGAGGCCGTTTCGTCTCCGCCGCAATGTACTGATCGAGTCAGGTTGAGCCATGTTTGATTTTAGTGGTAGGAACGATCTTACCTTGATCAAATGGGCGTTGGTCTGAGAGTCGGTTTTTACTCGCCACAGTGTGGCGTGGGCTCGTGTAGATGCTGAACGAAGGAGGTGTTCCTCTCCGGTGGCGGCTCCTTTGGTCAGTTGACTAAGGTGTTGGAATGTGGATTTCACGTGACACTGTATAGTCACTGGTCAGTGCACATCATTGATGGCACGTGATCCGGCTCGAAGGACCATGTATTTTCGAGCTATCGCGGGGAGACGCGGTCGTTAGAATATGCGCCAACGGGAGTCGTAAATTCCCGTTACGATCAGAATGATCGACACCACGAATAGTTCGATCCCCGTATTTCGATTAAGATAATAGGGGTGATTCAGGTATGATAACACTGTGGCTCACAGAGTTAAAATTTATATTTCCAACACTTAATATACACGAATGAATAGATATAAACACTTAATAACTTATCACGCTGCAATAATAGAGTAGCACGGTATGAGACTTAATGTTAGAAATTCGGCGTTAGATCTTTGACTCAATGTGTAACGTTCGACGCGTCACAAGGAACTGATCGACTTTAGATGATTTCTTTGTCTCATCTTTAAGACGATCCCCACTATACTTAGGTCACGCCACCGGTCGCGCCTATGATCACGTATGTCTGTTCTTGCGTGGAAAACGTAACGGACCAAATTCGACGTTTCGAGAACTCGCTGCTTGGCGACAGCTATGCGCTCGTCGATACATTGTATATGATCCGGCGGTCAGATAAGACGATCTGACTGAGACATTGTAGGGCCGCGAGTGACGGTTAGAAAATACAGACTGTGTTAAGCCTCGTGGCGTAACATTCACTATATCCCAACAAAATTCCCATATCTGCCTTCTTATCCCATTTAGAAACTCTTTTTTGTTCTGGTCTTCTTACAAAAACTTTACTTCCATATAGATGTAGATTTTCAACACTTGGTTTTCTCCCGAAGAATATTTCAAAAGTGTCTTTCTCTCTATAGTATTTGCCAGTATTCGATTTTTGAAGTATACCGCTGTACAAACTATTTCCGGTCAGTATCTTTTATGTACTTTCGCTTCCGCTAACAAGCAACGCGCCATGTCCATAACTGTTCTATTATACCTTTCCGCTGTCCCGTTTAACTCATGTACGTAGGTTGGGCAATTATTAATTCTGATACCTTTATCCCTAGCATATTTATAAATTCGATTATTCAAATACTCTTTTCCATTATCACATCTCAATATTTTTAACTTCTTGCCCGTCAAATACTCGGCTTCATTTACAAACTGTACGAAACAATCAAAGACCTCACCCTTTGATTTTATACAATAAACTCTAGCTATTTTGCTATAATCATCGATAAATGAGATGAAATATTTCTCTTCATTGAATCCGGTAGTCTTAAAGGGACCGCACACGTCCGTATGAATAATTTCCATTATCTCCCTAGCCTTAGTTTGATTATTTTTGAATGGTAAATTGTGCCTTTTACTTTCTATGCACACCCTACATTTCAAAAATTCCTTCTCAATTTCATTCGGTATACAGTAACAAGCTGCTCTGTACCCAAAATATTTAAATATTTAAAATTTACGTGTCCTAACATCCTATGCCATCTTTCCTTTTTACTCATACCACTACGTTCGGCGCTGTTTGCTAAGTGCTCCTTCCCTTTTAATATACTTTTCATTCTATATGTTCCCTTTTCTTTAACCGCTACCGCTGTAAGCTTATTGTCCTCACCTATTACTTTTGCAATATTTCCTTTTGAAATAACCGTGTTCTTATTATCTGTTAGCTTGCCTAAACTAATCAAGTTTGCGGACACTTCTTTCGCGTAAAAAACGTTATTCATATTTATTACATTTTCTTTCCAAACGCTTCAAAATAAGTTATAACATTCCCTACTTTTGTTGCCTTTATCGATCTATTATCGCCTAAATATATATTTACCGGTTCTTTAAGGTCAATACAATTGTCGAAATAATTTACGTTGTTAATTATGTGATCTGTGCAACCGCTATCTAATAGCCACATTACTTCATTATTACTTATCTCGTTCGCCTCGCCGCTGTGTGCTGCGTGCGCCGTTGCTATCAATGTGCCTGATCTTGAGTTACCATGCTCGCTCGTGCCGGTTGTTGATTGACGATGGAAATTTCCACGTTCCCTGCTCGTATTTCCTTTGTTTTCTCTTCCTCTGCTGCGACCACGTGTTGACCCACGCCAGAAACTGTTACTGCTTCCCGCTTCGACGCCATTTTGACACTCTCTCGCAAAATGTCCTACTCTTCCACGTCTGAAGCATCCTTCCTTTTTTGCAGAAAAGGCGTTGATTTGCATTTCTTCTCGATTGGACTTATTTTTCTTCTCCGCTATTTCAATTTTATTTTTTACATACGCTACCGTTTGATTTTCTGCTTTCATGCATCTACTATATCCGCTATGTAGGTGTATTCTTCCGGTAACGTATTTAGCATGTAATTTAGTTTTTCCCTCTCACTCACTTGTGCACCCGCACATTTTAATTCGTTTATTAATTTTTCGAAATCGCTAAAGAACGTTGCTGAATCAGTGTATTTCTCAAGTCTTATCTTTTCCTATCTCCTTCTGCATACGATCTGTAGTGCCGTCGACGCTTTCAAGTACATTTTATCAAACTTTTTTACTATCCCATATGCCGTTTATTCTTCTCTAATATATTCCAATTGTCTATTTGTAACGGCATTATAAATTATATTTATTGCCTCCAGATCCTTTTTGTCCCAGTCTTCATTGTCTGTTTCTGTCTTCACCCTGTCTTCAACGAGTTGTGACAATCTCGCATTCTTTACATCTGAGAAGCATCGTTATTCTTTGCTTCCACATACCGTAATCCTCACCATCGAAAATAGGTATCATGATTTCCGATCTCTCCGTTTTAAATGATTCCTGATCTCTTACTCAAGCGTTCCTACGTGCTCGAAGTGTATTTTTCCTCTTTGTAACCTTTGAACGTTTCCTTCCTTACTGAGAATTCACACGAACTAACTCGCAATATTGAAAAACACGCACTAAAATAACTTACAAAATTATGAACCACGCTCTGCTACCATGAAAAGATATAGAATGGATTCGGAAATACAAATAATTTCCTTTATTTAGCACACAACTGTTATACATATATCTTATACTCTTAAGACCTCAAAATCCTACTTGCACGCACGCTTGTTGTCAACCGACTCTTCCAGATACTTCTAACGACTGACCCTTGTCTTTTGTCTCAACCAAGACCCGGACGTCCTCTGACGCTTACACACACATTCACATGTACAGTGTAAATGTATCATATTCCCAACAATAATGTGAACCCGATGTAAGTGAAAATACATGCACATACCATCGATTCTGCCTGACCAGCACTCTCACCCGGAACCGGAACCGGAACTCGCAGTGCACCGTGACGAACAGCACATATATAAGCCCCCACTCTTAGCCAGACCGTCAGTCGTGCTCGCGCAACAGTAGAAGCAACATGGAGTTTTTTAGATCTCTACTACGCGTCGTTGGTTTGTTCGTGCCAAGTAAGGTAGATATCATTTCCTACTACCACTGGAGATTTCGCACTTGATACTTCGAATATTGGATCCCTCGTCCCTGCGGAGCGCCGCGATTGTCTCGCGCAAATGGTTCAACGTATGTAGATCTGGCAAGTGTCTACGGCGGAAAGTGAGACGTCACATGCGACATACGAGAAAGCGGGTCAAGATGCAATTTCTCGGACCTGCAGCCGCTAAAGCTACCAACCAAGAATCAAGAAGTAGAGGACGTGGTGAGGGCAACCTAAGGCACGAAATAAGTTTATCTGCTGCTCGTACGGCGGTCGTCGTTGGAAGGTTACGCGGTCCTTTGAGAATTTCGATGCGAGATCGCCCCATCGATGTTGGACCAATAAAATGTATTAGACTCTAACTCGTGTAAGTACCTTAATTTGACTGCTTGCTCTTGCGAGAACTTGAAACGGTCTTGTCCGGATTCAGAACTGTAGCGCGAAGCTTGAAATAAAATGGTTTTACTGAGACGGCAATGTGTTTCAGTCACGATAATACTATCTGTATCGTAATAGGCCCATTATTGAATATTAACTACAATGTATCATCGCTGCAATTGCAGATTTGTCGTCACTTAGATGCGAGATATACTCCTCGTCGCCTGCCAAATACAGCTCACATCAGCTGGCTCGTGCTATTATATCATCTCTGGTCCTCGACATATCAAGCGTAATTGCAGTTTTACAAATTAAGGTTAACATATTCAAATGAATGTATCTCCGTTTCTATTGCACATATGTCGACAATACGATGCGCGTTATATTCCACATTGACTGCCATACGCAGAGCGCTTCATCTGGTTTAAGCCGTGTTAAATCCGGACCGAGTCAAATCCAGCGTATTTGTAGTTTTGCATATTCAAGCCTTGTTATTCAAGTGAAAGTATCTCCGTATCCATTGTAGGTACGTCGACAATAGATTGCACGTAATACTGCACATTTGCTGTGAAATACAGCATACTCCAGCCGGTTTGCTCTATGTCAACTCTGGGCCGTGTCAAATACGGCGTCATTGCAGGTTTGCATATTCAGACTCAAATAGTCAAATCCCCGTATTTCCGTTGCTGTTGCAGACATGCCGAGTATTCGTTGTGCCCGGTACTCCAGATTTCTTGCCCAATTCAGCGCACACTAGACGATTAACGCTATGTCCGCACTGATCCCTGTCAAATCGAGCGTATCAGGTTTGTAAATATGAAACCGGAATTTGCCTATAGATGGTCCTAGCTGATAGTGTAGTTATCACTAAATTACGTCATTGATGCCAAAAGTCGTTGTTGACATCTCACGAACATTTTCGACTGAGAGCAGTACAACGATTCTGGCAATGATTCTTTGGAAGAAATTGCACACTTCATCCTATAGTTATACCGGACGATACAAGGGCTGGTCGTCCCTCCTTCCGAAGCAATACCAGCCTCGCCGTGCGCCATATCCGGGGGTTGGCACCCTCCTTCGAACACGATGTAAATAGGAGTCGCATCTAATGTCTTTTCTGGAAGTTCGTATACTAAGGCATCGGAATTATTTTTCATTTTACGCTGTGTTACTCGCAACTTTTCACAGATATATGTACCAACAGGAAGTAGATCTTTGGCACGTATTCGAGTATAGTTATTTCCTGCTAGTTTCCACAAAGCTTCACAGAACAACGTCGCTTCCTCGTTCCTTTAAACAACAGTCATACATTAGTATTACATGAACGTACTCCTTGAAAAAACATTTCATTACTGGAAATCTAAAAGTTTGTTATTGAACTCAATAAGATTCAGTTGCTTACCTGCTCCTCAAATATTTTTTGCTAATGTCCACTCCTCCTAAGTAGAATGCATCTATAATATGCAATGCAAGTACTTTTTGCTGATATATAAACTCCTTAGTCATTTCATATACAACCTCTGCGTTTACAAGTGTATTCGGTGGTAATTCTATGCCAATGTCATCGACACTAACCCAAGAATTCTTTGTATATCTATATACGTTGCTCCTTCCCACGCCCATATAAAATGTAGCGTGCTTCTTATCATCATCAGACATTGGCTTTGTACCACATGGCATACAAAACCAGTCATATAGTGATAAAAATGCATTTTCAATGTTAAATTCCATCAATTGTGCTGGATTAATAGTAAGAAATGAAGTATCTTTCAAAACAGTATTCAATTTGTCTTTGATTTCATGTGTCTTGGGATTGTCCTAGTTTCATCTGGAAGTTTCCAATACTCTAGATATTGTTTGCGCATATCAGCTTGTTTTGTCTCAACAAGAGTATTATCCGCATAAAATGCTGCAATTTTACACAGGTCGAGTATTTGCTTTCCGGCCAAATCTTTGTTAGAAGCACGTAGATATTGAACAAATTGTTTCTCTCTTTTTAATTCATTATATGATACTAGTTGTAAAACGTCGTCATTTACACCACCTTTTAAAAGCAGACGATTAACATGCTTCAGATATTCAACAACATCTTGTACCCCAGATCGTTTCTTCTTACATATTATGTAACGTTCTGAATTTCCTGGTCTAGAAGAGTTTGGTTTAAAAATACAAACTTCTTCAAAGCAGCGATACATTAAATAAACTAAACCAGCACTAAAGGGTGTAAAAAGGTTGAATAATTTTGTCACAAAATCACCACCCTCTCTTTCAACCATCAATGCTATTAAACATCGACAAAGATACAGTTGATTTGAAAGAATTTCTTGTACATTTTCTTGTCGTTCTACTGAGAATCCTCAATCAGACATCACAAAATGTACTCCTTTGCCATGGGTATGCTGCATTATAAGATTTGTAAATGCCTCTTCATTATCTGGGTCAAAGACATCACCACTTTCCTTTGGTCCGTGGTATGGATGAAATGTCTCACAAGGACCCGCATAAAAATCTTCTAATTTGAAATCATGTTCATTTTCTAAAGTAAGAGCAAATCCTTTAGCACGTCATTTCTTTCGCCATAGAACATGTTCCCTAAAACCTCCTGGTCCAGCACATACATCTGCAAAGTATAGCAGCCCATTCTCCCTCAAACCTTTTGGGTTAGTAAACATAAAGTTACATGCTCTATCTGTATTTGCAGTTTTAACAGTAGCACGATTTAAAAAAAATGCACCACGAATTGTTTCATGAGGATTACAACGTGTCCTTGCTCGACGCACATCAACGTCATCCAAATGGGCGAATACCGTTTTCGCATTGATAACAGTTTTCACTATATCTTCACAACAGAAATCAATTTCATCATCTGTGGTCAACTTTTCATATCACCATTTCATATCTTTTACAAACTTTATAACTTCCTCTGCAGGATTCCATTTAAGACCTGAATCTTCATGTCCAGGAACATGATGTCCAAAGACTCTGCGACCATGCTGTCTAGGTGCTTGAACTGACTCTAAACGACCTTGTTCATTATTTCCGAGGCCGTAACCGCCTCATATCCCATCATTCGCATCATACTTTTGCCGTTATCGAGGAGATTGTTTGACTCTTGTGTTATTACTTGTATTCTTCTATTGTCAACTACCTTTTCATCAATATCCTCCTCGTCAGATTCACTTGAACATCTACGAATTTTTTGTCGTTTACTATGACTATAAGTATCTCTTTCAAAGCTCTTCCTTTTTGTCCTAGTTTCCAATTCTTCTTGCATGGTATGTTGATGCATCAGTCGCATAACAATTCTGCTAGGAATATGATACATTTACACTGTACATGTGAATGTGTGTATAAGCGTCAGAGGATGTCCAGGCCTTAGTTGGGACAAAAGACAAGAGTCAGTGGTTAGAAGTATCTGGAAGAGTCTGTTGACAACAAGCGTGCGTGCGGGTAGGATTTCGAGGTCTTTAGAGTATAAGATATATGTATAACTGTTGTGTGCTAAATAAAGGGAATTATTTGTATTTCCGAGTCCATTCTATATCTTTACATGGTAGCAGAGCGTGGTTCATAGTTTTGCCAGTTATTTTAGTGCATGGTTTTCAATATTGCGAGTTAGATCGAGTGAGTGTTCAGTAAAGAAAGAAACGTTCAAAGGTTACAAAGAGGAAAAATACACATCGAGCACGTAGGAACGCTTGAGTAACTGATAAGGAATCATTTAATATGGAGAGATTGGAAATCATGATACCTATTTTCGATGAATATTTACGGTATGTGGAAGCAAAGAATAACAACGTTTCTCAAGTATAGAGAATGCGAGGTTGTCACAACTAGGGTGAAGACAGAAACAGACAGTGAAGACTGGGACAAAAAGGATCCGAAGACAATAAATATAATTTATAGTGCCATCACAAACAGACAATTGGAATATATTAGAGAAGAAAAAACGGCGTATGAGATAGTAAAAAAGTTTGATGAAATGAAACTTGAAAGAGTCGACGGCACTACAGGTCGTATGCAGAAGGAGATTGGAAAAGATAAAACTTGAGAACTACAGTGATTCAGCATCGTTATTTAGCGGTTTCGAAAAATTAATAAACGAATTAAAATGTGCTGGCGCACAAGTGAGTGCGAGGGAAAAACTAACTTACATGCTGATTACGTTACCCGAAGAATACAGCTACATAGCGGATATAGTAGATGCACTGAAAGCCGAAAATCAAACGGCAGTGTATGTAAAAAATAAAATTGAAATAGCGGAGAAGAAAAATAAGTCCAATCGAGGAGAAATGCAAACCAACGCCTATTCTGCAAAAAAGGAAGGATGCTTCAGATGTGGAAGAGTAGGACATTTTGCGAGAGAGTGTCAAAATGGCGTCGAAGTGGGAAACAGTATCAGTTTTTGGCTTGGGTCAACACGTTGTCGCAGCAGAGGAGGAGGAAACAAAGGAAATACGAGCAGGGGACATGGAAATTTCCATCGTCAGTCAACAACCGGCACGAGCGAGCATGGTATCTCAAGATAAAGCACATGGATAGCAACGGCGCACGCAGCACACAGCGGCGAGGCGAACGAGATAAGTAATAATGAAGTAATGTGGCTATTAGATAGCGGTTGCACAGATCACATAATAAACAGCGTAAATTATTTCGATAAATGTATTGACCTTAAAGAACCGGTAAATATATATTTAGGCGATAATAGATCGAAAGGCAACAAAATTAGGGAATGTTATAAGTTATTTTGAAGCATTTGGAATGCAAAATGAAATAAATGTGGATAATGTTTTTTGCGCGAAAGAAATGTCCGCAAACTTGATTAGTTTAGGCAAGTTAACAGATAATAGGAACAAGGTCATTTCAATAGGAAATATTGCAAAAGTAATAGATGAGGACAATAAGCTTACAGCGGTAGCGGTTAAAGAAAAGGGAACATATAGAATGAAAAGTATATTGAAAGGGAAGGAGCACTTAGCAAACAGCGCCGAACGTAGTGATATGAGTAAAAGGAAAAGATGGCATAGGATGCTAGGACACGTAAATTTTAAATATTTAAATATTTTGGGTAAAGAGCAGCTAGTTACTGGTATAACGAATGAATTTAAAAAGGAATTTTTGAAATGTAGGGTGTGTATGGAAAGGAAAATGCAAAATTTACCATTCAAAAATAATCGAACCAAGGCTATGGAGATAATGGAAATTATTCACTCGGACGTGTGCGGTTTTATGACTACCGAATTCAATGAAGAGAAACATTTCATCTCATTTATCGATAATTATAGCAAAATAGCTAGAAGTTATTGTATAAAATCAAAAGATGAGGTCTTTGATTGTTTCGTACAGTTTGTAAATGAAGCCGAGAATTTAACTGGCAAGAGGTTTATAATATTCAGATGTGATGATGGAAAAGAGTACTTGAATAATCGAATTTATAAATTTGCTAGGGATAAAGGTATCAGAATAAATAATTGCCCAACCTACGTACATGAATTAAACGGGACAACGGAAAGGTATAATAGAACAGTGATGGACATGGCGCGTTGCTTGTTAGCGGAAGCGAAAGTACATAAAATGTACTGGCTGGAAATTGATTGGACAGCGGTATACTTGAAAAATCGAATACTGGCAAATACAATAGAGAGAAAGACACCTTTGGAAATATTCTTCGGGAGTGTTGAAAATCTACATCTATATGGAAGTAAAGTTTTTGTAAGAACAAAAGAGAGTTTCAAAATGGGATAAGAAGGCAGATATGGGAATTTTGTTTGGATATAGTGAAGTAGGTTACAGAGTCTTATTAGGTGGGAAAATAACAATAGCGAGACATGTAGAGGTCATAGAAACAGACACAAAATGTATCGGTTTTGTGGAGAATTCATTCGATAAAGATAACGATGACATTGAGGATAATGATTTATTGGTAAACATGAATAAGGAAGAGTTAGAAAATAGGGAAGATGAAAATGGTAACAGTCTTGAAAGCATAAACATCCCTAGAAGATCTACACGTAATAAGAGAACTCCAGTAAGATATCCAGAAAAAGAAAACATTAGTGAAATCCATGCAAATTATTGTAGAGTAGATATCCTTTGTACATTTGAGGAGGCGATTTGTTGCGAAGATAGTGAAGATTGGAAACAAGCTATGGATAAGGAAATGGAATGACTTTATAAGAATAAAACTGGGAAATTGTTGGAAAGGGTAAAAGGCAAAGACGTATTAGATGTAAAATGGGTTTACACGAGAAAATCAGATGACAGGTATAAGACTAGATTAGTGGTAAGAGGATTCCAACAAAGAAACATAGCTGATGACATATACTCCCCAGCAGCGAGTAATCAGACCTTTAAGATATTGCTAACATATTGTTGTCGAAATGGATTAATTATCGAGCAAATGAATGTAGAAACTGCTTTTTTAAATGGTGAAGTAACCTCGGAGGTATATGTAAATCAATCAAAGGGATATGCGGACGGAACGAATAGAGTTTGTAAACTATCGAAAGCGCTTTATGGGTTAAAAGAAAGTCGAAGGGAGTGGTATGAGTGTCTTGATAAGTATGTGACGAGATTAGGTCTTAAGAAGAATAACATAGAGTTGTGCCTATATACACATGGAGAGGGAGAAAATGTTGTTTATTTGCTAATGTATGTAGACGATTTGCTAATTTGTAGTAAAATAAAAGGAAGATACAAAGGGTAAAGAACTTATTAACTAATAGATTTGAAATGAAAGATTTAGATGAAGTCAAAGAATATCTTGGAATAAATATAGACTATGATTATTTCAAAAATGAAATAAGATTAAGCCAAAAGAAATACATTGAATCATTAGCAAACAAATGTAAGTTACAAAATAGCAAATTGTACTGTACACCTATGGAGACCAACTTAAGAATTGAAAAAGCTGAGATAAATAGAGAGGATATTGGATACAAAAATTTAATTGGCGCATTGTTGTATATTAGTGAAAATACCAGACCCGATATAAATTATAGTGTGAATTATTTGAGTAGATTTCAAGATTGTTGTAATGAGACACACTTTAAATATGCTATGCAAATATTGAAATATTTGTACCGGACTAGAGATTTAAGATTAGATTATAAAAGGAACGAAAAATGTGAAACGATGGATTGTTATGTGGACGCTGATTAGGCAGGAGATCAATTAGAAAGGAAATCGACTTCTGAATATGTAATTAGATTGTATGGAAATGTAATTGGTTGGAAGTCTAAAAAACAAAGGTGTGTGACAAAAGACTCGACGTATGCAGAGTATGTAGCTCTATCGGAAGCGGTGAGTGAATTAATGTCCATTAGGGAAATTATGAAAATCTTCAATGTAAATCTAGACGATAACCCTGTAAAAATTTATGAGGATAACTCTGGAGTGATAAGTATAGCAAAGCACGGAAATTTTACAAAAAATTCTAAACACATTGAAGTTCATTAGCACTACGTTCACGAGTGCTTAAAGGAGAATAAGATAAACATATTTAAAGTAATTACAGGCGAAAATACTGCGGATATTTTTACGAAGGCACAGCGTAGAGAGAAATTCGATAGGTTTAGGTCATGGATGAATGTAAACTAAGAGGAATGTAGATAAAGCAATAAGTGTTAAAGTTTCTGTTACGTAATTCGTCAAAGCATGTAAATACGATTAAGTATAAATGTAAGGAGGCGTGTTAAGAACATGATACATTTAAACTGTACATGTAAATGTGCGTGTAAGCGTCAGAGGACGTCCAGGGCTTAGTTGGGACAAAAGACAAGAGTCAGGCGTTAGAAGTATCTGGAGGAGCCGGTTGACAAAAAGCGTGCGTGCTAGTAGCCTTTCGAGGTCTTTAGAGTATAGGATATATGTATAAATGTTGTGTGCTAAATAAAGGGAATTATTTGTATTTCCGAATCCATTCTATACCATTACAAATACACTAAGGTACCAGAATATTATAATATTCAGTAACAACGATAGAGTTAACCAGTTCGCAAGTATAAAAAAGACACATTTTACACTGTGACGAAATAATATCCAAGAAATCTGATATGACATACATGGAAAATACACGAATCAGACTGAGAAACCACTGCGCACATTCATAACTGACTTCGACATAGCCGTTCCCAACTACTCGCGGAGTGAGATTGACCGAAGCGGCCCAGAGGCAACGCCCACGTACCCCAAGCGGCTACTGCCCCGCCACCAATAGTAACCCGAAAGCACAGGATAATACTTGAATTCGTTGTTCCCTCAATTTTGAATTTATTTACCTCAACAATATATATTATGTACAAAAATTTATAATAATTTATAATACAGTTTATAATAACATGTAAATTATATTTATTATCTGACGAACGCAATGAGAGAAAGGTAAAGACCAGCGTAGTCAGTGCGGCACTAACTCTACATCCGGTTGACCTCAATTTACCTACCTACGTACCTACACAGTGACGCCTACGCTTTAAAACTTTTGTCGAAATCTTAAAGTTTTAATGGTAAACTCTTCGTTCTTATAATATCTCACTGACAGGCATGCACCATTTATAGAAGAGTCAACATAAATTTCGTAGTTGAGGATTATTGAAAGTATCTAATTTAATTCAGAAAGGCAATAATTTGTTTAACGAAATAAGCCATTTATTTATCATCCGCGTTTCTACCATGACATTTATGTTATAATAGCAATATGAAAATAAGGCAAGTTGAGTAAAGAAATACTCTTTCAAATCATTTTCGCCCATACTTCTTAAGTGGTTTATAAATGATTCGTGTATACCCTTCTTTCCTTCTGCCCCTACTCACGTGAAACTATAACTAGCATTTAAACAAAATCAACTATGTTTCGCGTAAACGAGAGTCGTAACCGTTACCATCAGATAATCGACACCACTGTAAGGACATAGAAGGGGTTCGGAAATATAAATAATTCCCTTTATTTAGCACACAACAGTTATACATATATCTTATACTCTAAAGACCTCGAAATCCTACTCGCACGCACGCTTGTTGCCAACCAACTCTTCCAGATACTTGAAACGACTGACTCTTGTCTTTTGTCCCAACTAAGGCCTCGACGTCCTCTGACGCTTACACGCACATTCACATGTACAGTGTAAATGTATCATGTTCCTAACAGCCACGAACAGATCGATAACCTTATTTCTGTTAGGATCATCGGGGTGGTTCAATTAAGTATACACTGATTTAACAGGTATAAATTACAGTTCATTCAAACAATTTGCCTAGAGAAATATAAACTGCTAGAGCATAATTAGGAACGTGACGCTGGGCAAATGCCTCAGCGATCAACAGCTACAGGACGTCGATGACCTTATGACAAACCCCCCCAGACACGGTACGCTAGGATACCGACATTGCCTGGCGAAAATCGATCGTTTTTCGCGTTAGACCGAAGCCGTTCCCATCGCCGACATGGAGGCGGCAACCGTTGTTTCAGCCATCCTTTCCACGTGGATATTCCGTTTCGACGTACCTTTAAGGATAAGGACCGATCAAGGACGCCAGTTCCAATCAAACATATTTAACGAATTATGCCTGTTCCTGGGCATTAGGCATTTACGAACGACAGCCTATCACCCCGCGACCAACGGGATGGTAGAGCGCCTGCACCGTCAACTAAAAGCAGCAATCAAATGCCACGATACGAGCAACTGTGTAGAAATCTTGCCAACAGTTTTATTTGGCATACGAACAGTTATTACGGACGTGAAAACGACGACAGCCGAAATGGTTTATGGCACCGGCATACGATTGCCGGCAGAATTCTGTGTACCAACGAAGCAACAGGCCAAGTCGAAATACGGAAGCCGTCTAAAACTACGAATAGAAAAGATCAGGCCTCATCCGATTACGCGACACGGCGAAAAAGAAACCTCCGTGTTCCACTCGAAACATCGTCTTACGTATTTCTACGTCACGATGCCATCGGATACCCCTTACAACCACCCTACGGCGGACCGCATCAATTTATATCGAGAGCAAAAGGGACCATTGCGATTGAAATTAGCAACAAGAACGTAATCGTACCCTTAGACCGTCCGAAATGCGTGAATTTTTATTGCACGGTAACATTGAACACCATTACAGCGAAAATCGCGAAGTAATAATACCACCTGATGTTTGAGATGAGCAAAACGAAGACGACTCTGGAATTCATCACTCCAGGCGCGCGGGCAGAAAAGTTCGCTTCCCTGATCGTTCCCAGCCAGGCCGTCGATAAGCTAATGCGTAAGTACTACCAGCGACATAAATATAAGTCGCAGATGAAAGAACACCGCAACATTCCGTTTGGAATTTTGGGAAAATCCCGAAACATTGTAATCTAGATTCTACGGTAGCGGTAATTAAACAATTGTAGTCATCCAGTCCGATTGTAATTGTTCGAAACTTGTGATACCGAACATGGCCTCGAGGCGACAACCAGTCACCGAACGTAGCCGCGGTCAAGGGATGAACGTTTTGTCTAATAAAGGCATGGAGTAATTCTATAGCTGTCCTGAAATGAAGTAATCGTAGCGGCACGTGACAGTAAACATTCCAACGGTTTCTGTCCCGTGTCTCGCCACACGCAGACTCTATCCGTCGGATAAGATGATTGCCAGATGTCAACGCTTCTCAACAGTATATGTTTAGCTAGCCTGAGGACCCATTATAAACCTTAAGATTTAGTTAACTAAAGTCCTTAACAGTCCTAAACAGGCAAACAGTCTTTGTTCCAACTACGGGATGATAGGTGAAATCTATTTTTCCACGGACGACGCTTCCCGCTAGCAACGTTCCCTCAAGGGCTACTAGCATCCTTCTCTAACCATCAACATGGAAATTGTCCAATTAACAGTAACGTCACTTCCAATCTCTTTCCGAGCGAAGTCATTTCTCCACGAATCCGATGTTCTGGTGCCCTTAGACACACCCATCATAGTTTTCCTCTGCAGCATCATCGTGCCGGAAAATCATTCTCTCGTGAGGTCACATTAGCCAGTTACAAAGAGCCTTAACACTCGGTGGATATTCTATGTTTTGACAAAGAGTTTCTTCAGTCCTACCTATATCGTATATCCAGTATATATCGGATATCCATCTACCTATATCCAGTCCTACCTATATCGTAGATAAGGAAGTAGGGTACAACTTGGAATCAGGATGAAAGCGAATTCTGTTGTCCCGTTGACCGCGGCTTTGTTATTGAACCCAGGATCATTGTCATTAGCTTCTCGAGTACCTAATTACCACGACTACTTGTCAAATTATATAACAATCAAATTTACACTAGTAAATATCTGCTCTATTGCATAACTACAACGTCTAAACCAAATGAAGATTCGTTTCGCGCCTCTAACTCTAATCATAATGTGAACCCGATGTAAGTGAAAATACATGCACATACCATCGATTCTGCCTGACCAGCACTCTCACCCGGAACCGGAACTCGCAGTGCACCGTGACGAACAGCACATATATAAGCCTCCACTCTTAGTCAGACCGTCAGTCGTGCTCGCGCAACAGTAGAAGCAACATGGAGTTTTTTAGATCTCTACTACGCGTCGTTGGTTTGTTCGTGCCAAGTAAGATAGATATCATTTCCGAACTACCACTGGAGGTTTCGCACTTGATACTTCGAAAATTGGATCCCTCGTCCCTGCAGAGCGCCGCGCTTGTCTCGCGCAAATGGTTCAACGTATGTAGATTCGACAAGTGTCTACGGCGGAAAGTGAGACGTCACATGCGACATACGAGGAAGCGGGTCAAGATGCAATTTCTCGGACCTGCAGCCGCTAAAGCTACCAACCAAGAATCAAGAAGTAGAGGACGTGGTGAGGGCAACCTAAAGCACGAAATAAGTTTATCCGCTGCTCGTACGGCGGTCGTCGTTGGAAGGTTACGCGGTCCTCCGAAAATTTCCATGCGAGATCGCCCCATCGATGTTGGACCAATAAAATGTATTAGACTCTAACTCGTGTAAGTACCATAATTTGACTTCCTGCTCTTGCGAGAACGTGAAACGGTCTTGTCCGGATTCGGAACTGTAGCGTGAAGCTTGAAATAAAATGGTTTTACTGAGACGACAATGTGTTTCAGTCACGCTATTACTATCGGTATCGTAACAGGCCCATTATTGAATATTAAATAAAACGTATCACCGCTGCGATTGGAGATTTGTCGTCAATTAGATGCGAGATATACTCCTCATTGCCTGCCAAATACAGCTCACATCAGCTGGCTCGTGCTATTGTATCATCTCTGGTCCTCGACATATCAAGCGTAATTGCAGTTTTACAAATTAAGGTTAACATATTCAAATGAATGTATCTCCGTTTCTATTGCACATATGGCGACAAAGCGATGCTCGTTACATTTCACATCCGATGTCATGTGCACCGCACATCTGCTGGTTTGTACCATGTCAACTCCGGTCTCTGTCAAACCTAGCGAAATTGGTGCTTTGCATATTCATGATTAATTATTCAAATCACCGTATCGCCGCTTGCATTGCAGATATGCCGACAATTCGATGCGCGATATACGCCACTTTTGCTGCCAAACACAATGTATATTATCTGGTTTGAGTTATGTAACGTGTGGGCGCAGCCAAACTCAGCGTATACGCAATTATGCATTTTCAGGCGAAATATTCAAATATTGCATATTCAAATGAACGTATCTTGGTTTCTATGTCGCCTATTCGATGCGCAGAATACTCCACATATGATGCCAAATCAGCCGGTCTCTGCTATGTCAACTCTGGACCCTGTAAAATCCAGCGTAATTGTAGTTTTTGTTGTTAATGCTTAAATATTGCATTCAAAGATTCGCCGCTTCTTTTGCACATATGTCGACAATTCCATACGCCTTGTACTCCGCATTTGCTGCAGTTACATTGCCCATCAGCTCGTTTGCGCTGTGTCAACTCTGGTCCCTGCAAAATCCAGCCCAAATGCAATTTTGTATGTTCGGGCTTAAATATTCAAATCAACGTTACTCCGATTCAATAGCACATATGTCGACAATACGATGCGCTTTATATTCCACATTGACTGCCATACGCAGAGCGCTTCATCTGGTTTAAGCCGTGTTAAATCCGGACCGAGTCAAATCCAGCGTATTTGTAGTTTTGCATATTCAAGCCTTGTTATTCAAGTGAAAGTATCTCCGTATCCATTGTAGGTACGTCGCCAACAGGATGTACGTAATACTGCACATTTGCTGCCAAATACGGCACACATCAGCCCGTTTGCACACTGTCAAGACTGGACTCGGAGACATCCATCGAAATTGCAGTTTTGGATATTAATTCTTACATATTCGAATCAAGGTATCTCCGCTTGTTTTCCGGAAACATTGGCCATGCGATGCGCGTTATATTCCACATCTGATGCCAAGTACAGTGCACATCATCCAGTTTACGCTATGTAAAATCTGGACCCAGCCAGATCCAGCGTAGTTGCAGTTTCGTATATTCAGGATTAAGTATTCAAACCGACGTATCTCCGATTCTATGGCACATATGGCTACAATTAGAGGCTCGTTATACTCCAAATTTGCTGCCAAACACAGTGCACGTTATTCCGTTTGATGGATGTAAAATCGGGACCCAGCCGAACCCTGCGTATTTGCAGCTTTACATATTCAGTATTAAATATTCCAACCAACGAATCTCCGTTTCTATGGCACACTTACAGACAATTCGGTGCGCGTTATATTTGACAACTGATGTCATATACAGCGCACATCAGTAGGTTAGCGTTTTGTTCACTCTTGTCCCTGTCAAATACACCATAATAGCAGTTTAGCATATTCGTCCTTGAATATCGAAAGCAACGTATCTTCGTTTCTATGGCAGATATGACGACAATTCGGTGAGCGTTATGCTCCTGATTTGCTGGTGAGCACAGATCACATCTTCCGATTCTATCATCTCTTCTGTCTTACGTCTTCTCTGGTCACTGACAGATTCAGCGTAATTGCTGTTTTGCATATTCATGCCTAAATGTTCAAACCAACGTATCAGCGCTGCTATTGGATACATATCGCAAATGCGATGCGCGCTATACTCCACAATTACAGCCAAATACAGTACTTATTCGGTTTGCGCTATGTCGACTGTATTTTCGAGCTACCGCGGGGAGACGCGTTCGTTTGAATACGCGTCAATGGGTGTCGTAAATTCCCGTTACGATTGGAATAATCGACTCCACGGATAGTTCGATCCCCGTATTTCGCTTAGGATAATAGGTGTAGTCGTTGTGGTATAACACTGGGGGTCACAAAGTTATAAAAAATATATGCATTTCCAACGATTTATACAATCACACTGAGTAAGAACGCCGTTGCTTAAGATACAGATAACGAAGAAATGGATTATTCTTAGATGAGAGTGTGAGCTGTAGGAGCTCTAGGTCCGTGAGAGCTGTAGGAGCTGTCGGACTTCTGGATACTGTGAGAGAAATAGGAGGCTTTTAGAGATATAGGAACGGTGAGAGTTATAGGGATTGCAGGAACTTTAGTCACCGCGAGAGACGATGGAACTCTAACGTTTATTCTGATGTGAGTACGAAGCTCGGTATTGGTGTGCCCTTTGAGCGAAGAACGCGGATTCGTTGATTACATTGTTAGTTAGGAAAGTGAGGGCAATGATCCGCGATGCCGATTGGTTATGACTAATGTTAGAAAGGAAGAGAGGAGGAAGAAGCCTCCTACCAACGTGGGTCCTAGGCGACATTGTTTATGGGAAATCTCAGATTATCCGTTAGGTAGATGTCCGCTTTTTTCGTTAGGCCAATACCCGCCTTCTCCGCAATTCTTAAGAGGGCGTAATAAACGCAAGGACCTTTCTAAAAACCGACCGAAAACACTTCTAGAATTAGAAAGTCTTTTCGGGCAAACAGATTGACTTAGACCATATGTGCGAACAATGCAGTTTGGATTTCGGCTTTATGATGGGTCCTTGGGCCAATGGAGGATTCGAAGGATGGCACGTGGACCGTTGGATGCCAAGCCGCGCGGGATGGAGTGCAGATGTGTTGCGCGCCAGAACATCGACTCTGGTCTCTGTTATATGCAGTGTAATTGTTGTTTTGCAGATTCAGACTCAAATATTCAACTCCACGTATCTCCGTTGCTGTTGCTGATATGTCGACAATTCGATGTGCCTGGTACTCCACATTTCATGCCAAATACATCGTTTGCCAGCCAGTTTGCGCTATATCCAGACTGTTCCCAGACAGATCAAGCATAAATATAAATAGGAGATGATAGAACACGGGAACCTTCCGTTTGGAATTTTGGGAAGATCCCGTAACATTGTAATCTATATTCTACCATAGCTGTAATTAAACAATCGTAGTCATCTAGTCCGATTGTTATTGTTCGAAACTTGTGATACTGCACTTGGCCTCGAGGCGACAACCAGTCACCGAACGTAGCCGCGGTCAAGGGATGAACGTTTTGTCTAATAAAGGCATGGAGTAATTCTATAGCTGTCCTTAAATGAAATAATGGTAGCGGCACGTGACAGTAAACATTCCAACAGTTTCTGTCCCGTGTCTCGCCACTCGCAGACTCTATCCGTCGGATAAGATGATTGCCAGATGTCAACGCATCTCAACAGTATATGTTTAGCTAGCCTGAGGATTCATTATACACCTATAGCGGCACTCGTCGGTAAAATTCATATCGGTTTCGGTCCAGTGAACCCGCTACACAAGAAATCGTGTTTACTGAAAGATGAGTTTATTATAGATTCGACAACCTTAGGCGGTTACCGAAGGTTAATCAAATTCCGTCGTTTTTGTCGTGATCACATGCCCTCGAGTCAACTACCCGAAATGTCAACATTTGTAAACAAGGTCGAGAGTTCAGCGTCCGTTCTGATTTTTCGAGAACATCTTGGAAATTTAAATCCCAACGTCTTTTGTCAACTCCGACGCATATAAATATAGCGAACGGGGTAGCGAGGCATTCTTTGTTATCGAATGACACGAGCAGTAGCAGTTAAGTCGATACTTCTTTGCGCCGGTCTATTCGTAATCACGAATCAAGATAACAAGTGTATTATACGTCTAGTGTACACGTAGGGTATATTTTAATAAACTACGCAGTTAAATATACTCTTGTGTTTTTAAGCCTAAATCGCTACCATACATCTCAAACTGGTGACACCGACGTGAGTTTTGTGTAAGAGGTGACAGCGATAGGCTAGTCGCAGTTTGAATATCATAGTCCGCAACTCACACAATGGAAAAGGAGAGCAAACGAACTTCAGCCGGCTCATCGTTCCGCGTGCCGCCCTTTATGCCCACGATGACCAGGATTTGGTTTTCCATTTTAGAGAAATATTTCGGGGTACCCGGCATCTTCCACGACGATGAAAAATCCTTAGCCCTCATGGGATTCCTCGACCCACATTACCTCGCGAAGATTGAGGATACAGTGACCAACCTCCTCGCCACAGGCCAGTACGATAAATTGAAGAGCGAGCTGATCGGCGCCCTGACCGAATCGGACAGCGCCAAGTTCGAAAGGTTAGTCGAACGTGAAGAGATGGGCGACAGAAAACCCTCACAGTTTTATAATGACTTAAAAAATTAGCCAGCCCCCTCGCTTCCGATGAATTCATCCACAGCTTGTGGAGGAATCGCATCAGGGAAGTCCTGGCTGCAGTGGACGATACGAGTATCGAGAAACTGACCAGGAGAGCGGATAAACTCGATGAGGCGTATAATCGTAATGGGCAGCGCGCTAAGGTAGTCACAATCGAGCCACCGGCATCACACGAAGGCAAAAACGACGCACTGGCCGCCGAGGTCAGTAGACTGCGAGAACAGATTAAGGCTATGGGAATCAGCGGGTATCATCGACTACGAAGACGTTCGAATTCTCTCACTCGACCCCGCCGCCGTTCGCGTTCCCGAGACTATCCGCGCCAGGACGGAATTTGCTTCTATCATGCGAGGTTCGGCGATCGCGCCACGATTGTAAGTGGAAGTCGGGAAACGACCCCTGCCGTCCGTAAAAGCGGTGGACGGCGACGGCTTGTGATCTCGCCGCATCTTTATTTTGGACAAGAGAACGAAGACTTCGTTCTTAGTTGACACCGGTGCTGATATCGGCGTTCATCCCCGAAGCAGGCTATCTAGGGACGTAAAGAAAACAACGTATGAACTATTCGCTGCCAATGGGACGCGCATCGCAACGTACGGCACTATAGCGATGGAGCTGAACCTGTCCCTTAGACGTGCCGTCAAATGGCACTTCACTGTCGCCGATGTGCAAACCCCCATCATCGACCTAGATTTCCTAAGTCATTACAGGTTGCTTGTGGATCCAAGAAAAAGACGACTTCTCGACACAACAAACCAGCTATCGACCAGGGGATACGCCGCCAACTGCGAACAGCTTATGATTAAGACCGCAAACGGGGATTTGGTCTACCACCAATTGTTGGCGAAATGTGCAGATCTAACGCGCCCACCGGCCTTTGGGTGAGAGAAAATACGGCACAGTGTGGAGCACCACATCGAAACCACACCCCGCCCGCCCGTATATTGCAAACCCCGCCCTCTCGCACCGGACCGTCTCAAGCCAATCAAGGCGGAATTTGCAACACTTATCGAGCAAGGAGTCATGCGCCCATCGAAGAGTTCCCGGGCATCTCGACTACACGTCGTCCCAAAGAAGGATGGAAGTCTGCGACATTGCGGTGACTACAGGGCGCTAAACGCCCGCACTGTACCCGACAGGTACTCTCCACCGCACATACAAGACTTCGCGCAGCATTTACACGGTCGGCGAATATTCTCAAAAATTGGTTTAGTGCGAGCCTACCATCAAATCTCAATCGCGCCTGAGGACGTTACAAAAACCGCGATTTCGACACCATTCGGCCATTTCGAGGCAAACAACATGATGTTTGGGCTTCGAAACGCCGCGCAAACGTGTCAAAGATTTGTCGACGCGAGGCTTAGATTTCGTTTACGCGTACATAGATGACTTCTTGGTAGCTTCGGAAACCGAGGAGCAGCACCGCTGGCACTTGCGGATCTTGTTCGAACGTCTAAACCAGTACGGCGTAGTAATCAACCTCGCAAAATGCGAGTACGGAATTAATGAAATAGCCTGCCTAGGCCATACGGTAAACGCGCACGGAATAAAACCGCTCGCCGATCGCGTTAGAGCCATAAACGAAGCACCGCTCCCCGCGAACATCAAGGCACTACGCGGATACCTCGGTATGATTAACGTTTACCGACGTTTCATACCGGGGGCAGCTAAAATTTTGCAACCCCTCAACGATTTGTTGCAAGGGGCGAAAAAGGGCAACATGCCCATTATTTAGTCGGAGGAAGCCAAAACGAGCTTTAGCGAGTCAAAATGCTCCCTAGCTAACGCTACGATGTTAGCGCATCGTATACCTGGCGCGCCCATCAGCCTCGCAGTAGACGCGTCCGACTTTGCAATAGGGGCGGTGTTGCAGTAACGCGCGAATGACACTCGGCAACCATTGGGTTTCTTAACTAAAGCCTCAAATTTCGCGCAGCGAAAATATAGCGCGTACGATCGCGAATTACTTGCTATGTATACCGCGGTCAAGCGATTTAGACACGCCGTAGATGGGAGGAATTTCATTATTTTCATAGATCACAAACCCCACACCTATGCGTTCAGTCAAAATCCCGACAAGTGATCGCCGAGACAATTCCGTCAACTAGATTATATCGGGCAGTTCACGACCGATATAAGGCATATAAAAAGGCTGAATAACAATGCAGCCGACGCCCTATCTCGCATCGAAGCCATAGGAAAATCCGTGGATCACAAAATTCTCGCCGCCGCGCAAGAAAACGACAAGGAGCTCCGCGACATCATCAACTCCGATATATCCGCGTTGCAGGTTAAGAAAATTCGTTTTCCGGATTACGACGCGGAAATATACTGCGACGTATCAGGCGACATCGTACGACCGTACGTACCGAAACCCTTGCGGCGCGACGTATTCAATTCGCTCCACGGACTTTCCCATCTAGGGATACGCGCGACCCAAAAATTCGTAAAATCGCGTATAGTTTGGCCGGTAAACAAAAATTGCCAAACATGGACACGGCAATGCATCCCGTGTCAACAATGTAAAATAGCGAGACACGTTTCAACGCCGACCGGGACATTCGGAGAGCTCGCAAGACGATTCGAGCATATACATTTAGACATCATCGTCATGCAATATTCACAAGGCTACCGATATTGTCTAACATGTATCGACCGTTTTTCACGTTGGCCCGAAGCGATTCCAATACCAGATATGGAAGCGACGACCGTTGCCTCGGCTCTTCTTTCCACATGGATAGCGCGTTTTGGCGTCCCAGCAAAAATAACAACCGATCAAGGGCGCCAATTCGAATCCAGTCTTTTCAACGAACTATGCCGGATGCTCGGCATTAAGCATTTGCGTACCACAGCCTACCACCTCGCGTCCAACGGGATGGTAGAGCGCTTTCACAGGCAGCTTAAGGCCGCAATCAAATGCCACAATTCGAGCAACTGGGTTGAAAGCCTTCCCATAGTTCTTTTAGGCATTAGAACCGCTATCAAGGAGGACCTGAGCGCAACGGCAGCCGAAATGATTTATGGTACGGACATACGATTGCCAGCAGAATTCTTTGTACCAGCAAAACAACCGGCCAACGCGGAATTCGCAAACTGTCTGCGAGAGCGAATGAGCGATATTAGACCTCTGCCGACTTCACGACACGGCGAAAAGAAAACGTTCATGTTCCGCGATTTAGAAACGTCGCCGTGCGTTTTCGTACGCCACGATGCAATCGGAGGTCCACTGCAACCACCATACGATGGCCCCTATCAGGTTACACAGCGTGGATGAAAACCATTACCATACGGATGAAGGACAAAAGCGTGAAAGTCTCCGTAGATCGTATAAAACCCGCCTTCATCGTGTCGGAAGATATTGAGCATCTGGAAAGGAGCGCAGAAACCTACGACGTATTTTTACCTGGGAAAATCTTCCGACCGCAAAGCAGCGAGCAAGCGCAACAAAGCGACGGAGACGCAAGAACCAATTATACCACGCGTTCGGGCAGGAGAGTTCGTTCTCCTCGCCGCTTTCAAACCGGTTTGAATGAAGCGGTTAGCATGGACACCACGCCAACATACATAAACAAACATAAAAAGAAGTAACGTTAACACTGGCAGGCGGGTACTGTAACGGCACTCGTAGGTAAAATTCATAACGGTTTCGGTCTAGTGAACCCGCTACACAAAAAATCGTGTTTACTGAAAGATGAGTTTATTATAGATCCGACAACCTTAGGCGGTTACCGAAGGTTAATCAAAATCCGTAGATTTTGTCGTGATCATATGCCCTCGAGTCAACTACCCGAAAATTCAACATTTGTAAACAAGGTCGAGAGTTCAGCGTCAGTTGCGATTTTTCGAGAACATCTTCAAAATTCAAATCCCAACGCCTTTTGTCAACTCCAACGCATATGAATATAGCGAGCAGGGTAGCGAGGCATTCTTTTTTATCGAGTGACACGAGCAGTAGCAGCTAAATCGATACTTCTTTGCGCCCATCTATTCGTAATCACGAATCAAGACAACAAGTGTATTATACGACTAGTGTACACGTAGGGTATATTTTAATAAGCTACATAGTTAAATATACTCTTGTGCTTTTAAACCTAAATCGCTACCATACACCTCAAATCATATTCGCACTAGTGAATATCTGCTCTATTGCATAACTACAACGTCTAATCCAAATGAAGATTCGTTTCACGCATCTAACACTAATAATAATGTGAACCCGATCTATAGGAAGATACATGAACATGCGATCGATTCTGACTGTCCAGGACTCTCACCGGAGCCGGAACTCGCAGTGCACCGTGACGAACGGCACATATATAAGAATTCATTCTCAGCCAGACCGTCAGTCGTGCTCGGGCAACAGTAGAAGCAACATGGAGTTTTATAGATCTCTACTACGCGTCGTTGGTTTGTTCGTGCCAAGTAAGGTAGATATCATTTCCGAACTACCACTGGATGTTTCGCACTTGATACTTCGAAAATTGGATCCATCTTCCCTGCAGAGCGCCGCGCTTGTCTCGCGCAAATGGTACAACGTATGTAGATCCGACAAGTGTCTACGGCGGAAAGTGAGACGTCACATGCGACATACGAGAAAGCGGGTCAAGATGCAATTTCTCGGACCTGCAGCCGCTAAAGCTACCAACCAAGAATCAAGAAGTAGAGGACGTGGTGAGGGCACCCTAAGGCACGAAATATGTTTATCCGCTGCTCGTATGGCGGTCGTCGTTGGAAGGTTACGCGGTCCTCCGAAAATTTCAATGCGAGATCGCTCCATCGATGTTGGACCAGTAAAATGTATTAGACTCTAACTCATGTAAGTACCGAAATTTGACTGCTTGCTTTTGCGAGAACTTGAAACGGTCTTGTCCGGATTCAGAACTGTAGCGTGAAGCTTGAAATAAAATGGTTTTACTGAGACGGCAATGTGTTTCAGTCACGCTAATACTATCTGTATCGTAATAGGCCCATTATTGAATATTAACTACAATGTATCACCGCTGCAATTGCAGATTTGTCGTCAATTAGGTGCGAGATATACTCCTCATTGGCTGCCAAATACAGCGCACTTCAGCTGGCTCGAGCTACTATATCATCTCTGGTCCTTGACATATCAAGCGTAATTGCAGTTTTGCATATTCAGGTTAGAATATTCAAATCAACGTATCTCCGTTTCTATAGCGCAAATGGCTACAATGCGATGCCCGTTATATTTCATATCCCATGTCATAACCAGCGCACATCTGCAAGTTTGCGGTTAACTATAGGCTCTGTCAATCACAGCGTATTTGTTGTTGCGCATATTCAGGCTTACGTATTCACAAAAACGTATCTCCGCTTCTATTGCATATATTTCGACTATAAATAGCGCGTTACACTTCATATTTGCACTCAGATACACCGCACATTAGCTGGTTACAGCAATATCAGATCTGGTCCTTGAAACATCCATCGCAATTGTAGTATTGCGTTTGCAGTCGTAAATATTCAAATCATGGTATGTCCCTTTCTACGGAACATTTTCGGAAAATTCGATGCGCGTTATATGTCACATTTGCTGTCATGTGCACTGCATGTCAGCTGGTTTGCGCTATGTCAACTCTGGTCCCTGTCAAATCCAGCGTTATTGTAGTTTTGCATATTCAGGTTAAAATATTCAAATGAATGTATCTCCGTTTCTATTGCACATATGGCTACAATTCGATGTCCGTTAAATTTCACATCTGATGTCATATGCACCACACATCAGCAGGTTTGTACTATGTCAACTCCGGGCTCTGTCAAATCCAGCGAAATTGCTGCTATACATATTCATGATTAATTATTCAAATCACCGTATCGCCGTTTGCATTCCAAATATGCCGACAGAACGAAGCGCGTTATACTCCATATTCGCTGCCAAATACAGTGCATATTATCTGGTTTGAGTTATGTAACTTGTGGACGCAGCCAACCTCAGCGCATTTGCAGTTTTGCATATTCAGGCTTAAATATTCAAGTCAACATATTCTAGTATCCTGAGGGAAATTCCTCATTAGAAATCGATCAAAACAATGTCGTCTGTCCTTCGGTTGTTAGTTTACATCGGGGAGAAAGCTTATGTGACTAAAGTCACCTTGTACTTGTGGAGCGTTGACAGAATTAGGTTAGAGAGTTGGAAAATCTAACGCTAATGGTAGGGGACGATTTAACTTTAAAGATTGGCTGACCGTGAAGCGTTGAGCGGTTGATCGAGAAATAAGAGTGAGTCGAGAGCTCAGAGTTAATCGAGAAGTCGAAGAGTAGAGTTGTTAGCGCTGTCGAGTTGCGAGAGGTGTTAGCGTTGTTGAGAGTGGAGTTGTTAGCGTTGTCGAGTTGTGAGAGGTGTTAGCGCTGGTGTTGATAGCGCTTTCCTTTTTCAGGATTAAATATTCAAATCAAGCTATTTCGGAATCCGTTGCAGATATGTCCACAATTCGAGTTAGTATCGTACTGCCAAATGTATTACTCATCAGCCGGTTTGCGCTATGTCGATTCTGACATTGTTAAATCCAGCGCAATTGCAATTTTGGATACTCATGCACGAATAATCAAATCAGCGTATCTCCGTTATTGTCGCAAATATGTCGAGCATTCGATGTGACATATACCCCACATTTCTTGCCAAATGCAGCGCACACCAGCCTGTTTCCGTTATGTCCTCTCTGGTTTCAGTCAAATCCGGCATGATTGTAGTTTCGCATATTCATGCTTAAATGTTCAAATAAACCTATACAGCGCATATCTGCCAGTTTGCGCAATGTCCATTCTGGACCGTGTCAAATCCAGCGTATTTGCAGTTTTGCATACTCAGTCTAAAATATTTAAATCCACGTATCTCCGCCTCAAGAGCTCAAATGACGACCATTCGATGCGCATAATACTGCACATATGCAGCCAAATCAGCCGGTTTGTGCCACGTCAACTCTGGACCCGATCAAATTCTGTGTAATTGTAAATTTGCATATTCAGGCTTAAATATTCAAATGAAGGTATCTTCGTTCCTATTACAGATATGTCGACAATACTATGCAAGTTGTATTCCACATTTACTACTAAATACAGCGCGCATCATCCGGGATGCGACATTTCAACTGCTGCACTGGTATTGGATATACGTCGAAAATACTATGCGCGGTAGCTCCACATTTGCTGCCAAATAGAGCGCACCTAAGTGGGCTGGCGCTAAGTTAACTCTGGAACGTGTGAAATCCAGCGAAATTGCAGTTTTGCATATTCAGGCTTAAATACTCAAATCTACGTATCTCTGTTTCTAATGCAGATATGACGATGAATTTATGTGTGTTATACTCCACATTGGCTGCCAAATTAAGCACACATCGGAGGGTTTGTGCTATGTCATCTCTGGTCTACGACAAATCCAACTTAGTTTCAGCTTTGCATATTCAGGCTGAAATATTCTAATCAACGAATCTCCGCTTCTGTTGCAGATATGCCGACAACGTAAAGCGAGTTATACGCCAAAATTGTTGCCAAATACAGCACACATCAGCCGCTTTGGGCTATGTCGATTCTGGACCCTGTGAAGTGCAGCGTAATTGTAGTTTTGCATACTCAGGAATAAACGTTCAGATCAATGTGTCTCCGCCTCTATAACATATGTGCCGACATCCGCTCCATATTTGCTGCCAAATACAGCGCACATTAGTGGGCTGGCGCTATGTCAACTCTGGCCCGTGTCAAACCCGCGTAATTGCAGTTTTGCAAATTCGTGCATAAATAATCAAATCAACGTATCTACGATTCTGTTACAGATATGCCGACAATTCGACTCAGGTTATACTTCACATTTGCCGCCAATACAGTGCACATCATTCGATTTAAACTATGTCATCTCCGATCACCGACAAATCCAGCGTAATTGCAGTTTTTCATATACATTATTATATATTCAAATCCACGCATCTCCGCTACTGTTGGAAATGTGTCGCCAATACTTGCATTCCACATTTGTTGCAAATTAAACCAATATCATCCAATTAGCGCTATGTCCACTCTGGTCCGGTCAAACCCAACGCAACTGCAGTTTTGCATTATCACACCTAAATAATCAAATCAACGAATCTCCGTTTCGATTGCAGATATGTGGAAAATTCGATGCGCTTTATACTCCGTAGTTGCTATTAAATACAGCTCGCATCATCTGGTTTGCGCTATGTCAAATCCGGACCCCGTGAAATCAAGCGTAAGTGCAGTACTGCATGATCAGGGTTCAATATTCAGATCGACGTGACTCAGTTCCTATTGCAGATATGTCGACAAAACGGTGCGCGTTATATTCCACATAGACTGCCATACACTGGGCGCTTGATCTGGTTTAAGCCATGTTAAATACGGAACGAGTCAAATCCAGCGTATTTGTAGTTTTGCACATTCAAGCCAAGTTATTCAAGTGAAAGTATCTCCGTATCCATTGTAGGTATGTCGACAATAGGATGCATGTTATACTCCACATTTGCTGCCAAATACAGCACACATCAGACAGTTTACACATTGTCAAGACTGGACTCGGTGAAATCCAGCGTGACTGCAGTTTTGGATATTAATGCATACATATTCGATCAAGGTATCTCCGCTTGTTTTGCAGAAACATTGTCCATACGATGCGCGTTATATTCCACATCTGATGCCAAATCAGCCGGTTTGTGCTATGCCAACTCTGGACCCTGTAAAATCTAGCAGAATTGCAGTTTTTGCTATTAATGCTTAAATATTGCTTTCAAAGTCTCTCCGCTTGTTTTGCACATATATCGATAATACGATACGCCTTATACTCTACATTTGCTACAGTTACATTACTCATCAGCTTGTTTGAGCTATGTCAACTCTGGTCTCTGCCAAAACCTGCCAAAATGCAATTTTGCATGTTCAGGAATAAATATTCAGATCAACGTGACTACATTTCGATTGCAGGTATGTAGACAATTCGATGCGCGTTATATTCCACATTGACTGCCATACGCAGAGCGCCTCATCTGGTTTAAGCCGTGTTAAATCCGGACCGAGTCAAATCCAGCGGATTTGTAGTTTTGCATATTCAAGCCAAGTTATTCAAGTGAAAGTATCTCCGTATCCATTGTAGGTATGTCGACAATAGGATGTACGTAATACTGCACATTTGCCAGATACAGCACACATCAGACCGTTTGCACACTGTCAAGACTGGACTCGGAGGAATCCAGCGTAATTGCAGTTTTGGATATAAATGCTTACATATTCGAATCAAGGTATCTCCGCTTGTTTTGCAGAAACATTGGCCATGCGATGCGCGTTATATTCCACATCTGATGCCAACTACAGTGCACATCATCCGGTTTACGCTATGTAAATTCTGGACCCAGCCTGATCCAGCGTAGTTGCAGTTTCGTATATTCAGGATTAAGTATTCAAACCGACGTATCTCCGATTCTATAGCACGTATGGCTACAATTAGATGCTCGTTATACTCCAAATTTGCTGCCAAACACAGTGCACGTTTTCCCGTTTGATGCATGTAAAATCGGGACCCAGCCGAACCCTGCGTATTTGCAGTTTTACATATTCAGTATTCAATATTCGAACCAACGAATCTCCGTTTCTATGGCACACTTACAGACAATTCGGTGCGCGTTATATTTGACATCTGATGTCATATACAGCGCACATAAGTAGGTTAGAGTTATGTACGCTCTTGTCCCTGTCAAATACACCATAATTGCAGTTTAGCATATTCATGCTTGAATATCGAGAGCAACTTATCTCCGTTTCTGTGGCAGATATGACGACAATTCGGTGAGCGTTATGCTCCTGATTTGCTGGTGAGCACAGAGCACATCTTCGGATTCTATCTTCTCTTCTGTCTTACGTCTTCTCTGGTCACTGACAGATTCAGCGTAATTGCTGTTTTGCATATTCATGCCTAAATGTTCAAACCAATGTATCAGCGCTGCTATTGGATACATGTCGCAAATGCGATGCGCGCTATACTCCACAATTACAGCCAAATACAGCACTTATCCGGTTTGCGCTATGTCGACTGTATTTTCGAGCTATCGCGGGGAGACGCGGTCGTTTGAATACGCGTCAATGGGAGTCGTAAATTCCCGTTACCATTTTAATAATCGACACCACGAATAGTTCGATCCCCGTATTTCGTTTAGGATAATAGGTGTAGTCGTTGTGGTATAACACTGGGGGTCACAAAGTTATAAAAAATATATGTATTTCCAACGATTTATACAATCACACTGAGTAAGAACGCCGTTGCTTAAGATACAGATAACGAAGAAATGGATTATTCTTAGATGAGAGTGTGAGCTATAGGAGCTCTAGGTCCGTGAGAGCTGTAGGAGCTGTCGGACTTCTGGATACTGTGAGAGAAATAGGAGGCTCTTAGAGATATAGGAACGGTGAGAGTTATAGGGATTGCAGGAACTTTAGTCACCGCGAGATACGATGGAACTCTGAGAGATATAGGAACGGTAAGAGTTATAGGGATTGCAGGAACTCTAGTCACCGTGAGAGATGATGTGACTCTAAAGTTTATTCTGATGTGAGTACGAAACTCGGTATTGGTGTGCCCTTTGAGCGAAGAACGCGGATTCGTTGATTACATTGTTAGTTAGGAAAGTGAGGGCAATGATCCGCGATTCCGATTGGTTATGACTAATGTTAGAAAGGAAGAGAGGAGGAAGAAGCCTCCTACTAACGTGGGTCCTAGGCGACATTGTTTATGGGAAAACTCAGAATTTCCGTTAGGTAGATGTCCGCTTTTTTAGTTAGGCCAATATCCGCCTTCTCCGTAATTCTTAAGAGGGCGTAATGAACCCAAGGACCTTTCTAAAAACCGACCGAAAACACTTCTAGAATTAGAAAGTCTTTTCGGGCAAACAGATTGACTTAGACCATATGTGCGAACAATGCAGTTGGGATTTCGGCTTTATGATGGGTCCTTGGGCCTATGGAAGATTCGAAGGATGGCACGTGGACCGTTGGCTGTCAAGCCGCGGGGGATGGAGTGGAGATGTGTTGCGCGCCAGAACATCGACTCTGGTCTCTGATATATGCAGTGTAATTGTTGTTTTGCAGATTCAGACTCAAATATTCAACTCCACGTATCTCCGTTGCTGTTGCTGATATGTCGACAATTCGATGTGCCTGGTACTCCACATTTCTTGCCAAATACATCGTTTGCCAGCCAGTTTGCGCTATATCCAGACTGGTCCCAGACAGATCAAGGACAAATATAAATCGGAGATGAAAGAACACGGGAACCTTCCGTTTGGAATTTTGGGAAAATCCCGTAACATCGTAATCTAGATTCTACCATAGCTGTAATTCAACAATTGTAGCCATTCAGTCCGATTGTAATTGTTCGAAACTTTTGATACTGCACTTGGCCTCGAGGCGACAACCAGTCACCGAACGTAGCCGCGGTCAAGGGATGAACGTTTTGTCTAATAAAGGCATGGAGTAATTCTATAGCTGTCTTTAAATGAAATAATCGTAGCGGCACGTGACAGTAAACATTCCAACGGTTTCTGTCCCGTGTCTCGCCACTCGCAGACTCTATCCGTCGGATAAGATGATTGCCAGATGTCAACGCATCTCAACAGTATATGTTTAGCTAGCCTGAGGATTCATTATACACCTATAGCGGCACTCGTCGGTAAAATTCATATCGGTTTCGGTCCAGTGAACCCGCTACACAAGAAATCGTGTTTACTGAAAGATGAGTTTATTATAGATTCGACAACCTTAGGCGGTTACCGACGGTTAATCAAATTCCGTCGTTTTTGTCGTGATCATATGCCCTCGAGTCAACTACCCGAAATGTCAACATTTGTAAACAAGGTCGAGAGTTCAGCGTCCGTTGTGATTTTTCGAGAACATCTTGGAAATTTAAATCCCAACGCCTTTTGTCAACTCCGACGCATATAAATATAGCGAACAGGGTAGCGAGGCATTCTTTGTTATCGAATGACACGAGCAGTAGCAGTTAAGTCGATACTTCTTTGCGCCGATCTATTCGTAATCACGAATCAAGATAACAAGTGTATTATACGTCTAGTGTACACGTAGGGTATATTTTAATAAACTACACAGTTAAATATACTCTTGTGTTTTTAAGCCTAAATCGCTACCATACATCTCAAACTGGTGACACCGACGTGATTTTTGTGTAAGAGGTGACAGCGATAGGCTAGTCGCAGTTTGAATATCATAGTCCGCAACTCACACAATGGAAAAGGAGAGCAAACGAACTCCAGGCGGCTCATCGTTCCGCGTGCCGCCCTTTATGCCCACGATGACCAGGATTTGGTTTTCCATTTTAGAGAAATATTTCGGGGTACCCGGCATCTTCCACGACGATGAAAAATCCTTAGCCCTCATGGGATTCCTCGACCCACATTACCTCGCGAAGATTGAGGATACAGTGACCAACCTCCTCGCCACAGGCCAGTACGATAAATTGAAGAGCGAGCTGATCCGCGCCCTGACCGAATCGGACAGCGCCAAGTTCGAAAGGTTAGTCGAACGTGAAGAGATGGGCGACAGAAAACCCTCACAGTTTTATAATGACTTAAAAAATTAGCCAGCCCCCTCGCTTCCGATGAATTCATCCACAGCTTGTGGAGGAATCGCATCAGGGAAGTCCTGGCTGCAGTGGACGATACGAGTATCGAGAAACTGACCAGGAGAGCGGATAAACTCGATGAGGCGTATAATCGTAATGGGCAGCGCGCTAAGGTAGTCACAATCGAGCCACCGGCATCACACGAAGGCAAAAACGACGCACTGGCCGCCGAGGTCAGTAGACTGCGAGAACAGATTAAGGCTATGGGAATCAGCGGGTATCATCGACTACGAAGACGTTCGAATTCTCTCACTCGACCCCGCCGCCGTTCGCGTTCCCGAGACTATCCGCGCCAGGGCGGAATTTGCTTCTATCATGCGAGGTTCGGCGATCGCGCCACGATTGTAAGTGGAAGTCGGGAAACGACCCCTGCCGTCCGTAAAAGCGGAGGACGGCGACGGTTTGGGATCTCGCCGCATCTTTATTTTGGACCAGAGAACGAAGACTTCGTTCTTAGTTGACACCGGTGCTGATATCGGCGTTCATCCCCGAAGCAGGCTATCTAGGGACGTAAAGAAAACAACGTATGAACTATTCGCTACCAATGGGACGCGCATCGCAACGTACGGCACTATAGCGATTGAGCTGAACCTGTCCCTTAGACGTGCCTTCAAATGGCACTTCACTGTCCCCGATGTGCAAACCCCCATCATCGACCTAGATTTCCTAAGTCATTACGGGTTGCTTGTGGATCCAAGAAAAAGACGACTTCTCGACACAACAAACCAGCTATCGACCAGGGGATACGCCGTCAACTGCGAAAAGCTTATGATTAAGACCGTAAACGGGGATTTGGTCTACCACCAATTGTTGGAGAAATGTGCAGATCTAACGCGCCCACCGGCCTTTGGGTGAGAGAAAATACGGCACAGTGTGGAGCACCACATCGAAACCACACCCCGCCCTCTCGCACCGGACCGTCTCAAGCTAATCAAGGCGGAATTTGCAACACTTATCGAGCAAGGAGTCATGCGCCCATCGAAGAGTTCCCGGGCATCTCGACTACACGTCGTCCCAAAGAAGGATGGAAGTCTGCGACATTGCGGTGACTACAGGGCGCTAAACGCCCGAACTGTACCCGACAGGTGCTCTCCACCGCACATACAAGACTTCGCGCAGCATTTACACGGTCGGCGAATATTCTCAAAAATTGGTTTAGTTCGAGCCTACCATCAAATGTCAATCGCGCCTGAGGACGTTACAAAAACCACGATTTCGACACCATTCGGCCTTTTCGAGGCAAACAACATGATGTTTGGGCTTCGAAACGCCGCGCAAAAGTGTCAAAGATTTGTCGACGCGAGGCTTAGATTTCGTTTACGCGTACATAGATGACTTCTTGGTAGCTTCGGAAACCGAGGAGCAGCACCGCTGGCACTTGCGGATCTTGTTCGAACGTCTAAATCAGTACGGCGTAGTTATGAACCTCGCAAAGTGCGAGTACGGAATTAATGAAATAGCCTGCCTAGGCCATACGGTAAACGCGCACGGAATAAAACCGCTCGCCGATCGCGTTACAGCCATAAACGAAGCACCGCTCCCCGCGAACATCAAGGCACTACGCGGATACCTCGGTATGATAACGTTTACCGACGTTTCATACCGGGGGCAGCTAAAATTTTGCAACCCCTCAACGATTTGTTGCAAGGGGCGAAAAAGGGCAACATGCCCATTATTTAGTCGGAGGAAGCCAAAACGAGCTTTAGCGAGTCAAAACGCGCCCTAGCTAACGCTACGATGTTAGCGCATCGTATACCTGGCGCGCCCATCAGCCTCGCAGTAGACGCGTCCGACTTTGCAATAGGGACGGTGTTGCAGTAACGCGCGAATGACACTCGGCAACCATTGGGTTTCTTAACTAAAGCCTCAAATTTCGCGCAGCGAAAATATAGCGCGTACGATCGCGAATTACTTGCTATGTATACCGCGGTCAAGCGATTTAGACACGCCGTAGATGGGAGGAATTTCATTATTTTCATAGATCACAAACCCCACACCTATGCGTTCAGTCAAAATCCCGACAAGTGATCGCCGAGACAATTCCGTCAACTAGATTATATCGGGCAGTTCACGACCGATATAAGGCATATAAAAAGGCTGAATAACAATGCAGCCGACGCCCTATCTCGCATCGAAGCCATAGGAAAATCCGTGGATCACAAAATTCTCGCCGCCGCGCAAGAAAACGACAAGGAGCTCCGCGACATCATCAACTCCGATATATCCGCGTTGCAGGTTAAGAAAATTCGTTTTCCGGATTACGACGCGGAAATATACTGCGACGTATCAGGCGACATCGTACGACCGTACGTACCGAAACCCTTGCGGCGCGACGTATTCAATTCGCTCCACGGACTTTCCCATCTAGGGATACGCGCGACCCAAAAATTCGTAAAATCGCGTATAGTTTGGCCGGTAAACAAAAATTGCCAAACATGGACACGGCAATGCATCCCGTGTCAACAATGTAAAATAGCGAGACACGTTTCAACGCCGACCGGAACATTCGGAGAGCTCGCAAGACGATTCGAGCATATACATTTAGACATCATCGTCATGCAATATTCACAAGGCTACCGATATTGTCTAACATGTATCGACCGTTTTTCACGTTGGCCCGAAGCGATTCCAATACCAGATATGGAAGCGACGACCGTTGCCTCGGCTCTTCTTTCCACATGGATAGCGCGTTTTGGCGTCCCAGCAAAAATAACAACCGATCAAGGACGCCAATTCAAATCCAGTCTTTTCAACGAACTATGCCGGATGCTCGGCATTAAGCATTTGCGTACCACAGCCTACCACCTCGCGTCCAACGGGATGGTAGAGCGCTTTCACAGGCAGCTTAAGGCCGCAATCAAATGCCACAATTCGAGCAACTGGGTTGAAAGCCTTCCCATAGTTCTTTTAGGCATTAGAACCGCTATCAAGGAGGACCTGAGCGCAACGGCAGCCGAAATGATTTATGGTACGGACATACGATTGCCGGCAGAATTCTTTGTACCAGCAAAACAACCGGCCAACGCGGAATTCGCAAACTGTCTGCGAGAGCGAATGAGCGATATTAGACCTCTGCCGACTTCACGACACGGCGAAAAGAAAACGTTCATGTTCCGCGATTTAGAAACGTCGCCGTGCGTTTTCGTACGCCACGATGCAATCGGAGGTCCACTGCAACCACCATACGATGGCCCCTATCAGGTTACACAGCGTGGATGAAAACCATTACCATACGGATGAAGGACAAAAGCGTGAAAGTCTCCGTAGATCGTATAAAACCCGCCTTCATCGTGTCGGAAGATATTGAGCATCTGGAAAGGAGCGCAGAAACCTACGACGTATTTTTACCTGGGAAAATCTTCCGACCGCAAAGCAGCGAGCAAGCGCAACAAAGCGACGGAGACGCAAGAACCAATTATACCACGCGTTCGGGCAGGAGAGTTCGTTCTCCTCCTCAAACGGGTTTGAATTAAGCGGTTAGCATGGGCACCGCGCTAACATACATAAACAAACATAAAAAGAAGTAACGTTAACACTGGCAAGCGGGTACTGTAGCGGCACTCGTAGGTAAAATTCATAACGGTTTCGGTCTAGTGAACCCGCTACACAAAAAATCGTGTTTACTGAAAGATGAGTTTATTATAGATCCGACAACCTTAGGCGGTTACCGAAGGTTAATCAAAATCCGTAGATTTTGTCGTGATCATATGCCCTCGAGTCAACTACCCGAAAATTCAACATTTGTAAACAAGGTCGAGAGTTCAGCGTCAGTTGCGAATTTTCGAGAACACCTTCAAAATTCAAATCCCAACGCCTTTTGTCAACTCCAACGCATATGAATATAGCGAGCAGGGTAGCGAGGCATTCTTTTTTATCGAGTGACACGAGGAGTAGCAGCTAAGTCGATCCTTCTTTGCGCCCATCTATTCGTAATCACGAATCAAGACAACAAGTGTATTATACGACTAGTGTACACGTAGGGTATATTTTAATAAGCTACATAGTTAAATATACTCTTGTGCCTTTAAACCTAAATCGCTACCATACACCTCAAATCAAATTCGCACTAGTGAATATCTGCTCTATTGCATAACTACAACGTCTAATCCAAATGAAGATTCGTTTCACGCATCTAACACTAATAATAATGTGAACCCGATCTATAGGAAGATACATGAACATGCGATCGATTCTGACTGTCCAGGACTCTCACCGGAGCCGGAACTCGCAGTGCACCGTGACGAACGGCACATATATAAGAATTCATTCTCAGCCAGACCGTCAGTCGTGCTCGCGCAACAGTAGAAGCAACATGGAGTTTTTTAGATCTCTACTACGCGTCGTTGGTTTGTTCGTGCCAAGTAAGGTAGATATCATTTCCGAACTACCACTGGATGTTTCGCACTTGATACTTCGAAAATTGGATCCATCGTCCCTGCAGAGCGCCGCGCTTGTCTCGCGCAAATGTTTCAACGTATGTAGATCCGACAAGTGTCTACGGCGGAAAGTGAGACGTCACATGCGACATACGAGAAAGCGGGTCAAGATGCAATTTCTCGGACCTGCAGCCGCTAAAGCTACCAACCAAGAATCAAGAAGTAGAGGACGTGGTGAGGGCACCCTAAGGCACGAAATATGTTTATCCGCTGCTCGTACGGCGGTCGTCGTTGGAAGGTTACGCGGTCCTCCGAAAATTTCAATGCGAGATCGCTCCATCGATGTTGGACCAGTAAAATGTATTAGACTCTAACTCATGTAAGTACCGAAATTTGACTGCTTGCTTTTGCGAGAACTTGAAACGGTCTTGTCCGGATTCAGAACTGTAGCGTGAAGCTTGAAATAAAATGGTTTTACTGAGACGGCAATGTGTTTCAGTCACGCTAATACTATCTGTATCGTGATAGGCCCATTATTGAATATTAACTACAATGTATCACCGCTGCAATTGCAGATTTGTCGTCAATTAGGTGCGAGATATACTCCTCATTGGCTGCCAAATACAGCGCACTTCAGCTGGCTCGAGCTACTATATCATCTCTGGTCCTTGACATATCAAGCGTAATTGCAGTTTTGCATATTCAGGTTAGAATATTCAAATCAACGTATCTCCGTTTCTATAGCGCAAATGGCTACAATGCGATGCCCGTTATATTTCATATCCCATGTCATAACCAGCGCACATCTGCAAGTTTGCGGTTAACTATAGGCTCTGTCAATCACAGCGTATTTGTTGTTGCGCATATTCAGGCTTACGTATTCACAAAAACGTATCTCCGCTTCTATTGCATATATTTCGACTATAAATAGCGCGTTACACTTCATATTTGCACTCAGATACACCGCACATTAGCTGGTTACAGCAATATCAGATCTGGTCCTTGAAACATCCATCGCAATTGTAGTATTGCGTTTGCAGTCGTAAATATTCAAATCATGGTATGTCCGTTTCTACGGAACATTTTTGGAAAATTCGATGCGCGTTATATGTCACATTTGCTGTCATGTGCACTGCATGTCAGCTGGTTTGCGCTATGTCAACTCTGGTCCCTGTCAAATCCAGCGTTATTGTAGTTTTGCATATTCAGGTTAAAATATTCAAATGAATGTATCTCCGTTTCTATTGCACATATGGCTACAATTCGATGTCCGTTAAATTTCACATCTGATGTCATATGCACCACACATCAGCAGGTTTGTACTATGTCAACTCCGGGCTCTGTCAAATCCAGCGAAATTGCTGCTATACATATTCATGATTAATTATTCAAATCACCGTATCGCCGTTTGCATTCCAAATATGCCGACAGAACGAAGCGCGTTATACTCCATATTCGCTGCCAAATACAGTGCATATTATCTGGTTTGAGTTATGTAACGTGTGGACGCAGCCAACTTCAGCGCATTTGCAGTTTTGCATATTCAGGCTTAAATATTCAAGTCAACATATTGTAGTATCCTGAGGGAAATTCCTCATTAGAAATCGATCAAAACAATGTCGTCTGTCCTTCGGTTGTTAGTTTACATCGGGGAGAAAGCTTATGTGACTAAAGTCACCTTGTACTTGTGGAGCGTTGACAGAATTAGGTTAGAGAGTTGGAAAATCTAACCTAACTGACCGTGAAGCGTTGAGCGGTTGATCGAGAAATAAGAGTGAGTCGAGAGCTCAGAGTTAATCGAGAAGTCGAAGAGTAGAGTTGTTAGCGCTGTCGAGTTGCGAGAGGTGTTAGCGTTGTTGAGAGTGGAGTTGTTAGCGTTGTCGAGTTGTGAGAGGTGTTAGCGATGCTGAGAGTGGTGTTGATAGCGCTTTCCATTTTCAGGATTAAATATTCAAATCAAGCTATTTCGGATTCCGTTGCAGATATGTCCACAATTCGAGTTAGTATCGTACTGCCAAATGTATTACTCATCAGCCGGTTTGCGCTATGTCGATTCTGACCATTGTTAAATCCAGCGTAATTGCAATTTTGGATACTCATGCACGAATAATCAAATCAACGTATCTCCGTCATTGTGGCAAATATGTCGAGAATTCGATGTGACTTGTACCCCACATTTCTTGCCAAATGCAGCGCACACCAGCCTGTTTCCGTTATGTCCGCTCTGGTTTCAGTCAAATCCGGCATGATTGTAGTTTCGCATATTCATGCTTAAATGTTCAAATAAACCTATACAGCGCATATCTGCCAGTTTGCGCAATGTCAATTCTGGACCGTGTCAAATCCAGCGTATTTGCAGTTTTGCATACTCAGTCTAAAATATTGAAATCCACGTATCTCCGCCTCAAGAGCTCAAATGACGACCTTTCGATGCGCATAATACTGCACATATGCTGCCAAATCAGCCGGTTTGTGCCACGTCAACTCTGGACCCGATCAAATTCTGTGTAATTGCAAATTTGCATATTCAGGCTTAAATATTCAAATGAAGGTATCTTCATCCCTATTACAGATATGTCGACAATACTATGCAAGTTGTATTCCACATTTACTACTAAATACAGCGCGCATCATCCGGGATGCGACCTTTCAACTGCTGCACTGGTATTGGATATACGTCGAAAATACTATGCGCGGTAGCTCCACATTTGCTGCCAAATACAGCGCACCTAAGTGGGCTGGCGCTAAGTTAACTCTGGACCGTGTGAAATCCAGCGAAATTGCAGTTTTGCATATTCAGGCTTAAATATTCAAATCTACGTATCTCTGTTTCTAATGCAGATATGACGATGAATTTATGTGTGTTATATTCCACATTGGCTCCCAAATTAAGCACACATCGGAGGGTTTGTGCTATGTCATCTCTGGTCTCCGACAAATCCAACGTAGTTTCAGCTTTGCATATTCAGGCTGAAATATTCTAATCAACGTATCTCCGCTTCTGTTGCAGATATGCCGACAACGTAAAGCGTGTTATACGCCAAAATTGTTGCCAAATACAGCACACATCAGCCGCTTTGGGCTATGTCGATTCTGGACCCTGTGAAGTGCAGCGTAATTGTAGTTTTGCATACTCAGGAATAAACGTTCAGATCAATGTGTCTCCGCCTCTATAACATATGTGCCGACATCCACTCCATATTTGCTGCCAAATACAGCGCACATTAGTGGGCTGGCGCTATGTCAACTCTGGACCGTGTCAAACCCGCGTAATTGCAGTTTTGCAAATTCGTGCATAAATAATCAAATCAACGTATCTACGATTCTGTTACAGATATGCCGACAATTCGACTCAGGTTATACTTCACATTTGCCGCCAGTACAGTGCACATCATTCGATTTAAACTATGTCATCTCCGATCACCGACAAATCCAGCGTAATTGCAGTTTTTCATATACATTATTATATATTCAAATCCACGCATCTCCGCTACTGTTGGAAATGTGTCGCCAATACTTGCATTCCACATTTGTTGCAAATTAAACCAATATCATCCAATTAGCGCTATGTCCACTCTGGTCCGGTCAAACCCAACGCAACTGCAGTTTTGCATTATCACACCTAAATAATCAAATCAACGAATCTCCGTTTCGATTGCAGATATGTGGAAAATTCGATGCGCTTTATACTCCGTAGTTGCTATTAAATACAGCTCGCATCATCTGGTTTGCGCTATGTCAAATCCGGACCCCGTGAAATCAAGCGTAAATGCAGTAATGCATGATCAGGGTTCAATATTCAGATCGACGTGACTCAGTTTCTGTTGCAGATATGTCGACAAATCGGTGCGCGTTATATTCCATATCGACTGCCATACACTGGGCGCTTCATCTGGTTTAAGCCATGTTAAATACGGAACGAGTCAAATCCAGCGTATTTGTAGTTTTGCTCATTCAAGCCTAAATATTCAACTGAATGTATCTCCGTTTTCATAGTAAGTATGTTCACAATAGGATGCATGTTATACTCCACATTTGCTGCCAAATACAGCATACTCCAGCCGGTTTGCTCTATGTCAACTCTGGGCCGTGTCAAATACGGCGTCATTGCAGGTATGCATATTCAGACTCAAATATTCAAATCCCCGTATTTCCGTTGCTGTTGCAGACATGCCGAGTATTCGATATGCCCGGTACTCCAGATTTCTTGCCCAATTCAGCGCACACTAGACAATTAGCACTATGTCCGTGTAACGTAAATCACATCAGAGACCAGGACACACACACACCGCGGGCAGGATGGTGTCCCGGTCGGCATACTTCGAACCCGATGGACCGACGAGAGAAACACATGGCGACCTTGGCGACAATGTATATTGGCGGAGTACCTGAGGATTCATTTATGGCCTAACGGTCCTTCCACCAAATGTTCCAGAAGCGTAGCAACGGTCACGTACGCCTACAGGGTAGTGGGGATAATGAGAGAACAGATGATCGAAAGTAAAAAGATTGTAAGAGACTCACTCTCGTACGGTCACGGCTAGAGCTCGGAAGTGTCTTATAATTGTATAAACGAAGTAAAAATAAAGTTTTCTTCTTCTTATAAAATTTCTCTTTTATTTTACGTGACATCCGCACTGATCCCTGTCAAATCGAGCGTATCAGGTCTGTAAATATGAAACCGGAATTTGCCTATAGATGGCCCTAGCTGATAGTGTAGTTATCACTACACTACGTCATTGATGCCAAAAGTCGTTGTTGACATCTCACGAACATTTTCGACTGAGAACAGTACAATGATTCTGGCAATGATTCTTTGGAAGAAATTGCACACTTCATCCTATAGGCATACCGGACGATACAAGGGCTGGTCGTCCCTCCTTCCGAAGCAATACCAGCCTCGCCGTGCGCCATATCCGAGGGTTGGCACCCTCCTTCGATCACGATGTAAATAGAAGTCGCAGTCTAGGTGCCATGACCCGCATCATCTCCCATCATACCCGTCACGGGACTCCGTCAGGGCCAGGCGCTACTTCGCGGGAGGCTATCATCCTCGCCTCGTCCATCACCTCCCCGTGTGCATATACGCCGACGCAGCATCATACTAGCTTTTGCGATGGCGTGAACGATATTGAAATATGTAACCAAACCTAGTAACACTGTAAATTACTTCCCTACAGTACTTCAGCTTATTATATATTTTAGATAGCTCATAAGTACCTATACATGAGCACAAACTATAAAAATTTGTTGCGGCATATGAGCCAGAGGGAAATTCAAATCCTATTGTTATTTTGCCTCGGAGTATCAGGATCGTAAGGATACAAGTAAATACACTCGGAGCATAAAAATGTTGCCGCTACTTCGAACAAAGTCGATTTTGAATCTTCCGACTTCCGCCCCGACCAGTATAAGTAAACCGAGGCAACCCAAAGAGTAAAGTATCTTCGAATACCTACGAGTATCAACGAGCGATCTGCTGAATTTCGTGACGAACATTTATGGAATATTTTTACACATTGTATCTACGACTCAGGGCCCATAGGCTGTACCTTACCTTATTATTTTAAGTAAATTCGGCGATTACGACGACAATCGATAACCTCAAATAAGTCTGACGGTCAAAAGTCCCATATACCCTGTCCTCTACATATTTCATTATAAAAGACCTGAGTCAAATATTGATGTTGGGAAGTAATGGATTGTAGACTAAGGTACTGCAACTTATTCTATTATGGGAGCAGCTGCCACAAGCAGGTATCTAATCATTCCAAATAAAGACAAATTGTGTCGACTAAATATTTGTTATACAAATAGCATTGTCTTTTGGTAACGGGTGCTTTCCTCGATTATAATTCCACACAGTAGCCGGGCCCCCTAGGACCATAGGAGTTGAGATTACGCCCAACCATCGCACAAGGCACCCAATACCTTGCTCCCTGGATCAGCTTAGTCTGCAGGAGCTGTCGCTCGTATCAGGTCGAACGGGGCACATTCTAAGCCATCCCGTCTCACCAGTACGGTTTCGGAGCAGGTGGGACGCTGCTCATCCGCCGAAGTCCATTCGGTGGAGTCTCCACCTTAAATCGGCCCTCTTGCCAGCATCTTGTCCATCAACCACTGCCACCACGAGTCCATACCCATTAATTGGCCGATCAGAGGGGTCGCTTCTCCCTCCGGGCTGTAACTCGATCGCCCGTGGTACCAACCTTAGTCGTTGGTGGGACTATCGTATGGATGTACGACCACGTGACAGCCGGCCAGCGACCTGCTAACCGATCTCGGCAGTTCCAGATGGGACTCACGTAAGCGGGGGCCTCAAGGTACTTTTGTACCCGGGAACTTATCCCGGCGGTCCCATCCTTGGCATCAGGATCGTGGGTGCGCTACTGCCCAAGGCCACGTAGAGAGGATGTAATAGTAATTAAACGCCTTACACCTCCGACGACCTTCCCTGCGGAGTACACAGGGACTCACGTAAGCGGGACCCTTGTCCCGACGGTCCCCCTGGCTTCGGGAAAGTGGGTTTGCCAGCCCTCATAGGCTCACATAAGCGAGCCCTCCCTGCGGGAAATATTTGTTATACAATTATAAAATATGCTATGCAATCGTATCGTACAGTTTAACGTCATCATTCTTTCCTATAGCCATTCAGTTATTATACGAAATGCCGCATATGATTTGAAAAAGTATATTTCATCCCAAATAGTATTGCAATTAAACCACTCAGAAGACCATCTTATTAATTATATTTTCCGGTATTACCTCTGTAGTTGTCGTGTGTGAAGAGGACGAAGGTCATGTGGACTAATAACGGAGTCTTTGTTGTTGTAAGCGTCAGATGTATTTGAGTTAAGGCTACCTATACTAGTCGCCGGGGGAGGGGGGGTTAAAAGAATTCGTATTTGCCTACCTGACGACAATTCCTGGTTGCGGTGACATTGTTTTTACATTAATTGTAGCTCAGCGGTCTAGGTACTTCGAGGCGTCAACGACGTTATTTGCTTTGTCCTATGACACATGTACCGCTACACTTCTATTTCTATACAAATATAATGCTAAATACTGAAATATATCACAAGTATTTCATATTTGAAATAACAGTCAAATTAACGGAATTAATCTGTTTGACATCTATGCGGATCAAGTCGTGTACGAATATATGTACAGCCTGTAGTTTTAATATTCTAAGCACGTATTGTATGCCGGACACTTATCTTTAATAAATTTTGCAAATCTGTTTATAGTAAGTGACGAATCATTAGGCCAATGACAAATAAGGCGACCTTTAAAAGATTTAACGAAACTTGCTTCTGCTGAACTTGGTCTATGAAGGTCGAATAGCTTCTCGTTTGTTTTTCAATTAAAGACATACTTTATGGAATGTGTTTTACTGACATACCGATTCCAAGGATTTCCGGTGCTTCTTAAAAATATTACACTCTGTTGTATGAAATATAATTTGCCCTTATTATAACCATTAACATCTAATGTCTTTTCTGGAAGTTCGTATACTATGGCATCGGAATTATTTTTCATTTTACGCTGTGTTACTCGCAACTTTTCACAGATATATGTACCAACAGGAAGTAGATCTTTGGCACGTATTCGAGTATAGTTATTTCCTGCTGGTTTCCACAAAGCTTCACAGACCAACGTCGCTTCCTCGTTCCTTTAAACAACAGTCATACATTAGTATTACATGAACGTACTTCTTGAAAAAACATTTCATTACTGGAAATCTAAAAGTTTATTATTGAACTCAATAAGATTCAGTTGCTTACCTGCTCCTCAAATATTTTTTGCTAATGTCCACTTCTCCTAAGTAGAATGCATCTATAATATGCAATGCAAGTACTTTTTGCTGCTATATAAACTCCTTAGTTATTTCATATACAACCTCTGCGTTTACAAGTGTATTTGGTGGTAATTCCAATACTCTAGATATTGTTTGCGCATATCAGCTTGTTTTGTCTCAATAAGAGTATTATCCGCATAAAATGCTGCAATTTTACACAGGTCGAGTATTTGCTTTCCGGCCAAATCTTTGTTAGAAGCACGTAGATATTGAACAAATTGTTTCTCTCTTTTTAATTCATTATATGATACTAGTTGTAAAACGTCGTCATTTACACCACCTTTTAAAAGCAGACGATTAACATGCTTCAGATATTCAACAACATCTTGTACCCCAGATCGTTTCTTCTTACATATTATGTAACGTTCTGAATTTCCTGGTCTAGAAGAGTTTGGTTTAAAAATACAAACTTCTTCAAAGCAGCGATACATTAAATAAACTAAACCAGCACTAAAGGGTGTAAAAAGGTTGACTAATTTTGTCACAAAATCACCACCCTCTCTTTCAACCATCAATGCTATTAAACATCGACAAAGATACAGTTGATTTGAAAGAATTTCTTGTACATTTTCTTGTCGTTCTACTGAGAATCCTCAATCAGACATCACAAAATGTACTCCTTTGCCATGGGTATGCTGCATTATAAGATTTGTAAATGCCTCTTCATTATCTGGGTCAAAGACATCACCACTTTCCTTTGGTCCGTGGTATGGATGAAATGTCTCACAAGGACCCGCATAAAAATCTTCTAATTTGAAATCATGTTCATTTTCTAAAGTAAGAGCAAATCCTTTAGCACGTCATTTCTTTCGCCATAGAACATGTTCCCTAAAACCTCCTGGTCCAGCACATACATCTGCAAAGTATAGCAGCCCATTCTCCCTCAAACCTTTTGGGTTAGTAAACATAAAGTTACATGCTCTATCTGTATTTGCAGTTTTAACAGTAGCACGATTTAAAAAAAATGCACCACGAATTGTTTCATGAGGATTACAACGTGTCCTTGCTCGACGCACATCAACGTCATCCAAATGGGCGAATACCGTTTTCGCATTGATAACAGTTTTCACTATATCTTCACAACAGAAATCAATTTCATCATCTGTGGTCAACTTTTCATATCACCATTTCATATCTTTTACAAACTTTATAACTTCCTCTGCAGGATTCCATTTAAGACCTGAATCTTCATGTCCAGGAACATGATGTCCAAAGACTCTGCGACCATGCTGTCTAGGTGCTTGAACTGACTCTAAACGACCTTGTTCATTATTTCCGAGGCCGTAACCGCCTCATATCCCATCATTCGCATCATACTTTTGCCGTTATCGAGGAGATTGTTTGACTCTTGTGTTATTACTTGTATTCTTCTATTGTCAACTACCTTTTCATCAATATCCTCCTCGTCAGATTCACTTGAACATCTACGAATTTTTTGTCGTTTACTATGACTATAAGTATCTCTTTCAAAGCTCTTCCTTTTTGTCCTAGTTTCCAATTCTTCTTGCATGGTATGTTGATGCATCAGTCGCATAACAATTCTGCTAGGAATATGATACATTTACACTGTACATGTGAATGTGTGTATAAGCGTCAGAGGATGTCCAGGCCTTAGTTGGGACAAAAGACAAGAGTCAGTGGTTAGAAGTATCTGGAAGAGTCTGTTGACAACAAGCGTGCGTGCGGGTAGGATTTCGAGGTCTTTAGAGTATAAGATATATGTATAACTGTTGTGTGCTAAATAAAGGGAATTATTTGTATTTCCGAGTCCATTCTATATCTTTACATGGTAGCAGAGCGTGGTTCATAGTTTTGCCAGTTATTTTAGTGCATGGTTTTCAATATTGCGAGTTAGATCGAGTGAGTGTTCAGTAAAGAAAGAAACGTTCAAAGGTTACAAAGAGGAAAAATACACATCGAGCACGTAGGAACGCTTGAGTAACTGATAAGGAATCATTTAATATGGAGAGATTGGAAATCATGATACCTATTTTCGATGAATATTTACGGTATGTGGAAGCAAAGAATAACAACGTTTCTCAAGTATAGAGAATGCGAGGTTGTCACAACTAGGGTGAAGACAGAAACAGACAGTGAAGACTGGGACAAAAAGGATCCGAAGACAATAAATATAATTTATAGTGCCATCACAAACAGACAATTGGAATATATTAGAGAAGAAAAAACGGCGTATGAGATAGTAAAAAAGTTTGATGAAATGTACTTGAAGGAGTCGACGGTACTACAGGTCGTATGCAGAAGGAGATTGGAAAAGATAAAACTTGAGAACTACAGTGATTCAGCATCGTTATTTAGCGGTTTCGAAAAATTAATAAACGAATTAAAACGTGCTGGCGCACAAGTGAGTGAGAGGGAAAAACTAACTTACATGCTGATTACGTTACCCGAAGAATACAGCTACATAGCGGATATAGTAGATGCACTGAAAGCCGAAAATCAAACGGCAGTGTATGTAAAAAATAAAATTGAAATAGCGGAGAAGAAAAATAAGTCCAATCGAGGAGAAATGCAAACCAACGCCTATTCTGCAAAAAGGGAAGGATGCTTCAGATGTGGAAGAGTATTACATTTTGCGAGAGAGTGTCAAAATGGCGTCGAAGTGGGAAACAGTATCAGTTTTTGGCTTGGGTCAACACGTTGTCGCAGCAGAGGAGGAGGAAACAAAGGAAATACGAGCAGGGGACATGGAAATTTCCATCGTCAGTCAACAACCGGCACGAGCGAGCATGGTATCTCAAGATAAAGCACATGGATAGCAACGGCGCACGCAGCACACAGCGGCGAGGCGAACGAGATAAGTAATAATGAAGTAATGTGGCTATTAGATAGCGGTTGCACAGATCACATAATAAACAGCGTAAATTATTTCGATAAATGTATTGACCTTAAAGAACCGGTAAATATATATTTAGGCGATAATAGATCGAAAGGCAACAAAATTAGGGAATGTTATAAGTTATTTTGAAGCATTTGGAATGCAAAATGAAATAAATGTGGATAATGTTTTTTGCGCGAAAGAAATGTCCGCAAACTTGATTAGTTTAGGCAAGTTAACAGATAATAGGAACAAGGTCATTTCAATAGGAAATATTGCAAAAGTAATAGATGAGGACAATAAGCTTACAGCGGTAGCGGTTAAAGAAAAGGGAACATATAGAATGAAAAGTATATTGAAAGGGAAGGAGCACTTAGCAAACAGCGCCGAACGTAGTGATATGAGTAAAAGGAAAAGATGGCATAGGATGCTAGGACACGTAAATTTTAAATATTTAAATATTTTGGGTAAAGAGCAGCTAGTTACTGGTATAACGAATGAATTTAAAAAGGAATTTTTGAAATGTAGGGTGTGTATGGAAAGGAAAATGCAAAATTTACCATTCAAAAATAATCGAACCAAGGCTATGGAGATAATGGAAATTATTCACTCGGACGTGTGCGGTTTTATGACTACCGAATTCAATGAAGAGAAACATTTCATCTCATTTATCGATAATTATAGCAAAATAGCTAGAAGTTATTGTATAAAATCAAAAGATGAGGTCTTTGATTGTTTCGTACAGTTTGTAAATGAAGCCGAGAATTTAACTGGCAAGAGGTTTATAATATTCAGATGTGATGATGGAAAAGAGTACTTGAATAATCGAATTTATAAATTTGCTAGGGATAAAGGTATCAGAATAAATAATTGCCCAACCTACGTACATGAATTAAACGGGACAACGGAAAGGTATAATAGAACAGTGATGGACATGGCGCGTTGCTTGTTAGCGGAAGCGAAAGTACATAAAATGTACTGGCTGGAAATTGATTGGACAGCGGTATACTTGAAAAATCGAATACTGGCAAATACAATAGAGAGAAAGACACCTTTGGAAATATTCTTCGGGAGTGTTGAAAATCTACATCTATATGGAAGTAAAGTTTTTGTAAGAACAAAAGAGAGTTTCAAAATGGGATAAGAAGGCAGATATGGGAATTTTGTTTGGATATAGTGAAGTAGGTTACAGAGTCTTATTAGGTGGGAAAATAACAATAGCGAGACATGTAGAGGTCATAGAAACAGACACAAAATGTATCGGTTTTGTGGAGAATTCATTCGATAAAGATAACGATGACATTGAGGATAATGATTTATTGGTAAACATGAATAAGGAAGAGTTAGAAAATAGGGAAGATGAAAATGGTAACAGTCTTGAAAGCATAAACATCCCTAGAAGATCTACACGTAATAAGAGAACTCCAGTAAGATATCCAGAAAAAGAAAACATTAGTGAAATCCATGCAAATTATTGTAGAGTAGATATCCTTTGTACATTTGAGGAGGCGATTTGTTGCGAAGATAGTGAAGATTGGAAACAAGCTATGGATAAGGAAATGGAATGACTTTATAAGAATAAAACTGGGAAATTGTTGGAAAGGGTAAAAGGCAAAGACGTATTAGATGTAAAATGGGTTTACACGAGAAAATCAGATGACAGGTATAAGACTAGATTAGTGGTAAGAGGATTCCAACAAAGAAACATAGCTGATGACATATACTCCCCAGCAGCGAGTAATCAGACCTTTAAGATATTGCTAACATATTGTTGTCGAAATGGATTAATTATCGAGCAAATGAATGTAGAAACTGCTTTTTTAAATGGTGAAGTAACCTCGGAGGTATATGTAAATCAATCAAAGGGATATGCGGACGGAACGAATAGAGTTTGTAAACTATCGAAAGCGCTTTATGGGTTAAAAGAAAGTCGAAGGGAGTGGTATGAGTGTCTTGATAAGTATGTGACGAGATTAGGTCTTAAGAAGAATAACATAGAGTTGTGCCTATATACACATGGAGAGGGAGAAAATGTTGTTTATTTGCTAATGTATGTAGACGATTTGCTAATTTGTAGTAAAATAAAAGGAAGATACAAAGGGTAAAGAACTTATTAACTAATAGATTTGAAATGAAAGATTTAGATGAAGTCAAAGAATATCTTGGAATAAATATAGACTATGATTATTTCAAAAATGAAATAAGATTAAGCCAAAAGAAATACATTGAATCATTAGCAAACAAATGTAAGTTACAAAATAGCAAATTGTACTGTACACCTATGGAGACCAACTTAAGAATTGAAAAAGCTGAGATAAATAGAGAGGATATTGGATACAAAAATTTAATTGGCGCATTGTTGTATATTAGTGAAAATACCAGACCCGATATAAATTATAGTGTGAATTATTTGAGTAGATTTCAAGATTGTTGTAATGAGACACACTTTAAATATGCTATGCAAATATTGAAATATTTGTACCGGACTAGAGATTTAAGATTAGATTATAAAAGGAACGAAAAATGTGAAACGATGGATTGTTATGTGGACGCTGATTAGGCAGGAGATCAATTAGAAAGGAAATCGACTTCTGAATATGTAATTAGATTGTATGGAAATGTAATTGGTTGGAAGTCTAAAAAACAAAGGTGTGTGACAAAAGACTCGACGTATGCAGAGTATGTAGCTCTATCGGAAGCGGTGAGTGAATTAATGTCCATTAGGGAAATTATGAAAATCTTCAATGTAAATCTAGACGATAACCCTGTAAAAATTTATGAGGATAACTCTGGAGTGATAAGTATAGCAAAGCACGGAAATTTTACAAAAAATTCTAAACACATTGAAGTTCATTAGCACTACGTTCACGAGTGCTTAAAGGAGAATAAGATAAACATATTTAAAGTAATTACAGGCGAAAATACTGCGGATATTTTTACGAAGGCACAGCGTAGAGAGAAATTCGATAGGTTTAGGTCATGGATGAATGTAAACTAAGAGGAATGTAGATAAAGCAATAAGTGTTAAAGTTTCTGTTACGTAATTCGTCAAAGCATGTAAATACGATTAAGTATAAATGTAAGGAGGCGTGTTAAGAACATGATACATTTAAACTGTACATGTAAATGTGCGTGTAAGCGTCAGAGGACGTCCAGGGCTTAGTTGGGACAAAAGACAAGAGTCAGGCGTTAGAAGTATCTGGAGGAGCCGGTTGACAAAAAGCGTGCGTGCTAGTAGCCTTTCGAGGTCTTTAGAGTATAGGATATATGTATAAATGTTGTGTGCTAAATAAAGGGAATTATTTGTATTTCCGAATCCATTCTATACCATTACAAATACACTAAGGTACCAGAATATTATAATATTCAGTAACAACGATAGAGTTAACCAGTTCGCAAGTATAAAAAAGACACATTTTACACTGTGACGAAATAATATCCAAGAAATCTGATATGACATACATGGAAAATACACGAATCAGACTGAGAAACCACTGCGCACATTCATAACTGACTTCGACATAGCCGTTCCCAACTACTCGCGGAGTGAGATTGACCGAAGCGGCCCAGAGGCAACGCCCACGTACCCCAAGCGGCTACTGCCCCGCCACCAATAGTAACCCGAAAGCACAGGATAATACTTGAATTCGTTGTTCCCTCAATTTTGAATTTATTTACCTCAACAATATATATTATGTACAAAAATTTATAATAATTTATAATACAGTTTATAATAACATGTAAATTATATTTATTATCTGACGAACGCAATGAGAGAAAGGTAAAGACCAGCGTAGTCAATGCGGCACTAACTCTACATCCGGTTGACCTCAATTTACCTACCTACGTACCTACACAGTGACGCCTACGCTTTAAAACTTTTGTCGAAATCTTAAAGTTTTAATGGTAAACTCTTCGTTCTTATAATATCTCACTGACAGGCATGCACCATTTATAGAAGAGTCAACATAAATTTCGTAGTTGAGGATTATTGAAAGTATCTAATTTAATTCAGAAAGGCAATAATTTGTTTAACGAAATAAGCCATTTATTTATCATCCGCGTTTCTACCATGACATTTATGTTATAATAGCAATATGAAAATAAGGCAAGTTGAGTAAAGAAATACTCTTTCAAATCATTTTCGCCCATACTTCTTAAGTGGTTTATAAATGATTCGTGTATACCCTTCTTTCCTTCTGCCCCTACTCACGTGAAACTATAACTAGCATTTAAACAAAATCAACTATGTTTCGCGTAAACGAGAGTCGTAACCGTTACCATCAGATAATCGACACCACTGTAAGGACATAGAAGGGGTTCGGAAATACAAATAATTCCCTTTATTTAGCACACAACAGTTATACATATATCTTATACTCTAAAGACCTCGAAATCCTACTCGCACGCACGCTTGTTGCCAACCAACTCTTCCAGATACTTGAAACGACTGACTCTTGTCTTTTGTCCCAACTAAGGCCTCGACGTCCTCTGACGCTTACACGCACATTCACATGTACAGTGTAAATGTATCATGTTCCTAACAGCCACGAACAGATCGATAACCTTATTTCTGTTAGGATCATCGGGGTGGTTCAATTAAGTATACACTGATTTAACAGGTATAAATTACAGTTCATTCAAACAATTTGCCTAGAGAAATATAAACTGCTAGAGCATAATTAGGAACGTGACGCTGGGCAAATGCCTCAGCGATCAACAGCTACAGGACGTCGATGACCTTATGACAAACCCCCCCAGACACGGTACGCTAGGATACCGACATTGCCTGGCGAAAATCGATCGTTTTTCGCGTTAGACCGAAGCCGTTCCCATCGCCGACATGGAGGCGGCAACCGTTGTTTCAGCCATCCTTTCCACGTGGATATTCCGTTTCGACGTACCTTTAAGGATAAGGACCGATCAAGGACGCCAGTTCCAATCAAACATATTTAACGAATTATGCCTGTTCCTGGGCATTAGGCATTTACGAACGACAGCCTATCACCCCGCGACCAACGGGATGGTAGAGCGCCTGCACCGTCAACTAAAAGCAGCAATCAAATGCCACGATACGAGCAACTGTGTAGAAATCTTGCCAACAGTTTTATTTGGCATACGAACAGTTATTACGGACGTGAAAACGACGACAGCCGAAATGGTTTATGGCACCGGCATACGATTGCCGGCAGAATTCTGTGTACCAACGAAGCAACAGGCCAAGTCGAAATACGGAAGCCGTCTAAAACTACGAATAGAAAAGATCAGGCCTCATCCGATTACGCGACACGGCGAAAAAGAAACCTCCGTGTTCCACTCGAAACATCGTCTTACGTATTTCTACGTCACGATGCCATCGGATACCCCTTACAACCACCCTACGGCGGACCGCATCAATTTATATCGAGAGCAAAAGGGACCATTGCGATTGAAATTAGCAACAAGAACGTAATCGTACCCTTAGACCGTCCGAAATGCGTGAATTTTTATTGCACGGTAACATTGAACACCATTACAGCGAAAATCGCGAAGTAATAATACCACCTGATGTTTGAGATGAGCAAAACGAAGACGACTCTGGAATTCATCACTCCAGGCGCGCGGGCAGAAAAGTTCGCTTCCCTGATCGTTCCCAGCCAGGCCGTCGATAAGCTAATGCGTAAGTACTACCAGCGACATAAATATAAGTCGCAGATGAAAGAACACCGCAACATTCCGTTTGGAATTTTGGGAAAATCCCGAAACATTGTAATCTAGATTCTACGGTAGCGGTAATTAAACAATTGTAGTCATCCAGTCCGATTGTAATTGTTCGAAACTTGTGATACCGAACATGGCCTCGAGGCGACAACCAGTCACCGAACGTAGCCGCGGTCAAGGGATGAACGTTTTGTCTAATAAAGGCATGGAGTAATTCTATAGCTGTCCTGAAATGAAGTAATCGTAGCGGCACGTGACAGTAAACATTCCAACGGTTTCTGTCCCGTGTCTCGCCACACGCAGACTCTATCCGTCGGATAAGATGATTGCCAGATGTCAACGCTTCTCAACAGTATATGTTTAGCTAGCCTGAGGACCCATTATAAACCTTAAGATTTAGTTAACTAAAGTCCTTAACAGTCCTAAACAGGCAAACAGTCTTTGTTCCAACTACGGGATGATAGGTGAAATCTATTTTTCCACGGACGACGCTTCCCGCTAGCAACGTTCCCTCAAGGGCTACTAGCATCCTTCTCTAACCATCAACATGGAAATTGTCCAATTAACAGTAACGTCACTTCCAGTCTCTTTCCGAGCGAAGTCATTTCTCCACGAATCCGATGTTCTGGTGCCCTTAGACACACCCATCATAGTTTTCCTCTGCAGCATCATCGTGCCGGAAAATCATTCTCTCGTGAGGTCACATTAGCCAGTTACAAAGAGCCTTAACACTCGGTGGATATTCTATGTTTTGACAAAGAGTTTCTTCAGTCCTACCTATATCGTATATCCAGTATATATCGTATATCCATCTACCTATATCCAGTCCTACCTATATCGTAGATAAGGAAGTAGGGTACAACTTGGAATCAGGATGAAAACGAATTCTGTTGTCCCGTTGACCGCGGCTTTGTTATTGAACCCAGGATCATTGTCATTAGCTTCTCGAGTACCTAATTACCACGACTACTTGTCAAATTATATAACAATCAAATTTACACTAGTAAATATCTGCTCTATTGCATAACTACAACGTCTAAACCAAATGAAGATTCGTTTCGCGCCTCTAACTCTAATCATAATGTGAACCCGATGTAAGTGAAAATACATGCACATACCATCGATTCTGCCTGACCAGCACTCTCACCCGGAACCGGAACTCGCAGTGCACCGTGACGAACAGCACATATATAAGCCTCCACTCTTAGTCAGACCGTCAGTCGTGCTCGCGCAACAGTAGAAGCAACATGGAGTTTTTTAGATCTCTACTACGCGTCGTTGGTTTGTTCGTGCCAAGTAAGGTAGATATCATTTCCGAACTACCACTGGAGGTTTCGCACTTGATACTTCGAAAATTGGATCCCTCGTCCCTGCAGAGCGCCGCGCTTGTCTCGCGCAAATGGTTCAACGTTTGTGGATCCGACAAGTGACTACGGCGGAAAGCGAGACGTCACATGAGACATACGAGAAAGCGGGTCAAGATGCAATTTCTCGGACCTGCAGCCGCTAAAGCTACCAACCAAGAATCAAGAAGTAGAGGAAGTGGTGAGGGCAACCTAAGGCACGAAATAAGTTTATCCGCTGCTCGTACGGCGGTCGTCGTTGGAAGGTTACGCGGTCCTCTGAAAATTTCGATGCGAGATCGCCCCATCGATGTTGGACCAATAAAATGTATTAGACTCTAACTCGTGTAAGTACCTTAATTTGACTGCTTGCTCTTGCGAGAACTTGAAACGGTCTTGTCCGGATTCAGAACTGTAGCGCGAAGCTTGAAATAAAATGGTTTTACTGAGACGGCAATGTGTTTCAGTCACGATAATACTATCTGTATCGTAATAGGCCCATTATTGAATATTAACTATAATGTATCATCGCTGCAATTGCAGATTTGTCGTCAATTAGATGCGAGATATACTCCTCATTGCCTGCCAAATACAGCTCACATCAGCTGGCTCGTGCTATTATATCATCTCTGGTCCTCGACATATCAAGCGTAATTGCAGTTTTACAAATTAAGGTTAACATATTCAAATCCGTCGGATAAGATGATTGCCAGATGTCAACGCATCTCAACAGTATATGTTTAGCTAGCCTGAGGACCCATTATAAACCTTAAGATTTAGTTAATTAAAGTCCATAACTGTCATAAACAGGCAAACAGAATGTATCTCCGTTTCTATTGCACATATGGCGACAAAGCGATGCCCGTTACATTTCACATCCGATGTCATGTGCACCGCACATCTGCTGGTTTGTACCATGTCAACTCCGGTCTCTGTCAAACCTAGCGATATTGCTGCTTTGCATATTCATGATTAATTATTCAAATCACCGTATCGCCGTTTGCGTTGCAGATATGCCGACAATTCGATGCGCGATATACGCCACTTTTGCTGCCAAACACAATGTATATTATCTGGTTTGAGTTATGTAACGTGTGGGCCCAGCCAAACTCAGCGTATACGCAATTATGCATTTTCAGGCGAAATATTCAAATATTACATATTCAAATGAACGTATCTTGGTTTCTATGTCGCCTATTCGATGCACAGAATACTCCACATATGATGCCAAATCAGCCGGTCTGTGCTATGTCAACTCTGGACCCTGTAAAATCCAGCGTAATTGTAGTTTTTGTTGTTAATGCTTAAATATTGCATTCAAAGATTCGCCGCTTCTTTTGCACATATGTCGACAATTCCATACGCCTTGTACTCCGCATTTGCTGTAGTTACATTGCCCATCAGCTCGTTTGCGCTGTGTCAACTCTGGTCCCTGCAAAATCCAGCCCAAATGCAATTTTGTATGTTCGGGCTTAAATATTCAAATCAACGTTACTCCGATTCAATAGCACATATGTCGACAATACGATGCGCTTTATGTTCCACATTGACTGCCATACGCAGAGCGCTTCATCTGGTTTAAGCCGTGTTAAATCCGGACCGAGTCAAATCCAGCGTATTTGTAGTTTTGCATATTCAAGCCTTGTTATTCAAGTGAAAGTATCTCCGTATCCATTGTAGGTACGTCGACAATAGGATGTACGTAATACTGCACATTTGCTGCCAAATACAGCACACATCAGCCCGTTTGCACACTGTCAAGACTGGACTCGGAGAAATCCATCGTAATTGCAGTTTTGGATATTAATGCTTACATATTCGAATCAAGGTATCTCCGCTTGTTTTCCAGAAACATTGGCCATGCGATGCGCGTTATATTCCACATCTGATGCCAAGTACAGTGCACATCATCCGGTTTACGCTATGTAAAATCTGGACCCAGCCAGATCCAGCGTAGTTGCAGTTTCGTATATTCAGGATTAAGTATTCAAACCGACGTATCTCCGATTCTATGGCACATATGGCTACAATTAGAGGCTCGTTATACTCCAAATTTGCTGCCAAACACAGTGCATGTTATTCCGTTTGATGCATGTAAAATCGGGACCCAGCCGAACCCTGCGTATTTGCAGCTTTACATATTCAGTATTAAATATTCCAACCAACGAATCTCCGTTTCTATGGCACACTTACAGACAATTCGGTGCGCGTTATATTTGACAACTGATGTCATATACAGCGCACATCAGTAGGTTAGCGTTTTGTTCACTCTTGTCCCTGTCAAATACACCATAATAGCAGTTTAGCATATTCATGCTTGAATATCGAAAGCAACGTATCTTCGTTTCTATGGCAGATATGACGACAATTCGGTGAGCGTTATGCTCCTGATTTGCTGGTGAGCACAGAGCACATCTTCCGATTCTATCATCTCTTCTGTCTTACGTCTTCTCTGGTCACTGACAGATTCAGCGTAATTGCTGTTTTGCATATTCAGGCCTAAATGTTCAACCCAACGTATCAGCGCTGCTATTGGATACATATCGCAAATGCGATGCGCGCTATACTCCACAATTACAGCCAAATACAGTACTTATTCGGTTTGCGCTATGTCGACTGTATTTTCGAGCTATCGCGGGGAGACGCGTTCGTTTGAATACGCGTCAATGGGAGTCGTAAATTCCCGTTACGATTGGAATAATCGACTCCACGGATAGTTCGATCCCCGTATTTCGCTTAGGATAATAGGTGTAGTCGTTGTGGTATAACACTGGGGGTCACAAAGTTATAAAAAATATATGTATTTCCAACGATTTATACAATCACACTGAGTAAGAACGCCGTTGCTTAAGATACAGATAGCGAAGAAATGGATTATTCTTAGATGAGAGTGTGAGCTATAGGAGCTCTAGGTCCGTGAGAGCTGTAGGAGCTGTCGGACTTCTGGATACTGTGAGAGAAATAGGAGGCTCTTAGAGATATAGGAACGGTGAGAGTTATAGGGATTGCAGGAACTTTAGTCACCGCGAGAGACGATGGAACTCTGAGAGATATAGGAACGGTAAGAGTTATAGGGATTGCAGGAACTCTAGTCACCGTGAGAGATGATGTAACTCTAAAGTTTATTCTGATGTGAGTACGAAGCTCGGTATTGGTGTGCCCTTTGAGCGAAGAACGCGGATTCGTTGATTACATTGTTAGTTAGGAAAGTGAGGGCAATGATCCGCGATGCCGATTGGTTATGACTAATGTTAGAAAGGAAGAGAGGAGGAAGAAGCCTCCTACCAACGTGGGTCCTAGGCGACATTGTTTATGGGAAATCTCAGATTTTCCGTTAGGTAGATGTCCGCTTTTTTCGTTAGGCCAATACCCGCCTTCTCCGTAATTCTTAAGAGGGCGTACTAAACCCAAGGACCTTTCTAAAAACCGACCGAAAACACTTCTAGAATTAGAAAGTCTTTTCGGGCAAACAGATTGACTTAGACCATATGTGCGAACAATGCAGTTGGGATTTCGGCTTTATGATGGGTCCTTGGGCATATGGAGGATTCGAAGGATGGCACGTGGACCGTTGGATGCCAAGCCGCGCGGGATGGAGTGCAGATGTGTTGCGCGCCAGAACATCGACTCTGGTCTCTGTTATATGCAGTGTAATTGTTGTTTTGCAGATTCAGACTCAAATATTCAACTCCACGTATCTCCGTTGCTGTTGCTGATATGTCGACAATTCGATGTGCCTGGTACTCCACATTTCTTGCCAAATACATCGTTTGCCAGCCAGTTTGCGCTATATCCAGACTGTTCCCAGACAGATCAAGCATAAATATAAATCGGAGATGATAGAACACGGGAACCTTCCGTTTGGAATTTTGGGAAAATCCCGTAACATTGTAATCTAGATTCTACCATAGCTGTAATTAAACAATCGTAGTCATCTAGTCCGATTGTAATTGTTCGAAACTTGTGATACTGCACTTGGCCTCGAGGCGACAACCAGTCACCGATCGTAGCCGCGGTCAAGGGATGAACGTTTTGTCTAATAAGGGCATGGAGTAATTCTATAGCTGTCCTTAAATGAAATAATCGTAGCGGCACGTGACAGTAAACATTCCAACGGTTTCTGTCCCGTGACTCGCCACACGCAGACTCTATCCGTCGGATAAGATGATTGCCAGATGTCAACGCATCTCAACAGTATATGTTTAGCTAGCCTGAGGACCCATTATAAACCTTAAGATTTAGTTAATTAAAGTCCTTAACAGTCCTAAACAGGCAAACAGTCTTTGTTTCAACTACGGGATGATAGGTGAAATCTATTTTTCCACGGACGACGCTTCCCGCTAGCAACGTTCCCTCAAGGGCTACTAGCATCCTTCTCTAACCATCAACATGGAAATTGTCCAATTAACAGTAACGTCACTTTCAATCTCTTTCCGAGCGAAGTCATTTCTCCACGTATCCGATGTTCTGGTGCCCTTAGACACACCCATCATAGTTTTCCTCCGCAGCATCATCGTGCCGGAAAATCATTCTCTCGTGAGGTCACATTAGCCAGTTACAAAGAGCCTTAACACTCGGTGGATATTCTATGTTTTGACAAAGAGTTTGTTCAGTCCTACCTATAACGTAGATAAGGAAGTATGGTACAACTTGGAATCAGGATGAAAACGAATTCTGTTATCCCGTTGACCGCGGCTTTGTTATTGAACCCAGGATCATTGTCATTAGCTTCTCGAGTACCTAATTACCACGACTACTTGTCAAATTATATAACAATCAAATTTACACTAGTAAATATCTGCTCTATTGCATAACTACAACGTCTAAACCAAATGAAGATCCGTTTCGCGCCTCTAACTCTAATCATAATGTGAACCCGATGTAAGTGAAAATACATGCACATACCATCGATTCTGCCTGACCAGCACTCTCACCCGGAACCGGAACTCGCAGTGCACCGTGACGAACAGCACATATATAAGCCTCCACTCTTAGCCAGACCGTCAGTCGTGCTCGCGCAACAGTAGAAGCAACATGGAGTTTTTTAGATCTCTACTACGCGTCGTTGGTTTGTTCGTGCCAAGTAAGGTAGATTTCATTTCCTACTACCACTGGAGATTTCGCACTTGATACATCGAAAATTGGATCCCTCGTCCCTGCGGAGCGCCGCGATTGTCTCGCGCAAATGGTTCAACGTATGTAGATCCGGCAAGTGTCTACGGCGGAAAGTGAGACGTCACATGCGACAAACGAGAAAGCGGGTCAAGATACAATTTCTCGGATCTGCAGCCGCTAAAGCTACCAACTAAGAATCAAGAAGTAGAGGACGCGGTGAGGACAACCTAAGGCACGAAATAAGTTTATCCGCTGCTCGTACGGCGGTCGTCGTTGGAAGATTACGCGGTCCTCCGAAAATTTCGGTGCGAGATCGCCCCATCGATGTTGGACCAGTAAAATGTATTAGACTCTAACTCGTGTAAGTACCTTAATTTGACTGCTTGCTTTTGCGAGAACTTGAAACGGTCTTGTCCGGACTCAGAACTGTAGCGCGAAGCTTGAAATAAAATGGTTTTACTGAGACGGCAATGTGTTTCAGTCACGATAATACTATCTGTATCGTAATAGGCCAACTATTGAATATTAACTACAATGTATCACCGCTGCAGTTGCAGATTTGTCGTCAATTAGGTGCGAGATATACTCCTCATTGGCTGCTAAATACAGCGCACTTCGGATGGCTCGAGCTACTATATCATCTCTGGTCTTTGACATATCAAGCGTAATTGCAATTTTGCATATTCAGGTTAGAATATTTAAATCAACGTATCTCCGTTTCTATATGGCTACAATGCGATGCCCGTTATATTTCATATCCCATGTCATAACCAGCGCACATCAGCAAGTTTGCGGTCAACTCTAGGCTCTGTCAATCACAGCGTAATTGCTGTTGCGCATATTCAGGCTTACGTATTCACAAAAACGTATCTCCGCTTCTATTGCATATATTTCGATTATAAATCGAGCGTTACACTTCATATTTGCACTCAGATACACCGCACATTAGCTGGTTACAGCTATATCAGATCTGGTCCTTGAAACATCCATCGCAATTGTAGTATTGCGTTTGCAGTCGTAAATATTCAAATCATGGTATGTCCGTTTCTACGGAACATTTTCGAAAAATTCGATGCGCGTTATATGTCACATTTGCTGTCATGTGCACTGCATGTCAGCTGGTTTGCGCTATGTCAACTCTGGTCCCTGTCAAGTCCAGCGTAATTGTAGTTTTCCATATTCAGGTTAAAATATTCAAATGAATGTATCTCCGTTTCTATTGCACATATGGCTACAATTCGATGTCCGTTACATTTCACATCTGATGTCATATGCACCACACATCAGCAGGTTTGTACTATGTCAACTCCGGGATCTGTCAAATCCAGCGAAATTGCTGCTATACATATTCATGATTAATTATTCAAATCACCGTATCGCCGTTTGCATTCCAAATATGCCGACAGAACGAAGCGCGTTATACTCCATGTTCGCTGCCAAATACAGTGCATATTATCTGGTTTGAGTTATGTAACGTGTGGACGCAGCCAACCTCAGTACATTTGCAGTTTTGCATATTCAGGCTTAAATATTCAAGTCAACATATTGTAGTATCCTGAGGGAAAATCCTCATTAGAAATCGATCAAAACAATGTCGTCTGTTCTTCGGTTGTTAGTTTACATCGGGGAGAAAGCCTATGTGACTAAAGTCACCTTGTACTTGCGGAGCGTTAATAGAATGAGGTTAGAGAGTTGGAAAAACTAACGCTAATGGTAGGGGACGATTTAACTTTAAAGATTGGCTGACCGAGAAGCGTTGAGCGGTTGATCGAGAAATAAGAGTGAGTCGAGAGCTCGGAGTTAATCGAGCAGTCGAAGAGTAGAGTTGTTAGCGCTGTCGAGTTGCGAGAGGTGTTAGCGTTGTTGAGAGTGGAGTTGTTAGCGTTGTCGAGTTGTGAGAGGTGTTAGCGTTGCTGAGAGTGGTGTTGATAGCGCTTTCCATTTTCAGGATTAAATATTCAAATCAAGCTATTTCGGATTCCGTTGCAGATATGTCCACAATTCGAGTTAGTATCGTACTGCCAAATGTATTACTCATTAGCTGGCTTGCGCTATGTCGATTCTGACCATTGTTAAATCCAGCGCAATTGCAATTTTGGATACTCATGCACGAATAATCAAATCAACGTATCTCCGTCATTGTGGCAAATATGTCGAGAATTCGATGTGACTTGTACCCCACATTTCTTGCCAAATGCAGCGCACACCAGCCTGTTTCCGTTATGTCCTCTCTGGTTTCAGTCAAATCCGGCATGATTGTAGTTACGCATATTCATGCTTAAATGTTCAAATAAGCCTATACAGCGCATATCTGCCAGTTTGCGCAATGTCAATTCTGGACCGTGTCAAATCCAGCGTATTTGCAGTTTTGCATACTCAGTCTAAAATATTTAAATCCACGCATCTCCGCCTCAAGAACTCAAATGACGAGCTTTCGATGCGCATAATACTGCACATATGCTGCCAAATCAGCCGGTTTGTGCCACGTCAACTCTGGACCCGATCAAATTCTGTGTAATTGCAAATTTGCATATTCAGGCTTAAATATTCAAATGAAGGTATCTTCGTTCCTATTACAGATATGTCGACAATACTATGCAAGTTGTATTCCACATTTACTACTAAATACAGCGCGCATCATCCGGGATGCAACTTTTCAACTGCTGCACTGGTATTGGATATACGTCGAAAATACTATGCGCGGTAGCTCCACATTTGCTGCCAAATAGAGCGCACCTAAGTGGGCTGGCGCTAAGTTAACTCTGGACCGTGTGAAATCCAGCGAAATTGCAGTTTTGCATATTCAGGCTTAAATATTCAAATCTACGTATCTCTGTTTCTAATGCAGATATGACGATGAATTTATGTGTGTTATATTCCACATTGGCTCCCAAATTAAGCACACATCGGAGGGTTTGTGCTATGTCATCTCTGGTCTCCGACAAATCCAACGTAGTTTCAGCTTTGCATATTCAGGCTGAAATATTCTAATCAACGTATCTCCGCTTCTGTTGCAGATATGCCGACAACGTAAAGCGTGTTATACGCCAAAATTGTTGCCAAATACAGCACACATCAGCCGCTTTGGGCTATGTCGATTCTGGACCCTGTGAAGTGCAGCGTAATTGTAGTTTTGCATACTCAGGAATAAACGTTCAGATCAATGTGTCTCCGCCTCTATAACATATGTGCCGACATCCACTCCATATTTGCTGCCAAATACAGCGCACATTAGTGGGCTGGCGCTATGTCAACTCTGGACCGTGTCAAACCCGCGTAATTGCAGTTTTGCAAATTCGTGCATAAATAATCAAATCAACGTATCTACGATTCTGTTACAGATATGCCGACAATTCGACTCAGGTTATACTTCACATTTGCCGCCAGTACAGTGCACATCATTCGATTTAAACTATGTCATCTCCGATCACCGACAAATCCAGCGTAATTGCAGTTTTTCATATACATTATTATATATTCAAATCCACGCATCTCCGCTACTGTTGGAAATGTGTCGCCAATACTTGCATTCCACATTTGTTGCAAATTAAACCAATATCATCCAATTAGCGCTATGTCCACTCTGGTCTGGTCAAACCCAGCGCAACTGCAGTTTTGCATTATCACACCTAAATAATCAAATCAACGAATCTCCGTTTCGATTGCAGATATGTGGAAAATTCGATGCGCTTTATACTCCGTAGTTGCTATTAAATACAGCTCACATCATCTGGTTTGCGCTATGTCAAATCCGGACCCCGTGAAATCAAGCGTAAATGCAGTAATGCATGATCAGTGTTCAATATTCCGATCGACGTGACTCAGTTTCTGTTGCAGATATGTCGACAAATCGGTGCGCGTTATATTCCACATCGACTGCCATACACTAGGCGCTTCATCTGGTTTAAGCCATGTTAAATATGGAACGAGTCAAATCCAGCGTATTTGTAGTTTTGCTCATTCAAGCCTAAATATTCAACTGAATGTATCTCCGTTTTCATAGTAAGTATGTTCACAATAGGATGCATGTTATACTCCACAATTGCTGCCAAATACAGCATACTCCAGCCGGTTTGCTCTATGTCAACTCTGGGCCGTGTCAAATACGGCGTCATTGCAGGTTTGCATATTCAGTCTCAAATAGTCAAATCCCCGTATTTCCGTTGCTGTTGCAAACATGCCGAGTATTCGATGTGCCCGGTACTCCAGATTTCTTGCCCAATTCAGCGCACACTAGACAATTAGCGCTATGTCCGCACTGATCCCTGTCAAATCGAGCGTATCAGGTTTGTAAATATGAAACCGGAATTTGCCTATAGATGGCCCTAGCTGATAGTGTAGTTATCACTAAACTACGTCATTGATGCCAAAAGTCGTTGTTGACATCTCACGAACATTTTCGACTGAGAACAGTACAATGAATCTGGCAATGATTCTTTGGAATAAATTGCACACTTCATCCTATAGGCATACCGGACGATACAAGGGCTGGTCGTCCCTCCTTCCGAAGCAATACCAGCCTCGCCGTGCGCCATATCCGAGGGTTGGCACCCTCCTTCGATCACGATGTAAATAGAAGTCGCAGTCTAGGTGCCATGACCCGCATCATCTCCCATCATACCCGTCACGGGACTCCGTCAGGGCCAGGCGCTACTTCGCGGGAGGCTATCATCCTCGCTTCGTCCATCACCTCCCCGTGTGCGTATACGCCGACGCAGCGTCATACTAGCTTTTGCGATGGCGTGAACGATATTGAAATATGTAACCAAACCTAGTAACACTGTAAATTACTTCCCTACAGTACTTCAGCTTATTATATATTTTAGATAGTTCATAAGTACCTATACATGAGCACAAACTATAAAAATTTGTTGCGGCATATGAGCCAGAGGGAAATTCAAATCCTATTGGTATTTTGCCTCGGAGTATCAGGATCGTAAGGATACAAGTAAATACACTCTGAGCATAAAAATGTTGCCGCTACTTCGAACAAAGTCGATTTTGAATCTTCCGACTTCCGCCCCGACCAGTATAAGTAAACCGAGGCAACCCAAAGAGTAAAGTATCTTCTTATACCTACGAGTATCAACGAGCGATCTGCTGAATTTCGTGACGAACATTTATGGAATATTTTTACACATTGTATCTACGACTCAGGGCCCATAGGCTGTACCTTACCTTATTATTTTAAGTAAATTCGGCGATTACGACGACAATCGATAACCTCAAATAAGTCTGACGGTCAAAAGTCCCATATACCCTGTCCTCTACATATTTCATTATAAAAGACCTGAGTCAAATATTGATGTTGGGAAGTAATGGATTGTAGACTAAGGTACTGCAACTTATTCTATTATGGGAGCAGCTGCCACAAGCAGGTATCTAATCATTCCAAATAAAGACAAATTGTGTCGACTAAATATTTGTTATACAAATAGCATTGTCTTTTGATAACGGGTGCTTTCCTCGATTATAATTCCACACAGTAGCCGGGCCTCCTAGGACCATAGGAGTTGAGATTACGCCCAACCATCGCACAAGGCACCCAATACCTTGCTCCCTGGATCAGCTTAGCCTGCAGGAGCTGTCGCTCGTATCAGGTCGAACGGGGCACATTCTAAGCCATCCCGTCTCACCAGTACGGTTTCGGAGCAGGTGGGACGCTGCTCATCCGCCGAAGTCCATTCGGTGGAGTCTCCACCTTAAATCGGCCCTCTTGCCAGCATCTTGTCCATCAACCACTGCCACCACGAGTCCATACCCATTAATTGGCCGATCAGAGGGGTCGCTTCTCCCTCCGGGCTGTAACTCGATCGCCCGTGGTACCGACCTTAGTCGTTGGTGGGACTATCGTATGGATGTACGACCACGTGACAGCCGGCCAGCGACCTGCTAACCGATCTCGGCAGTTCCAGATGGGACTCACGTAAGCGGGGGCCTCAAGGTACTTTTGTACCCGGGAACTTATCCCGGCGGTCCCATCCTTGGCATCAGGATCGTGGGTGCGCTACTGCCCAAGGCCACGTAGAGAGGATGTAATATTAATTAAACGCCTTACACCCCCGACGACCTTCCCTGCGGAGTACATAGGGACTCACGTAAGCGGGACGCTTGTCCCGACGGTCCCTCTGGCTTCGGGAAAGTGGGTTTGCCAGACCTCATATGCTCACATAAGCGAGCCCTCTTGTTTGACTCTTGTGTTATTACTTGTATTCATCTATTGTCAACTACCTTTTCATCAATATCCTCCTCGTCAGATTCACTTGAACATCTACGAATTTTTTGTCGTTTACCATGATTATAAGTATCTCTTTCAAAGTTCTTCCTTTTTGTCCTAGTTTCCAATTCTTCTTGTATGGTATGTTGATGCATCTGTCGCATAACAATTCTGCTAGGAACATGACACATTTACACTGTACATGTGAATGTGTGTATAAGCGTCAGAGGACGTCCAGGCCTTAGTTGGGACAAAAGACAAGAGTCAGTGGTTAGAAGTATCTGGAAGAGTCTGTTGACAACAAGCGTGCGTGCGGGTAGGGTTTCGAGGTCTTTAGAGTATAAGATATATGTATAACTGTTGTGTGCTAAATAAAGGGAATTATTTGTATTTCCGAATCCATTGTATATCTTTACATGGTAGCAGAGCGTGGTTCATAGTTTTGCCAGCTATTTTAGTGCATGGTTTTCAATATTGCGAGTTAGATCGAGTGAGTCTTCAGTAAAGAAAGAAACGTTCAAAGGTTACAAAGAGGAAAAATACACTTCGAGCACGTAGGAACGATTGAGTAAGAGATAAGGAATCATTTAAAATGGAGAGATTGGAAATCGTGATACCAATTTTCGATGGATATTTACGGTATGTGGAAGCAAAGAATAACGATCTTTTTCAAGTATAGAGAATGCGAGATTGTCACAACTAGGGTGCAGACAGAAACAGACAGTGAAGACTGGGACAAAAATGATCCGATGGCAATAAATATAATTTATAGTGCCATCACAAACGGACAATTGGAATATATTAGAGAAGAAAAAACGGCGTATGAGATAGTAAAAAAGTTTGATGAAATGTACTTGAAGGAGTCGACGGTACTACAGGTCGTATGCAGAAGGAGATTGGAAAAGATAAAACTTGAGAACTACAGTGATTCAGCATCGTTCTTTAGCGATTTCGAAAAATTAATAAACGAATTAAACTGTGCGGGTGCACAAGTGAGTGGCAGGGAAAATCTAACTTACATGCTGAATACGTTACCCGAAGAATACAGCTACATAGAGGAAATAGTAGATGCACTGAAAGCCGAAAATGAAACGGTAGCGTATGTAAAAAATAAAATTGAAATAGCGGAGAAGAAAAATAAGTCCAATCGAGGAGAAATGCAAACCAACGCCTTTTCTGCAAAAAAGGAAGGATGCTTCAGATGTGGAAGAGTAGGACATTTTGCGAGAGAGTGTCAAAATGGCGACGAAGCGGGAAACAGTATCAGTTTTTGCCTTCGGTCAACACATGGTCGCAGCAGAGGAGGAGGAAACAAAGGAAATACGAGCAGGGGACATGGAAATTTCCATCGTCAGTCAACAACCGGCACGAGCGAGCATGGTAACTCAAGATCAAGCACATGGATAGCAACGGCGCACGCAGCACACAGCGGCGAGGCGAACGTGATAAGTAATTATGAAGTAATGTGGCCATTAGATAGCGGTTGCACAGATCACAAAATTAACAACGTAAATTATTTCGATAAATCTATTAACCTTAAAGAACCGGTAAATATATATTTAGGCGATAATAGATCGATAAAGGCAACAAAATTGGGGAATGTTATAAGATATTTTGAAGCATTTGGAAAGCAAAATGAAATAAATATGAATAATGTATTTTACGCGAAAGAAATGTCCGCAAACTTGATTAGTTTAGGCAAGTTAACAGATAATAGGAACACGGTTATTTCAATAGGAAATATTGCAAAAGTAATAGATGAGGAGAATAAGCTTACAGCGGTAGCGGTTAAAGAAAAGGGAACATATAGAATGAAAAGTATATTGAAAGGGAAGGAGCACTTAGCAAACAGCGCCGAACGTAGTGGTATGAGTAAAAAGGAAAGATGGCATAGGATGTTAGGACACGTAAATTTTAAATATTTAAATATTTTGAGTAAAGAGCAGCTAGTTACTGGTATACCGAATGAAATTGAGAAGGAATTTTTGAAATGTAGGCTGTGCATAGAAAGTAAAATGCACAATTTACCATTCAAAAATAATCAAACCAAGGCTAGGGAGATAATGGAAATTATTCATACGGACGTGTGCGGTCCCTTTAAGACTTCCGGATTCAATGAAGAGAAATATTTCATCTCATTTATCGATGATTATAGCAAAATAGCTAGAGTTTATTGTATAAAATCAAAGGGTGAGGTCTTTGATTGTTTCGTACAGTTTGTAAATGAAGCCGAGTATTTGACGGGCAAGAAGTTAAAAATATTGAGATGTGATAATGGAAAAGAGTATTTGAATAATCGAATTTATAAATTTGCTAGGGATAAAGGTATCAGAATTAATAATTGCCCAACCTACGTACATGAGTTAAACGGGACAGCGGAAAGGTATAATAGAACAGTTATGGACATGGCGCGTTGCTTGTTAGCGGAAGCGAAAGTACATAAAAGGTACTGACCGGAAATAGTTTGTACAGCGGTATACTTGAAAAATAGAACACTGGCAAATACTATAGAGAGAAAGACACCTTTTGAAATATTCTTCGGGAGAAAACCAAGTGTTGAAAATCTACATCTATATGGAAGTAAAGTTTTTGTACGAAGACCGGAACAAAAAAGAGATTCTAAATGGGATAAGAAGGCAAATATGGGAATTTTGTTAGGATATAGTGAAGTAGGTTACAGAGTCTTATTAGGTGGGAAAATTACAATAGCGAGACATGTAGAGGTCATAGAAACAGACACAAAATGTATCGGTTTTGTGGAGAATTCATTCGATGAAGATAACGATGACGTTGAGGATAATGATTTATTGGTAAACATGAATAAGGAAGAGTTAGAAAGTAGGGAAGATGAAAATGATAACAGTCTTGAAAGCTTAAACATCCCTGGAAGATCTACACGTAATAAGAGAACTCCAGTAAGACATCCAGAAAAAGAAAACATTAGTGAAATCCATGCAAATTATTGTAGTGTAGATATCCCTTGTACATTTGAGGAGGCGATTTGTTGTGAAGATAGTGAAGATTGCAAACAAGCTATGGATAAGGAAACAGAATGTCTTTATAAGAATAAAACTTGGAAATTGGTAGAAAGGGTAAAAGGCAAAGATGTATTAGATGTAAAATGGGTTTACACGAGAAAATCAGATGAGGTATAAGGCTAGATTAGTGGTAAGAGGATTCCAACAAAGAAACGTACCGATGACATATACTCCCCAGTAGCGAATAATTAGACCTTTAAGATATTGCTATCATATTGTTGTCAAAATGGATTAATTATGGAGCAAATGAATGTAGAAACTGCTTTTTTAAATGGTGAAGTAACCTCGGAGGTATATGTAAATCAACCAAAGGGATATGCGGACGGAACGAATAGAGTTTGTAAACTATCGAAAGCGCTTTATGGGTTAAAAGAAAGTCGAAGGGAGTGGTATGAGTGTCTTGATAAGTATGTGACGAGATTAGGTTTTAAGAAGAATAACATAGAGTTGTGCCTATATACACATGGAGAGGGAGAAAATGTTGTTTATTTGCTAATGTATGTAGACGATTTGCTAATTTGTAGTAAAATAAAAGGAAGATACAAAGGGTAAAGAAGTTATTAACTAATAGATTTGGAATGAAAGATTTAGATGAAGTCAGAGAATATCTTGGAATAAATATAGACTATGATTATTTCAAAAATGAAATAAGATTAAGCCACAAGAAATACATTGAATCATTGACAAACAAATGTAAGTTACAAAATAGCAAATTGTACTGTACACCTATGGAGACCAACTTAAAAATTGAAAATGCTGAGATAAATAGAAAGGATATTGGATACAAATTTTAATGGGCGCATTGTTGTATATTAGTGAAAATACCAGACCCGATATAAGTTATAGTGTGAATTATTTGAGTAGATTTCAAGATTGTTGTAATGAGAATATTGAAATATTTGTACCGGACTAGAGATTTAAGATTAGATTATAAAAGGAATGAAAAATGTGAAACGATAGATTGATATGTGGACGCTGATTAGGCAGGAGATCAATTAGAAAGGAAATCGACTTCTGAATATGTAATTAGATTGTATGGAAATGTAATTGGTTGGAAGTCTAAAAAACAAAGGTGTGTGACAAAAGACTCGACGTATGCAGAGTATGTAGCTCTATCGGAAGCGGTGAGTGAATTAATGTCCATTAGGGAAATTATGAAAATCTTCAATGTAAATCTAGACGATAACTCTGTAAAAATTGATGAGGATAACTCTGGAGTGATAAGTATAGCAAAGCACGGAAATTTTTGGAAAAATTCTAAACACATTGAAGTTCATTAGCACCACGTTCACGAGTGCTTAAAGGAGAACAAGATAAACATACTTAAAGTAAGCACAGGCGAAAATACTGCGGATATTTTTACGAAGGCACAGCGTAGAGAGACATTCGATAGGTTTAGGTCATGGATGAATGTATACTAAGAGAAATGTAGATAAGGCAATAAGTGTTAAAGTTTCTGTTACGCAATTCGTCAAAGCATGTAAATACGATTAAGTGTACAGTATAAATGTAAGGAGGCGTGTTAGGAACATGATACATTTAAACTGTACATGAAAATGTGCGTGTAAGCGTCAGAGGACGTCCAGGCCTTAGTTGGGACAAAAGACAAGAGTCAGTCGTTTCAAGTATCTGGAAGAGTCGGTTGGCAACAAGCGTGCGTGCGAGTAGGATTTCGAGGTCTTTAGAGTATAAGAGATATGTATAACTGTTGTGTGCTAAATAAAGGGAATTATTTTTATTTCCGAACCCCTTCTATGTCCTTACAGTGGTGTCGATTATCTGATGGTAACGGGAATTTACGACTCTCGTTGACGCGAAACATAGTTGATTTTGTTTAAATGCTAGTTATAGTTTCGCGTGATTAGGGGCAGAAGGAAAGAAGGCTATACACGAATCATTTATAAACCACTTAAGAATTATGGGCGAAAATGATTTGAAATAGTATTTCTTTACTCAGATTGCCTTATTTTCATATTGCTATTATAACATAAATGTCATAGTGGAAACCCGGATGATAAATAAATGGCTTATTTTGTTAAACAAATTATTGCCTTTCTGAATTAAATTAGAGACTTTCAATAATCCTCAACTACGAAATTTATGTTGATTCTTTTATAAATGGTGCATGCCTGTCAGTTAGATATTATAAGAACGAAGAGTTTACCATTAAAACTTTAAAATTTCTACAAAAGTTTTAAAGCGTAGGCGTCACTGTGTAGGTACGTAGGTAGGTATATTGAGGTCAACCGGATGTAGAGTTAGTGCCGCATCGGCGACGCTGGTCTTTACCTTTCTCTCATTGCGTTCGTCAGATAATTAATATAATTTACATGTTATTATAAACTGTATTATAAATTATTATAAATTTTTGTACATTATATATATTGTTGAGGTAAGTAAATTCAAAATTTAGGGAACAAAGAATTCAAGTATTATCCTGTTCTGTCGGGTTACTATTGGTGGCGGGGCAGTAGCCGCTTGGGGTACGTGGGCGTTGCCTCTGGGCCGCTTCGGTCAATCTCACTCCGCGAGTAGTTGGTAACGGCTATGTCGATGTCAGTTATGAAAGTGCGCAGTGGTTTCTCAGTCTGATTCGTGTATTTTCCATGTATGTCATATCAGATTTCTTGGATATTATTTCGTCACAGTGTAAAATGTGTCTTTTTTATACCTGCGAACTGGTTAATTCTATCGTTGTTAATGAATATTATAATATTCTGGTACGTTAGTGTATTTGTAATGGTATAGAATGGATTCGGAAATACAAATAATTCCCTTTATTTAGCACACAACAGTTATACATATATCTTATACTCTAAAGACTTCGAAACCCTACTCGCCAGCACGCTTGTTGTCAACAGACTCTTCCAGATACTTCTAACGACAGACTCTTGTCTTTTGTCCCAACTAAGGCCTGGACGTCCTCTGACGCTTACACGCACATTTACATGTACAGTTTAAATGTATCATGTTCCTAGCAGAATTGTTATGCGACAGATGCATCAACATACCATGCAAGAAGAATTGGAAACTAGGACAAAAAGGAAGAACTGTGAAAGAGATACTTATAATCATAGTAAACGACAAAAAATTCGTAGATGTTCATGTAAATCTGACGAGGAGGATATTGATGAAAAGGTAGTTGACAATAGAAGAATACAAGTAATAACACAAGAGTCAAACAATCTCCCCGATAACGGCAAAAGGATGATGCGAATGATGGGATATAAGGCGGTTACGGCCTCGGAAATAATGAACAAGGTCGTTTAGAGTCAGTTCAAGCACCTAGACAGCATGGTCGCAGAGGCTTTGGACATCATGTTCCTGGACATGAAGATTCAGGTCTTAAATGGAATCCTGCAGAGGAAGTTATAAAGTGTGTAAAAGATATGAAATGGTGATATGAAAAGTTGACCACAGATGATGAAATTGATTTCTGTTGTGAAGATATAGTGAAAACTTTTATCAATGCGAAAACGGTATTCGCCCATTTGGATGACGTTGAAGTGCGTCGAGCAAGGACACGTTGTAATCCTCATGAAACAATTCGTGGTGCATTTTTTTTAAATCGTGCTACTGTTAAAATGGCGAATACAGATAGAGCATGTAACTTTATGTTTACTAACCCAAAAGGTTTGAGGGAGAATGGGCTGCTATACTTTGCAGATGTATGTGCTGGACCAGGAGGTTTTAGTGAACATGTTCTATGGCGAAAGAAATGACGTGCTAAAGGATTTCCTCTTACTTTAGAAAATGAACATGATTTCAAATTAGAAGATTTTTATGCGTGTCCGTGTGAAACATTTCATCCATACTACGGACCAAAGGAAAGTGGTGACGTCTTTGACCCATATAATGAAGAGGCATTCACAAATCTTATAATGCAGCATATCCATGGCAAAGGAGTACATTTTGTGATGTCTGATTGAGGATTCTCAGTAGAACGACAAGAAAATGTACAACAAGTTCTTTCAAATCAACTGTATCTTTGTCGATGTTTAATAGCATTGATGGTTGAAAGAGAGGGTGGTGATTTTGTGACAAAATTATTCAACCTTTTTACACCCTTCAGTGCTGGTTTAGTTTATTTAATGTATCGCTGCTTTGAAGAAGTTTGTATTTTTAAGCCAAACTCTTCTAGACCAGGAAATTCAGAACGTTACTTAATATGTAAGAAGAAACGATCTGGGGTACAAGATGTTTCTGAATATCTGAAGCATGTTAATCGTCTGCTTTTAAAAGGTGGTGTAAATGACGACGTTTTACAACTAGTATCATATAATAAATTAAAAAGAGAGAAACAATTTGTTCAATATCTACGTGCTTCTAACAAAGATTTGGCCGGAAAACAAATAACCGACCTGTGTAAAATTGCAGCATTTTATGCGGATAATACTCTTGTTGAGACAAAACAAGCTGATATGCGCAAACAATATCTAGAGTATTGGAAACTTCCAGATGAAACTAGGACAATCCCAAGACACATGAAACCAAAGACAAATTGAATACTGTTTTGAAAGATACTTCATTTCTTACTATTAATCCAGCACAATTGATGGAATTTAACATTGAAAATGCATTTTTATCACTATATGACTGGTTTTGTATGCCATGTGGTACAAAGCCAATGTCTGATGATGATAAGAAGCACGCTACATTTTATATGGGCGTGGGAAGGAGCAACGTATATAGATATACAAAGAATTCTTGGGTTAGTGTCGATGACATTGGCATAGAATTACCACCAAATACACTTGTAAACGCAGAGGTTGTATATGAAATGACTAAGGAGTTTATATATCAGCAAAAAGTACTTGCATTGCATATTATAGATGCATTCTACTTAGGAGGAGTGGACATTAGCAAAAAATATTTGAGGAGCAGGTAAGCAACTGAATCTTATTGAGTTCAATAACAAACTTTTAGATTTCCAGTAATGAAATGTTTTTTCAAGGAGTACGTTCATGTAATACTAATGTATGACTGTTGTTTAAAGGAACGAGGAAGCGACGTTGTTCTGTGAAGCTTTGTGGAAACTAGCAGGAAATAACTATACTCGAATACGTGCCAAAGATCTACTTCCTGTTGGTACATATATCTGTGAAAAGTTGCGAGTAACACAGCGTAAAATGAAAAATAATTCCGATGCCTTAGTATACGAACTTCCAGAAAAGACATTAGATGCGACTCCTATTTACATCGTGTTCGAAGGAGGGTGCCAACCCCCGGATATGGCGCACGGCGAGGCTGGTATTGCTTCGGAAGGAGGGACGACCAGCCCTTGTATCGTCCGGTATAACTATAGGATGAAGTGTGCAATTTCTTCCAAAGAATCATTGCCAGAATCATTGTACTGCTCTCAGTCGAAAATGTTCGTGAGATGTCAACAACGACTTTTGGCATCAATGACGTAATTTAGTGATAACTACACTATCAGCTAGGACCATCTATAGGCAAATTCCGGTTTCATATTTACAAACCTGATACGCTCGATTTGACAGGGATCAGTGCGGACATAGCGTTAATCGTCTAGTGTGCGCTGAATTGGGCAAGAAATCTGGAGTACCGGGCACAACGAATACTCGGCATGTCTGCAACAGCAACGGAAATACGGGGATTTGACTATTTGAGTCTGAATATGCAAACCTGCAATGACGCCGTATTTGACACGGCCCAGAGTTGACATAGAGCAAACCGGCTGGAGTATGCTGTATTTGGCAGCAATTGTGGAGTATAACATGCATCCTATTGTGAACATACTTACTATGAAAACGGAGATACATTCAGTTGAATATTTAGGCTTGAATGAGCAAAACTACAAATACGCTGGATTTGACTCGTTCCATATTTAACATGGCTTAAACCAGATGAAGCGCCTAGTGTATGGCAGTCGATGTGGAATATAACGCGCACCGATTTGTCGACATATCTGCAACAGAAACTGAGTCACGTCGATCGGAATATTGAACACTGATCATGCATTACTGCATTTACGCTTGATTTCACGGGGTCCGGATTTGACATAGCGCAAACCAGATGATGTGAGCTGTATTTAATAGCAACTACGGAGTATAAAGCGCATCGAATTTTCCACATATCTGCAATCGAAACGGAGATTCGTTGATTTGATTATTTAGGTGTGATAATGCAAAACTGCAGTTGCGCTGGGTTTGACCAGACCAGAGTGGACATAGCGCTAATTGGATGATATTGGTTTAATTTGCAACAAATGTGGAATGCAAGTATTGGCGACACATTTCCAACAGTAGCGGAGATGCGTGGATTTGAATATATAATAATGTATATGAAAAACTGCAATTACGCTGGATTTGTCGGTGATCGGAGATGACATAGTTTAAATCGAATGATGTGCACTGTACTGGCGGCAAATGTGAAGTATAACCTGAGTCGAATTGTCGGCATATCTGTAACAGAATCGTAGATACGTTGATTTGATTATTTATGCACGAATTTGCAAAACTGCAATTACGCGGGTTTGACACGGTCCAGAGTTGACATAGCGCCAGCCCACTAATGTGCGCTGTATTTGGCAGCAAATATGGAGTGGATGTCGGCACATATGTTATAGAGGCGGAGACACATTGATCTGAACGTTTATTCCTGAGTATGCAAAACTACAATTTCGCTGCACTTCACAGGGTCCAGAATCGACATAGCCCAAAGCGGCTGATGTGTGCTGTATTTGGCAACAATTTTGGCGTATAACACGCTTTACGTTGTCGGCATATCTGCAACAGAAGCGGAGATACGTTGATTAGAATATTTCAGCCTGAATATGCAAAGCTGAAACTACGTTGGATTTGTCGGAGACCAGAGATGACATAGCACAAACCCTCCGATGTGTGCTTAATTTGGGAGCCAATGTGGAATATAACACACATAAATTCATCGTCATATCTGCATTAGAAACAGAGATACGTAGATTTGAATATTTAAGCCTGAATATGCAAAACTGCAATTTCGCTGGATTTCACACGGTCCAGAGTTAACTTAGCGCCAGCCCACTTAGGTGCGCTCTATTTGGCAGCAAATGTGGAGCTACCGCGCATAGTATTTTCGACGTATATCCAATACCAGTGCAGCAGTTGAAAAGTTGCATCCTGGATGATGCGCGCTGTATTTAGTAGTAAATGTGGAATACAACTTGCATAGTATTGTCGACATATCTGTAATAGGAACGAAGATACCTTCATTTGAATATTTAAGCCTGAATATGCAAATTTGCAATTACACAGAATTTGATCGGGTCCAGAGTTGACGTGGCACAAACCGGCTGATTTGGCAGCATATGTGCAGTATTATGCGCATCGAAAGCTCGTCATTTGAGTTCTTGAGGCGGAGATGCGTGGATTTAAATATTTTAGACTGAGTATGCAAAACTGCAAATACGCTGGATTTGACACGGTCCAGAATTGACATTGCGCAAACTGGCAGATATGCGCTGTATAGGCTTATTTGAACATTTAAGCATGAATATGCGTAACTACAATCATGCCGGATTTGACTGAAACCAGAGAGGACATAACGGAAACAGGCTGGTGTGCGCTGCATTTGGCAAGAAATGTGGGGTACAAGTCACATCGAATTCTCGACATATTTGCCACAATGACGGAGATACGTTGATTTGATTATTCGTGCATGAGTATCCAAAATTGCAATTGCGCTGGATTTAACAATGGTCAGAATCGACATAGCGCAAGCCAGCTAATGAGTAATACATTTGGCAGTACGATACTAACTCGAATTGTGGACATATCTGCAACGGAATCCGAAATAGCTTGATTTGAATATTTAATCCTGAAAATGGAAAGCGCTATCAACACCACTCTCAGCAACGCTAACACCTCTCACAACTCGACAACGCTAACAACTCCACTCTCAACAACGCTAACACCTCTCGCAACTCGACAGCGCTAACAACTCTACTCTTCGACTGCTCGATTAACTCCGAGCTCTCGACTCACTCTTATTTCTCGATCAACCGCTCAACGCTTCTCGGTCAGCCAATCTTTAAAGTTAAATCGTCCCCTACCATTAGCGTTAGTTTTTCCAACTCTCTAACCTCATTCTATTAACGTTCCGCAAGTACAAGGTGACTTTAGTCACATAGGCTTTCTCCCCGATGTAAACTAACAACCGAAGAACAGACGACATTGTTTTGATCGATTTCTAATGAGGATTTTCCCTCAGGATACTACAATATGTTGACTTGAATATTTAAGCCTGAATATGCAAAACTGCAAATGTACTGAGGTTGGCTGCGTCCACACGTTACATAACTCAAACCAGATAATATGCACTGTATTTGGCAGCGAACATGGAGTATAACGCGCTTCGTTCTGTCGGCATATTTGGAATGCAAACGGCGATACGGTGATTTGAATAATTAATCATGAATATGTATAGCAGCAATTTCGCTGGATTTGACAGATCCCGGAGTTGACATAGTACAAACCTGCTGATGTGTGGTGCATATGACATCAGATGTGAAATGTAACGGACATCGAATTGTAGCCATATGTGCAATAGAAACGGAGATACATTCATTTGAATATTTTAACCTGAATATGGAAAACTACAATTACGCTGGACTTGACAGGGACCAGAGTTGACATAGCGCAAACCAGCTGACATGCAGTGCACATGACAGCAAATGTGACATATAACGCGCATCGAATTTTTCGAAAATGTTCCGTAGAAACGGACATACCATGATTTGAATATTTACGACTGCAAACGCAATACTACAATTGCGATGGATGTTTCAAGGACCAGATCTGATATAGCTGTAACCAGCTAATGTGCGGTGTATCTGAGTGCAAATATGAAGTGTAACGCTCGATTTATAATCGAAATATATGCAATAGAAGCGGAGATACGTTTTTGTGAATACGTAAGCCTGAATATGCGCAACAGCAATTACGCTGTGATTGACAGAGCCTAGAGTTGACCGCAAACTTGCTGATGTGCGCTGGTTATGACATGGGATATGAAATATAACGGGCATCGCATTGTAGCCATATAGAAACGGAGATACGTTGATTTAAATATTCTAACCTGAATATGCAAAATTGCAATTACGCTTGATATGTCAAAGACCAGAGATGATATAGTAGCTCGAGCCATCCGAAGTGCGCTGTATTTAGCAGCCAATGAGGAGTATATCTCGCACCTAATTGACGACAAATCTGCAACTGCAGCGGTGATACATTGTAGTTAATATTCAATAGTTGGCCTATTACGATACAGATAGTATTATCGTGACTGAAACACATTGCCGTCTCAGTAAAACCATTTTATTTCAAGCTTCGCGCTACAGTTCTGAGTCCGGACAAGACCGTTTCAAGTTCTCGCAAAAGCAAGCAGTCAAATTAAGGTACTTACACGAGTTAGAGTCTAATACATTTTACTGGTCCAACATCGATGGGGCGATCTCGCACCGAAATTTTCGGAGGACCGCGTAATCTTCCAACGACGACCGCCGTACGAGCAGCGGATAAACTTATTTCGTGCCTTAGGTTGTCCTCACCGCGTCCTCTACTTCTTGATTCTTAGTTGGTAGCTTTAGCGGCTGCAGGTCCGAGAAATTGTATCTTGACCCGCTTTCTCGTTTGTCGCATGTGACGTCTCACTTTCCGCCGTAGACACTTGCCGGATCTACATACGTTGAACCATTTGCGCGAGACAATCGCGGCGCTCCGCAGGGACGAGGGATCCAATTTTCGAAGTATCAAGTGCGAAATCTCCAGTGGTAGTAGGAAATGAAATCTACCTTACTTGGCACGAACAAACCAACGACGCGTAGTAGAGATCTAAAAAACTCCATGTTGCTTCTACTGTTGCGCGAGCACGACTGACGGTCTGGCTAAGAGTGGAGGCTTATATATGTGCTGTTCGTCACGGTGCACTGCGAGTTCCGGTTCCGGTTCCGGGTGAGAGTGCTGGTCAGGCAGAATCGATGGTATGTGCATGTATTTTCACTTACATCGGGTTCACATTATTGTTGGGAATATGATACATTAACACTGTACATGTGAATGTGTGTGTAAGCGTCAGAGGACGTCCGGGTCTTGGTTGAGACAAAAGACAAGAGCCAGTCGTTAGAAGTATCTGGAAGAGTCGGTTGACAACAAGCGTGCGTGCAAGTAGGTTTTTGAGGTCTTAAGAGTATAAGATATATGTATAACAGCTGTGTGCTAAATAAAGGGAATTAGTTGTATTTCCGAATCCATTCTATATCTTTTCATGGTAGCAGAGCGTGGTTCATAATTTTGTAAGTTATTTTAGTGCGTGTTTTTCAATATTGCGAGTTAGTTCGTGTGAATTCTCAGTAAGGAAAGAAACGTTCAAAGGTTACAAAGAAGAAAAATACACTTCGAGCACGTAGGAACGCTTGAGTAAGAGATCAGGAATCATTTAAAATGGAGAGATCGGAAATCATGATACCTATTTTCGATGGTGAGGATTACGGTATGTGGAAGCAAAGAATAACGATGCTTCTCAGATGTAAAGAATGCGAGATTGTCACAACTCGGTGAAGACAGGGTGAAGACAGAAACAGACAATGAAGACTGGGACAAAAAGGATCTGAAGGCAATAAATATAATTTATAATGCCGTTACAAATAGACAATTGGAATATATTAGAGAAGAAAAAACGGCATATGGGATAGTAAAAAAGTTTGATAAAATGTACTTGAAAGCGTCGACTTCACTACAGATCGTATGCAGAAGGAGATAGGAAAAGATAAGACTTGAGAAATACACTGATTCAGCAACGTTCTTTAGCGATTTCGAAAAATTAATAAATGAATTAAAATGTGCGGGTGCACAAGTGAGTGAGAGGGAAAAACTAAATTACATGCTGAATACGTTACCCGAAGAATACACCTACATAGCGGATATAGTAGATGCATGAAAGCAGAAAATCAAACGGTAGCGTATGTAATAAATAAAATTGAAATAGCGGAGAAGAAAAATAAGTCCAATCGAGGAGAAATGCAAACCAACGCCTTTTCTGCAAAAAAGGAAGGATGCTTCAGACGTGGAAGAGTAGGACATTTTGCGAGAGAGTGTCAAAATGGCGTCGAAGCGGGAAGCAGTAACAGTTTTTGGCGTGGGTCAACACGTGGTCGCAGCAGAGGAAGAGGAAACAAAGGAAATACGAGCAGGGGACGTGGAAATTTCCATCGTCAATCAACAACCGGCACGAGCGAGCATGGTAACTCAAGATCAGGCACATTGATAGCAACGGCGCACGCAGCACACAGCGGCGAGGCGAACGAGATAAGTAATAATGAAGTAATGTGGCTATTAGATAGCGGTTGCACAGATCACATAATTAACAACGTAAATTATTTCGACAATTCTATTGACCTTAAAGAACCCGTAAATATATATTTAGGCGATAATAAATCGATAAAGGCAACAAAAGTAGGGAATGTTATAACTTATTTTGAAGCATTTGGAAAGAAAATGAAATAAATATGAATAACGTTTTTTACGCGAAAGAAGTGTCTGCAAACTTGATTAGTTTAGGCAAGCTAACAGATAATAAGAACACGGTTATTTCAAAAGGAAATATTGCAAAAGTAATAGGTGAGGACAATAAGCTTACGGCGGTAGCGGTTAAAGAAAAGGGAACATATAGAATGAAAAGTATATTGAAAGGGAAGGAGCACTTAGCAAACAGCGCCGAACGTAGTGGTATGAGTAAAAAGGAAAGATGGCATAGGATGTTAGGACACGTAAATTTTAAATATTTAAATATTTTGGGTAAAGAGCAGCTAGTTACTGTATACCGAATGAAATTGAGAAGGAATTTTTGAAATGTAGGGTGTGCATAGAAAGTAAAATGCACAATTTACCATTCAAAAATAATCAAACCAAGGCTAGGGAGATAATGGAAATTATTCATACGGACGTGTGCTGTCCCTTTAAGACTACCGGATTCAATGAAGAGAAATATTTCATCTCATTTATCGATGATTATAGCAAAATAGCTAGAGTTTATTGTATAAAATCAAAGGGTGAGGTCTTTGATTGTTTCGTACAGTTTGTAAATGAAGCCGAGTATTTGACGGGCAAGAAGTTAAAAATATTGAGATGTGATAATGGAAAAGAGTATTTGAATAATCGAATTTATAAATATGCTAGGGATAAAGGTATCAGAATTAATAATTGCCCAACCTACGTACACGAGTTAAACGGGACAGCGGAAAGGTATAATAGAACAGTTATGGACATGGCGCGTTGCTTGTTAGCGGAAGCGAAAGTACATAAAAGGTACTGACCGGAAATAGCTTGTACAGCGGTATACTTGAAAAATAGAATACTGGCAAATACTATAGAGAGAAAGACACCTTTTGAAATATTCTTCGGGAGAAAACCAAGTGTTGCAAATCTACATCTATATGGAAGTAAAGTTTTTGTAAGAAGACCGGAACAAAAAAGAGTTTCTAAATGGGATAAGAAGGCAGATATGGGAATTTTGTTAGGATATAGTGAAGTAGGTTACAGAGTCTTATTAGGTCGGAAAATAACAATAGCGAGACATGTAGAGGTCATAGAAACAGACACAAAATGTATCGGTTTTGTGGAGAATTCATTCGATAAAGATAACGATGACATTGAGAATAATGATTTATTGGTAAACATGAATAAGGAAGAGTTAGAAAGTAGGGAAGATGAAAATGATAACAGTCTTGAAAGCTTAAACATCCCTGGAAGATCTACACGTAATAAGAGAACTCCAGTAAGATATCCAGAAAAAGAAAACATTAGTGAAATCCATGCAAATTATTGTAGAGTAGATATCCCTTGTACATTTGAGGAGGCGATTTGTTGCGAAGATAGTGAAGATTGGAAACAAGCTATGGATAAGGAAATAGAATGTCTTTATAAGAATAAAACTTGGAAATTGGTAGAAAGGGTAAAAGGCAAAGATGTATTAGATGTAAAATGGGTTTACACGAGAAAATCAGATGACAGGTATAAGGCTAGATTAGTGGTAAGAGGATTCCAACAAAGAAACGTAGCCGATGACATATACTCCCCAGTAGCGAATAATTAGACCTTTAAGATATTGCTATCATATTGTTGTCAAAATGGATTAATTATTGAGCAAATGAATGTAGAAACTGCTTTTTTAAATGGTGAAGTAACCTCGGAGGTATATGTAAATCAACCAAAGGGATATGCGGACGGAACGAATAGAGTTTGTAAACTATCGAAAGCGCTTTA